>NC_053497.1:169209715-169809715 GCF_905171775.1 Rana temporaria
AGTTTGAAGCTGATTGGTTACTGCAGAGCTGCAGAGATTATGTGTGCTCCAGTTTTAGCAATTCCCCCCTATATTGTAGGCTGATATATGTGAAATGTAATACGTCTATATGTATGTCTCCGTTCAGTGGTACCTGACTCTTGGTGGTTCTATGGGCACCATGTCCGATATGCTTGAGAACCTCTTCCGAATAATTTTCTTGGCAAATATTTTCAAAATTTATTTCAGTCCGCTCTTACCTTGTCCACTGGGTTGTCCTGAAAACCTAATCCCACGCAGCGACGCCACCTCTGCTTGCCAGGTCTTGCTTCACCATCTCTTTGTTTATACCAGGGGTGTCCAAACTTTCTAAATAAAGGGCCAGTTTACTGTCCTTCAGACTTTAGGGGGGCCAGACTGTGCCCAGTGGGAGTAGATAATGTCCTGGCATCTAGTGGGAGTAAACAATTCCATATCTTTGGTGTCAGTGGGAGGAATAGTGCCCCATCTTTGGTGTCAGGGGAGAATTCCTTCCATTATCTTTGGTGTCAATGGAAGGAATTCTGCCCCATGGTTGGTGTCAATGCAAGGAATTATGCCCCATGGTTGGTGTCAATGGAAGGAATTTTGCCCCATGGTTGGTGTCAATAGAAGGAATTCTGCTCCATAGTTGGTGTCAATAGAAGGAATTCTGCCCCATGGTTGGTGCCAATAGAAGGAATTCTGCCCCATCATTGGTGTCAATGGAAGGAATTCTGCCCCATAGTTGGTGTCAATAGAAGGAATTCTGCCCCATCATTGGTGTCAATGGAAGGAATTCTGCCCCATAGTTGGTGTCAATAGAAGGAATTCTGCCCCATCATTGGTGTCAATAGAAGGAATTCTGCGCCATGGTTGGTGTCAATGGAAGGAATTCTGCTCCATCATTGGTGTCAATGGAAGGAATTCTGCCCCATCAATGGTGTCAATGGAAGGAATTCTGCCCCATCATTGGTGTCAATAGAAGGAATTCTGCCCCATGGTTGGTGTCAATAGAAGGAATTCTGCCCCATCATTGGTGTCAATGGAAGGAATTCTGCCCCATAGTTGGTGTCAATAGAAGGAATTCTGCCCCATCATTGGTGTCAATAGAAGGAATTCTGCGCCATGGTTGGTGTCAATGGAAGGAATTCTGCTCCATCATTGGTGTCAATGGAAGGAATTCTGCCCCATCAATGGTGTCAATGGAAGGAATTCTGCCCCATCATTGGTGTCAATAGAAGGAATTCTGCCCCATGGTTGGTGTCAATAGAAGGAATTCTGCCCCATCATTGGTGTCAATGGAAGGAATTCTGCCCCATAGTTGGTGTCAATAGAAGGAATTCTGCCCCATCATTGGTGTCAATAGAAGGAATTCTGCGCCATGGTTGGTGTCAATGGAAGGAATTCTGCCCCATCATTGGTGTCAATGGAAGGAATTCTGCCCCTTAGTTGGTGTCAATGGAAGGAATTATGCTCCATCATTGGTGTCAATGGAAGGAATTCTGCCCCATCATTGGTGTCAATGGAAGGAATTCTGCCCCATAGTTGGTGTCAATGGAAGGAATTCTGCCCCATCGTTGGTGTCAATGGAAGGAATTCTGCCCCATCGTTGGTGTCAATGGAAGGAATTCTGCCCCATCGTTGGTGTCAATGGAAGGAATTCTGCCCCATAATTGGTGTCAATGGAAGGAATTCTGCCCCATGGTTGGTGTCAATGGAAGGAATTCTGCCCCATCGTTGGTGTCAATGGAAGGAATTCTGCCCCATCGTTGGTGTCAATGGAAGGAATTCTGCCCCATCGTTGGTGTCAATGGAAGGAATTCTGCCCCATGGTTGGTGTCAATAGAAGGAATTCTGCCCCATCATTGGTGTCAATGGAAGGAATTCTGCCCCATGGTTGGTGTCAATGGAAGGAATTCTGCCCCATGGTTGGTGCTAATGGAAGGAATTCTGCCCCATAATTGGTGTCAATGGAAGGAATTCTGCCCCATGGTTGGTGTCAATGGAAGTAGTTCTGCCCCATGGTTGTCCTCAATCTCTTTCTCTGCAGCCTCAGCTGCGGAGTGAATGAACAGGGAGCTCCTTTGTACAAAAGCTCCCTGTTCATGCTCAAGCATTGTAAGCACAGGGGGTGGTTTCAATAATTTTGCCCATTCTTGCTGCTCTGGGCCCCCTTGTTGAGCCTATGGGGCCCCGAACAGGAAGGCGGGTGCTACCCCCTTATCAGTGTCCCTGTTTAAACCACTGTACTGTCCAAAATGAAATATGTATTAAGTATAGTAATTGTAGGTTGTGTTATACAGCTTTGTATACAGAATATTGCATTCCATTTATCAATCCGCATATGTATGTGTCTCTCTATGTAAATGAATTGCAGAATTGCACTTTTATAACTTTTGTGTACACAATTGTGTATCCTGGTTTATAAAAAATTGACATATATTGGTGGCCATACCCTGCAATATGTGTGTGTGTGTGTGTGTGTGTGTGTGTGTATATATATATATGTATGTATATATGTATGTGTGTGTGTGTGTGTGTGTATATATATATATATATATATATATATATATGTGTGTGTGTGTGTGTGTATATATATATATATATATATATATATATATATGTGTGTGTGTGTGTGTGTATATATATATATATATATATATATATATATATATATATATATATATATATATATACAATAGATAATATCTAAATATTGCATTTCTCATGTCTGCAGTTAAAGTGACACATGGGTCTCATTTTTACACCGTACGAAATTAGTGAAGCGCCATTTTGGTTCCTGGCATTCTGCGCCATTTTGGTTCCTGGCATTCTGCACCCTTTGCACTTACAGCATTGTAATCCTTGGGCTAGATTCAGGTAGCTGCGCCCCTTCTTGCGGCGCAGCGTATCGTATTTACGCTACGCCGCCGCAACTTACAGGAGCAAGTGCAGTATTCACAAAGCACTTGCTCCGTAAGTTGCGGCGGCGTAGCGTAAATTTGGCCGGCGTAAGCCAGCGTAATTCAAATGTGGAAGGGGGGTGTGTTTTATGCTAATATGTGATGACCTGACGTGTTTTACGAACGGCGCATGCGCCGTCCGTGTACATATGCCAGTGTGCATTGCTCCAAATGACGTCGCAAGGACGTCATTGGTTTCGACGTGAACGTAAATTACGTCCAGCCCTATTCGCGAACGACTTACGCAAACGACGCAAAAAATTAAAATTTCGAAGCAGGAACGACGTCCATACTTAACATTGGCTGCGCCACCTAATAGCAGGAGCAACGTTACGCCGAAAAAGCCTTACGCAAACGACGTAAAAAGCTACCGCCGGGAGCACGTACATTTTGTGAATCGGCGTAACTAGGTAATTTGCATACTCTACGCCGAAAACAACGGAAACGCCACCTAGCGGCCAGCGTGAGAATGCACCCTAAGATACGACGGCGTAAGAGACTTATGCCAGTCGTATCTTAGGCTAATGTCGGCGTATCTTGCTTTCTGAATACAGAAAGAAGATACGCCGGCGCAGCTTTGAATTTACGCGGCGTCTCTATGGATACACCGGCGTAAATTGTTGCTGAATCTAGCCCCTTGTGTATATTTCCAGACTTTTAGGCCACGTTCACATCTAGCGATTTGGCATTGCAGGTGGAATCGCTGGTAATCTGCATACAATTCTAAAACGTGCAGTACGCTTGTTTGGGTGCAATTTACTTTCAATGCCACCTAAACGCGGTGTGGTTTTGCTTTTGATTGTCATGCGACAAATTGCATTGTGTGAAGCTTGTCGTTCCAAAAGTAGCTCCTGCTCCTTTTTGAGCTTCGAACTTTGTGCAATACGTTTTGCCACGATTGTATTGTGAGTTATCGCGCGACAAAACAACACCGCGTCTACTGCCATTGAAAATGAATGGCACCCAAACGTTTTGTCAGCGTTGCCATGCAATTTGGAGTCGAGGGCCTTTAAGTGGAACTAAACCCTCCTATCCTTTTTCAGTCAAGGAAGCTGCCATCTTATGCCGCGTACACGCGGTCGGAATTTCCGATGGAAAAAGTCAGACGGAATTTTTTCATCGGATATTCCAACCGTGTGTATGCCCCATCAGACTTTTTCCATCGGAAATTCCAACGGACTTAGAAAGAGAACATGTTCTCTTTTTTTTCCGACGGAAATTCCGTTCATCTGTATGTAATTTCCGACGCATGCTTAAAAACAATTCGACGCATGCTCAGAAGCATTGAACTTTTTTTTTTTCTCGACTCGTCGTAGTGTTGTACGTCACCGCGTTCTTGACGGTTGGAATTTGGTGTGTCTGTGTGTATGCAAGACAGCTTGACCGGAATTCTGTCGGAAAAACCCGTCAGTTTATTCCGACGGAAAAAACGGTCTGGTGTACGCGGCATTAGCCTCTGTTTGATCTGTAACTGCCATGGCGCTGCACATGTGATCAGTTATGACACCAGCCATTTGATGATTTGATGATTTGACAGTTTGGTCAAGATCCCCAGCAAATGTGACAGTAAGCCCCTATTCACACTGCCGCGACTTCTGCGCCGACATTCTCAGCGCGACAGTGTGACTACTTGCATGCGACTTCTTTAACAGAAGTCAATGCAATTCGAGTCGGACCAAAAGTAGGGCAGGAACCTTATTCTAAGTCGATGCGACTCAAGTCGCTTCAATTAGAACGGTTTCATTGCACTAAACGGCGCAGCGCCATGTACGCCGTCGTAAGATTCTTAGAATCAGTTACACATAGATATCCATTAGATCCGACAGGCGTAAGTCACTTATGCCGTTGGATCTTAACTGCATTTTTTTGTTGACCGCTAGGTGGCGCTTCTGTCGAATTCCGCGTCAAGTATGCAAATTAGCTAGATACGCAAATTCCCGAACGTACGCGCGGCCGACGCAGTTAAGTTACGAAGTTTACGTTAGGCTTTTCCCGGCGTATAGTTGCCCCTGCTATATGAGGCGTATATGTGGCGCACCAATGTTAAGTATGGCCGTCGTTCCCGCGTCTAAACTTGAAAAAGTTACGTCGTTTGCGTAAGTCGTCCGTGAATGGGGCTGGACGTCATTTACGTTCACGTCGAAACCAATGACGTCCTTGCGGCGTACTTTGGAGCAATGCACACTGGGAAATTCCACGGACAGCGCATGCGCCGTTCCGCAAAAACCCCAATCACATCGGGTCACAGTAGTTTTACATAAAACACGCCCCCCTGATCCAAATTTGAATTAGGCGGGCTTACGCCGGCCGATTTACGCTACGCCGCCGCAACTTACGGAGCAAGTGCTTTGAGAATACTGCACTTGCACGTCTAAGTTGCGGAGGCGTAACGTAAATCAGATACGTTACGCCCGCACAAAGTTACGCGCGGCTACGAGAATCTGGCCCATTTTCTCTGGACAAGAGACGCTTGAGAGGGGAAATGATTTAAATTTACAAATACCGTACTGGTGACCCCACAATAGGGATAAAACTTTTTTTGCGGAAGGGAGTTTAATAAGACACGCGGCCACTCATTAAAATTAGAAGAAAAGAAGTCTAACCTTAAACTACGTAAAGGGGTTCTTTACTGTAAAGGCCCGTACCGTACACGCGATCGGATTTTCCGACGGGAATTGTATGATGACAGGCTGTTGTCGGAAAATCCGTCCGTTTGTACGCTCCATCGGACAATTGTTGTCGGATTTTCCGCCAACGAATGTTGGATAGCATGCTTTAAAATTTTCCAACGACAAATGTGTGTTGTCGGATTATCATTACCATAACACAACATTAGCAGAAGTTGCCCAAAGGGTGGCGCTAAAGAGCTGTAAAACCACGTAGTTCCGCGTTTGTTGGCCGACAATTCTTTGCCGTTTGTATGTAATACAAGTTCACGGTCAACGCCCTTCAGACAAAAGTCCTACGCTTTGTCCGATAGAAATCTGATCGTGTGTACGAGGCTCAGGAGCGGCAAGGATGATACGCCCCTATGGTGCATTGACATGCCCAACAATACTATTAATACTTGTATTCCCATCGCACACGTTCCTGGATGAGCTCTCAAATTTTGGTGCTGCAGCAACAACCAGCTGGATACTGGTTCAAGTCACAACAAAGATACCGTATTTATCGGGGTATAGCGCGCACCCCTAAAGTTGCCCGAATTCCTGTGGAAAAAAATGTTTTGTACTTACAGTTTTGGTGTCTTGCGCGGCGTCCATCGGCGGCCTCGTCGGGTCCGTCTGCGGCTTCGGGTGTCCTCTTCGTCGGGTCCGGCGTCCTTCTGCAGCGTCCTCCCCGCTCGTTTCCCGCGCCGAGTTTGAATACTGCGCCGACATATACCGAGCGCAGTACACTCGTGTATCGTCGGGCAGGCTCGGCAACTCTCGTGCTGACGTCCTGTACGCTCAGGACTTCAGTACGAGAGGCGCCGAGACTGCCCGAAGATACACGAGTGTACTGCGCTCGGTATATGTCGGCGCAGTATTCAAACTCGTGGCGGGAAAGCGGTTATCGGCGTATATCGCGCACCCACGATTTTGCCCTGATTTTCAGGGCAAAATAGTGCGCGGTATACGCCGATAAATACGGTATTTGCCAGCACACCTTGGAACGACATAAAATAGCGTCCAAACAAATAGTTTATTGCATGATCACGGCACAAGGAGAGTGCCACGTTTCGGAGTCACACAGGACCCCTTCGTCAGGCCTGACGAAGGGGTCCTGTGTGACACCGAAACGTTGCACTCTCTTTGTGTTGTGATCATGCAATAAACTATTCTAGCCGGATTCAGGTAGAGTTACGCCGGCGTATCAGCAGATACGCCGTCGTAACTCCGAATCTGCGCCGTCGTATATTTAAGTGTATTCTCAAATTGAGATACACTTAAATCTAGCTAAGATACGACCGCCGGCGCTGTCGTATCTTAGCTGTCTATTTACGCCGGCCGCTAGGGGCGTGTACGCTGATTTATGCCTAGAATGCGTAAATCAGCGAGATACGTCTATTCACAAACGTACGCAGTAAAGATACGCCGTTTACGTAAGGCGTTTTCAGGCCTAAAGATATTCCACTAAAAAGATGGCGCAGCCAATGTTAAGTATGGACGTCGGAACCGCTTCGAATTTTGAAATTTTTACGTCGTTTGCGTAAGTCGTCCGTGAAAGGGGCTGGCCGTAATTTACGTTCACGTCGAAACCAATGAGTCTTTGTGTCGTAATTTAGAGCATGCGCACTGGGTTACGTCCACGGACGCCGTACGTCAATTACGTGGGGTCATGCCTTATTAATATAAAACACGCCCACCTCTTCCCAATTTGAATTAGGCGCGCTTACGCCGGCACATTTACGCTACGCCGCCGTAACTTAGGACGCAAGTGCTTTGCGAATACAGCACTTGCCTCTCTAACTTGCGGCGGTGTAACGTAAATGACATACGTTACGCCCGCACAAAGTTACGCCGGCGTTCGTGAATCTGGCTATTCGTTTGGACGCTATTTTATGTCGTTCCATGGTGTGCTGACATGCACAACAAAACACGTGCGTCGGCGTGCTATTCAATATAGGTGCCACCACATTGCAGCAGCACATATACCATCCATTTCAGCGTGCTGCGCCAACGCATGCCTTCCAGCAACGCGTAGGTATAAATCGGGCCGCAGAACTTTGCATTTGGTGTGAAATATTAAATCACTTGGTCGTTGGCACAGATTTTATCCGTATGCAGACTTTTTTACGCAAGTACGGGCGGGCTGTGAATTTTCCCCGTGCCACGTTTGCTGACTGATTACCTATCGACCTTGTAGTTCCAGGAATCGGAGGAAGGTGCCAAGCGGCAGACGGCGCCGTGTAAGGGAGATCATTGCAGGCTGGGTCTATGGGAAGTTGCATAAGTAGTAGTAGTTGGCAGCGGCGTTGGCCAAGGGAGTGACAGATGCCGAGTTTGGGGTTAAGCTTTTATTAGGACAGGTGGATGGTACTTAGTTCTCAGTGGGGAAGGGGGGGGATTGATTGCCAGCTCTTTGGCTCAGTCGAGCGAAAAAAAAAAAAAAAACACGAATGGCCGCAGACAGCGGTGGCTCTTTCCATTCAGACTTGAGTTCCTTCATGCACCCTCCTCTTTCCTTCCTCTGGACCAGCTCTACCTCCATCGTCTCTCCTCCTCCTCTATCTGATGCAGCATCTCATTCTGAGCATCCTTCCCCTCCTCCTCCTCCTCCTCCTCCTCCGCTCTCTCTCTCTCGCTCTCTCCATCTCCCGTTCCCCTCCTCCTCCCCCTTCTTCTCTTTACATTTCCAGCTGCAAAACCTGACGGCCTGGGTTTTTTTTTTTTTTTTTTGTTTTTTTTTTAGACAATTTCTCCTCTTCTCCTCCCCTCTTCCCCCCTTTTCTCTCCCTCCGTCTTTTTCTTCTTTTTCCCCTTCATTTAGGTTCCTTTTTTTTTTCTTTTAATTGATCATCCCTTTCATTTTAATTTGCACTCTATCTCTGCTTGTAATTGTAAATAGATCTACCCCGAGCCCATTCCAGCACCTCGCTACTTACTCTCATCTCTGGCTTTCTCTCTCTCTCTCGCGCTTCCGCTCCATTGCACCTTTACAGTACATGGATTTATATATGCATTTGTTTTATATATCTTTTGCCTGTTAACCTTATTAGCACCCTCTCCATCTCCCTGTCTCTTGCAATCCATCTATCTCTCTGTCTCCATCTCTCTCTCCTTCTCTCTCTCTCTCTCCCCTGCAGTGAACCCTCCTCTCCCAATGTGATTAGATCCTTTACCTCCTCCCGGTGTCTCTGCTCCGGGAGACTTTCCATGCTCAGATTTCCGTCTTAGCCGTGGAACGATGTTCTATGCTCCCTTCAGAGGTAAATCTTTTCCCCCCCTTGTCTGTTACCCCACTTTGGTCCGAGCTTCCCCAAACCCTTCCCCAAGCTTCCCCCAAACCCTTCCCCAAGCTTCCCCCAAACCCTTCTCCGAGCTTCCCCCAAACCCTTCTCCGAGCTTCCCCCAAACCCTTCTCCGAGCTTCCCCCAAACCCTTCTCCGAGCTTCCCCCAAACCCTTCTCCAAGCTTTCCCCCAAACCCTTCTCCAAGCTTTCCCCTAACCCTTCTCCAAGCTTCCCCCAAACCCTTCTCCAAGCTTTCCCCCAAACCCTTCTCCGAGCTTCCCCAAACCCTTCTCCGAGCTTCCCCCAAACCCTTCTCCGAGCTTCCCCCAAACCCTTCTCCGAGCTTCCCCCAAACCCTTCTCTGAGCTTCCCCCAAACCCTTCTCCGAGCTTCCCCCTTACCCTTCTCCGAGCTTCCCCCTTACCCTTCTCCGAGCTTCCCCCAAACCCTTCCCTGAGCTTCCCCCCAAACCCTTCTCTGAGCTTCCCCCCAAACCCTTCTCTGAGCTTCCCCCCAAACCCTTCTCCGAGCTTCCCCCCAAACCCTTCTCCGAGCTTCCTCCCAAACCCTTCTCCGAGTTTCCCCCCAAACCCTTCTCCGAGCTTACCCCCAAACCCTTCTCCGAGCTTCCCCCCAAACCCTTCTCCGAGCTTCCCCCCAAACCCTTCTCCGAGCTTCCCCCTTACCCTTCTCCGAGCTTCCCCCTTACCCTTCTCCGAGCTTCCCCCTTACCCTTCTCCAAGCTTCCCCCTTACCCTTCTCCAAGCTTCCCCCTTACCCTTCTCCAAGCTTCCCCCTTACCCTTCTCCAAGCTTCCCCCAAACCCTTCCGAAACTCCACCACCGCTCCGGAGTTGCCTTCCGTCCCATTTTGTGGTCTTTCCCAAACCTCCGTTACTCTAATTTGTCTCTTTCCCTCTCTAAAACTTTGTGTGTCTCTCTTGCTCGGTGCCTAGTAGACGGTTGTTGTCCCTGTGTTTGTGGCCGGCTGTGCAGTCTGTGTGTAACTTTGGGCTTTGTTGTAGCGTTACTTTGTTCTGTGCCATTCTGTGATCTTGAAGTATTAATGATGATAATTAATTAGATGTCTTTAGAGATGATTAAAGGAAAATTTTCAACGAATGTATTTTTATAAAACAGGTGTAGCTCCTGGCATGCTCTGCTGGTGCGGGGGGTTTGCTGAGACTTGCGGTTCCTCAGCTGCTGCAGGTTGCCCCAAGTGTAGCATCCCAACCAGGGTTCCATGGAATGCTAGGGTTCCTCTAGGGGTTCCATAAACAATGAGTAATTTCTGATGCTTAGATATGTAACCACTGACGACAGTGATGTGTTTAGCTATCTGAAAGGGGAGCATTCTTCCCACTGATTACCAATGTATGGGACATGTGTTCCTCTGACCACCAATGTATGGGACATGTCTTCCTCTGACCACCAATGTATGGGACATGTCTTGCTTTGACCACCAATGTATGGGACATGGCTTCCTCTGACCACCAATGTATGGGACATGTCTTCCTCTGACCACCAATGTATGGGACATGTCTTCCTCTGACCACCAATGTATGGGACATGTCTTCCTCTGACCACCAATGTATGGGACATTTCTCCCGCTGACCACCAATGTATGGGACATTTCTCCCGCTGACCACCAATGTATGGGACATTTCTCCCGCTGACCACCAATGTATGGGACATTTCTTACACTGACCACCAATGTATGGGACATTTCTTACACTGACCTCCAATGTATGGGACATTTCTTACACTGACCACCAATGTAAGGGACATTCTTCCCACTGATCACCAATGTATGGGACATGTCTTCCTCTGACCACCAATGTATGGGACATGTCTTCCTCTGACCACCAATGTATGGGACATGTCTTCCTCTGACCACCAATGTATGGGACATGTCTTCCTCTGACCACCAATGTATGGGACATTTCTCCCGCTGACCACTAATGTATGGGACATGTCTTCCCACTGATCACCAATGTATGGGACATTCTTCCCACTGACCTCCAATGTATGGGACATGTCTTCCTCTGACCACCAATGTATGGGACATGTCTTCCTCTGACCACCAATGTATGGGACATGTCTTCCCCTGACCACCAATGTATGGGACATGTCTTCCCCTGACCACCAATGTATGGGACATGTCTTCCCCTGACCACCAATGTATGGGACATGTCTTCCGCTGACCACCAATGTATGGGACATGTCTTCCTCTGACCACCAATGTATGGGACATTTCTCCCGCTGACCACCAATGTATGGGACATTTCTCCCGCTGACCACCAATGTATGGGACATGTCTTCCTCTGACCACCAATGTATGGGACATTTCTCCCGCTGACCACCAATGTATGGGACATGTCTTCCTCTGACCACCAATGTATGGGACATTTCTCCCGCTGACCACCAATGTATGGGACATTTCTTACACTGACCACCAATGTATGGGACATGTCTTCCCCTGACCACCAATGTATGGGACATGTCTTCCTCTGACCACCAATGTATGGGACATGTCTTCCTCTGACCACCAATGTATGGAACATGTCTTCCTCTGACCACCAATGTATGGGACATTCTTCCCACTGACCACCAATGTATGGGACATGTCTTCCTCTGACCACCAATGTAAGGGACATTTCTCCCGCTGACCACCAATGTATGGGACATTTCTCCCGCTGACCACCAATGTAAGGGACATTTCTCCCGCTGACCACCAATGTATGGGACATTTCTCCCGCTGACCACCAATGTATGGGACATTTCTCCCGCTGACCACCAATGTATGGGACATTTCTCCCGCTGACCACCAATGTATGGGACATTTCTCCCGCTGACCACCAATGTATGGGACATTTCTTCCGCTGACCACCAATGTATGGGGCATTTCTCCCGCTGACCACCAATGTATGGGACATTTTTCTCACTGATCACCAGTGTAAGGGGCATTTGTCTCATTGGCTACCAATTTATGGGCCATTTCTTACACTGACCACCAATGTATGGAACATTCTTCCCACTGACCACCAATGTAAGGAACATTCTTCTACATGATCATCAATGTAAGGGACATTCTTCTCACTGACCACCAATGTAAGGGACATTTCTTACACTGACCACCAATGTATGGGACATTTCTTACACTGACCACCAATGTATGGGACATTTCTTACACTGACCACCAATGTATGGGACATTCTTCCCGCTGACCACCAATGTAAGGGACATTTCTCCCGCTGACCACCGATGTAAGGGACATTCTTCCCACTGACCACCAATGTAAGGGGCATTCTTCCCACTGACCACCAATGTAAGGAACATTTCTCCCGCTGACCACCGATGTAAGGGACATTCTTCCCACTGACCACCAATGTAAGGGGCATTCTTCCCACTGACCACTAATGTATGGGGCATTTCTCCGCTGACCACCAATGTATGGAACATTTCTTACACTGACCACCAATGTATGGGACATTCTTATCCATGATCACCAATGTAAAGGCCATTCTTCTACATGACCACCAATGTAAGGGACATCCTTCTCACTGACCACCAATGTATGGGACTCTGTTTCTCTATGCGCTGCGGGCGGATCGTGGCTTGTAGGAGGAGCTGGGAGGGTGCTGTACATAGCTTCTTTTTAGTAAAAAGGCTTTATTTAAATCAACTCGCTGTAAATCATAATTTTTAAAGAGCAACTGTCATCTCTGTCCGGCAGCGGCTCCTCCTCTGACCCACCAACAGTCTCATTCACTTTAATGGGAGGTCTGGTGATTTTTTTGCGCTATAAACAAAAATAGAGCGACAATTTAGAAAAAAATGCAATGGGGCAGATCCACAAAGAAATTACGCCGGCGTTTCTATTGATACGCCGGCGTAATTTCAAAATTCCCGCGTCGCATCTTTGTTTTGAATCCTCAAAACAAGATACGACGGCATCTCGGCTAGATCCGACAGGCATACGTCTTCGTACGCCGTCGGATCTAAGATGCAATTTTTCGGCGGCCGCTAGGTGGCGTTCCAGTCGAAATCCGCATCGAGTATGCAAATTATGTGCTATTGCAAGCTATTTACGGCGATCCACGAACGTACGTCCGGCCGCGGCATTTTTTTCCTTAGTTTGCGTTCGGCTTTTTCTGGATTATAGTTAAAGCTGCTATACTGAGGCGTACTCCATGTTAAGTATGGCCGTCCTTCCCGCGTACAATTTTGAATTTTTTACGTCGTTTGCGAATAGGAATTTGCGTAGAATGACGTCGCCGTCGTAAGCATTGGCGGGTTCCGGTTTAATTTAAAAAATGCGCACTGGGATACCCCAGGAACGGCGCATGCGCCGTTCCAAAAAAACGTTATTTACGTTGGGTCATGACGTATTAACATAAAACGCGCCCCCATTAGATCCATTTGAGAGATACGCTACACCGCCTTAACTTATGGCGCGGATTCGGTGTGGATTCAATTTAAAAAAGATAAGTTACGGCGGCATAGCGTATCTTAGATACGCTGCCCCCGGGGCAGATCTTTGTGGATCTGCCCCAATATGTTTTACTTTTTTCTATAATAAATATCCCCCAAAAAGATATAAAAAAACGTTTTTTTTCATCAGTTTAGGCCGATACGTATTCTTCTACATATTTTTGGTAAAAAAAATCGCAATAAGCGTTCATCGATTGGTTTGCGCAAAATTTATAGCGTTTACAAAATAGGGGATAGTTTAATTTTTTTTTTTTTACTACTAATGGCGGCGATCAGAGATTTTTTCGTGACTGCGACATTATGGCGGACACTTCGGACAATTTTGACACATTTTTGGGACCATTGTCATTTTCACAGCAAAAAATACTATAAAAATGCACTGATTACTGTGCAAATGACAGTTGCCGTTTGGGAGTTAACCACAGGGGGCGCTGTAGGAGTTGGGGTTTACCTAGTGTGTGTTTACAACTGTAGGGGGGTGTGGCTGTAGGTCTGACGTCATCGATCGAGTCTACCTATAAAAGGGATCACTCGATCGATACGCCGCCACAGTGAAGCACGGGGAAGCCGTGTTTACATACGGCTCTCCCCGTTCTTCAGCTCCGGGGAGCGATCGCGAGGGGGCGGCTAGAAACAAATAGCCGCGCCCTCGTCCCGGATCGCTCCCTGCGGGTTTCCGACCGCCGCATTTACCGGGGGGGGGGGGGGGTCCCGACCCGCGGAAAGGCGGGGACGTACATGTACGCCCATATGCCTGTACGTGCCATTCTGTGGACGTACATATACATGCGGCGGGCGTTAACCGGTTAAGTGGTTAAATATTTAAAAAAAACGTATTTTTTTCTTTTTTTATAAATCGTTGGTTTTTGTCCACCCTGCTGGCCCATTATTATTCTTAATGAACACAGTGAGTGATCTGTACTGAACACCCATGTGTTCATTCTTATCTGAAGCATAGTAAACTATGTTTACTATGATTCAGTTTGTGAATGAACAGGAAACCACTCAACACGGAGCACTTCCCATTTGTTCACTGTCCAGAGCAGCTGAGGCTGCAGAGAAAAGGACCGGGGAAGCTCTGTCCTCAATCTCCTTCTCTGTTTTAAAAAGTGAAACATCAGGGGTGTGTTTAGATTAAAGCCCCCCAATGGTGTCTCCTAATAAAAGTATAAAAACATAGGAGAGCTTCCCCCTTTGGTTGGAGCTCCACTTTAACGCAATAGGCTGTGCACCAGTGGTGGCTGGTGTTTTTTTGTTTGGGGGAGGCGGCAAACAACCGCCCCCTGGCACTTACCCCATCGGCGGGCACACAGCGGCATAGATTGGCGGGCACATCAAGAAGGGGATCAGGCTGCGGCGTGCACCTGTGTTCTCTCTTCTAAGATCACGGCGGCTTCCGCTGTGTGTCTCCTCCTGGGCGTCCAATAGGATCACCTGACTTTTCAGCCAATTGGCAAACGGGTATTAGACCCGGGCTTCCTGATTGGCGGAGAGGCGATTCAGTGTTAGAAAAGCGAATATTCATTTGCTTTTCTAACACGCCAGGGTGGGCTCATGGCGCAATGCTCCGAGCCCACCCAATTTTCAAGCCTAGTGCCTCTGGCTCTAATCGGGTGCTTCAAAAAAACACCCCTGCTGCTGTAATTTAGGCGCCCGGCGTCCTGAAAGGGGTAGGATGCATGAATATGGGGCGGCTGTGGAAAGATTCATGCTGTGCACCCCGGGCCGCCCCTGCTGCGCACACCAATGGAGCCAGATGATGCTGGATGTCCTCCAAGCAGGATATAAGGCAGGCTGTATGGGACTGTTGTATTGTATTAGATTATGCAAAAAGATTTAACGTTAAAATTCTTGTTTTCCTCTAGTTTCTAGAAGTGGGGGGCAGCCATATTTTGACAGCTGCTGCGGTTGACCAGGTTGTGGGGGTGTGTACATTTAGGGCAGTATGCACCCTGGGGTTGCTATCTGTCTGGGATTCAACCGGACAGTCCGGTCTTTGGATCACGTGTCTGGGGTTTAGTCCACCTCAAACCCAGACACACCAGTGGCAGCTCATGCAGCACCAGTCCTCTTTTCCCCCTCTCCCCTCCAGTCGACTTCCAGGGCTTTCAATTATATTCGTGGGGGGGGGGGGTATTAAATGGGGGTACAGACTGGTCTTGGGCGATTGTACTGGGGTACAGACTGGTCTTGGGTGATTGTACTGGGGTAAAGACTGGTCTTGGGCGATTGTACTGGGGTACAGACTGGCCTTGGGCGATTGTACTGGGGTACAGACTGGCCTTGGGCGATTGTACTGGGGTACAGACTGGCCTTGGGCGATTGTACTGGGGTACAGACTGGTCTTGGGCGATTGTACTGGGGGACAGATGGACCTGGGGGATTATACTGAGGGACAGACTGACCGGGGGGGGGGGATTATACTGGGGACAGATGGACATGGGGGGATTATAATGGGGGACAGACTGACCCAGGGGGATTATACTGGGGGACAGATGGACCTGGGGGATTATACTGGGGGACAGACTGACCAGGGGGATTATACTGGGGACAGATGGATTTGGGGGATTATACTGGGGGACAGACTTACCCGGCGGATAGTACTGGGGACAGATGGACAAGGGGGGATTATAATGGGGGACAGACTGACCCAGGGGGATTATACTGGGGACAGATGGAAATGGGGGGATTATACTGGGGGACAGATGGACATGGGGGGATTATAATGGGGGACAGACTGACCCAGGGGGATTATACTGGTGACATATGGACCTGGGGGATTATACTGGGGGACAGACATTTACCCCGGGGGGGGGGGGATTATACTGGGGGACAGACTGACCCAAGGGGATTATACTGGGGGACAGACTGACCCGGGGTGATTATACTGGGGGACAGACTGACCCAAGGGGATTATACTGGGGGACAGACTGACCCAAGGGGATTATACTGGGGGACAGACTGACCCGGGGTGATTATACTGGGGGACAGACTGACCCAAGGGGATTATACTGGGGGACAGACTGACCCGGGGTGATTATACTGGGGGACAGACTGACCCGGGGTGATTATACTGGGGGACAGACTGACCCGGGGTGATTATACTGGGGGACAGACTGACCCAGGGTGATTATACTGGGGGACAGACTGACCCAGGGTGATTATACTGGGGGACAGTCTGACCCAGGGTGATTATACTGGGGGACAGTCTGACCCAAGGGGATTATACTGGAGACAGATGGACCTGGGGGGATTATACTGGGGGACAGACTGACCCAAGGGGATTATACTGGGGGACAGACTGACCCGGGGGGATTATACTGGGGACAGATGGACATGGGGGGATTATAATGGGGGACAGACTTACCCAGGGGGATTTTACTGGGGGACAGACTGACCCAAGGGGATTATACTGGGGGACAGACTGACCAAGGGGGATTATACTGGAGACAGATGGACCTGGGGTGATTATACTGGGGGACAGACTGACCCAGGGTGATTATACTGGGGGACAGACTGACATGGGGGGATTATACTGGGGGACAGACTGACCCAAGGGGATTATACTGGAGACAGGTGGACCTGGGATGATTATACTGGGGGACAGACTGACCCAGGGTGATTATACTGGGGGACAGACTGACCCAAGGTGATTATACTGGGGGACAGATCGACCTGGGGGGATTATACTGGGGGACAGACTGACCCAAGGGGATTATACTGGGGGACAGACTGACCCAAGGGGATTATACTGGGGGACAGACTGACCCGGGTGATTATACTGGGGGACAGATGGACCTGGGGGGATTATACTGGGGGACAGACTGACCCAGGGTGATTATACTGGGGGACAGACAGACCCAAGGGGATTATACTGGGGGACAGACTGACCTAGGGGGGATGTACTGTGCAGACTGACTTGGGGGTGATGCTGTCCTGGGGGACAGACTGACCTTGTTTTATTTAACTAAGCTCCTTATGCTTCTCCCATTATTAACACTGCTTGTCATGGGATGCTTCATGCGCTGTAATACTACTCTTATTGGTGTCCCATGTCTTTTATAATGCTATAGTGTAAACTGCAAAAATGAAAAAGAAATTGTTGTGTGCCGCTAAATTGTTCAGGTTTGATTTGATAAAAAGGTGGCAACCCTAATGCCCCCTCCCCAGGACAATTACCCAAAACACAAGCAACCCGCTGTCCAGGCATTGGGCACATCCTGCCCTAGGCGCAAGTCCTGCTGAGCGCACCGCCCAGTCCTGTCCAGTGGCAGCCGCTGTCAGACTCTCATAGAGATTTGATAGGCTGCCAGCAGCAGGATTGGTCAGTACGCCTGCGCCCACCCGCTGCAGCGAAATGCCGGAGACCCATGTGTCGGGACTAAATGCCCAGTGTGCCTAAGGCATGATGTGGTGTGCATTTATAAATCCTAGACGGGCAAAAAATAAATACGAAAAAATCTGCGTTTCCCATTCCGAATCCTCAGTAAGAAATCCAAGTCTCTGTAACGTTTGCCATCATTATCCTACATTTACACCCCGCAAATGTGGATTTTTGGACTGAAATCCTAATTTGCATACACTCTCATCGCTCAGAAAATGTATAATTGCGATGAAAAATGAGGGCGTATTTCTGCCTACGATTGTTAAAGCGATATTACATTGTAGTGTTCAGGAAGCGCAGCGCACGCCATATGCCGTGTGTGGCTCTTTAAACAGATTGAGGTCAGGCAGCGATATATTTATGTATCTCGCAAATGTGGAAACTTTGTTTTCTAGTAGAGTCTTCCTTTTCTTCCTATGATTCGAATCTTCTTTTTCCTTCCATGCTTTGCTAATTGAATCTTCATTTTTAGTTTTGCAGTTGCATTTACGTCAGAAACTGCGCGGTTATTGCGTGTTTTTGCATGTGCAGTGACATGCATTTGATGCACATTTTTACACGCATTGGCATGTATTTTTCCTAAGCTTTCCTTTGAGGTCACTTCCATCTTCTTTGGATTATTATGCGCACTGCGTTGTGGTGCATTTATATGCATTTGCGCATGTTTCTGTGCATTTGCAGTGCAGAAAAATGAAGCATGCTCTTTTTTTTTTGCACTGCACTGCAATGGCGTGAACTGTGCCCGTAGGATAACCTGGCGAAACATGTCGAGTGGAAGCATCGGGGTAGATTGAGATTCAGGTAGGACTTGCCCATTTCTTACTGAGGCGCAGTGTACCGTTTTAACACTGCGCCTCCGTAAATTTCCTGCGCTACGCTTGATTCACGGAGCAGTAGCTCCGTAATTTGCGTGGGCGCTCCTGAAAAATGCCCGGCGTAAGCGCACGTAATTTAAACGATCCCATAGGGGGCGTGGATCATTTAAATTAGGCGCTTTCCCGCGCCGAACTTAGTGCGCATGCTCCGTCGGGAAACTTTCCCGACGTGCATTGCGGCAAATGACGTCGCAAGGGCGTCATTTGCTTTAACGTGAACGTAAATGGCGTCCAGCGCCATTCACGATTCACTTACGCAAACAACGTAATTTTTTTAAATCGCGACGCGGGAACGACGGGTATACTTGGCATTGGCTGCCCCTGCTAATAGCAGGAGCAGCCTTACGCGGAACCCGACGAACGCAAACGACGTAAAATGCGTACGCAGGGCGCGCGTAGGGTTGTGAATCGGCGTTAGTATGCAATTTGCATACTCAACGCTGACCACTACGGGAACGCCACCTAGCGGCCATCGTAAGAATACAGTCTACGATATGACTGGCATAAGAGCCTTATGCCAGTCATATCTTAGGCTGCAGTCGGCGTATCGAGCTTCCTGAATCAGGAGCATTCGAAACGCCGGCGCAACTAAGCAATTGCGCTGCGTAACTATGGTTACGCAGACGCAATTGCTTGTTGAATTTACCCCATCATTTCTACTCATCTGTTGAAAATATTTATTTTATAAAATACGTTTTAATGATTTATAATAAATATGTATATTTTTTTTATTATTATGTGTTTATTTGCACCTTAACCACTTTACCACCGGGCTCATTTTGGCACTTCTCTCCTTCATGTAAAAATCACAATTTTTTTGATAGAAAACTAATCAGAACCCCCAAACATTATATATTTTTTTTTAGCAGACACCCTAGGGAATAAAATGGCGGTCATTGCAACTTTTTTTTCTCGCACAGTATTTGCGCAATAATTTTTCAAACGCCTTTTTTTGGGAAAAAAAAACGGTTTTATGAATTAAAAAATAACAAAACAGTAAAGTTAGCCCAATTTTTTTGTATAATGTGAAAGATGATGTTATGCTGAGTAAATAGATACCTAACATGTCACGCTTTAAAATTGTGCACATTCATGGAATGGCGCCAAACTTTGGTACTTAAAAATCTCCATAGGCAACGCTTTGAAGTTTTTTACAGGTTACCAGTTTTGATTTACAGAGGAGATCTAGTGCTAGAATCACATATGTGGCTTAAACAGCATTTACATATGTCGGCGGGACTTGCGTGCGCGGGAGCTACCGGGGACAGGGGCGTTTTAATTTTTTTTTTTTACTTATTTATTTATGTTTTAACACTTTTTTTTTTTTTATCACTTTTATTCCTATTACAAGGAATGTAAACATCCCTTGTAATAGGAAATGTGTGTGACAGGTCCTCTTTATGGAGAGAGGCGGGGTCAATAAGACCCCGCATCTCTCCTCCAGGCTGGAAAGCATGAAATCGTGAAAAAAAATTCACCCATCTCATGATCAGTGTTGCTCACTAGCCGCAATCGCGGCTTTGTTTACTTACGGGGTACCCTGGCGTGACGTCATCACATCGCGCCTGGGTCCTCCGACGGTCATAGAGATGACTGGTGACCATCTGGTCACCAGTCATCTCTATGCTTCCTGCCTGCGCCGGACGATTCCTTCTCCGGGCCCCCGATGGCACGGGAGAGCTCGGAGAAGCATCGGATGGCGGCGGGAGGGGGGGATGTCCCCTCCCGCCGCCTATAAGAAGGATCAAGCGGCGGCACGCCCCTATGATTGTTCTTGTGGTGCGCAGAATCGGCGGCTGAAGACATGGATATCTGGATGATGCCTCTAGCTGCAGGAATCATTCAGATATCCCCCGGCAAAGCCCAGGACGTCATATGATGTCCACCCAAGATGGCAGATCCCTGATCTGTGGACGTCATATGATGATAGGCCGGTATTGAAGTGGTTAATTACTGTATTTATTGGCGTATAACTCTCACTTTTTTACCCTGAAAATGGAGGGTAAACTGTGCCTGCGTGTTATACGCAGGGGGCTGTGGAAAGTTTTTTTCCTGAAACTTCCCTCTTAAAGTTAGGGTGCGTGTTATACGCCTGTGCTTGTTATACGCCGATAAATACGGTATTATGTGTTTATTTGCACCGTAAAAGTCCCCATTTTTTTTCGAACTGTCCATAGGATAACCTGGATTTTAGACTATCTATACCAGTGCTCAATAAACTCCAGGCGCCAGGGTGCCATGGTGACAAGCCCCCTTACGTGCCACATTTGGCATGTCATTTTTTTTGGGGGGGGGGGGTGGGTGCTTCAGGAGAAGGGGACTTCCTGTCCCACTTCCTCCTTCCGCCGAGGGGCTGGTAAGGCGATTAGCTTAATAGCCTTATTGCAGCCCCTCCCTGTAGGCGAGCGCCTGTCCAATCGGACGGCGCCGCTAGGGTTGCCACCTCATCCCTTTAAACCGGAACACATATGGATTACACAGGTTCTGAGGCTAATTTAATGCAGGAAAGGCACCAAGTGAGTTTAATTACCACCGTAATCAGCCACAGAACCTGTGTAATTATTATAGGCTTGGGTTTAACCCCTTAACACCCGCCGCACGACTATTTACGTCCGCAAAATGGCACGGACAGGCAGCAGGGCGTATATATACGTCCTTGCCTTCTAGCGGGTGGGGGGTCCAATCGGGACCCCCCCCCCCCGATGCGGGCGGATTCCCGCGGGGAGTGATCCGGGATGAGGGCGCGGCTATTCGTTTATAGCCGCTCCGTCGCGATCGCTCCCCTGAGCTGAAGAACGGGGAGAGCCGTATGTAAACACGGCTTCCCCCGTGCTTCACTGCGGCGGCTGCATCGATCGAGTGATCCCTTTTATAGGGAGACTCGATCGATGACGTCAGTCCTACAGCCACACCCCCTACAGTTGTAAACACACACTAGGTGAACCCTAACTCCTACAGCGCCCCCTGTGGTTAACTCCCAAACTGCAACTGCCATTTTCACAATAAACAATGCAATTTAAATGCATTTTTTGCTGTGAAAATAACAATGGTCCCAAAAATGTGTCAAAATTGTCCGAAGTGTCCGCCATAATGTCGCAGTCACGAAAAAAATCGCTGATCGCCGCCAATAGTAGTAAAAAAAAAAAAAATTAATAAAAATGCAAAAAAACTATCCCCTATTTTGTAAACGCTATACATTTTGCGCAAACCAATCGATAAACGCTTATTGCGATTTTTTTTACCAAAAATAGGTAGAAGAATACGTATCGGCCTAAACTGAGGAAATTTATTTTTTTTATATATGTTTTTGGGGGATATTTATTATAGCAAAAAGTAAAAAATATTGCATTTTTTTCAAAATTGTCGCTCTAGTTTTGTTTATAGCGCAAAAAATAAAAACCGCAGAGGTGATCAAATACCACCAAAAGAAAGCTCTATTTGTGGGGAAAAAAGGACGCCAATTTTGTTTGGGAGCCACGTCGCACGACCGCGCAATTGTCTATTAAAGCGACGCAGTGGCGAATTGTAAAAACGCCTTTGGGCATTTGGCAGCATATTGGTCCGGGGCTTAAGTGGTTAAAGGGATGAGGTGGCAACCCTAGGCGCCGCTCGCGCATGCGCAGTGGTTGCCCGGCCGTGAAGCCGAAAGCTGTCACTGCCGGGTGCCCACACTAAGAATGAAGACGCCGGCCGGCGAGGAGCGGAGCCCCGGCCGGCGCGTCGCTGAAACCGTGGAGCAGGTAAGTGTCTGTTTATTAAAAGCCAGCAGCTACAAAAAGTGTAGCTAATTTTTTTAATAAACTTAAAGCGGAGGTTCACCCTTTAAAAAAATTTCTGACATCACACGGAGTCACGCCATCCTACCTACAGAATGCCGGTGTTTTTTGTTTTTTTTTCTCAGCACATACCTCTTAATCCCGATTTTCACCTCACGGCAATCCCGCGGGAGTGGGCGTTCCCAAGCACTGCCTGTGATTGACAGGCTTCCGAACGGCGCATACTGCGCGTCACAGGTTGCCGACAGAACCTGAACGTCGGTGCGCAGGCGCCGTATAGAGCCGCACCGACGTTCGGGTTTTTAGGGCAACCTGTGACGCGCAGTATGCGCCGTTCGGAAGCATGTCAATCACAGGCAGTGCTTGGGAACGCCCACTCCCGCGGGATTGCCGTGAGGTGAAAATCGGGATTAAGAGGTATGGGCTGAGAAAAAAAAAAAAAACACCGGCATTCTGTCGGTAGGATGGCGCGACTCCGTGTGATGTAAGAAATTTTTTTGAGGGTGAACCTCCACTTTAAAAAAAAAAGTCTGGAACACCCCTTTATTGCACAGGCACTTCTGTGAACTGCCCAGGGGTCCTAGGTGCATGGGGGGCCTTTGAAGTTTCCTCCCAGCAGGTTCGGGCCTTGGTAACAGGTCTCCTCACGTTGTCTCTATTCTTCTACAGTGTACAGGTCAGTTCTGTTATCTGGCTGTGTCTGCAATGCTCTCTCTCCCTCCCTGGCATCTTCCTCTTCTCCTCAGACACTGTGTGGCCGTCCTGCTCCTCCCTGTCCTCCTCACACAGATCCATTCATCTTTGCCTGTCACACTGCTCCTCTCAGATGCTTGTTATCTCTCTCCCCACCTCCCTTCCCTGACTTTTCCCTGCAGACACTTTCAGGTAGATTCACAAAGAGTTAGGCCGGCTTATCTACAGATAAGCCGACCTAACTCTGAATCTAAGCCGACCTATGTTTAAGTGTATTCTCAAACAGAGATACACTTAAACATACCTAAGATAGGCTGGCTTGCGCCATTCTATCTTAGGCTGCAATGTTTCTTTTGCACGCTAGATGGTGCTGCCATTGCGGCCGTCCTAGATTATGTAAATGAGGGACTACGCCGATTCCCGACGATTTACGAGCGTACGCCGGGCCTACACTGTCGAGTTACGTCGTTTCCGTATGCGATAGGCCGCCTAAAGTTAGTCCACCTATGAGGTGGAATAACAATGTTAAGTATGGCCGCCGGTCCCGCCGCGAGGCTCGAATTTTTTACGTTGTTTGCGCAAGTCGTCCGCGAATCGGATTTACGTTGTTTACGTACGCGTCGAAATCAATAGGCCCGTTCGCTTACGCCCGCTCGTTTTAGGCTACGCCGTCTAAAATTTGAAGGTAAGTGGTTTGAGAATCACTTTTAACCTAAATAATTTAAGGTGGTTTAGCCTAAAAAAAGTAGGCTAGGCCGTCCTAATTTTAGGCGCCCGTACGTGAATCTACCCCTGTACCTTCACACGTGTGTGTGTGTGTCCCAGGACCTACAAACATTACAAATGTCTGCAACCCCCCCCCCCCCCCCACACACCCCCAGCACTGTCTCTTTACTAGGCAATGGAGATCACTCCCTCTCTCTATATTGTTTTGATATTTTTTTAGTGGGGCCCTGTCAGGTAGGCTGTACGGGGCCCCGTGATTTCTAACAGCAGCCCTGGGCGCCGCGGCAGCACAGGGGTGAAAAAATCCTCTCTACTGTCACTTATCAATACAGAAGCGCTGCTGTATTGACAAGTGACAGCGCTCTCCTCCCGACAGCCGTTTAGAACCCTCTCTGCTCTACAAAACACTTTGGGCCGGATTCAGATAGGAGATATGACGGCGTATCTCCTGATACGCCGTCGTATCTCTGAGTCCAGCCGTCGTATCTATGCGCCTGATTCATAGAATCAGTTACGCCTAGATTTTCCTAAGATCCGACTGGTGTTGTCTTACACCATCGTATCTTAGGCTGCAATATTTACGCTGACCGCTAGGGGCGCTTCCCTAGACTTCCGCGTAGAATATGCAATTACCGTATTTATCGCGGTATAACGCGCTCCCGCATATACCGCGCACCTCTAAAGTGACCCCCAATCCAGTGGAAAAAAAGTTATTTTTGTACTTACAGTTTTGGTGTCTTGCGCGGCGTCCATCGGCGGCCTCGTCGGGTCCGGCGTCCTTCTGCGGCTTCGGGTGTCCTCTTTGGTGGGTCCGGCGTCCTTCTGCGGCTTCGGGTGTCCTGCGGCTTCGGGTGTCCTTCTGCGGCGGGTCCGGTGTCCTCTTCGGCGGGTCCGGTGTCCTCTCCGGCGGGTCCGGCGTCCTTCTGAGGCGTCCTCGCCGCTCGTTTCACGCGCCGAGTTTTGAATACTGCGCCAGCATATACCGAGCGCAGTACACTCGGGCAGGCTCGGCAACTGTCGCACTCACGTCCTGTACGTCCAGGACGTGACCGCGGAAGAAGCCGAGACTGGCCGACTATACCCGAGTGTATTGCGCTCGGTATATGTCGGCGCAGTATTCAAAACTCGGCGCGGGAAAGCGGGTATCGGCGTATATCGCGCACCCACGATTTTGCCCTGATTTTCAGGGCAAAAAAGTGCGCGATATACGCCGATAAATACGGTAGGTAGTTACGCCGATTCAGAAACCAACGTCCGCCCGGCGCATTTTTTTTACGTCATTTGCATTAGGCTTTTTCCGGCGTAAAGTTACCCCTGCTATATGAGGGGTATATGCGGCGTTAAGTATGGACGTCGTTCCTGCGCCGAGTTTTGAAAATTTGACGTCGTTTGCGTAAGTCGTTCTCAAATAGGGCTTTGCGTAAGTTACGTTCACGTCGATACCAATGAGGCTTTGCGGCGTAATTTCGAGCATGCGCACTGGGATTTTTTCATGAACGGTGCGGCGCATGCGCCGTTCACAAAAAATGTCAAATACGCGGGGTCAAGTCAAATTTAAATAAAACACGCCCACAACATCCCCATTTGAATTAGGTGGGCTTACGCCGCCACACATGCGTTACGCCGCCGTAACCAAGGGCGCAAGTTCTTTCAGCATACGGAACTTGCGCCCAAAGTTACGGCGGCGTAACGTATCTGATATACGTTACGCCGGAAGAAAGATAGAGCATTCTATCTGAATCCGGCCCACTGGGCTAGATTCAGATAGAATGGTCTATCTGTCCGCCCGGCGTAACGTATCTCCGATACGTTACGCCGCCGTAATTTAGGGCGCAAGTTCTGTATTCAGAAACAACTTGCGCCCTCTGTTACGGCGGCGTAACGTATCTGTGTCGGCGTAAGCCGGCCTAATTCAAATGTGGATGATGTGGGCGTGTTTTATGTATATTAACTGTGACCCCGCGTATTTGACGTTTTTTTTACGAACGGCGCAAATCGTCATTGCTTTCGACATGAACGTAAATTACGTCCAGCCCTATTCGCGAACGACTTACGCAAACAATGTAAAATTTACAAAACTCGACGCGGGAATGACGTCCATACTTAACATAGGATACGCCTCATATAGCAGGGGTAACTATACGCCGAAAAAAGCCGAACGTAAACTATGTAAAAAAATGCGCCAGACGTACGTTTCTGAATCGGCGTATCTAGCTCATTTGCATATTCCACGCGTAAATCTATGGAAGCGCCACCTAGCGGCCAGTTTAAATATGCAGCCTAAGATACGACGGTGTAAAACACTTACGCCGGTCAGATCTTAGGGATATCTATGCGTAACTGATTCTCTGAATCAGGCGCATAGATACGACCGGCCGGACTCAGAGATACGACGTTGTATCTTCTCTCTGAATCTACCCCACTGTCTGTCTATCTCTTTGTGAAAGCAGAGAGGGGAGGGGGGGAAGGGGTGGGGGGTGTACACAGGCAGGAGCTGCTCCTCTAGGGTGACCACATTTCCAAACTACTATTCAGGGACACCCCCCTTCCCAAAAATCAGGTGGGATTTATGATTTCTCCAATCACAAGAAGGGGGCGGGGACTGCCTGGTTTCCTACTGCGCATGCGCGACTTGTGCTGCGTGTTCTGACTGGTCACTGCTGTCCTCTGGGATCTGTGTGTCTCCTAAAAAAACAGCGGGGGGGGGGGGGGCAGGCCCGGATTTACTTCCTTTTCCGCCCCAAGGCCGGGTCCTTCAATGCCGCCCGCCAAAAAAAAAACTCCCCCAATCCTGAAAGCGCACATATACTAATGGAAAAATCATACAGGTGCACCTACATATAACATTTATATGGATTGAGGGGTGATCTGTGTACGGTGTGCAGCATTGAGGGGTGATCTGTGTATGGGAGAATTTAGGGGTGATCTGTGTACGGTGTGCAGCATTGAGGGGTGATCTGTGTATGGGAGAATTTAGGGGTGATCTGTGTACGGTGTGCAGGATTGAGGGGTGATCTGTGTACGGTGTGCAGGATTGAGGGGTGATCTGTGTACGGTGTGCAGGATTGAGGGGTGATCTGTGTATGGGAGAATTTAGGGGTGATCTGTGTATGGTGTGCAGCATTGAGGGGTGATCTGTGTATGGGAGAATTTAGGGGTGATCTGTGTATGGGAGAATTTAGGGGTGATCGGTGTACGGTGTGCAGCATTGAGGGGTGATCTGTGTATGGGAGAATTTAGGGGTGATCGGTGTACGGTGTGCAGCATTGAGGGGTGATCTGTGTATGGGAGAATTTAGGGGTGATCTGTGTACGGTGTGCAGCATTGAAGGGTGATCTGTGTATGGGAGAATTTAGGGGTGATCTGTGTACGGTGTGCAGCATTGAGGGGTGATCTGTGTATGGAGTGTAGGATTGAGGGGTGATCTGTGTATGGGAGAATTTAGGGGTGATCTGTGTATGGTGTGCAGCATTGAGGGGTGATCTGTGTATGGGAGAATTTAGGGGTGATCTGTGTACGGTGTGCAGCATTGAGGGGTGATCTGTGTATGGGGGAATTTAGGGGTGATCTGTGTACGGTGTGCAGCATTGAGGGGTGATCTGTGTATGGGGGAATTTAGGGCTGATCTGTGTACGGTGTGCAGCATTGAGGGCTGATCTGTGTATGGAGTGTAGGATTGAGGGGTGATCTGTGTACAGGAGAATTTAGTGGTGATCTGTGTATGGTGTGCAGCATTGAGGGGTGATCTGTGTATGGAGTGTAGGATTGAGGGGTGATCTGTGTATGGGAGAATTTAGGGGTGAGCTGTGTATGGTGTGCAGCATTGAGGGGTGATCTGTGTATGGAGTGTAGGATTGAGGGGTGATCTGTGTATGGGAGAATTTAGGGGTGATCTGTGTATGGTGTGCAGCATTGAGGGGTGATCTGTGTATGGGAGAATTTAGGGGTGATCTGTGTACGGTGTGCAGCATTGAGGGGTGATCTGTGTATGGGGGAATTTAGGGGTGATCTGTGTACGGTGTGCAGCATTGAGGGCTGATCTGTGTATGGAGTGTAGGATTGAGGGGTGATCTGTGTACAGGAGAATTTAGTGGTGATCTGTGTATGGTGTGCAGCATTGAGGGGTGATCTGTGTATGGAGTGTAGGATTGAGGGGTGATCTGTGTATGGGAGAATTTAGGGGTGATCTGTGTACGGTGTGCAGCATTGAGGGGTGATCTGTGTATGGGAGAGAGTTATAGCTTCTACAAAATAGGGGATAGTTTTATGGCATTTTTGTTAATATTTTTTGTTTTTTACTAGTAACGGCGGCGATCTGCGATTTTTATCATGACTGCAACATTATTGCGGAACTTTTGACACATTTTTGGGACCATTGTCATTTTTACAGCGATATGTGCTATAAAAATGCACTGATTACTGTGAAATAGACACTGGCAGTGAAGGGGGTTAACCACTAGGTGGCGCTGAAGGGGTTAAGTGTGCCTAGGGATGTGTTCTAACTGTAGGGGGGGATGGGCTGTGTGTGACACGACAGTGATCACCGCTTCCGATTACAGGAAGCGGTGATCAGTGTCCCGTCACTAGGAAGACTGGGGAAATGCTTGTTTACGTCAGCATTTGTTTCTTCTTCCTCACCGTGACATGATCGCGGACATCAAGTGTGCGGGACCCACGGTCCGAGTCACGGAGCTCGCGGCGGGCACGCGCACCCACAATATCGCTTCTTAAAGGGGACGTATATATACGTCCTTGTGCCTGCCCGTGCAATTCTGCCGACGTATATCTGCGTGCGGCGGTTGGCATGTGGTTAAAGGAGCTAGATGAAAGATTTTCGGGCGAATAGCAACTGCGTCCAATCAGATGCAGGCACTGTTCAGGTATTCTGACAGCCGTGGGTGCCGGTGTCCCATCGAATAGTGCGCCGCGCATGCGCAGGACGGAGCCGCACTCCAGCTGAGTTGCCGATCAGCTGGAGTGACGTGACCAGGGCACAAGCGCACATCGTAGGAGGTATCTCTCGATGGGAGATACCATTTCACGGGCACAATTGAAACCTATACAAACAGCGGGGGGAGACTGTAGTTTCTCACATTGTGCGTCGCTGTTGCGGGGCGGCTGATGGTCCAGTTTCCCCGCTGTTTGTATAGGTTTAAATCGTGGCTGTGAAATGGTATCTCCCATCGTGAGATACCTCCGAAGATGTGCGCATGCGCCATTGTTACGTCAGGGCAGCTGACATCGTATCTTAGGGTGCAATACTTAGGCTGGCCGCTAGGTGGCGCTTCCGTTGACTTCGGCGTAGAATATGTAAATGACTAGATAGACCAATTCACGAACGTACGTGCGCCCGTCGCAGTAAAGATACGCTGTTTACCAAAGGCGTTTTCAGTCGTAAAGTTATTCCATCAAATAGCTGGACTAGTCAATGTTAAATATGGCCGTCGTTCCCGCGTCGAAATTTGAAAATTTTACATTGTTTGCGTAAGTCGTCCGTGAATAGGGCTGGACGTAATTTACATTCACGTCGAAACCAATACGTCCTTGCGGCGTACTTTGGCGTAATGCACACTGGGATATGTACACGGACGGTGCATGCACCGTTCGTAAAAAATGTCAATCACGTCAGGTCACCCTCCATTAACATAAAACACGCCCCCTCAGCCTAATTTGAATTAGGCGCACTTACGCCGGCCACATTTACGCTATGCCCCTGTAAGTTAGGAGGCAAGTACTTTGTGAATACAGTACTTGCCTCTCTGACTTAAGGCGGCGTAGCGTAAATACGATACGCTACACCGCCTTAAAGTTGCGGCAAGATACCTGAATCCAGCTAATTGTCTTCCATTGAGGTGCAGTTCTTGCCATCTGCTGGCTGAAAATGGTATTAAATGTTCACAGGCAGTATTTCATATTTACCTGATTAGGATCAAACAAATATATTATTACATTTTTTTTTGTCAGCCCTAAATAAAATAAATGGTATGAATATATAAAAAATAAATTGCTCTTCAATAAATATTAGTGAAATAAAAAGAAAATTAAATGAGTTCACATTTAGGCTCCATGCACACTGGAAGCTAAAACAAGCTATAAAAAACACCAGTAGCTTTGCAGGGAGCCTTTCAGCGTTTTTTAGCGTTTTTGAAATAGTGTTTATTAGCGTAGCGTTTTTTAGCTTCTTTTCTTTCTTTTTTTTAATGGATAATGCTCCATGCACACTGAAGCTAATAAACTGCAGTTTATTGGCGTTTTGGCTTTTTTTTTTTTTTAAAGCCCATAAACTGAACTCCATGTTATCCTATGTGCCCATGCACACCTGGGCGTTTTTTAGTGTTAATGAGCTTTGGAGTTTATTGTCTTTTTTTCTGAACGCCCGAAATTTGCGTTCAAAGTGCTGTTTTTTGGCAGAAAAAAAAAAGCTCAAAAACGCCGGTGCCAGCGTTTTTTTGCGTTTTTTAATCCATTGAAAAAAAAAAAGAAAAGAAAAAAAAAGCTACACTGAAAAACGCTGATTAACCACTTAAGGACCGGACCAATATGCTGCCTAGAGACCCAAGGGGTTTTTACAGTTCGGGACTGCGTCGCTTTAACAGACAATTGCGCGGTCGTGCGACGTGGCTCCCAAACAAAATTGGCATCCTTTTTTCCCCACAAATAGAGCTTTGGTAAAAAAAATCGCAATAAGCGTTTATCGATTGGTTTGCACAAAATTTATAGCGTTTACAAAATAGGGGATAGTTTTATTGCATTTTTATTTTTTTCATTTTTTTTACTACTAATGGCGGCGATCAGCGATTTTTTTTCGTGACTGCAACATTATGGCGGACACTTCGGACAATTTTGACACATTTTTGGGACCATTGTCATTTTCACAGCAAAAAATGCATTTAAATTGCATTGTTTATTGTGAAAATGACAGTTGCAGTTTGGGAGTTAAACACAGGGGGCGCTGTAACATTTAGGGTTCACTTTGTGTGTGTTTAGAACTGTAGGGGGGTGTGGCTGTAGGACTGACGTCATCGATCGAGTCTCCCTATAAAAGGCATCACTCGATCGATGCGCCGCCATAGTGAAGCACGGGGAAGCCGTGTTTACATACGGCTCTCCCCGTTCTTCAGCTCCAGGGAGCGATCGCGACGGGGCGGCTATAAACGAATAGCCGCGCTGTCGTCCCGGATCGCTCCCCGAGGCTTATCGACCGCCGCATGTACCGGGGGGGGGGGGGGGGCCCGATCGGACCCCCGACCCACGTCAAGCAGAGTACGTACATGTGCCTGTCCGTGCCATTCTGCTGACGTATATGTACATGAGGAGGTCGGCAAGTGGTTAAAGCTATTGCAAAAACGCTAAAAGACGTTGAAAGGCTCCCTGCAAAGCTATTGGCGTTTTTTATAGCTTTTATCAGCTTCAGTGTGCATGAAGCCTAAAAAAATGCTGGTGAGCAGCGTTTTTGAGCGTTTTTGCGGGTTTTAGCATTTTTCCCGCCGAAAGACGTCACTTTCTGGCGTTCAGAAAAAAGCCCATAATCTCCACTGCTCATTAACATTAAAAAACTTCCATGTGTGCATGGACATATAGGCTAACATTGAGTGCAGTTTATGGGCTTTTAAAAAAAAAAGAGCCAAAAACGCCAATAAACTGCAGTTTAACAGCTTCAGTGTGCATGGAGCCTTAGCCCAACCTTTGTTCGTTTTAATTGGGGCCAGTTCACACCACATGCAGTCTAATGCGTTTTTCTGCATCAAAAACGCATAGAAAGTAGGTTATATGGTTTCCAATGGCATAGTTTACACCAGTGCTTGCAGTTCCAGAAAAAAAAAAAGTCAAACATGCTGCATTTTTCCTGCACTGGACTGTACTGGAACATGGTAAAACATCAAAAAGGCACTGGAACGCAACTAAATGCATCAAAAAGACACTGGAACGCAACTAAATGCATCAAAAAGACACTGGAACGCACCAAAAACGCACTGGAACACGCATGTCCTTATTGAGGGCCAGTTCACACCATAGAAAAACGCAGTCCAGGTGCGTTCCAGTGCCTTTTTGACGTGTTTGTGATGCAGTCCAGTGCATTTTTATCCCCTCTTTTTTCTTAACCTTAAATAAAGACATGTGTGTTCCAGTGTGTTTTAGGTGCGTTCCAGTACAGTCCAGTGCATGCAAAAATGGAGCATGTTTTACTTTTTTTTCTGGAACGCACTGGTGTAAACTATGCCCTTGAAAACCGAATAACCTACTTTCAATGCGTTTTTGATGCAGAAAAAAAACATACTGGACTGCATGTGGTGTGAACTGGCCTTTGGCTGCATTCAAACCTGAGCGTTTTGTCGCCTGAAGCGTGAAGCTCCAAAACGCTAGAGGGGGAAAAAATATGTCATTCTCTATGGAGATGGTTCACATCTCCACTCCAAAACGCCTGAAGCTCAAACAAGTTCCGGACCCTTTTTTGTTGCGCGAATTGGGTGGATTTGGGCGTTTTAGAACGTTTGTATTCTCATAGAAAGTGATGGAAACGCTCGTTTCAAGCGTCTAGCGTTTCTACGGGCGTTTTGTCGATTTAATCAATAGAACATTTCACCCAGGCAGAAGATAAAAAAATCTACAAGCATAGCAACAAGTGATGAAAAGATGATAATTTTTCCTATTTGCTAAAATAAAAAACGTCGAATATGCACGACAAAACGCTGGAAAAAACGACCAAAAACGCTACGCTCAGGTGTGAATGCAGCCTTAAAGTTAAAGTGGAGTTCCACCCGTTTCCCCCCCCCCCCCTAAAAATCTTAAAATAATAATAAAAAAAAATTATTTTTTATACTCCCCTGAAAGGGCGGTTTACTTTGCGGAAGTTGCTCTTCTGCCTCTTCTTCCACCGCGGTAGATCTTCTGGCTTGTCCTACGTTGCGGTGTCTTCTTGTGAATGAGACGTGCTGCCTTCTGGGAACTGTGTGTATCCCAGGAGGCAGCCGCCCATTCAAAAAACGGCGTGCGAGATGCGCATTAGCGAAAAGGGGAGTGAAGACGTAAGGCTTCACTACCTGTTTCCCTTAGTAAGGATGGAGGCGCCAGGACCCAGCGATTGCCGTCGGGGGACCGACATCGTGGGCAACTAGGACAGGTAAGTGTCCTTATTTAAAAAAAGAGGGGGAAAAATGCATTGGACTGCATTAAAAACGCACCAAAAACACTTTAAAAATGCACTGGAACCCATCAAAAACATGCATGCGGAAAAGCATCTGAAACGCATCTGGACCTGTTTCTATGGTGTGAACTGGCCCTTAGTTAAACCTACAAGTGCTTTTTTTTTACCACTACTATTCCTTTATACTGGCTTTAGAAATTTTACAAATGCAGCAATTAAGAAATTGGATGGAAGGTTTAGCACTGGAAAACACTTTTTGAAAGATAAAAAGTGCATTTTATATACAACTATATAGACAAAAATGAGGACAGAGGGACTTTGTTCCAAATCTATTTTAACCACCTGAGCCCCAGGCCATTGTCAAATGACGGCTTCACGGTGGCTCTGAAAATCCAACAGGACGTCATATGACGTCCTGGATTCCTCTGGCCACTGGGGGGCGCGCGCGCGCCCGGCGCCTCCCCGAGATGCCCATATGTGCCCAGTAATCAAGTGGTTAAACATAAATATCCCTTTAAAGCGGAGCTCCACCCTAAAGTGTAACTTCCACTCATCGGAACCCTCCCCCCCTCCGGTGTCACATTTGACACCTTTCAGGGGGGAGGGGGGTGCAGATACCTGTCAAAGACAGGTATTTGCACCCACTTCCCGGAGTACTCTCTGCGTGTATTCTACGGGCAGTACGTCACTTCCCGCCCCCGCCCGCTGTGTTCTGGGAAACACTTGGCTCCGAACACAGCGGGGCCCAGTGAGGACGACGCTGCACGGCTCGCGCATGCTCTGTAGGGAATCGGGCAGTGAAGCCGTAACGCTACACTTCCTGATTCCCTCACCGAGGATGGCGGCGGGGGCAGCAGATAGACCAGTCATTTCTCCTCTTCTGCTGCGGACGGCGCTGGACTCCAGGACAGGTAAGTGTCCATATATTAAAAGTCAGCAGCTGCAGTATTTGTAGCGGCTGGCTTTTAATATCGTCTAACGGCGGAGCTCCGCTTTAAATGTAGCAATGACAGTAGCAAATTATTTGTCACTATTGTCTTCCTGATTCTCCTCCCGGCCAATTAGGAAACGGATCCTGGGACCCGATTGGCCAGGGAGTTTTAGGCCAATTGGGTCTCAGGACACACTTCCCGTTTGGCCAGGAGGAGAAGCAATGGCCTTGGCTCTTCCCTCCCGCTGCCTCCTAAGGTAAGGCCTCTGATTGCCGCCTGCCACGTGGGGGGGGGGGGGGTCAATCCCTGCACTCCCATCTGTCTCCCGCACGGGCAGGATCGCGACCTTCCCACCTGTCTCTTGCGGGGGGGGGGGGGGTTGGGGATTAGCATTAGTTTCCTACTCCCCCAAAATATTGAGCACTGACTAGTTCTCATAATGAAAAACACTAATCAGTGTATAATAAAGATGGTGAAAAAAGCACTTGTACAATATAATGAAAGAAAATCACATAATGTAAAAGTCCATATCCAATAAGTGTACTTGTGAAAATGGTATTCACTTGTGGCATCCACCCCCACAGCAAAAACAGACGCCTGAGACCCCCTGCAGTGAGGTCAAACGCACACACGGAACATCCTGGAAATCCAGCACATAAACCACTGCAATGTGTGGATAATAACCTCCTCAGCAGTATAATATGTAGGCCATAGAAAAGGAGAGCACAATGTATTCATAAAAACTGCATGCCTACCCACAAGAAAGAAAATAAATATCCACAGCATGTACTGTAAGCTAACGTATTTATCGGGGTATTGCGCGCTCCGGCGTATAGCACGCACCCCCAAAGTGGACACGACATTCCTGTAAAAAAACATTTTAGTACTTACAGTTTTGGTGTCTTGCGTAGGGTCCGGCGTCCGTCTGCGGCTTCGGGTGTCCTCTTCGTTGGGTCCGGCGTCCTTCTGCGGCGTCCTCCCCGCTTTCCCGCGCCGAGTTTGAACACTGCGGCGGCATATACCGAGTGCAGTACACTCATGTATAGTCGGGCAGGCTTTTGGCCCCATCTTTGGTGTCATTGGGAGGAATTTGGCCCCATCTTTGGTGTCATTGGGAGGAATTGTGCTCCATCTTTGGTGTCATTGGGAGGAGTTTGGCTCCATCTTTGGTGTCATTGGGAGGAGTTTTGCTCCATCTTTGGTGTCATTGGGAGGAATTTGGCCCCATCTTTGGTGTCATTGGGAGGAATTTGGCCCCATCTTTGGTGTCATTGGGAGGAATTTGGCTCCATCTTTGGTGTCATTGGGAGGGATTTGGCTCCATCTTTGGTGTCATTGGGAGGAATTTGGCCCCATCTTTGGTGTCATTGGGAGGAATTTGGCTCCATACTTGGTGTCATTGGGAGGAATTTGGCTCCATCTTTGGTGTCATTGGGAGGGATTTGGCCCCATCTTTGGTGTCATTGGGAGGAATTTGGCTCCATCTTTGGTGTCATTGGGAGGAATTTGGCTCCATCTTTGGTGTCATTGGGAGGAATTTGGCTCCATACTTGGTGTCATTGGGAGGAATTTGGCTCCATACTTGGTGTCATTGGGAGGAATTTGGCTCCATCTTTGGTGTCATTGGGAGGGATTTGGCCCCATCTTTGGTGTCATTGGGAGGAATTTGGCCCCCTCTTTGGTGTCATTGGGAGGAATTTGGCTCCATCTTTGGGGTCATTGGGAGGAATTTGGCTCCATCTTTGGTGTCATTGGGAGGGATTTGGCCCCATCTTTGGTGTCATTGGGAGGAATTTGGCTCCATCTTTGGTGTCATTGGGAGGGATTTGGCTCCATCTTTGGTGTCATTGGGAGGGATTTGGCCCCATCTTTGGTGTCATTGGGAGGGATTTGGCCCCATCTTTGGTGTCATTGGGAGGGATTTGGCTCCATCTTTGGTGTCATTGGGAGGAATTTGGCTCCATCTTTGGTGTCATTGGGAGGAATTGTGCTCCATCTTTGGTGTCAGTGGGGGGAAATATGTCCCATTGTTGGTATCAGTGGATGAAAATAGTGCCTCAAAGGCCAGATAAAAGCAAACAAAGGGCCACAGTTTGGAGACCACTGCACTAAAGCACTGTGGAATTTTTCATAAATTTTTTATCCACACTGAAGCACCTTAGAATACTTTTATATGGACTTGTGTGTCATTTTTAAGGATTGAACTGTTTACCACTATTATGTATTATGCACTCATGCACCTTAGTGTGATGCGATTTTTTATGCAATTTTTTTTTAATCATTATTTATATATATTTACTTGTACTATTTGTTTGCACATATCTACATCACTTACCGGACACATATCCCCCTTACTTTGTATAGTGGTGTGTGCACTATCATTTCATTAGCGCTGCGCAGCTTTATTTCTATAATTTAGCTGATAGGAGTGGTGGCTCGCAGGATTGTGGCATTTTCATTGACATAGACAGCCGGACTTGCCCCCCTGCTCCCATTTCACAGCTTTTGATTGACAGCAGCAGCAGGCTCCCCCTGCTATCAAATCTGTCCAGTGAGGAGAGAGACAGAGGCTGGAGCTGCTGGGCTCGTGCATATCGCTGGATCGGGTTGGGCTTTAGGTAAGAAAAGGGGGGGGGGGAGCTTCAGCAAAGATTTTTCACCTTAATGCAAGGTGGTCGTGACTGCGACATTATGGCGGACACTTCGGACAATTTTGACACATTTTTGGGACCATTGTCATTTTCACAGCAAAAAATGCATTTAAAATGCATTCTTTATTAGTGGAAATGACAGTTGCAGTTTGGGAGTTAACCACAGGAGGCGCTGAAGGGGTTATGTTTCACCTAGTGTGTGTTTACAACTGTAGGGGGGTGTGGCTGTAGGTGTGACGTCATCGATTGTGTCTCCCTATAATGGGGATGACACGATCGATGCAGCCGCCACAGTGAAGCACGGGGAAGCCATGTTTACACACGGCTCTCCCCGTTCTTCAGTTTCGGGGACCGATCGCGGGACCCCAGCGGCGATCAGGTCCGCGAGTCTCGCGGTCCCGGAGCTTCGGACCGGGTCGCGGGCGCGCGCCCGCGACCCACGGCTGGGTAGATGTAAAGGACGTACCGGTACGTCGATCTGCCCAGCCGTGCCATTCTGCCGACGTATATCGTCGTGCGGCGGTCGTTAAGTGGTTAAAAACAGGACGTATATAGTCGTGAGCAGGTCCTTAAGTGGTTAACCTTTTTTTTTTTTTTTTTACATTTCATCACTTACTTCCTCGTTTCCAAGCCTAAGCAAATGATGTCATATATCTCAGGAGCCTTCAGGAGGGGAGAGGGGACGTTCTCATCTAAACACATCCTCCTTCCTGCACGCTTGATCTAAGGGCAGGTTCATTCCAGGAAGTAAATGCTACATGAATCATCTGCCCTTACTCAAGATGGCGGCAGCTTAAATGCTAGGGGATTGGTTTTCAATGGGTTTTTTCTCAACAAAATAAAGCATGGAGACATGGATGGATGGGGGAGTTTGTTTTGAATATTAAAAATGAATTCAATAGCGTTTTGGTTTGTGGTGCTCAGATGCAGTGTACAGTGAGGGGAAAAAGTATTTGACCCCCTGCTGATTTTGTACATTTGCCCACTGACAAAGAAATGATCAGTCTATAATAAATTCAATGGTCGGGTTATTTTAACAGTGAGAGACAGAATAACAACACAAATATACAGAAAAACGCATTTAAAAAAAGTTATACATTGATTTGCATTTTAATGAGTGAAATAAGTACTGTATTTATCGGGCTATAACGCGCCCCGGCGTATAGCGCGCACCCCCGAACTTGAAGGAAAATTCCTGGAAAAAAAATACTTACAGTTTGGATGCCCCTCGTCGGTGGCTTGCCCGTCGTCCATCGGCGGCCTCGTCCGGTCCGGCGGCCATCGTGGTGTTCTCGCCGCTCGATCCCCGCTTCCCGCGCTGTGTTTTGAACCACTGCGCCAACATATACCGAGCGCAGTACACTCTGGTATAGTCGGGCAGGCTCGGCTCCTCTCCCGTAAAGGACGTGCAGGATGCACAGGACGTGACCGCGAGAGGAGCCGAGCCTGCCGGTCTATACCCGAGTGTACTGCGCTCGGTATATGCCGGCGCAGTGGTTCAAACACAGCGCAGGAAGCGGGTATCGGCGTATATCGCGCGCCCACGATTTTGCCCTGATTTTCAGGGCAAAAAAGTGCGCGGTATAAACCGATAAATATGGTATTTGAAATGGCTTAAGAAGAAGCATATTAAGGTCCTGGAGTGGCCTAGCCAGTTTCCAGACCTTAATCCCATAGAAAATATGTGGAGGGAGCTGAAGGTTTGAAACTGGAAACCTTAATGACTTGGAGAAGATCTACAAAGAGGAGTGGGACAAAATCCCTCCTGAGATGTGCAAACCTGGGGCCAGATTCAGAAAGAGATACGACGGCGTATCTCTTGATACGCCGTCGTATCTCTGAGTCCGGCCGTCGTATCTATGCGCCCGATTCAGAGAATCCGTTACGCATAGATCTCCCTAAGATCCGACAGGTGTAATTGTCTTACACCGTCGTATCTTAGGCTGCAATTTCAGGCTGGCCGCTAGGTGGCGCTTCCGTATTTTTACGCGAGGAATATGCAAATTAGTATTTACGCCAATTCAGAAACGTACGACCGACCGGCGCTTTTTTTTTACGTCGTTTGCGTTTGGCTTTTTCCGGCGTATAGTTACCCCTGCTATATGAGGCGTAGCTAATGTTAAGTATGGCCGTCGTTCCCGCGCCAAGTTTTGAATTTTTACGTTGTTTGCGTAAGTCGTTCGCGAATACGGCTGGACGTAATTTACGTTCACGTCGAAAGCAATGGCGTTTTGCAGCGGATTTTCGAGCATGCGCACTGGGATGTTTTCACGAACGGCGCATACGCCGTTAAAAAAACGTAAAATACGCGGGGTCAAGCAAAATTTTAATAAATTAGGTGGACTTACGCTGGCCCACATACGTTACGCCGCCGTAACTTAGGGCGCAAGTTCTTTATGAATATGGAACTTGCGCCCAAAGTTAGAGCGGCGTAACGTATCTAAGATACGCTACGCCGGCCGGACAGATACGCCATTGTATCTGAATCCGGCCCCTGGTGGCCAACTACAAGAAACGTCTGACCTCTGTGATTGTTAACAAGGGATTTGCCACCAAGTACTAAGTCATGTTTTGCAAAGGAGTCAAATACTTTTTTTTACTCATTAAAATGCAATTTCTAACTTTTTTGAAATGCGTTTTTCAGGATATTTTTGTTGTTATTGTGTCTCTCACTGTTAAAATCAACCAACCATTAAAATGATAGACTGATCATTTCTTTATCAGTGGGCAAATGTACAAAATCAGCAGGGGATCAAATACCTTTTCCCTCACGGTAGTTCTTTATTAAAGAGGAAGTAAACCCTCTGAAAGTTTCCCTAAAAAAAAATAAAAAAAACCCCCTGCAAGACAAAGGCATAATGAGCTAGTATGCATAGCATACTAGCTCATTATGAATTACTTACCTGAGGTCGAAAGCCCCTGCAGCGACCCTCGTTCCTCTCCTCCGCCATGATACCCGGAGTGACTTGCGGGTATCGCTGCTCCGACACTGTGACTGGCCGGAGCAGCAAAGACGTCACTCCTGCGCATGCGCGTGGGAGCCGTCAGGGACGGCACGGCGCCATTCATTAATGGCACGCTCAGTGTGCCTGCGCCGTTGTCTACGCCGCGCATGCGCTGTAGACGTCAGTGCAGTCTTTTCGGCAAATATCTCCTTAACTGCTTGCCGACCAGCCGCCGCAGTTATACGGTGGCAGGTCGGCTCTGCTGGGTGAGATCACGTAGGTATACGTCATCTCGCCATTCAGCCAATTGGGGGGAACAGGCACCCCCCGCTCGCCGCTGACGCGCGTGCCCGCGATCGCTTGTTACAGAGCGAGAACCGGGAGCTGTGTGTGTAAACACACAGCTCCCGGTCCTGTCAGGGGGAGAAATTACTTATTGTCTGTTCATACAATGTATGAACAGCGATCTGTCATTTCCCCAAGTCAGCTTTCCCCTTCAGTTAGAAAACACCCAGGGAACATAATTAACCCCTTCCTCGCCCCCTAGTGTTAACCCCTTCCCTGCCAGTGGCATTTTTACAGTAATCAATGCATTTTTATAGCACTGATCGCTGTATAAATGCCAATGGTCCCAAAAATGTGTCCAAAGTGTCCGCCATAATGTCGCAGTACCGATAAAAATCGCTGATCGCCGCCATTATTAGTAAAAAAAAAAAAAATCATGAAAATGCCATACAAATACCCCCTATTTTGTAAACAATATAACTTTTGCGCAAACCAATCAATAAATGCTTATTGCGATTTTCTTTTTTTTTTTTTACGAAAAATATGTAGAAGAATACGTATCGGCCTAAACTGAGGAATTTTTTTTTATATATATATATATTTGGGGGATATTTATTATGGCAAAAAGTAAAAAATATTCATTTTTTTTCAAAATTGTCGCTCTATTTTTGTTTTTAGCGCAAAAACTAAAAACCGCAGAGGTGATCAAATACCACCAAAAGAAAGCTCTATTTGTGGGGAAAAAAAGGACGCCAATTTTGTTTGGGAGCCACGTCGCACGACCGCGCAATTGTCAGTTAAAGCGACGCAGTGCCGAATCGCAAAAAGTGGCCCGGTCTTTGACCGTTATCCGTGTAGGTTAAGGAGATATTTCTCGCACCTACAAGTAAGCCTTAATCTAGGCTTACCTGTAGGGCTAAGTGGTCTGTGATGCCGCGTACACACGATCGGGCTGTAGCCCGACCAAACTCACATCGGAATTCCATCAGAGGAAAAGAGAACATGTTCTCTATGTAATCTCCGATGGAATTCATTGGAATTTCTCCGATGGGGCATACACACGGTCGGAATTTCCAATGGAAAAAGTCAGTCAGAAATTCCGATCGTGTGTACGAGGCCTATGGGTTTACAACCACTTAAAGGACTAGGCTACTATATTTATATTGTAATAGTGAGAGTCCCGGTCACTATAAAAAGGGAGCAAAAATGGACACAGAGGGCCAGATCCACATAGAAATAGATAGGCGCAGCGTATCAGAGATACGCTACGGCGCCGTATCTTACCTGGCTTTAAGTCGAATCCAGGAAGATTTTGCGCCGTAAGTTACGGCGGCGTAGTGTATTTCTGGCGGCGGAATTCAAATCGGCGACTAGGGGGCGTGATTCATTTAAATGAAGCGCGTCCCCGTGCCGATTGAACTGCGCATGCTCCGTTTTGAAATTTCCCGCGGTGCTTAGCGCGAAATTACGTCGCAACGACGTAATTTTTTTTAACTTAAACGTGACTTACGTCCATCCTAGGGGTGCAACGGATCACAGTTGATCAGTGATCCGAATGGGTCACCCCCTTCGGATCGGAACACACTGTGATCCGCGGATTGCCACGGCTCCGGAGGTAGGCCGAAGCCGCGGCCTTTCCTAATGTTACGGCGGCAGCCCTGGAGCTAGGTCGAAGCCGCAGCCTTTCCTAATGTTATGGCCGCGGCTTCGGCCTACCTCCGGAGCCGCGACCATAACGCTAGGAAAGGCCGCGGCTTCGGCCTAGCTCTGGAGCCGCCGCCGTAACATTAGGAAAGGCCGCGGCTTCGACCTACCTCCGGAGCCGCGGCCATCTTGGTACACCCGGCGGCGGCCCTCCTCTGTTTACACCCACAGAGGAGGAGCCCGCACTCGTGGGACACACCGCTCGGGGAGTGTCTGTCGGTACTAGCTGGGGGGGGGGCACTGTACTAAGAGAAGGGGGGTCACTGTACTGAGAGAAGGGGGGTCACTGTACTGAGAGGAGGGGGGTCACTGTACTGAGAGAAGGGGGGGTCACTGTACTGAGAGAAGGGGGGTCACTGTACTGAGAGGAGGGGGGTCACTGTACTGAGAGAAGGGGGGGGTCACTGTACTGAGAGAAGGGGGGTCACTGTACTGAGAGGAGGGGGGTCACTGTACTGAGAGAAGGGGGGGTCACTGTACTGAGAGGAGGGGGGTCACTGTACTGAGAGAAGGGGGGTCACTGTACTGAGAGGAGGGGGGTCACTGTACTGAGAGAAGGGGGGGGTCACTGTACTTTGCCGACCTGAAAAATGATCCGATCCGTGACTCCTGATCCGAGGAACGATCCGAACCGTGAGTTTTTTGATCCCTATTCACGGACGACTTGTGCAAAAAAAAAAATCAAATTTTGACGCGGGAACGACGCCCATACTTAACAAGTCTATCTATACGCTGCAAAATAGCAGCTTTAACTATACGCCGGAAAAAGCCGACTAGAGACGACGTAAGAGAATACGACGGCCGCGCGTACGTTCGTGGATCGTCGGAAAAAGCTAATTTGCATACCCGACGCGGAAAAAAGACGCAAACTCCAGCCAGTGAGCGCCGAAGTATTGCACCTACGATCCGAAGGCGTACGAAGCCGTACGCCTGTCGGATCTAACCCGGAAGCCTTAGTATCTTGGTTTGAGGATTCAAACTAAAAATACGACGCGGGTAATTTGAAAGTTCGCCGGCGTACTCGCTATGTGGATCTGGTCCATAGTCTTCATGTCAGCGGACTGCAGAACTACACAGCATAGTTTTGAAACGGAGAAAACAGTTTTGGCAGCTTTCTCCGGGTTTTTCTAAGTTCGGATGGGGCTGTGTAGATGGGATCTCCAACCCTGTGTCCAGGTCTTGTGAACAACCAATATAATGAGGGACTGGTGAGAGCAGGTGGAGTGTGAGTAGCTGGTTGCTGGTTCAACACAGTGTGTGTGTGTGTGTGGAAAGCTGTCTGCCCTGGAAGACTACATCCCTGGTGTGGGGGACTTTGTGCCTGATGGACTGGAAGCCTGGTAGACCTGAGGTGGTTAGAGAGTCCAAGGGGGCTGGAGGAAGTCTGGGAGACGGTGAGCTGGAGAATCCTGTTGAGGCCAGGAGTGGGCCAGGTATAGCAGGTACTGCAAGGCTGAGTGAGCCTGGGAGACAGGAGGCTTGGTATTTTTCTTTCTATGAACATTACTGGAGAAGAACCCCTGCGTGGGAATCCTGTGTGTGAACTGTTTATTTTTGCCTTTTAAATAAAAATGGGCTGCCATGCCCTCAAACCTAATATCTGACTGCTGTGGACTCGCTGAAAAACGCATTTACTATTGAGTTATCAACCTCCAATGTTTACAATATATATATATATATATATATATATATATATATATATATATATATATATATATATATATATATATATATATATATATATATATATATATATATATATATATATATATATATATATATATATATATATATATATATATATATATTTTTTTTTTTTTAGGGTGTAGATAGGCTTTAAAGAGGTTGTAAAGGTAAAAAAAAAATCCCTAAATGGCTTCCTTTACCTTAGTGCAGTCCTCCTTCACTTACCTCATCCTTCCATTTTGCTTTTAACCACTTGACCACCAGGCCTATTCTGGCACTTCTCTCCTTCATGTGAAAATCACAATTTTTTTGCTAGAAAATTAATCAGAACCCCCAAACATTATATATTTTTTTTTTTAGCAGACATCCTAGGGAATAAAATGGCAGTCATTGCAATACTTTTTGTCACACCGTATTTGCGCAGCGGTCTTACAAGCGCACTTTTTTTGGATAAAAATCACTTTTTTGAATTAAAAAATAAGACAACAATAAATTTTGCCCAATTTTTTTATATATTGTGAAAGATAATGTTACGCCGAGTAAAATGATACCCAACATGTCACGCTTAAAAATTGCGCCCGCTCGTGGCATGGCGTCAAACTTTTACCCTTAAAAATCTCGATGGGCGACGTTTAAAAAATTCTACAGGTTGCATTTTTTGAGTTACAGAGTAGCTCTAGGGCTAGAATTATTGCTCTCACTCTAACGATCGCGGCGATACCTCACATGTGTGGTTTGAACAGTTTTCATATGCGGGTGCTACTCACGTATGCGTTCGCTTCTGTGCGCAAGCTCGTCGGGACGGGGCGCTTTAAAAAATGTATAATTTTTTTACACTGAAATAAAAAAAATTGATCACTTTTATTCCTATTACAAGGAATGTAAACATCCCTTGTAATAGAAAAAAGCATGACAGGTCCTCTTATATATGAGATCTGGGGTCAAAAAGACCTCGCATCTTATATTTAGACTTAAATGCAAAAAAAGAAAAAAAAATTTAAACTGTCATTTTTTCAAATGACAAAAAAAAAATGTTTCTTTAAGACGCTGGGCGGGACTGACAATTTGACGTCACTTCCGCCCAGCAGAGCTATGGAGACGGGTGGGGGGGATTTTTCCCTCACTCGCAACCCCAGTCAGCTGCCGAACAGACCCGATCAAAGTAGATGGCGTGATGACCCTCCTGCTCGCCCCCTCAAGAGGCTTTCTCCACACCAGGGAGAAAGCCTTGCATTACTGTGTGGAGTTACAGACAGGAGAACAGGAAGTGAGGATTTCTCAGAAGAAATAAGGACATTTAACCACTTCCCGACCGCCGCATGTAAATGTACGTCCACAGAATGGCATGTACAGGCAAATGGGCGTACATGTACGTCCTTGCCTTCTAGCGGGTGGGGGGTCCGATCGCGGCCCCCCCCCGCTACATGCAGCGGTCGGAGTCCCGCGGGGAGCGATCCGGGACGACAGCGCGGCTATTCGTTTATAGCCGCCCCGTCGCGATCGCTCCCGGAGCTGAAGAACGGGGAGAGACGTATGTAAACACGGCTTCCCCGTGCTTCACTGTGGCGGCGTATCGATCGAGTGATCCCTTTTATAGGGAGACTCGATCGATGACGTCAGTCCTACAGCCACACCCCTCCTACAGTTGTAAACACACACTAGGTGAAACGAAACTCCTACAGCGCCCCCTGTGGTTAACTCCCAAACTGCAACTGTCATTATCACAATAAACAATGCAATTTAAATGCATTTTTTGCTGTGAAAATGACAATGGTCCCAAAAATGTGTCAAAATTGTCGGAAGTGTCCGCCATAATGTCGCAGTCATGAAAAAAATAGTAGTAAAACATTTTTTTTTATAAAAATGCATTAAAACTATCCCCTATTTTGTAAACGCTATAAATTTTGCGCAAACCAATCGATAAACGCTTATTGCGATTTTTTTTTTTTTTTTTTTTTTTTTTACCTGAGGGAAAAAAAATAAATTATATATGTTTTTGGGGGATATTTATTATAGCAAAAAGTTAACATTTTTGCATTTTTTTTCAAAATTGTCGCTCTATTTTTGTTTATAGCGAAAAAATAAAAAAACGCAGAGGTGATCAAATATCACCAAAAGAAAGCTCTGTTTGTGGGGAAAAAAGGACGCCAATTTTGTTTGGGAGCCATGTCGCACGAGCGCGCAATTGTCTGTTAAAGTGACGCAGTCCCGAACTGTAAAAACACCTTGGGTCTTTAGGCAGCATATTGGTCCGGTCCTTAAGTGGTTAAAGAGGTTGTAAAGGCAGAAAAAAAATCCCTAAATAGCTTCCTTTCCCTTAGTGCAGTCCTCCTTCACTTACCTCATCCTTCCATTTTACTTTTAAATGTCCTTATTTCTTCTGAGAAATCCTCACTTCCTGTTCTTCGGTCTGTAACTCACCACCATAATGCAAGGCTTTCTCACTGGTGTGGAGAAAGCCTCTTGAGGGGGCGAGCAGGAGTGTCAGGACGCTCACTAACACACAGCTCCTTTCTCTATCTGCAAAGTAGATGGCGTGCTGACCCTCCTGCTCGCCCCCTCCCCCCTCAAGAGGCTTTCTACACACCAGGGAGAAAGCCTTGCATTACTGTGTGGAGTTACAGACAGAAGAACAGGAAGTGAGGATTTCTCAGAAGAAATAAGGACATTTAAAAGCAAAATGGAAGGATGAGGTAAGTGAAGGAGGACTGCACTAAGGGAAAGGAAGCTAGGGGAAACATTTTTTTACCTTTTACAACCCCTTTAAATCAGGGCCATCTTTTCCATTGGGCACGCTGGGCAGTTGCCCGGGGGCCCCGCTTGCCTGGGGGGCCCCACCGGCTGCCCAGCAAGTAAAAAATTGTGGAGAGTGACGGGTTAGAACTGCCCATAACCAGTTTGCAGAAATCACAGAGAAGATCCGATCCTCCACGGGTGCGGGGGGTTGCGGATGTAAGGGGGGAGTGAATGCAAAAATGTAATGGGGCACTGATATAAAGGTTCCCCCTCCTATATTAGTGACCCCCCTTACCATAGTGTATTTACTCTATGGAAGGTGGTCTCTGGTCACCAGAGTGCCCCCCACATCAGAGTTCCCCTTTACATCAGAGTCTGCAGGATTCCCCCTCCCCCTTACAATGCAAGGGGGAACTCAGTCTGCGGACCCTGATGTAAGTGGGAAAGAGAAAGCAGTGGACTATTATATAAGGTGGTCTCTGGTCACCATAGCACCCCTCCACATCAGAGTTCCCTCCTTAGATCATGATCTGCAGCGTTCCCCTCTACATAAGAGTTCCCTTTTACTGTAAGGGGGGATCCTGCAGACTCTGATGTAAGAGGAAACTCTGTGCTGGCTGGGTTATAGTAACCTGACCTTCATGTCAATGAAGACATTTTTTTTCCTTTGTTTTCCTTTTGTTTAACTTAAACACATTGCTAATAGCACTAGCTATATGTTTATAGTTTAAATACTGACATTTGCATTGTTCGGCACTGAAAACTGTAATTTTAGGTACTTTTTTTTGCACTGGCAGTAAAAGACGTGGTACTGCCAGTAAATTTTATGATTTTTGTCAGTAAATTCTCGTGCGTGATTGTGTAGACAGGGCCCCAGTGCACTGTATTGCCCGGGGGCCTATAATGCTCTTAAGATGACACTGCTTTAAATATCTCACTAAACCTAAAACGCCAAGAAAAGCTTTGCTTGTATTATTGCATGGAGATACATCAGTGTTATAGGAGATTTATAATCCCTTTTTAAACTGTCCAGGGACAGAGAAAAATATTTTTACTCAATATGTTTGTGTCTGCACACGCAATTCCTGGCGTTATTGTGCGCTCGGAAGGCACAGGTGCAGCGTCCAGCCCCACTGCCAGCGGGCTGTCAAAATCTATGACAAGCTGGAATACACAGCGGCTGGATGCTGTAGCGAGTGGTACTCGTGTTTAGGGATGCATGCCCAGAATGCAGATTTCCTGCAGTGCGTTGACATGCAGTAACGTGCGCTGAGCTGTATGAAAAAGCAGACGTGCTGTAATTTTACACAGTGTGCACCGCTGCTCATGTACGGTGTGATTAGGTCACACAGAAATCAATCGCTTTTTTTTTGTTCCCTTAAGTTGATTGATGCTGATCAATGTAGCTGAACGCACTTGGTGTGAATGAGCCCATGATAATAGAAATCGGATGTGTAGTGAAGTAAAAGTACCTCTGTCAGTGGTTCCATGTATGGGTACCTCCAGGGATGGGTATGGAGCTGTGGGCACAGTAGCGGCAATCGATGGGCACACTGGCAGCAATTGATGGGCACACTGGCAGCAATTGATGAGCACAGTGGCGGTTATTGATGGGCACACTGGCTGCGTTTGATGGTCACAGTGGCTGCGTTTGATGGTCACAGTGGCTGCATTTGATGGGCACAGTGGCAGCAATTGATAGGCACAGTGGCAGCAATTGATGGGCACAGTGGCTGCGTTTGATGGGCACAGTGGCTGCGTTTGATGGGCACAGTGGCTGCGTTTGATGGGCACAGTGGCTGCGTTTGATGGGCACAGTGGCTGCGTTTGATGGGCACAGTGGCTGCGTTTGATGGGCACAGTGGCTGCGTTTGATGGGCACAGTGGCTGCGTTTGATGGGCACAGTGGCTGCGTTTGATGGGCACAGTGGCTGCGTTTGATGGGCACAGTGGCTGCGTTTGATGGGCACAGTGGCTGCGTTTGATGGGCACAGTGGCTGCGTTTGATGGGCACAGTGGCTGCGTTTGATGGGCACACTGGCTGAGTTTGATGGGCACACTGGCTGAGTTTGATGGGCACACTGGCAGCAATTGATGGGCACACTGGCAGCAATTGATGGGCACACTGGCAGCAATTGATGGCACAGTGGCTGCGTTTGGGCACAGTGGCTGCGTTTGATGGGCACAGTGGCAGCAATTGATGGGCACACTGGCAGCAATTGATGGGAACACTGGCAGCAATTGATGGGAACACTGGCAGCAATTGATGGGCACACTGGCAGCAATTGATGGGCACACTGGCAGCAATTGATGGGCACACTGGCAGCAATTGATGGGCACACTGGCAGCAATTGATGGCACAGTGGCTGCGTTTGGGCACAGTGGCTGCATTTGATGGGCACAGTGGCAGCAATTGATGGGCACACTGGCAGCAATTGATGGGCACACTGGCAGCAATTGATGGGCACACTGGCAGCAATTGATGGGCACACTGGCAGCAATTGATGGGAACACTGGCAGCAATTGATGGGAACACTGGCAGCAATTGATGGGCACAGTGGCTGCTTTTGATGGCACAGTGGCAGCAATTGATGGGCACAGTAGCTGCGTTTGATGGGTACAGTAACTGCGTTTGATAGCACAGTGGCTTTTTTTAACCACTTAAGGACCGCCTCCTGCACATTTACGTCGGCAGAATGGCACGGCTGGGCACAAGCACGTACATGTACGTCCTCTTTTAAGTGCCCAGACGTGGGCACAGCTTCCCCGTTCTTCACTGTGGTGCTGTCATCGATCGTGTGTTCCCTTTTATAGGGAAACACAATCGATGACGTCACACCTACAGCCACACCCCCCTACAGTTAGAAACACAAATGAGGTCACACATAAACCCTTCAGCGCCCCCTTGTGGTTAACTCCCAAACTGCAATTGTCATTTTCACAGTAAACAGTGCATTTTAAATGCATTTTTTGCTGTGAAAATGACAATGGTCCCAAAAATGTATCAAAATTGTCCGAAGTGTCCGCCATAATGTCGCAGTCACGAAAAAAATCGTTGATCGCCACCATTAGTAGTAAAAAATTTTTTTTTATAAAAATGCAATAAAACTATCTCCTATTTTGTAAACGCTATACATTTTGCGCAAATCAACCGATAAACGCTTATTGCGATATTTTTTTATATATTTTTGGGGGATATTTATTATAGAAAAATTTGTGGGGAAAAAAGGACGCCAATTTTGTTTGGGAGCCATGTCGCACGACCGCGCAATTGTCAGTGAAAGTGACGCAGTGTCGAATCGCAAAAACTGTCTGGGTCCTTTTGCTGCCTAAAGGTCCAGGTCTTAAGTGGTTAAAGTTTTGGATGTAGAAGGGATCAATCAGCCAGAACCTCTGATAGGTCTTTACTGCTGTATGTATCCTCGGGGGGGGGGGGGGGGGGGGGATTCACGCTTTCTATTTGGTGGCCATTGCCTCCATGACAAAGATCAATGGGAAGTACTAGGCTTTGAACAAGAGGCCATGGGAAATCTCCTCAATGGGGCAAAAGCAGCAAAAAATTAAAAATTACATAGGTTTTCTCCCGTTTCGACCAGCGAAATGCACCCTCCCTTACCTATGAAGCCCGATCCACCTCTACAATTAAACCCTGATGGGTGGGGTGAAACGTGAATACCCCAATCTGGTATCCTAGCCGACTAGCCACAAATATTTGCAGGTGCTGGTCGGCTTGAATCCTGGCTCATCAGTAGGGCAGCTATCAGAAATTTTGGGGCCCCTCACACAGCTTTAGGCCTGGGCCCCCCGGGCCTGACCACCAACATTCCCCTGGGCCCGTTTACTGTTAGGGTGACCACGTGTCCCGGATTGCCCGGGACAGTCCCGCATTATGCAGGTCTGTCCCGGGCACATTTATTTCAGGACAATACAGTGTCCCGGAATGAAACTGACACTGCCCCCCCCCCCCCCCCCGGGCCAATCTGATGCCCCCAAAAATAGCTGCCACATCACCGCTTTGCTCACTGACAGTACTTTTCCTGGCCGGGAATGCTTGGGGGAGCACAATCCCGTCCCCTTCTTGTGATTGGAGAAATCATAAATCCCGCCTCTTGTGTCCAATCACTGTGCTGTGATTCGTTACAGCACAAGCTGATTTTTGGGAAGGGAGGGTGTCCCTGAATTGTAGTTTGGAAATGTGGTCACCCTACTCACTGGCTGTCCCATCAAATCCACCCACTGGCCATCCAACATGACATCCTCCTTCGCCTGCAATCCCATCTCCTCCATCCCATTCCTCTATCCCATGTCCTCCTCCATGCCATGTACACCTACTTCAGTCCCATTCCCTCCATCCCACATCCTCCTCCGCCATCCTACGTCCTCCCATCTCCTGCATCCCATGTACTCCTACTCCAGTTCCATCTTCTCCATTCCATTCCATGTCCTTCTCCTCCTCAAGTCCCTCTCCTCCTACTACAGGAGGGGGGGGGGTGGGACAGGAGGGGAGCAGTGGGACAGGTGGGGGCAGTGTGTTAGAAGGGGCAGAGAGACAGGAGGGGGAAATGGTACAGGAGAAGAGCAGCATGACAGAAGGGGGCAGCGGAACTGGAGAGGAAAGTGCCATGGGAGGAGGTCAGCGGGACAGGTGAAGGGGGCAGCAGGACAGGTGGGGGGCAGTGTCACACACTCCCTTCCAGCAGTACCAGGAGGGATAGCTGAGCCTGTGTCCCATCTCCATCAGGCTCTCCGACGGCAGATGCAAGAAAGAGGGGAGGAAAAAGGGGGCTCCTCCTCCCTGACCTCTTCCTCCATGGGGCTCTCCGCTGGCACCAACTGCCCCCCCCCCGTAGTAACAGAGCGGAGCCTGCCTGACCTGCACACACCTCGATACCCTCCGCTGCACCCTGGCAGCTAGTCCGCTCTGACAGGATGGACAAGATGGCCCAGGTTGTGACCCGTGGTCCAGGCCCCTTACCAGGGATGGACTGGCCATCTGGACTACAGGGAGTTTCCCGGTGGGCCGATGGCTCAGTGGGCCGGCTTCAGTGACAGCGGACCGCCGCCCCCTCCGCTCCTCTCTCACCCCCTCCCCACAGTGCTCACTTCCTCTCCCTCCCCGCAGCGTTCGCCTCCTCTCCCTCCCCGCAGCGTTCGCCTCCTCTCCCTCCCCGCAGCGTTCGCCTCCTCTCCCTCCCCGCAGCGTTCGCCTCCTCTCCCTCCCCGCAGCGTTCGCCTCCTCTCCCTCCCCGCAGCGTTCGCCTCCTCTCCCTCCCCGCAGCGTTCGCCTCCTCTCCCTCCCCGCAGCGTTCGCCTCCTCTCCCTCCCCGCAGCGCTCGCCTCCTCTCCCTCCCCGCAGCGCTCGCCTCCTCTCCCTCCCCGCAGCGCTCGCCTCCTCTCCCTCCCCGCAGCGCTCGCCTCCTCTCCCTCCCCGCAGCGTTCGCCTCCTCTCCCTCCCCGCAGCGCTCGCCTCCTCTCCCTCCCCGCAGCGCTCGCCTCCCCGCAGCGTTCGCCTCCTCTCCCTCCCCGCAGCGTTCGCCTCCTCTCCCTCCCCGCAGCGTTCGCCTCCTCTCCCTCCCCGCAGCGCTCGCCTCCTCTCCCTCCCCGCAGCGTTCGCCTCCTCTCCCTCCCCGCAGCGCTCGCCTCCTCTCCCTCCCCGCAGCGCTCGCCTCCTCTCCCTCCCCGCAGCGCTCGCCTCCTCTCCCTCCCCGCAGCGCTCGCCTCCTCTCCCTCCCCGCAGCGCTCGCCTCCTCTCCCTCCCCGCAGCGCTCGCCTCCTCTCCCTGTCTGGCCACCCACATTGGAGAAACCGGTCAGTGGGCCGGTCTGGATGAAGTCCAGAACCAAATTTTTGTCCCAGTCCAGCCCTGCCCCTTACTTGTGTACTGGCAGTACCCCCATGATGGCAGCCTTGCTCATCAGTATACTGGCACATCGAGGACTTTAACAAAACGGCACCCATCCACAGTCTGCCTCGGCATATAATGAGCTTCTCTTAGTAAAAAATTGGCTCAGCTTGGTCTTACCCACGGGAAAACCTCCTCTAACATGTTTCGCCCAGTGGGGCCTTAATCGTTGAGGAAAATAAGACATCAGTTTAAAAAGAGGTATACATTTCAAAAACTGTAAAAATAAAGTTGTCTGAAAACCATTCTAGTTTGCCTTTAAGGAAACGGTGCTTGTCGGGAATGAGTTATTGGCTCACATGGGGTTTCATATTGGGAGACGATTGCCGTCTGAGTCTCTTTTCATCAGAGATCATCAAGGCTCACGTACACTTGTATTTCACCAGAGGATAGAAAGTACAGGAGGAAAAGCCTGTGCAGTTTTTCATGCTTTGATCTGAGCTCGATTCCCCTGCTGATAAGTGAAAAAGGCTCGTTGTAGGTTTAAAAACCGAACTTGTATTAACCAATCTGGTAGCAGCTTTTATCATACTGATGGGTTTCATTTACTGATGGTCATAGACTATATGGCCAAAAGTACAGTATATGGTCAGCCCTCCAAATGATTGAGTTCAGGTGTCTCCAGTGAGGTGTCCTGATAATTCCTTAGCATTCAGGCTGGGTTCACACTGGTGTGATGTTAGACATTGCATGGGATTTGCAACGCACCGCTGTGTAGATGACATACAATGTGTATGCGATACAAATTCAGCCATACATACTGTATGGCTAAATTTGTATCGCATTTGCACCAAAATGGTGCAGGACCTCTTCCTCTTTTTTTTTTTTATCTGCACTGGAATCAGATCGCATTGGTGTTCATTAACCACTTAACCCCCGGACCAATATGCTGCCTAAAGACCCAAGGGGTTTTTACAGTTCCGGACTGCGTCGCTTTAACAGACAATTGTGCGACGTGGCTCCCAAACAAAATTGGCGTCCTTTTTTCCCCACAAATAGAGCTTTCTTTTGGTGGTATTTGATCACCTCTGCGGTTTTTATTTTTGCGCTATAAACAAAAATAGAGCGACAATTTTGAAAAAAATGCAATATTTTTTACTTTTTGCTATAATAAATATCCCCAAAAACATATATAAATTTTTTTTGTTCCTCAGTTTAGCCCGATACGTATTCTTCTACCTATTTTTGGTAAAAAAAATCGCAATAATCGCAAATTTTATAGCGTTTACAAAATAGGGGATAGTTTTATTGCCTTTTTTCATATATATTTTTTTTTTTTTTACTACTAATGGCGGCGATCAGCGATTTTTTTCGTGACTGCCACATTATGGCGGACACTTCGGACAATTTTGACACATTTTTGGGACCATTGTCATTTTCACAGCAAAAAATGCATTTAAATTGCATTCTTTATTGTGAAAATGACAGTTGCAGTTTGGGAGTTAAACACAGGGGGCGCTGTAACATTTAGGGTTCACTTTGTGTGTGTTTACAACTGTAGGGGGGTGTGGCTGTAGGACTGACATCATCGATCGAGTCTCCCTAATAAAAGGGATCACTCGATCGATGCGCCACCACAGTGAAGCACGGGGAAGCCGTGTTTACATACGGCTCTCCCCGTTCTTCAGCTCCGGGGAGCGACCGCGACGGGGCGGCCATAAACGAATAGCCGCGCCGTAGTCCCGGATCGCTCCCCGAGGCTTACCGACCGCCGCATGTAGCGGGGGGGGGGGTCCCGATCGGACCCCCGACCCACGTCAAGCAGAGGACGTACAGGTACGTACATGTGCCTGACCGTGCCATTCTGCTGACGTATATGTACATGAGGAGGTCGGCAAGTGGTTAAACAGATATTCAGAGTGCATGCAGCCGGTGACATCATCGGCGCATGCGCTCTGAAGTTCTGGCATAAGATGGCGGACCTTCAGAGCCCGTGCCCTAAATGGTGGCACGCTCGGCCACTCATGTAGCCGCGTACTCGGAAGGAAGGTCAGGGGTAGATGGAAGCCCTGTGAATGGTGACAGTGTGGCGCTGGAGGGCTTTGTTTTATGGTATGTCTCTTATAATGTGCTAGTATGTGATGCATACTGGCACATTAGGAAATTGCAGGGAAATGTTTTTTCTTTGTTAGATTTAACCACTTCCCGATCAGCTCCAGTACATATATGGCAGCAGGATGGTTCTCCTGTGCGAATCGCCGTATATGTACGGCGGCTCCTTTTAGAGCCATAACAGGCGCGCGCCCACTGCAGGACGGGGAACCCGATGCGCGTGGCAGGCAGGATCGCCGCCGGCCACCTGCGATCAAGGGCACGAGAGCCAGAACGGGGATTTGTGTATGTAACCACACAAATCCCTGTTCTGACAGGAGAGCTGAAACAGATACTAAGTAGGAACAGACGATCTGGCTCCTCCTCTGGTCAGTCACATCCCCTCACAGTTAGAAACACGCACTGAGGGAACACATTTAGCCCCTTGATCGCCACCTAGTGGTAACCCCTTCCCTGCCAGTGACATTTACACATTAATCAGTGTATTTTTATAGCACTGATCGCTGTATAAATGTCAATGGTCCCAAAAAAGTGTCAAAAGCTTAAGCTATAATTAAGCACTGGGCTACAGTGTGAAACGCGTCAGCTTCTGTTCTATTTTTTTTTGCTGTGGCATGTATTTTTTGTGACCAGTTTTAATGAAAGGAACGTTTTTTGGAGTGCGGCTGTCCAAGTTTTCCTCTATATTTTTGCAGACTTCTGGCATTGGTGAACAATTGCAATCACTGCCTGATCTGATACAGTAATCTTAACTACTTGCCGCCCGCCAATGACATATTGACGGCGGCAAAGTGGTTGTAGAATCCTGACTGGACGTCATATGACGTCCTCAGGATTCTGAGCCGCTGCGCGCCCCCGGGGGCGCACATCGCGGCGATCGTTGTTGCAGGGTGTCAGTCTGCCCCCCCCGCAACACCGATCTCGGTAAAGAGTCTCTCACGGAGGCTCTTTACCACGTGATCAGCCGTGTCTAACCACGGCTGATAACGATGTAAACAGGAAGAGCCGTTGACGGCTCTTCCTCACTCGCGTCTGACAGATGCGAGTACAGGAGAGCCGATCGGCGGCTCTCCTGACAGGGGGGGTTCGCGCTGATTGTTTATCAGCGCAGCCCCCCCTTGGACCACCAGGGAAGACCACCAGGGAAGGGCAAACCAAAAAAAGTCTGGGGAAAAAAAAAGTCTAAAAATAAACAAATAAAAGCATTAAAAAATAAAAAAGATGCCAATCAGTGCCCACAAATGGGCACTGACTGGCAACATAGGTAAATCAGTGCCGCCCCACAGTGTCCATCAGTGCCACCCCACAGTGCCCATCCATGCCCAGTGCCCACCTATGTGTGCCCATCAGTGCCGCCTATGTGTGCCCATCAGTGCCGCCTATGTGTGCCCATCAGTGCCGCCTATGTGTGCCCATCAGTGCCGCATACCAGCGCCGCCAATCAGTGCCACCTTATCTGTGCCCGTCAGTACTACCTCATCGATGTCCATCAGTGCCATCTCATCAGTGCCGCCATATCAGTGCGCGTAATTGAAAGAGAAAACTTACTTATTTACAAAAAAATTAACAGAAAAAAATAAAAACGTAATTTTTTTCAAAATTTTCAGTCTTTTTTTAGTTGTTGCGCAAAAAAAAAAATCGCAGAGGTGATCAAATGCCACCAAAAGAAAGCTCTATTTGTGGGGAAAAAAGGACGCCAATTTTGTTTGGGTACAGTGTAGCATGACCGCGCAATTGCCATTCAAAGTGCGACAGTGCTGAAAGCTAAAAATTGGCTTGGTTGGGAAGGTGCGTAAGTGCCCTGTATGGAAGTGGTTAAGCAGGCCATACACGGTCGAATTTCGAACAAATTTTCTTTTCAAAATCGGAACATTTTTTTTTTTTTGTGATCCGATGATGCCACCATCGATTTTCGAAATTCGGCCAACCAAACCTTCATGTTGCCGGGAAAATTCTTTACTCTCCGGAAATATTTTTTTTCTCTCCGGGAATATTCATTACTTGCATATGCGCATTTTTTTTTCTATTACATTTCTCGCACGAATCTCCCATCATTGATCAAAAAATCGTTAATTTTTCAAAAAATTTCCAACATGCCGGATTCCTCCAATTTGATTGCCGCACGAAAATCGGCTGTTGCTGCAGCCCACTAACGGTGCGAAATTTGTACAAAATTCTTTTGAAATTCGAACCGTGTATGGCCGCCTTTAGTCTAGCTGATATTTATTATATGTCGCAGAGCAGGTGGAGAGCAAAATTACATGGGGGGGCCCCAAGAAATGTTTTGCCCAGGGTCCAATTAACATTAAAGACGGCCCTGCCAGTGTAGCTTCCTTTTCTGCATTATCCAGGGAACAATTTTCTGCAACTGTGTCATAATTTATGCAAAGGATCATTACCATGACTGAGAACTCTAAAAGCGGGGGCCTTAAGCCTATTTCTACGCCTTTTCCTCTAAAGTCTGTTGCATACAGTTCAGGATGACGAGAAGTCTAATCTATCGCTTTTAGATGATCTAGTGCCTGATGGGACTCAGTCTGCTGACATAACACCTAGGCTTGAGGATACCTGATTGTAAAGGTTCATTTATTTTTTCTTAAAATAACAAACATTTCATACTTACCTGCTCTGTGCAAGGGTTTTGATGATGGCAGCGGGATGCACTCTTGTTCTGGGACGACGTCATAGAACTGCTGGCATTGCACGCCAGCTGGGGCACGCAGCGCAGGGATCGTGGTCACATGTAAACAAGGAAGTGTGGTTTATTGGCTCTGTTTATTGACTCTCCTCGCCTCATACTGTTAGAGTGCGAGGAGAGGAGAGCCGATCAGCGGCTTCTCCTCGCAGGGGAGAACTGTACAGGTAATCATCAGTGCCCTGAATACAGTACAGCCCCAGCAGTGCCCATTAGTGATGCCAATAAGTGCCTATTAGCGGGGCCAGTCAGTGCTGCTTATCAGTGTGCCTATCCATTCCACCTATCATTGCCCACCAGTGCCACCTATTAGTGCCGCCTGTCAGCGCACATCAGTGAAGGAGAAATATTACTTATTTACTAAATTTACTGGGCCAGATTCAGATACAGTTGTGTATCTTTAGGCAGGCGTAGCGCATCTCATATGCGCTACGCCGCCGTAACTTAGCAAGGCGAGTACTGTATTCTGAAAGAACTTGCGCCTCTAGTTGCGGCGTAGCGTATATGGGCCGGCGTAAGCCCGCCTAATTCAAAATAGGAAGGCGGTGGGCGTGTTTTAGTATAATGATCTGTGACCCCATGTAAATGAGGCTCCGAACGCACGGCGCATGCGCCGTCCATGGATGTATCCCAGTGCGCATGCGTCAAAATCACGTCGGCTAGAGATAAGCCGAACACTGCCTACGACGTGTACGTAACTTACGCACAGCCCTATTCGCGTACGACTTACGTAAACAACGGAAAATTTGACGCTGTCCCGACGTCCATACTTGACATTGGCTACGCCTCATATAGCAGGGGTAACTTTACGCCGGAAAAAGCCTTACGTAAAAAAATGCGCATGCGCCGTCCGTGGACGTATCCCAGTGCGCACGCGTCAAAATCACGTCGGCTAGAGATACGCCGAACACTGTTTACGACGTGTACGTAAGTTACGCACAGCCCTATTCGCGTACGACTTACGTAAACGACGGAAAATTCGACTCTCTCCCGACGTCCATACTTAACATTGGATACGCCTCATATAGCAGGGGTAACTTTACGCCGGAAAAAGCCTTACGTAAACGACGTAAAAAAATGCGCTGGGCGGACGTACGTTTCTGTATCTGTGTATCTACCTAATTTACATATTCTACGCGTAAATTTACGGAAGCGCCACCTAGCGGCCAGTGTAAATATGCAACTAAGATACGACTGCGTAAGAGACTTGCGTCAGTCGTATCTTAGCCAAATTTTGGCGTATCTTGCTTTCTGAATACAGAAAGAAGATACGCCGACGCATCCTAGAATTTACGCGGCGTATCAATAGATACGCCAACTCTTTCTGAATCCGGGCCACTGTCTTTTTCCATTTATTTAGCAAAAAAAGCTTGGGATTTGCAAAGCTGCCCCCTGTTCTTCCATTCAAACATTCTCCAAGTTTTACCAGATGGATGTTCAGGCCTCCACTGATGCACGCTTTCTGCGTAAGGTCCTTCAAGAATCTTTAAGCTGCAAGTAGCTCCCAGTTTTATTATTTTGTTTGATGTGTTGGACTGCTTTGGGGGCGGCCGTGGCCCAGTGTGTCAGAACTCCTACTGCCTTATGTCCCTTAATGAACGATTAAGGAAATACGATTTTCGACTTGGTGTAAAATCCTATTCTTGGAGTCCTTGGGACGCAGTTCCTACCCTTCAGATCATTTCCACTATTACTTTTGCTCAAAACTGAAGAATGATGGTAGCGGAAGGGGTATACGGACGTTCCACAATTTTAGTGTTGTCAGTGTCTTATTCTCCTGAAGGTGGCAGCATTACCCAGTATCTCCGAATTTCTACTGCCCTGTGCCCCTTAACAAACTGCAAATAAAATAAAATTACGGTATGTCAAAAATTCAGTTTATGGCCAATTTAAAACTGAGTTACTGCAGAACCTGCATATTTTGTAAGAATATTTTTTGCTGTAATGTTCTTCTGCTTACTGAATGTTATTGATGGCTGCAGTTTGGTGGTTCTAGGGAACAGCGTTGTGATGGCCAGAGAAGACCGTAACATTCTTGCAGTGGAAAATGACAGCCGAAAATGGACAGATTGCTATGGGAAATGTCTCTGAATTCTCTGAAAATATTGTACAATAGCGCTTGTGATGCTCACAGGGCCATAGACTGTATCCAACTGTCTGATAGTATCACCCTTGATGCATCTTGACATGTATTATACAATCAGAAACATAGGGTTGATTTATTAACCACTTGCTTACTGGGCACATATACCCCCCTCCTGCCCAGGTGAAATTTCAGCTTCCGGTACTGCGTCGTTTTAACTAACAATTGCGCGGTCGTGCGACGTGGCTCCCAAACAAAATTGACGTCCTTTTTCCCCCACAAATAGAGCTTTCTTTTGGTGGTATTTGATCGCCTGTGCGGTTTTTATTTTTTGCGCTATAAACAAAAAAGAGCGACAATTTTGAAAAAAATACAATATTTTTTACTTGTTGCGATAATAAATATCCCAATTTAGGCCAATATTCTCAGTTTAGGCCGATACGTATTCTTCTACATATTTTTGGTAAAAAAAAAATCGCAATAAGCGACTGGTTTGCGCCTACAAAATAGGGGACAGAATTATTATTTTTTATTATTTTTTTTTTTTTTTACTAGAAATGGCGGCGATCTGCGATTTTTATTGGGACTGTGACATTATGGCGGACACATCGGACACTTTTGACACATTTTTGGCACCATTCACATTTATACTGCGATCAGTGCTATAAATATGCACTAATTACTGTATAAATGTGACTGGCATTGAAGGGGTTAACACTAGGGGGTGAGGAAGGGGTTAAATGTATTCCCTGCATTGTGTTCTAACTGTAGGTGGAGGGGGGGGGTGACTGGGGGGGGATGACCGATCTTTGTCCCTATGTACAAGGGACACAGATCGGTCTCCTCTCCAGAGACAGGACGCTGTCTCTGTGTAAAACGGCAATGAGAGATGATCTCATATGTTTACATATGAGATCATCTCTCATTGGCCGCACAGATCGCATCGCAAACGGCCACTCTGATTGGCCGTTCGCGGCGATCTGTAATTGGCTGTGTCCAAGGGACACGGCCAACACAGAGTTTCCCCGCTGCGCCCTCTGGAGCGCGAGCGGGGAACGCCCAAAGGGGCAGACGTCAATTGACATCCTGTTGGATTTTGGGATCCGCGCTGTAGCCGCCATTCGACTATAGCGCGGGTTCCAGGAGGTTAAAGCCAAATATACTGTGCACTTTGCAAGGCAGTTCTGAAGGCAAAAGGGGGCCCAATCCAGTACTAGCAAGGTGTACCTACTAAAGTGACCGGTGAGTGTATATTGTACATTCACATCAGTCCCTGCCCTCAAGGAGCTTACAATCTACGGTCCCTAACTCACATTTATACTAACAGATACTGGGGATAATTTAGATAGATAATCCACCAGCATGGGGAAGTGAGAGGAAACCGGAGTACCCGGTGGAAACCCACACAGGCGCAGAGAGTACATGCAAATTCCATGCAGGTAGTGTCGTGGTTGGGATTCAAACCAGCATGCTTCGTATATGTTTGTATCATTTGCATCAGCATCCTTTGTGATAGCATGGGCAGTGATGGGTACTCTATTAGACCTCTGACCTCCAAGGAAGCCAATCAAAGTGACATTGGTTTAATCGGCTGCCTGTCTGGCTGGTACAGGCGAGAAAAGAAACAACCAAAACCGGAAGTAAACATGTTGCTTCTGGTTTTATTTATCACAAAGGAAGGAAAGGCATGCATCTTGCTTCTTCTCCTGTGTCTGTAGCCATCCTGACTGAGTGTAGCAGCCCCAGGCTGCCCGGTGGAACAGGAGAGCACAAGAACTGTGGTGGCGAGGCTAAGCGCATCGTCACCTGCAAATTTTGAGACCAGGGTCATGGCTTCAGCGGCAGCTAACGGCTTGTTCTCTAGGATGTACCCCTATGTCCTAGAAAATCTGTAAGGTGAACTTACACAGGACCCCCTCCTTAACCTCCTCCAGTCCCGCGATCTCCCTTTATGAGCCCTGCTATAGGCACCTCACTGGTCCAGGGCTTAGAAATCCCTGCAGCTTCGTTTTTTTTTTTTAAAGTGTATTTTGTGCGTGTATTTGAGAGAGGAGCCGGACTGCAGGAGTTGGGAGTAGGCAGGCGAGGCAATCTGCCACCTTTCTCCATACCCCGGGTGGCAATAGTGGGTGTGTGAGGGGGTCCTCCCACACAGCCCGCCCTACCTGCTCCGCTTTGAAGCCCAACGGGGCAGAGGGACTCCCTATAAGGGAGTGAGAGGATCTAGCCCGCTCAACCAGCCCCGTTAGTCCTTCGCCTCTCTTTTTAGAGACTGCGTGATCAAAGTGCGTGCATGTTAACCCAATTTCGAGTGCGTGTAAGTGTGGTGGTTTTTGTGGGAGGGGGGTGGGCGTACTAAGCGCAGGCTTACCTCGCATAGCACACCCACCGGGAGCCGGGCTGAGACCACCAAACTCAATTCACATGTAGCTGAGACCGGGAACCAAACCCCTAGCTGCAGAGGTGAATGGCTTGTCAGCGCAGTACCAATCGCGTTGAGCCACCGCAGCTCCCCCCTGCAGCTTAGTTGATGGTTTTGACAAAGCACTATAGTGTGAAACGCGTCAACCTACCTGCATTTCCCCTGCCTGTACCCATCCATTGCTTTTATCATTACTTCAATACTTTGTTCTTTGTGTGGGCTTGGTGCCGATCCAAGGTTTCCTGTTCCAGCTCAATTTCCTAAATGTACCCCGTCAGACGGGACGTTTAGTAGCATTCTATATGGACGGCGTTGTCTCATGGGCGGCGCCAACCAATAAGATCCCACGTAGCTTGTCCTTTCAGTGGGGGAGAAGATGTGTGAATGGTGAGGCGGCTATAGCAGGGCTCAGAACGGGAGCTTGCCGCTGGGGGGGGGGGGGGGGGGGGGGGGTTGAGCAGGGAGGCCTGTGTAAGTTCACTGTGTAAGTTTCTATAAAGGTGAACTCACACTTTAAGAAAAAAAGGGGGGATTTCCTGCACCTATTCTTTGAGAAAAAAAGCCCTGCAATCAAATAGCTGCCCCCTGTGACACAGGAAACCGTAGAGGAACTGATAATACAAGAAGGTGAGAGGTAACAATCGCAAATCTCTTAAAAATTCTCTAGAAGGCCATAGAGGAACTGAGTTTCTCTCGACTTCCTCTCCCTCTGCAATGCAGCTGCAGTTAAGCGCCACCTGCAGTGGAGAAAGCAGACTACACCTGCCCCCCACCCCACCTTCGGCATCGCAACACCGTAAAGAACAATATGAAAACTGCAATAAACATAATTATTGCACAACTGGTACAAGTTCAAACAACATACTCAAAGTACTTGAAGGGAGCTGCTTACAGGTAGACTGGACCGGACAATGGTGTACCTCCGTGTCTTTGATGGAATCACAGTTCAAGCTGTCATTTTAGGCTGGTGGTTCCGAAGCCGTAGACATTCAGGAGTCAGGAGGATCAATCGTACCCAATTCATCTGGGCTTAAGGCTGACTCCTTGGAAGAGTGAAAACAGCCAACGGAGTTTGTAGGGGTTTCTGAGTTGTCCTAGCCACTGAAGCTTCCTTCTTCTGAGTCTGCAGAGACAGGAGGCTCTGATATGACAGGAGGCAGATACCATTCATCAGGAACTTGTAATGGCGGGACGTCCTCGCTATCTCTGGCAGGTTTGGAAGAGCAGTCGCCACTCAGCACACAGAGTCTCAACTGGGGACGGTGGAGAAGTCTCTTGCTTTGATTGGGGCCCTCCAAGATCAAGTCATAAACTGGGGTTGGAGGAAAAGGCTGCTTCTCAACCCAATAGGGGTTGTGTTCCCACTTGCATACTGCCCATTTAGGTTCTGGGGTTCTTTACCAACACCTACTCCAGGTGTTTGACATGGTCCTCGAAGGTCTTGGAGTAAATGATAATATCGTCCAAGTAGACTAACCGTGTTAAATCTACCACACATCTTTCCATTAAGTGCTGGGGCATTACTCAGCCCGAAGAGCATGCGATTAAACTCAAACAGTCCCAGGGGTGTGATAAAGCCAGTTTGTTTATGGTCTTGATCTCTCACTGACACTTGCCTTGCCAGTAGCAGCTTGCCAAGTCAGGGGTGGAGATATACTTGGCTTGGCCCAATGCCATGAGAGACTCCTCCACCTGTGGTAATGGGTAGGCATCCTGGCGAGGTGCAAGCATTTAATTTGTTGTAGTCCACACAAAATCACAGACTTCCGTCCTCCTTTCGCGCCAGGACCACAGGGGCATCCCATGGGCTACGGCTTTCCTGAATTTCCTCACTTTGTAGCATACTGCTAGACAAGTCATTGACCTCCTGGCACATGGCTGGGGTAATGTGGTGGTACTGCTCCTGAATTGGCCCCTGTATGAATTGGGTGATTGATGGCCTCCATGCAACCATAGTCTTCCAGGCTGGTGGCAAAGACCAATAGGTATTTCTCTAGCAGTTGGTGAAGCAGCAGCTGCTGAGGTAGAGGAAAGTCCTTGAAGGGGTTGACCAGCTGTTAAGGCAGTCGTTTGTATTGTGATTCGTCTAACGAGTCCATTTCTGTCTGAAGCGAGGCGCAAATGGCTTCCACCCTCAATTGGGCCTCTGCGATACGATGACGGGGTACCACATAGAGGTCTGCTATGGTGGCATGGTTAGGGAGAGCAATCGAGGAGGTCCCCGGGTTGATGAGCTACACCAGTACCTTCCCTTTCTGAACCTTGGATAAGGTTCAAGCAATCAACCACTCCCCTGTCGTCACTGAGTCTTTACAGGGTTCTACCATTATCATGAACCCCTGTAGCCTCCTGTGGGCCCCGATGAACAGAAATCAGACTACCTCTTGGAGGGGTGCCAAGAGTAAATTTTGCTTGGGGGGGTGGGTGTGTGCAGACAACCCCCTCTTTTTCATGTTTCCCCACCGCCCTGCGTTAGGCCTCATAGGCCCGGATCACGTTGAGCCAGACAGCTCACCTTAAGTGCTCAAATTTGGCCAGTAAGTCTAAGTCCTTCAGTACATTTGTGCCCAGAACAATAGGTATTGCCGAACTTACTGGGCCTTACAAACCCCGCTCCACCACCTGATCGTCTATCTGAATCTTCACCCAGGTGACACCTTCTAACAGCATGAGTAGGTTATTGGCCAACTTGAGGGACAACCAAGAGGGTCCAGCAGGTCTCGCATCCCAAACTGCTTGGCGTGGAAGTCATACTCAATGATGGTGAGCTCAGATCCCATGTAGATCAGGCAGGGGACTTCTACAGTAGTTAACAAGGGCATTTACTACTGGACTTGGCATCACCATGGACTCTGGTTTGATGGGACCTTGTGCCAAATGTCCTGGGGGTCCTCCCTTTGCCCTGGGAGCCACTAGTTTAACACCGGCCTGCAGGTACTTTTGGATTTTGGCTCCCTCTACCTCTGACCACAACATGTTCTCAGGCCGACAGAACCGTCACTTTGCTTTTGGATAGGCCCTCACACATCCTGGCAGCCAGATGTGCCCAGAATAGGCCCAATCTCTGGCCTAGCAGCCCGGGCAATACGACACATGTCTACCCAGTTATCTGTCCAGGTGGCACAGAACATCATTCACCAGACTCCCCCCAAATACATAGGCGCTCCCAGCAGGCCATGGAATTCAAAGAAACCCTTGCCCATTGGCTGAGATACCCATAACTTGATCTTGCGTTGCCCTTCTCATATCTAGCACCTCCAAGTACCCGGCCACCCAGTGGCAGTAGAGACAAGTGCAACCCGGACAAACTTAGTCTCCGTAGATCCCCCAACAATCAACCAGGGTAACTACTCCTGGCGAGTAATTTTGTGAGGAGCATTACTGCCTAAACTCCAGGGTGCTACATATGTGACCACAGAATAAAGCTTGGGACCTTTTTGAAGAATCCTTGGTGTGCTGATGACATTTTATTCACTTTGATTATCCACGGTTTCCAGCCTGTGGTGATTACAGCCCCCAGCATCACTAAATAGCCGGTTCTCTTGAATGTGTGCTTGGGGAACATTGCGTTTATACTGTATGGAGGGTATATATTTGTGTGACTGTACTGTATGGAGGGTATATATGTGTGACTATACGGAGGGTATATATTTGTGTGACTGTACGGAGGGTATATATTTGTGTGACTGTACGGAGGGTATATATTTGTGTGACTGTACGGAGGGTATATATTTGTGTGACTGTACTGTACGGAGGGTATATATTTGTGTGACTGTACGGAGGGTATATATTTGTGTGACTGTACGGAGGGTATATATTTGTGTGACTATACGGAGGGTATATATTTGTGTGACTGTACGGAGGGTATATATTTGTGACTGTACGGAGGGTATATATTTGTGACTGTACAGAGGGTATATATTTGTGTGACTGTACGGAGGGTATATATTTGTGTGACTGTACGGAGGGTATATATTTGTGTGACTGTACAGAGGGTATATATTTGTGTGACTGTACTGTACGGAGGGTATATATTTGTGTGACTGTACAGAGGGTATATATTTGTGTGACTGTACTGTACGGAGGGTATATATTTGTGTGACTGTACGGAGGGTATATATTTGTGTGACTGTACAGAGGGTATATATTTGTGTGACTGTACTGTACGGAGGGTATATATTTGTGTGACTGTACGGAGGGTATATATTTGTGTGACTGTACGGAGGGTATATATTTGTGTGGCTGTACAGAGGGTATATATTTGTGTGACTGTACGGAGGGTATATATTTGTGTGACTGTACGGAGGGTATATATTTGTGTGACTATACGGAGGGTATATATTTGTGTGACTGTACGGAGGGTATATATTTGTGACTGTACGGAGGGTATATATTTGTGACTGTACAGAGGGTATATATTTGTGTGACTGTACGGAGGGTATATATTTGTGTGACTGTACGGAGGGTATATATTTGTGTGACTGTACGGAGGGTATATATTTTTGTGACTGTACTGAGGTTATATATTTTTGTGTGACTGTACTGTACGGAGGGTATATATTTGTGTGACTGTACGGAGGGTATATATTTGTGTGACTGTACAGAGGGTATATATTTGTGTGACTGTACGGAGGGTATATATTTGTGTGACTGTACGGAGGGTATATATTTGTGTGACTGTACGGAGGGTATATATTTGTGTGACTGTACGGAGGGTATATATTTGTGTGACTGTACTGTACGGAGGGTATATATTTGTGTGACTGTACAAAGGGTATATATTTGTGTGACTGTACTGTACGGAGGGTATATATTTGTGTGACTGTACGGAGGGTATATATTTGTGTGACTGTACGGAGGGTATATATTTGTGTGACTGTACGGAGGGTATATATTTGTGTGACTATACGGAGGGTATATATTTGTGTGACTGTACGGAGGGTATATATTTGTGACTGTACGGAGGGTATATATTTGTGACTGTACAGAGGGTATATATTTGTGTGACTGTACGGAGGGTATATATTTGTGTGACTGTACGGAGGGTATATATTTGTGTGACTGTACAGAGGGTATATATTTGTGTGACTGTACTGTACGGAGGGTATATATTTGTGTGACTGTACAGAGGGTATATATTTGTGTGACTGTACGGAGGGTATATATTTGTGTGACTGTACTGTACGGAGGGTATATATTTTTGTGACTGTACGGAGGGTATATATTTTTGTGACTGTACTGAGGTTATATATTTTTGTGTGACTGTACTGTACGGAGGGTATATATTTGTGTGACTGTACGGAGGGTATATATTTGTGTGACTGTACTGTACGGAGGGTATATATATTTGTGTGACTGTACGGAGGGTATATATTTGTGTGACTGTACGGAGGGTATATATTTGTGTGACTGTACGGAGGGTATATATATTTGTGTGACTGTACGGAGGGTATATATCTGTGTGACTGTACGGAGGGTATATATTTGTGTGACTGTACTGTACGGAGGGTATATATTTGTGTGACTGTACAGAGGGTATATATTTGTGTGACTGTACGGAGGGTATATATTTTTGTGACTGTACGGAGGGTATATATTTTTGTGACTGTACTGAGGTTATATATTTTTGTGTGACTGTACTGTACGGAGGGTATATATTTGTGTGACTGTACGGAGGGTATATATTTGTGTGACTGTACTGTACGGAGGGTATATATATTTGTGTGACTGTACGGAGGGTATATACTTGTGTGACTGTACTGTACGGAGGGTATATATTTGTGTGACTGTACTGTACGGAGGGTATATACTTGTGTGACTGTACTGTACGGAGGGTATATACTTGTGTGACTGTACGGAGGGTATATATTTGTGTGACTGTACTGTACGGAGGGTATATACTTGTGTGACTGTACGGAGGGTATATATATTTGTGTGACTGTACGGAGGGTATATATTTGTGTGACTGTACGGAGGGTATATACTTGTGTGACTGTACTGTACGGAGGGTATATACTTGTGTGACTGTACTGTACGGAGGGTATATATTTGTGTGACTGTACGGAGGGTATATATTTGTGTGACTGTACGGAGGGTATATATTTGTGTGACTGTACTGTACGGTGGGTATATATTTGTGTGACTGTACTGTACGGAGGGTATATATTTGTGTGACTGTACTGTATGGAGGGTATATATTTGTGTGACTGTACGGAGGGTATATATTTGTGTGACTGTACGGAGGGTATATATTTGTGTGACTGTACGGAGGGTATATATTTGTGTGACTGTACGGAGGGTATATATTTGTGTGACTGTACTGTACGGAGGGTATATATTTGTGTGACTGTACTGTACGGAGGGTATATATTTGTGACTGTACGGAGGGTGTATATTTGTGTGACTGTACTGTACGGAGGGTATATATTTGTGTGACTGTACGGAGGGTGTATATTTGTGTGACTGTACGGAGGGTATATATTTGTGTGACTGTACTGTACGGAGGGTATATATTTGTGTGACTGTACTGTACGGAGGGTATATATTTGTGTGACTGTACTGTATGGAGGGTATATATTTGTGTGACTGTACGGAGGGTATATATTTGTGTGACTGTACGGAGGGTATATATTTGTGTGACTGTACGGAGGGTATATATTTGTGTGACTGTACGGAGGGTATATATTTGTGTGACTGTACTGTACGGAGGGTATATATTTGTGTGACTGTACTGTACGGAGGGTATATATTTGTGACTGTACGGAGGGTGTATATTTGTGTGACTGTACTGTACGGAGGGTATATATGTGTGACTGTACGGAGGGTGTATATTTGTGTGACTGTACTGTACGGAGGGTATATATTTGTGTGACTGTACGGAGGGTGTATATTTGTGTGACTGTAGCACACGGCAGTGTATACTTGCAGTTCTGTACTGTACAGGGGGTGTATATGTGTGTGACTGTATTTAGCCCGATGTATGTGTGTATGCACCAGGAAGCAGCAGGCCCATACATGGCAGTGTGTGTGTGTGTCATTGTGTGTCTGTGTGTGGTTGGTTGTGTCAGTGCTGATGGTTGCTAGGTAACTGTCGCTGCTTTAATTCCTATATTTAGGGGTTTTCAGAATAAGGTTGAAGTTTTTATCACACGACGGTCTCTTACAATGCAGAATGAGCGCTCTCCCAGGGTGACAAGGGTGAGACGCCCCTGTATGTCTCCTTATATCCTGCTGTCTCTATCACCCCAGTATGTCTCCAGATAGTCTGCTGTCTCTCTGAGTGCTGATTTGTTGATCTCAAGCCCTCTCTTCTATTATATTCTGACCCCCCTCTCTGCCGTTCTTTTTCTACTCCCCCCTGTTTTTTATTGCCACCCCTGGTCTTTTTCTTTTCCTATCTATTTGCATTTTGCTTTCTCTCTCTTCTTCCCCTGCACCCCCATTTACACTCTATATTCCCCCACCCTCTCTCTATCTGCCTCTGCGCCCCCGCTCTCTCATCCTTTCCTTTCTCACCCCTTACCTTTCTCCACCCCCCCAGCTCTATCCCTCTCTTCTCACTACACAGCAGACCTGTATGTATCTCTGTACATTGCACAGCACGCTACAGTGACTACCACTTGTCTTGTCCGCAAGATCCATCCCCGATGTGCAATGTCTGTGGATGGAAGAAATACATACATTATTGCTGGATATTCATTCATTCTCACCGTTATATACTCTGCATAACACAAACATAGCAGTATGGATCGAATAAGAAGCAGCTACCAACCTGCCCACCTACCTACAAATGTGTAATCCATCTCTATCTGTTGTACCATCTGTTATAGCTATCTATGTATCTACCTGGAATAAGCCTCCTATCTATCTATCTATCTATCTATCTAACAAATATTATGTAAGGATTTACACGTCTGGCTTGTTCGGGTGTATTATTTGTTAAACATTTTAGAGGGCATGTAAGGATACCTACAGGGTAGATACAGATGTATGTATGCATGTATGTATGCATGTATGTGTGTGTGTGTGTATATATATATATATATATATATCGTTGACTTTACATTTCTAAAAAAGATACTGATCAATAACCTTATAATGTAATATGTTGTTCTTTATACAGTAACTGTAAGTGATAATAATTTGCTCAGAGGTTACCTGCAAATATATTCTGTGCTCATCCGATGGGTAAATTCTGCCTTCTTTATTTTGGTTGTTTTACTTACTGGCCCATGTCCGGCGTCATTCTGTATCCTCTGTACTGACCTACACATATCCGGTGTCATTCTGTATCCTCTGTACTGACCGACACATGTCCGGTGTCATTCCATATTCTCTGTACTGACCGAAACATGGCCGGTGTCATTCCGTATCCTCTGTACTGGCAGACACATGTCCGGTGTCATTCCGTATATCCTCTGTACTGACCGGAACATGTCCGGCGTCATTCGGTATCCTCTGTACTGACCGACACATGTCCGGCGTCATTCGGTATCCTCTGTACTGACCGGAACATGTCCGGCGTCATTCGGTATCCTCTGTACTGACCGACACATGTCCGGCGTCATTCGGTATCCTCTGTACTGACCGGCACATGTCCGGCGTCATTCTGTATCCTCTGTACTGACTGACACATGTCCGGCGTCATTCGGTATCTTCTGTACTGACTGACACATGTCCGGCGTCATTCGGTATCTTCTGTACTGACTGACACATGTCCGGCGTCATTCGGTATCCTCTGTACTGACCGGCACATGTCCGGCGTCATTCGGTATCCTCTGTACTGACCGACACATGTCCGGTGTCATTCCGTATTCTCTGTACTGACCGATACATGTCCGGTGTCATTCGGTATCCTCTGTACTGACCGGAACATGTCCGGTGTCATTCGGTATCCTCTGTACTGACCGGAACATGTCCGGTGTCATTCCGTATCCTCTGTACTGACCGACACATGTCCGGTGTCATTCCGTATTCTCTGTACTGACCGATACATGTCCGGTGTCATTCGGTATCCTCTGTACTGACCGGAACATGTCCGGTGTCATTCCGTATCCTCTGTACTGACCGACACATGTCCGGTGTCATTCCGTATCCTCTGTACTGACCGGCACATGTCCGGCGTCATTCCGTATCCTCTGTACTGACTGACACATGTCCGGCGTCATTCGGTATTCTCTGTACTGACCGACACATGTCCGGTGTCATTCTGTGTCCTCTGAGTTGCATGTCTGGTGTCATTCTGTTGTATTTACTGTATTATCCATCACATGTCCAGAGTTATTCTGTATTCTGTTCTGACATCACATGACTGGTGTTTTGTGTCACTCTTTATCTTGTAGTGACTGTCACTTGTCATATAATTGTAGTACCTGCCAGGTGCCCAATGCTGTTTATTGAAGAAGGACCAAATTCCAATTTGTACTTTTTTATTTTGTTATATATTTTGACATCATGCTGTGGTTGCTGCGATTTTGTGGTCTATGATTTTGTTTTGCGCCAAAAGTTTGTATCAAATTTGTTATTTGTGGTGCAGAAGCGTCACCCTTGTTATCTGTTGCTCTAGTTCAGGGGTCTCCAAACTTTCTATACAAAGGGCCAGTTTACCGTGCTTCAGTCTTTAGGGGGGACTGGACTGTGGCCACCAGGAGTAGAAAATGCCGCAGCATTATTTGGAGTAAACAATGCCCATTTTTGGTGTCATTTTGAGAGGAATTGTGCCCCATCTTTGGTGTCTTCGGGCCCCATTGCTGGTGTCAATTGGAGGAACTGTGCCCCATCGTTTGTGCCATTGGTAGGAATTGTCCCCCATTGTACACCTGAGGAAGTCATGTAACCGCGACGAAACGTATTGGGTGGAGCCGCCTGACGTAGCGAAAACCGGAAGTGATGCGAGCCCCGCTGCAATATTTTTATCCAATATCCTGATGTGAGTGCAATTGTTTTTTTTAATAAACTTTTGCGGTTTTAACTTCCTACACCATGAGGTTCCCTTGTCTTGTATGAGCTTACCTGCTGTGGCGGTACCGTGGTCTTAAAGGTCTAGATATTGGGAGTGACCAGTGGAGGAGTGAAGTGGAGATTTGTACACCCCAGGGTAGGGAAAGTGTAGTTGACCTGTGAGATGCATGTCTAACCTGGAGGTGAGGGCCTTGGTTGGTGTATAAAGTGCTTTAAGTGCATTCTTAGTTCACCGCTGTACTTTTTTTTTTTTTTTTTGTGTGACATATTAGAGCTGCACAATTCTGGTCAAAATGAGAATCACGATTCTTTTGCTTAGACTAAAGATCACGATTCTCAAAAACTGAATGCCAGAACACCCCCCCCCCCCCTAAATAAATAAACCTGTGATTTATCTGAAAATATGAATATATAAAAAACAGACCAGTGATATGTCATAATGTTAAAGACCACATAACTCCTATGAAAAAAGCAGAATCGAACTTTGATTCTGCTTTTTTCATAGGAGTTATATTGTCTTTAACATTATAGACATATCACTGGTCTCTTTTTTTATACATCAGAAGCAGTACCGCCAGCAACCATTGGGTGGCGCATGGATACACACAGTTGTACAGAACTGTGAGAAAGATTAATACATCAGAAGCAGTACCGCCGGCAACCACTGGGTGGCGCATGGATACACACTACAGTTGTACTGATCTGCAAGAGAAGCCCAGGCATCCATCCAGCGGCACAGGCTGTTCCGATATCGGCGCCATTTGCGTTCCACGCTGGTTACGTGGAACCGGCCGTGAAACAGAAGAATCGCGGGTCATCCTGCGGAGAGATCGCGGACGGGGAGAATCGAGATCGCAATTCTCTCCACTATTAATCGTGCAGCTCTGACATATAGGCGCTTATTTACGAAAGGCAAATCCACTTTGCACTACAAGTGCAAAGTACAAGTGCAAAGTTGGAAGTGCAGTCGCTGTAGATCCGAGGGGGACATGCAAGGAAAACAAAAAACAGCTTTTTAACTTGCACATAATTGGATGATAAAATCAGAAGAGCTTCCCCTCATTTCAGATCTACCCCTCAGATTTACAGCGACTGTACTTCTAAGTACACTTTCAGTGCAATTTCAAGTTCGTAAATAAGCCCCTATATGTCACAAAAAAAAAAGCACAGAGGTGAACTAAGCATGCAGTTAAAGCACTTTATATATGAGTTAACACAGTATGTAAATAGTATTATGAATTTATATATATATTTATTTTCATACACCGGAAGATTTTACTTTGTATACTTATTTACAGGGGGGGAAGCAGCAATATTTATCTTCATTGTGTCCCGTCGTTGATGTTATTGAGAGGAATGGTCCCCAATCATTGGTGTTTTTGGGCCCCACCGTTGGTATCAGTGGGAAGAATTGTACCCCCATCGTTGGTGTCAGTGGGAAGAATTGTGCCCCCATCGTTGGTGTCAGTGGGAAGAATTGTGCCCCCATCATTGGTGTCAGTGGGAAGAATTGTGCCCCCATCATTGGTGAGAGGAATGCTCCCCCATCATTGGTGTCATTGGGCCCCATCGTTGGTGTCAGTGAGAAGAATTGTGCCCCCATCGTTGGTGTCAGTGGGAAGAATTGTACCCCCGTCATTGGTGTCAGTGGGAAGAATTGTGCCCCCATCATTGGTGAGAGGAATGCTCCCCCATCATTGGTGTCATTGGGCCCCATCGTTGGTGTCAGTGGGAAGAATTGTGCCCCTATCGTTGGTGTCAGTGGGAAGAATTGTGCCCCCATCATTGGTGAGAGGAGTGGTCCCCCATCATTGGTGTCATTGGGCCCCATCGTTGGTGTCAGTGGGAAGAATTGTGCCCCCATCATTGGTGTCAGTGGGAAGAATTGTGCCCCCATCATTGGTGAGAGGAACGATCCCCCAACATTGGTGTCATTGGGCCCCATCGTTGGTGTCAGTGGGAAGAATTGTGCCCCCATCATTGGTGAGAGGAATGGTCCTCCATCATTGGTGTCATTGGGCCCCATCATTGTTGTCAGTGGAAAGAATTGTGCCACCATTGTTGGTGAGAGAAATGGTCCCCCATCATTGGTATCATTGGGCCCCATCATTGGTGTCAGTGGGAAGAATTGTGCCCCCATCGTTGGTGTCAGTGGGAAGAATTGTGCCCCCATCATTGGTGAGAGGAATGGTCCCCCATCATTGGTGTCATTGGGCCCCATCGTTGGTGTCAGTGGGAAGAATTGTGCCCCCATTGTTGGTGTCAGTGGGAAGAATTGTGCCCCCATTGTTGGTGTCAGTGGGAAGAATTGTGCCCCCATTGTTGGTGTCAGTGGGAAGAATTGTGCCCCCATTGTTGGTGTCAGTGGGAAGAATTGTGCCCCCATTGTTGGTGTCAGTGGAAAGAATTATGCCCTCATCATTGGTAAGAGGAATCGTCCCCCATCATTGGGCCCCATCGTTGGTATCAGTTGGAAGAATTGTGCCCCCATCATTGGTGAGAGGAATGGTCCCCCATCATTGGGCCCCATCGGTGTTAGTGGGAAGAATTCTGCCCCCATCATTGGTGAGAGGAATGGTCTCCCATCATTGGGCCTAATTGTTGGTGTCAGTGGGAAGAATTGTGCCCCCATCATTGTAAGGAATTGTGCCCCATTGTTGGTGTCTTTTGGAGGAATTGTGCCCCTTTGTTAGCCATTTTGTCAGTCATTGAAATAGTGCTCCAAGGGGCAGATAAAAGCAAGCGAAGGGCCGTTTGAGGACCAATGCTCTAGTGGTATGCAGTCATATAATAATTCATAACTGTATGGTCAATTATATTTATGGAGGTTATTTCTGGTTACTTTTAGGTTTTTCTAGTTGGGTCTCTTTTCTTGTGTGGACTGTTTGGTGTAGCAAGTGTTTTCTTCTTAGGTTTTTGCTTTGTAGTCGTAATTCCCTTTTAGGTCATTCTGTTTGTCAGTTTGTGATTGGCTTCAAAATTGCACGCTTTCCCACAACACAGAAAAATGCAGACAAGAGGCACTGCCATTAATCCTTAACGATGAAGTGAAAATATCATACTGGCTAAAGACCACTAGTGTTAAAAAAAAAAACCAAGTAATAGCAATTCTTAATTCACAAAAGTGCATGCACTCGTTTGCAACATTTTGTGATCATTCGTTCGGTGTCTTGCTATTACTTGTGGGGTAGATTCAGGTAGCTGCGCTTTGTAACGGCGGCGCAGCGTATTGTATTTACGCTACGCCGACGCAACTTACAGGAGCAAGTGCAGCATTCACAAAGCACTTGCTCCGTAAGTTGCGGCGGCGTAGCGTAAATGGGGTCGGCGTAAGCCCGCGTAATTCAAATGTGGAAGGGGGGGCGTGTTTTATGCTAATATGTGTTGACCTGACGTGATTAACGTGATTTACGAACGGCGCATGCGCCGTCCGTGTACATATCCCAGTGTGCATTGCTTCAAATGACTTCGCAAGGACATCATTGGTTTCGACGTGAATGTAAATTACGTCCAGCCCTATTCGCGAACGACTTACGCAAACGACACAAAAAATTCAAATTTCGAAGTGGGAACGACGTCCATAGTTAACATTGGCTGCGCCACCTAATAGCAGGAGCAACGTTACGCCGAAAAAGCCTTACGCAAACGACGTAAAAAAATACCGCCGGGCGCACGTACGTTTGTGAATCGGCGTAACTAGGTAATTTGCATACTCTACGCCAAAAACTACAGGAGCGCCACCTAGCGGCCAGCGTGAGAATGCACCCTAAGATACGACGGCGTAAGAGACTTATGCCAGTCGTATCTTAGGCTAATGTCGGCGTATCTTGCTTTCTGAATACAGAAAGAAGATACACCGGCGCAGATTTGAATTTACGCGGCGTATCTATGGATACGCCGGCGTAAATTCTCTCTGAATCCGGGCCTGTGTGTTTATCTTTTATTTTTTTTAACTCCTGGTCTTTGGCCAGAAAGCTATTTGTCACTTTTATCTTGAGATCTCACTGTGCTAAATACCCTCCCGCTCACTTTCATCAACTGCTTTAGGAAATCCGAATAATATAAAGCACATCTCTCACTTACTATCAAAGCAGGCAGTAAATTCCCATGAGTGCCCACAGGATGTCACCCTTCTTCCTCTGACTGTCAGGGTGTTTGTTCGATGTGTGCGCAGTATATCAGTGTCTAGGGTGCGCTGCAATTGCACATTATTAGCTAGATTCAGAGAGAGTTACCGCGGCGTATCAGTAGATACGCCGTCGTAACTCTGAATCTACGCCGTCGTAAATTTAACCGTATTCTGGAAACCAGATACGCTTAAATTAGGCTAAGATACGAGCGGCGAAAGTCTCCTACGCCGTCGTATCTTAGGGTGCATATTAACGCTGGCCGCTAGGTGGCGCTTCCGTTGTTTTCTGCGTTGAATATGCAAATGAGCAAGATACGCCGATTCACGAACGTACGTGCGCCCGTCGCAATTAGTTACGCCGTTTACGTAAGAGATACGCCGGCGTAAAGATAAAGCTGCTCCCTAGGTGTATGGTATGGACGTCGGAACAAGCCTATCTTTCTACGTTGTTTGCGTAAGTCGTACGCGAATAGGGCTGTGCGTAAGTTACGTCTACGTCGTAGGCAGTGTTCGACGTATCTTAGGCATTCTATCCGAGGCATGCGCACTGGGATACGTCCACGGACGGCGCGTGCGCTGTTCGTTAACGTCATTTACGTGGGGTCATGCTTAATTTCCCTAAAACATTCCTCATTTGAATTGGGCGCGCTTACGCCGGCACATTTACGCTACGCCGCCGTAACTTAGGACGCAAGTGCTTTGTGAATACAGCACTTGTCTCTCTAAATTGCGGCGGCGTAGCGTAAATACCATACGCTACGCACGCACGCACAAAGTTACGCTGCCCTACCTGAATCTGGCCATATGTATCTAATTGTTGATATAGCCTTACCGGTCCTTTGCAGGTTGCAAACCTTGTATATATATATATTTTTTTCTTTATTTATCAAGTTTTATATTTTTATACCATTCTTAGTGGTTACCTATTTTCTAAATGTTATTATGCAGCTGTGTTAAACAAAATGATGCCCCCATAATAAAAAAAGCCAAGTTATTTAGTCCTATGATTTCTGAGAAAAGTGAGGATCAGCGTTTATAATGGTTGTTTGTTCATTTCAGTTGAGTAAATGTGACCAAGACACCAATGCCGCGTACACACGACCATTTTTCACGATGTTAAAAATGTTTTTCTTTTTTTTTTTTTTTAACCACTTAACCCCGGACCATATTGCTGGTCAAAGACCAGAGCACTTTTTGCGATTCAGCACTGCGTCGCTTTAACTGACAATTGCGCGGTTGTGCGACGTGGCTCCCAAACAAAATTGGCGTCCTTTTTTTCCCACAAATAGAGCTTTCTTTTGGTGGTATTTGATCACCTCTGCGTTTTTTAGTTTTTGCGCTATAAACAAAAATAGAGCGACAATTTTGAAAAAAAATAATATTTTTAACTTTTTGCTATAATAAATATCCCCCAAAAATATATAAAAAAATATTTTTTTCCTCAGTTTAGGCCGATACGTATTCTTCTACATATTTTTTGTTAAAAAAAAAACGCAATAAGCGTTTGATTGGTTTGCGCAAAAGTTATAGCGTTTACGAAATAGGGGATAGTTTTATGGCATTTTTATTAATATTTTTTTTTTTACTAGTTATGGCGGCGATCAGCGTTTTTCGGTACTGCGACATTATGGCGGACACTTTTGACACATTTTTGGGACCATTGGCATTTTTATAGCGATCAGTGCTATAAAAATGCATTGGATTACTATAAAAATGTCACTGGCAGTGAAGGGGTTAACACGGGGTGGGGAAGGGGTTAAGTAAGTTCCCTGGGTGTGTTCTAACTGTAGGGGGGGTGGCCTCACTAGGGGAAATGACAGATCGCTGTTCATACATTGTATGAACAGAAGATCAGCATTTCTCTCCCTGACAGGACCGAGAGCTGTGTGTTTACACACCCAGCTCTCGGTCCTCGCTCTGTAACGAGCGATCGCGTGTGCCCGGCGGCGATCGTGCCCGCCGGGCACGCGCACGGGATTCGGGGCGAGCGGGAGAGCCGACGTTATACTACGTGCTCTCACGCAGGGGAGCCGGCCGACCTGCCGCCGTAAAACGACGGCGGCTGGTCGGCAACCAGTTAATGTCATTAAAGGGGTGGTTCCCCCTTAAAAACAACTTTTTTTTATTCCACTGGCCCCCCACATTACAATCGAATTAAGGCTATTATTTTTTTTTTGCTGCTGTACATACCTTGATACAGCATCTTCACCCGTGCATCCGGGTTGCGAGTCCTGCGGGAGTGGGCGTTCCTCACATGTGTTTGATTGATGTTTTTCCCAAAAACGAGCTCTCCCCCCGTCGCGTAAGCCGCGTCACGATTGGCGAAAGGAGCCGAACGGCTATGCGCATGCGCAGTATAGCGCCGACTCGCCGTTCGGCTCCTTTCGCCAACCGTGACGCGGCTGACGCGACAGGGGGGAGCTCGTTTTTCCGAAAAATGTCAATCAAACACATGTGAGGAACGCCCACTCCCGCGGGACTCGCAACCCGGATGCACGGGTGAAGATGCTGTATCAAGGTATGTACAGCAGCAAAAAAAAAATAATAGCCTTAATTCGATTGTAATGTGGGGGGCCAGTGGAATAAAAAAAAGTTGTTTTTAAGGGGGAACCACCGCTTTAACCACAAGCCACCCGGCGGCCGACTATATACGGCCGCAAGGTGGCTCTAATCTGCCGGGAGGCCATCTATATACGGCCTCGCGCCACTAGGGGGCGCGCGCGCACGCCGCGTCACACAGGTGCCGATGGGCGTGCCTGGCGGCCGCGATGTCCGCCAGGCACCCGCGATCGGCAGTCACAGAGCCAGGGACGTGGATCTCTGTGTGTAAACACAGAGATCCACGTCCTGTTAGGGAGAGGAGACAAATGGCGTGTTCCTTGTACATAGGGACAACCATCGGTCACCTCCCCCAGTCAGTCCCCTCCCCCCACAGTTAGAATCACTTCCAGGGTACACATTTAACCCATTCCTCGCCCCCTAGTGTTAACCCCTTCCCTGCCATTTATACAGTAATCGGTGCATATTTATAGCACTGTTCGCTGTATAAATGCGAATGGTCCCAAAAATGTGTCAAGTGTCCGATGTGTCTGCCGTAATATCACAGTTGTGACAAAAATCGCAGATCGCCGGCATTACTAGTAAAAAAAAAAAAAAAAAAAAAAAAGTAATAATTCTATCCCCTATTTTGTAGGCGTTCTAACGTTTGCGCAAACCAATTACTATACGCTTATTGCGATTTTTTTTTTTTTTTTTTTTTTTTTTTTTTAAACAAAAATATGTAGAAGAATACAAATCTGACTAAACTGAAAAAATATATATATAATACGTATTCTTCTACATATTTTTGGTTAAAAAAAAAATCGCAATAAGCGTATAGTAATTGGTTTGCGCAAACGTTAGAACGCCTACAAAATAGGGGATAGAATTATTACTTTTTTTTTTTTATATTTTAAATGGGATATTTTATTATAGCAAAAAGTAAAGAATATTGTGTTTTTTTTTTCAAAATTGTCGCTGTATTTTGGTTTATAGCGCAAAAAATAAAAACCACAGAGGTGATCAACTACCACCAAAAGAAAGCTCTATTTGTGGGGAAAAAAGGACGTCAATTTTGTTTGGGAGCCACGTCGCACGACCGTGCAATTGTCATTCAAAGCGTGACAGTGCCGAAAGCTGAAATTTTGCCTGGGCAGGAAGGGGGTATATGTGCCCAGTAAGCAAGTGGTTAAAAACAATCGTGTGTGGGCTCCAGGGCATTTTTTGCGACGTTAAAAATGATTGTGTCCCGTGGGCTTTAACGACGTAAAAAAAAACGCGCATGCTCAGAAGCAAGTTATGAGACGAGAGCGCTCGTTCTGGTAAAACTAGCGTTCGTAATGGAGATGGCACATTTGTCACGCTGTAACACACTGAAAAGCGCGAATCGTCTCTCACCAAAGTTTTACTAACACAAAATCAGCAAAAGCAGCCCCAAGGGTGGCGCCATCCGAATGGAACTTCCCCTTTATAGTGCCGTCCGTGTTGTACGTCACCGCGCTTTGCTAGAGCGTTTTTTTTTTACAATCGTGTGTATGCAAGGCAGGCTTAACGATAATCGGGTTGAAAAAAAGGTTGTTTTTTCTAGACCAAAAAACGATCGTGTGTAAGCGGCATAAAAGCTCATTCGTACACACTATAAGAAAATCGGGCGAAGATTTTCGTCCAACGAATTTTTGTCCAATTTTCATAAAACTTTCGCCATCCGATTACGAATTTTCGTATGGAAATTCCAGAACAGAACAAACGATTTTCGTTTAACTGCTGGGCGAAAAAACGTTACCTTGAGTCGCTTCGCCTTTCGGCCACTAGGGGTGCACGCCCGCAGCGTGTACGTGGAGCCAATGCGAGTGCCCGGCGGGCGCGATGACCGCCAGGCACCCGCGATCACTCGTGACAGAGCGAGAACCGTGATCTGTGTGTGTAAACAGCCCCCCCCCCAGAGGAGGGATATGTACATTTTCTGTGGCCCCAATGCAACCATCACAGCACAGGAGAATTGATCCCTGCTGTCGTTTAAAGTATCCCCTGCCCAGGGCCGCCTTAATAGCATCATGGGCCCCTGGGCAAATTAATGCTCTGGGCCCCCTACAATGATGACCGTGCAGGTAAACAGACATTAAGTAGGTATGAGGCAGACTGCCTCCCCTTTGCATCTATCACTCTCAGTGCCATCATGGGGCCCCCAATTTTGGGGTAGCGTGGGCTCAAGAACCATCTGCTTTGGTAAAAGTGCAGGGGATCCCCATGCAGCTGGGGCCCCTGGGCAGTGCCCAGGTGTGCCCTCTCATTAAGACACCTCCGCCCCTGCCTATTTAACGAAATTGGGGTGCCCTGCAACCTCATGCAATGTTGTTGCGGAGCACTATTGTAAGCTTCAAGGAATTAAAGCAGGCGGTGAGGAGGCAATACAATCTGTGTGCTTCCTTCCCACCCATCATATCAGGATTGCGGCAGACCTTGGCATTGAAATGTGTTCTTGATAAGCAGACATGTGGCTCCTTTCCTACGACCAGGGGAAGCCCCAGTATTGAAAGGAAACCCGCACTGATTTGCAAAAAACTTTTGGACTCCATGCAAATACCAGTGCCACCTCATGAGACCTGAAGCTAGGACTCCGGCAACATTAAGCAAAAATGCTTATGCTATGCTGGGGTTGCCACCTTTTCTTCAAGCCAAACCTGAACACTTTTGCTGCACATGGCAATTCTTTTTTGTTGCAGTAAACACTATAGGACAGTGATGGCGAACCTCGGGAACCCCTGATGTTTTAGAACTACATTTCCCATGATGCTCATGCACTCTGCATTGTAGCTGAGCATCATGGGATATGTACTGTAGTCAGGGCCGTCTTTAATATGGTTTGGGCCCTGGACAAACATTTTTTTTGGGCCCCCCTCCAGCTTATTTTGGGCCTGGCTGGTTCACATGTATGTTTTGGCGGCCCTCATTTGTGCAGGTACAGCAGCCCATTGATTTGAATGGGCTCCCATGCCTTTGTTTCCTGCAGAAAAAAGGTGCATTCAGCTTTTTTTAAATACAGTTGCCTTGAAATACATTCAGCTTTTGCACCATGCTACTTACCTGCAGTTCCTGCACACACAAACGCACTGTGTTTTTAAAAGCGTGACCTAAACGTCTAAAAATGCAGCAAGTTTGACAGTGCGGGAACTGCAGATAAGTCACAGCAGAATGGACAGACAGTGCTGTATTTCAGTGCTTGATGGACATAGGTGTGCCATGTGTGCAGCCTATTACATGAGGAATGCGCTTTTCTTTGCAGGAAACGCAGGCATGGCGGCCCAATGGGCTGCTGTGCCTGCGCAAATGTGGGTCGCCAAAACACATACATGTGAACCAGCCAGGCCCAAAATAAGCCCATCAAGCAGTTTAATACAGACAGTAATGCCATGTGCTCTGAGGCCTTACTCAGCCTGGACTGCAGGTCGGGTCTGTGATTTAAAGAGTTCCTCTATTTTACACATGGCATGGCATGGGGTCCCATGGTGCTAAAGCAGAATGGACAGACAGTGCTCTGACCCCATGCCATGCCATGTGTAAAATAGAGGAACTTTTTAAAACACTGACCAGACCTGCAGTGAATCGTCAAATATTATAATGACTTTGAGCACTCTCTACAGAAAACTTCTATTTACAATATAGATTAGCAAACAGTGACATACCTTGAGGAGCAGGACATGAAGAAGTCAGCCTCGGGAAGAGCAAACTGGGGATGTTATAAAATCACATTCTAATTCACTTTTATATGTAAGCAGCACCCAGTGGCAGGAAGGGAGAAGTGCACGTCTAAAGGGAAGCCAGGGGTGCTGTACATTTTAAAACACTGGGAAGGGAAGCAGTACTGTCACTGGCTGTGTGCCGCTGATGATTTTCAGCCTGATTTGTGGGCAGCACAGGGGCTTAACGGGTGGCTCTGCTTTGGGCCCCCAACAGTGACAGGGCCCTGGGCAGCTGTCCCTGTTTGCCCTATAGTAAAGACGGCCCTGACTGTAGTTCCAAAACATCTGGGGTGCCAAGGTTCGCCATCACTGCATAGGATTATAAAGGACCTGGGATACGTTTTGGTGCCCCAAGGATAGTAGTAATGTAACACACAGAGCGTGCCAGTGGGTGTGGCTAAATTGCTCTTGCTGACATTACTCCACCCTTCAGCGATGCCAAACCTGCCCCCAAACAGCCACCCACAGCGGCAACAGATTTGTGTATGACTATCTCGGTTACTTGGGGAGCCACAGCCTGTTCTGTATAAGGTTGCGCGTGTTTCAGGTGGACTGAACCCCAGACACACGATTCAAAACCCGAACTGTCCGGGTGAATACCGGACAGGTGGTAACCTTATGCTATGCTGCTCTTTTTATTCAGAATAAAAAAATACAGTAAAACCTTGGTTTGAGAGCATTTTGCAAGACAAGCAAATTTTTTTTTATAACTTTTGACTTTATATACAAGCAATGTCTTGATATAAGAGTAGCGTCATTTCACAACTGGGTATAAAAGAGAAGAAAGGCTCCTCTAAGTGTAGCAATATGTTTACATTTAATGAAGGTACAACATTTGGCAAAATATTGCTACACTTATGCCTTGTACACACGATCGGAATTTCCAATGGAAAAGTTAGACGGAGTGTTTTCATCGCATATTCCAACCGTGTATATGCCTCATCGGAAATTCTGATGGACTTAGAAAGAGAACATGTTCTCTTTTTTTTCAGATGAAAACAATTTCTATTGGAAATTCCGTTGGTCTGTATGGTTCTCCGACGTAGAAAAAAACATGCATGCTCAGAATCAAGTCGACGCATATTCGGAAGCATTGAACTTCATTTTTCTCGGCTCGTCGTAGTGTTGTACGTCACCGCGTTTTAGACGGTCGGAATTTGGTGTGACAGTGTGTATGCAAGACAGCTTGAACGCAATTCCGTCAGAAAAATCCATTGGAGTTTATCCCGACGGAAATTCCGATCGTGTGTACAGGGCATTAGAGGCGCCTCTCTTCTCCTTTATACTCTGGAGCTCCTGCTGGATTTTGCTTCTAACCCCCTTGTGGAGGCTTCCATTTGTGGATGGACATTTTATGGTTACACAACCAATCACATTGCTATAATCTTTTTATATGGACTACAAACTGAAAGACCTTTGAATAAATGGCTGTGGAACGAATCATTTGAGTTTCCATTATTTCTTATGGGGAAATGTGCTTTGATATACAAGTGCTTTGAATTACAAGCATGTATCTGGAACGAACTATGCTCCCAATCCAAGGTTGTGTATATAAAAACTTTGGGTACAGGCAATGTGTACCTGTAACTTATTAGGGAGATTTCCCATGACTTCCTGTCATGTTGACCTAACAGGAAGTGAGAGGATATCTCTCCAATGTGAGGGATGTATACAAGTGTGAATGGGTCCTGAATGTATTGTGCTGGGAGGATCTGGACAGAGGATTGTTGTGCTGAGTCTTTATTTTTGGGGTACAATAGTTTATCGCTACAGTCCCAGGTCTAGCAACCTGTGTGTATGGCTCCATCAAATTGTTGCCAACCTACTAGATTGAAATTTACTGACACAACACCTACAATTTACTGGCACAGGTGGTCCCTTCCAGTCCAAACAACACTGACAGTCCCACACCTGGCTTGCCTTACTCCCGTCCTGCAGACCCGCACACAAGGCTCTGGCCGCTCCGCTCCCTTGCACCATGACATCGTACGACATGCTCAGACACCGCCTCCACCAGACCCGCCCCCCCCCCCGCTGGCACCGCCCAAACACACTTTAGCAGGCACTTGGATGGTCTCAGCCGGCTCCGGACCCGAGCTGCCTATGCACAGTTCCGAGCCGAGTGTCATTGCCATATTTTTTACTGGCAACCCTTTCCTCTTACTGGCATTTACTGGCAGGAGAAAAGTGCCCATTTTTTATTGGCTGCCAGTAAAAATACTGGCGGTTGGCAACACTGCTCCATCCACGTACCTAAACATTTTATAAACACTATGCAGACACAGAGCTCTGGAACACTAACACAGTTTTAGTTACACTCATCTAGCCAGATTCAGAGAGACTTAGGCTGGCGTATCAGTAGATACGCCAGCCTAAGTCATAATTTGCGTCGGTGCTAATTTAAGCGTATTCTGGTAACCAGATACGCTTAAATTAGGCTCAGATACGAGTGGCGTAAGTGTCTTACACCCTCGTATCCTAAAGTGTAATTTTTAGGCTGGCCGCTAGGTGGCGCTCTCATTGCGGTCGGCGTAGAATACGTAAATCACTAGATACGCCTATTCACGAACGTACGCCCGGCCAACGCAGTACAGATGCGCCGTTTACGTAACGCATTAGCAGGCCTAAAGTTATTCCATCAAATAGATGGAATAGTAATGTTAAGTATGGCCGCCGTTCCCGCGTCGAAATTCGAAAATTTTACGTCGTTTGCGTAAGTCGTCCGTGAATAGGGATTTACGTAGTTTACGTCCACGTCTAAATCAATAGGCCCATGCGGCGGACTAAGCCGCAGTGCACACTGGGAAATGTAGGCGCATGCGCAGCTAAAAAAAAAGTCAATCACGTCAGGTCAAGCCTCATTATCATAAAACACGCCCCCTCAGACAAATTTGAATTAGGCGCCCTTACGCCCGCCCGCTTTAGGCTACGCCGCCGTAACTGGGCAGGCAAGTACATTGTGAATCATGTACTTGCCTCGCTAACTTACGGCGGCGTAGCTTAAATGCCATAAGCTACGCCGCCGCAAGTATGCGCTCGCCATACTGAATCTAGCTAATCATCTCATGTTCACACGTATGTCTAAAAACTGATCGTAGGCCCCTAATGATGACTATGCTTTCAATGTATTGATCGATATAGACTGACGACAATTTTTTTTTTCTTTAGATGCTCGAGGACCCCCCATGCATCGAATGCCCTATGTCACCTCTCCGTATGACCGCCCAGCTTGGAATCCACGATACTGTGTCATCTCTGGAAACCAGCTTCTTATGCTTGACGAGGAGGAGGTGAGATGCGTTCTTTAATAGAAATGTGTTTCTGATCACTGTGTCCAGACCAGAATGGGTTCCCCGGGGCTGGGATCTCAGTGCTGCTGGGTTTTGGTGCAAGACCCATTGGGGTTGATTTACTAAGGCTCCATTCACACCTAGGCGTTTTAACGCCTGAAGCCCGACGCTATTGCAGCCTGCAATACGCTGGAGGGGTGATTTAACATTGTCGGCTATGGAGATGGTTCACATCTCCACGCCGAACGCCGTACGCCTGAAGCTCAAAACAAGTCCCGGACCCTTTTTTTCAGGCGGCGTTCGGCATAGCCGACAATGTTAATCACCCCTCCGGCGTATGTAGGCTTAAAAAACGCTGCGTTTTGTCGTGGCAAATCGCGGGAAAAAACGCTGCAATTTCAGGTGTGAATGCAGCCTAAAACCGGACAGTGCAAAATACGGTGCAGCTGTGCACAGTAGCCAATCAGCTTCTATCTTCAGCTTGTTCGAGCTTTGACGAAAAGCCTGGAAGATGATTGGTTTCTATGCACAGCTGCACCAGATTTTTCATTCTCTAGTTTTAGTCAATCTAGCCTCGTACACACGATGCAACGTTGTGGCCATAATTGTCTGACGGACGTGTTGTGTCGGATTATCCCGACCGTGTATGTGCTCCATCAGACAATTGTTGGCTGAATTAACAACAACAAAAGTTGGCTCTTCATGCTCACCAACTGTTGGGCAATAAATCTGTTACGTTGGTTTATCCAATCGTGTCTGATCAAACTAAAATCCAAAGTACAAACGCGCATGCTCAGAACCAATGTTAAACATCAGACAACAATAGCAGAAGTTGCCCAAAGGGTGGCAGTAAAGAGCAGAAAAAACACGTGATTTAGTGAATATTGGCCGTGTGTATGCAGAACAAGTTCACGGCCAACGCCCTTCGGGTGAAAATCCACGGAAAAGTTGGTTCGTAGTCCGATCGTGTGTACGAGACTTTAGGCCCCTTTCACATAGGCTTTCCAAACAGGTCCGCCTGTCAGACCTGATCGGAGCCTCCATTCACTCCTATGGAGCGGCAGATGCCAGCGGGGACACATCAGCTGACACCCGCTGCCATACCGGGAATGAGGGACACCTACTAACAAATGTATGTAGGCATAGGACAAGCCCCCTTTAATGGAGAATTAACCCCAAAAAAAGGTTAATTAAATTCACAAGGGCTTTTTTTTTACCACTTCTAGTTTTTTATATTGGCTTTTAAAATGTACAGATGCAGCAATTTAGAAATTGGATGAAAGGTTTAGCACTGGGAAACACTTTTTGATAGATAAACAGTGCATTTTATATACAACTATGTGGATCAGACCAAAATGAGGGACAAATGAGGAGGAATGAGGGACAGAGGGACATTGCTCTAAATGAGGGACAGTCCCTCAAAATCAGGGACAGTTGGGAGCTATGCCCGCTGCTATCTGATCCGAGCCTGTCCGTGAAGTCCAGACAGATGGTGACCCTATTTTACATCCATCTGGCGGATCGGATGGGATCAGATGAAAACGAATAATAAAACAAACAAAAAATCATTGCACAAAGAAAGTAAGTAGGACATGTTAAACAAAACTTGAATGAAATATCACTTTAAGGGCTCTTTCACACGGGAGGCCCGTTCAGGTCCGCCTGTCAGGTTTTTTTTGCGGACCTGAACAGGCTCTCCGTGCTCCTCTGACTTTACTGCCATCAGTCGGGGCAGCGCGTCATCCCGACTTCCATGTTTGGATTCGCCATCTGCCCTGATTGATGGCTGTCTCAGCAAGCCGTTGAGATGCTGAGACGGCCGCTTCCCGCCCCTCCAATGCTCAGCGCTCCAATGAGTCCATCCACCGAGGTAAGTATGATTGGGGGGAAAAAAATAAATAAAAATACTGTACTTCTCTTTTAACAACCTTTGGGGTGGAAGGGAGAGGGAGGAATAACAAATATTGAGCTAAGGAAAGTTGCAGCATAATTCTGGTTAACTGACAAATAGGATCCCATATCCTATCCCAAAGGACCTGAATGCAGACTTCTCGAATTCCAAGCATTCGTCCCGGGCTGCATAAAGCTCTAAACCAGGGATATGCAATTAGCGGACCTCCAGCTGTTGCAGAACTACAAGTCCCATGAGGCATAGCAAGACTCTGACAGCCACAAGAATGACACCCAAAGGCAGAAGCATGATGGGAGTTGTAGTTTTGTAACAGCTGGAGGTCCGCTAATTGCATATCCCTGCTCTAAACGTTCATACCAGAAGGTGCCCCGTCCAGCCGCAGGAGCTTTTAGCATCTCCTTGAGTTTGACGGGTTGCCGGCAGCAGGGTTGGATGCAACACCTATGCCCTCCACCTGCAGCTAAACACCAGAGCCCCATGCTATAATCCCAGTTTTGACAATGGAAATTAATGGACTAATAAATTGGACTTTTGGCAGTACAGGTAGTTAATGTAAAAGATCTATAAATATTTATTTATAAAAAAAATGCATAAATAGAAATTTGAATACACAATTTCAGAAGACAATAACAGCATGATTTCAGTCTATCTAACACAATGTAAGAAGAGGGTCTATACTTATGCAAATACATTCATAACATAAGAACGCATAGCATCAGAAGGGTATGTAAGAAACTCTTAGTGTTTGAAGCTGAATCCAATATGCGTAATAGTCTCAGTGGCTGGATCAACGTATTTTTTGAGATTCGATTGATCCACTCCTATGCTCCTGATGAAGCGTCCTGTACGCGAAACATGTCGAGAGTAAAAGCAAGATCTACTATTAAGCATATTGGATTCAGCTTCAAACACTAAAGCCGCGTACACACGATCAGTCCATCCCATGAGAACGGTCTGATGGACCGTTATCATCAGTTAACCGATGAAGCTGACTGATGGTCCGTCGCGCCCACACACCATAGGTTAAATAACCGATCGTGTCAGAACGCAGTGACGTAAAACACAACGACCTGCTGAAAAAAACGAGGTTCAACGCTCCTGAGCATGCGTGTTTTTTTGTAACCGATGGTTGTGCCTACTAACGATCGGTTAGGAATCCATTGGTTAAATTTAAAGCAAGTTGGCTTTTTTTTAACCAATGGTTAAATAACCTATGGGGCCCACACACGATCGGTTTTGACCAATGAAAATGGTCCATCAGACCGTTGTCCTCTGTTTAACCTATCGTGTGTACCAGGCCTAAGAGTTTCTTACATACCCTTCTGATGCTATGCGTTCTTATGTTATGAATGTATTTGCATAAGTATAGACCCTCTTCTTACTTTGTGTTAGATAGACTGAAATCATATGCTGTTATTGTCTTATGAAATTGTGTATACAAATTTCTATCTAATGCATTTTTTATAAATAAATATTTATAGATCTTTTACATTAACTACCTGTACCGCCAAAAGTCCAATTTTATTAGTCCATTAATTTCCATTGTCACTTTATCGGGACGTTGGTACACTAAAATAGGTGCATTCACAGTGATTAGTCGCCCTGTGTTTTTATGCAAGTTTAGATATGAGGGCAACATCCATTTTTTTCTTAACCACTTAAGACCCGAACCATAAGGTGGGTAAAGGACCTGGCTAGTTTTTGCGATTCGGCACTGCGTCGCTTTAACTGACAATTGCGCGGTCGTGCGACGTGGCTCCCAAACAAAATAATCGGTGTCCTTTTTTTCCCACAAATAGAGCTTTCTTTTGGTGGTATTTGATCACCTTTGCGGTTTTTATTTTTTGCGCTATAAACAAAAATAGAGCGACAATTTTGGAATAAAGTTTATATTTTTTACTTTTTGCTATAATAAATATCCCCCCCCCAAAAAAATATATATATATAAATTTCCTCAGTTTAGGCCGATACATATTCTTCTTCCTATTTTTGGTAAAAAAAACTCACAATAAGCGTTTATCGATTGGTTTGCGCAAAATAGGGGATAGTTTTATTGCATTTTTATTAATATTTTTTTTTTTACTACTAATGGCGGTGATCAGCGATTTTTTTCGTGACTGCGACATTATGGCGGACACACCGGACAATTTTGACACATGTTTGGGACCATTGTCATTTTCACAGCAAAAAGTGCTATAAAAATGCATTGTTTTCTGTGAAAATGGTTTAGGAGTGCCCCCTAGTGGTTAAGTGTGACCTCATATGTGTTTCTAACTGTAGGGGGGTGGGGCTGGACGTGTAACGTCAGTGATCGTCTTTCCCTATATCAGGGAACAGACGATCACTGACATTACCACAATGAAGAACGGGGAAGGTGTGTTTACATTCACCTCTCCCCGTTCTTCAGCTCTGGTGATCGATCGCGGGACACCGGCGGCGATCGGGTCCGCGGGTCCCGCAGTCACGGAGCTTTGCGACCCCATGGCTGGGCACTTAAAGAGGACGTACAGGTACGTGCTTGTGCCATTCTGCCAACGTATATTGGCGTGAAGAGGTCCTTAAGTGGTTAAACACATTTTAGAGCAGATTTTACCTGCTTCTTTTCTGTAGAAAACAAGAGAAGACCTTACAAGACAGGTGAGGTGAGTACAAAGTGGGAGGTTTTCACTCATTGAAGGCACAGTATTAGTTTTAGTGGTAGAATAAGAAACAACCCACTTCTAAAGTATGAAACTCAAGGACATCAGTGTTGTTGCCACAAATAGCACTGCCTGTTCAACGACTTTCTGTATTCTGGGCATTCTGAAAAATTTGTATCTAAAAAAAGTGTATACTGCTGTTGCCATGGTTGCACAGAAGGGAAATGTGATCATTTTGACACCTTTTGGAAATCGTAACCGGTTGAAGATTGAAATGGCAAGGTAACTTATAAGAATGGCCTTTGTAGCAATTATATATATGTAAAAAATTTTTTTTCAGAACTATGTGAGCTGATGTAAGTCTTACGCAGAGAGTTAAATTAAATATTGATTACTTGTAAATAGTTTTCTTCAAAAGTGGTTATTGACCTCACTTATCTTCTCTGGCCGTCCTCCAATACATAATACAAAGCCGTTATAAGCTGTCAAAGAAAACAAAGCTGAATGTGTACAGTATAGTTAGGGCCCTTTCACACAGGGCAGATCAGTAATGATCCGCCCCGTGAACCTCCGCTTGCTCAGCAGGGAATTTCTCCGTTGATCCCCGCTGAGCCGGCGGATCCCGCAAACACTGTGCAGGGACCGCCCTGTCTTTTCTCCGCTCTCCCCTATGGGGGGATCGGATGAACACTGTAAGATTGGGGTTATTAGACTCCAGCGATAGATGCGTTTTCCAGTGAGTACGCCAATCCAGAACTGAGTTTTTTAAGGGCCTGGTAGCCCACTTTTATTTAAAAGCATCAAAGTTTACAAACGCAATAGCAGCCCTCGCAGGGGGTTCCACCATTCCTGTATCTTGCAAAACTCAACAGCTTAGACTCCTTGCTTTCACACACTTGCCATCCGGCTGTTTCAGGCCTTTAACTTAGGCCCAAGTCCTCAGAACTACCCGTTTCCCAACGGTAAGAATACACCTAGCTTCTTCTGTCAGCGTCTTGCTGCGCAATTTCTGTTCCTCAGAACAAAACGGTTTCCTGGAGCCAAGCTCAAACCTTGCTTTCTCCAGTCTCTGACTTCTCTGAGAGGTTGGGAGTCACCTGACTCCCAGCACAGACCTCCTGTCTGTGGGGTGGGGCCCTGAGCTATAGTCAGGTCAGAACTAAATGGCTGAATACACAGCTGTCTAATTAGTGCGTCTTTCTCTCCAACATATGGCGTAACCCAGCAATCTTTCCCATAGCACAGGGTCCCGCCCTCACAACACGGACCGTCTGTCCGCGTTCACCCGATCCGATCCGCAGACGGAAGGAAAAATAGGGTTTTCCTCCGTCTGCAGAATCGGAGGAATAAGGAAGCGGGCGAGATCGGGTGTCAGCGGATGTTCATCCGCTGACACCCGCAATCTCATAGGAACCAATGTATGTCTCCTTTTTCATCCGCACACGGATAGATGAAAAAGCGGACATACGATCTGCAGGTGTGAAAGGGGCCTTAGGGGATGGAGTGATGAATCCAGGAGGAGCGAGAGCTCATTAAAGTGTATTTCTAGGTTTGCAGGAAACGGAAGAAGTGTTAGACCCAGGTATGCCCAGGGTGGGCATGCAATGTTTTTTTCAGTGGCTCCCACTACAGGGCCGTCTCAATAGCATCATGGGCCCCTGGGCAAAGTAATGCTCTGGGGCCCCTACAATGAAGACAGTGCAGGTATATAGACATCAAGTAGGTAGGAGGCAGACAAGCGGAGCTCCGCTTTGACTACATGAACAATCATTCTGTACAGCAAAGAAACATGCACTTCCGCAGGTGGACTCTCAGTGCTGCCGACTCAGCAGCTCCCACTCCAGCTCCTGGAGCATCACTGGCGCTCCGGCCCTGCCCCTCCCTGCTGGCTGTGGATATGCCTGGAATAAGCCTGTATTAAGCAAACATACAATGCCAGGCTAGCATGGGAGGATATGACGAGGAGGCTAGAGAGAAAGGTCTTGAGAAGAGCGAAGAGGACTATTTGGGTGATGTTTTAAGACAAGTTTGGTGATGTAGCTGGGGGAAGAGTTGTGACCCCCTCATCACTCAATCGCCAACAGTCTTGTGAGTCTGGAGTAATTGGGAGGCCATGGATGACGGATGACCGTATGCAATAGCAGTTTACTTTAGAGAGACAACTTTGGCGTAATTGAATTGAAAGTGTATGTCCCTTTAAGATATTCCTTAGCGGTCAGCTGAAAACACACCAAGTAATCCCAGGCAGCAGAATAGCATTAAATAAGCCAATTTTAAATACAGTACTTGTAAAGGCTATATGTAAAGCGGGTAATTGTAATAGTACTTATCCGTTTGCACAGGATCAGAGTTGCAGTATCATAGCAGCAAGGGTTTTCTTTGGTGCAGGGTCTCCTGGTGGGGGATAGCTTGGGGTGTCCGCAACAACTCCTGCAAGGTTGGCAGCGCAGCTCCAGGTGTGGGATAAGTCCCAGGTTAGGGATGGATAGTGCCTGTGGGTTGCCTGTAACCAGGCCGGCTACCGCCGACAATAATAGAACAGTGTGCCATGGAGGTCTTGGGAAGAGCGAAGAGGACTATTTGGGTGATGTTTTAAGACAAGTTTGGTGATGTAGCTGGGGGAAGAGTTGTGACCCCCGCTCATCACTCCGTCGCCAACAGTCTTCTGAGTCTGGAGTAATTGGGTGGCTACCAATGGCGGAGTTTGGATATGCCTGGAATAAGCCCCTATTAAGTCAACATACAATACCAGGCTAGCATGGGAGAATGTGATGAGGAGGCTAGAGAGCAGGAGGTCTTCGGAAGAGCGAAGAGGACCATTTGGGTGATGTTTTAAGAACAGATTTGGTGATGTGGCTAGGGGGCAGAGTTTTGACCCTCCTCATCACTCAGTCGCCAACAGTCTCTGAGTCTGGAGTAATTGGGTGGCCGCGGAGTTTCGTTATGCCTGGAATAAGCCCGTTTTAAGCCAACCTAGAATCCCAGCCTATTCCCGGCATATCCAAATTGCGTCATGTACCACAGTCAATACTAAAAATTGCGGGCAAGAATGGAAAAAGGTTTTATGGCAGAAGACACATACAGAGACTTATCCACCATAAAACTCCACCGGTTAATGTGCTTTTTATGGTTGAACTTAAATTCTTCTATAACTCTCCTCTCTTTCTCTTAAATAATCCTTTCTGCTAATTCCGTTCTTTGTTTTCCTCCATTGTTTGCCAAGCTCCCTCCCGTTCCTTCCATATAATTTCCTGCCCGTGCCTTCATCTAAGGCCCATTCATCAGCTCCAGCTACACTGACAATTTCTCCTTTCTTAAAAGACAGTCTCTTTTGTGAAATTTGCTCAAGCCTGGGAAATGCAGAGATGTCTTTAGATGAGATGAAAAATATACTTCTGACTAAAGATGTCCGTAGAGTTGAGGTGCTAATAGGGAGAATAAATAATGTATAATGTTCCCGATTCATCAAGCTGCGACTTGGGATGCTGAAAGTGGATTATCAAGTGATATTATCACATGTGATTACATGGTTTGATTTACCAAAGAGAGAAGATAAAGATTTAGCTGTTGTTAATGCGAAACTAAACTGTATCTGAGCACACAAACTGAAAACGCTATTTACAGTGCCTTGCCAAAGTTTTCACCCCCCTTGGCATTTTTTGTGTTTTTGTTGCCTCACAACCTGGAATTAACATGGATTGTTTGAGGATTTGCATAATTTAATTTACAGAACATGCCCACAACTTTTGAAGATGTTGTTTTTTTTTTATTGTGAAGCAAACAACAAATAGGACAAAATAACAGAAAAAGTCAATGTGCATAACTATTCACCCCCCCTAAATCAATACTTTGTAGAGCCACCTTTTGCGGCTATCACAGCTCCAAGTCGCTTTGGATAAGTCATTGGGACAGAAAGTGAGGCGCAATCTTCTGAACAGATGCACACAGACAGTAAAACAAATGTTACAGGGGTGATAACCCTTCTCTATGTTTTCAGAAAAGCTTAAAAAAAGATTTTATGGCTGAAGCTACACTTTAACTACTAGCCGACCAGCCACTGTCATTATACGGCGGCAGGTCGGCTCTCCTGGGCGAGAGCCCGTAGCTATACGTCCGCTTTTCGAGCGGCCACTAGGGGCGTGTGCGCGCCGCCCGCTCGCCCCCGACTACCGTGCGTGTGCGATTGCGATTGCTCGTTACAGAGCAGGGACCGGGAGCTGTGTGTGTAAACACACAGCGCCCGGTCCTGTCAGCGGGGGAAACGCTGATCCTCTGTTCATACAATGTATGAACAGAAGATCAGTGGTTTCCCCTAGTGAGGCCACCCCCCCCCCACAGTTAGAACACACCCAGGGAAATACTTAACCCCTTCCCCGCCCCCTAGTGTTAACCCCTTCACTGCCAGTGGCATTTTTTATAGTAATCCAATGCATTTTTATAGCACTGATCGCTATAAAAATGCCAATGGTCCCAAAAATGTGTCAAAAGTGTCCGAAGTGTCCGCCATAATGTCGCAGTACCGAAAAAAAATCGCTGATCGCCGCCATTACTAGTAAAAAAAATATATTAATAAAAATGCCATAAAAATACCCCCTATTTTGTAAACGCTATAACTTTTGCGCAAACCAATCAATAAATGCTTATTGCGATTTTTTTTTTTACGAAAAATATGTAGAAGAATACGTATCGGCCTAAACTGAGGAAAAAAAACGTTTTTTTATATATTTTTGGGGGATAAAAATTGTCGCTCTATTTTTGTTTATAGCGCAAAAACTAAAAACCGCAGAGGTGATCAAATACCACCAAAAGAAAGCTCTATTTGTGGGAAAAAAGGACGCCAATTTTGTTTGGGAGCCACGTCGCACGACCGCGCAATTGTCAGTTAAAGCGACGCAGTGCCGAATCGCAAAAAGTACTCTGGTCTTTGACCAGCAATATGGTCCGGGGGTTAAGTGGTTAAAGAAGTACCAGTTAAAAATTACAAACAGATTCTACTTAACAACAAACCTACAGTCCCTTTCTTGTTTGCACCGCCTGTATACTGCTGTTCAAAAGTATATAGGGCCAAAGGGGCTTGTAATGACCTGGGGGGAGTGGGGGGAAACCCATGCTATTTTTTCTCAGTGATTTTCATCCATATTGCAGGGACCAAACATTACATTAAAGCCGCAAGCAGTATTAAATTAGTAATCTCATTTTGTGCAGGGACAGTTCTAAACACATGCCACTACTATAGACACCCAGCAGGTACGATATTTAAAGAAATTTTTCATTTTTTTTTCACTTTAAGCATCATTAAAATCACCACTCCAGAAAAAACGACCGTTTTTAAAACTTTTTTTTTCCATTTATACATGTTCCCTGGGACAAGACCCTGGTCCCCAAACCTGTTTTCCAACAATAACTTGCATATTAGGCTTTAAAATGAGCACTTTTGAATTCGAACGTTCGAGTCCCATTGACGTCAATGGGGTTCTAAATGTTCGCGTGAACGTTCTGTCCGTTTGAAGGTTCTGGTGCGAACCGAACGGGGGGGGGGGGTGTTCGGCTCATCCCTACTCAACACACAGCCAATAATGTCTAAATTGCTGGCAAAAAAAGTGAGTACACCCCTAAGTGAAAATGTCCTAATTTGGCCCAACGTGTTAATATTTTGTGTGGCCACCATTATTTTCCAGCACTTCCTTAGCCCTCTTGGGCATGGAATTCACCAGAGCTTCATAGGTTACCATTGGAGTCCTCTTCCACTCCTCCATGACGACATCAGAGAGCTGGCGCATGTTAGAGACCTTGCACTCCCTTGTCTTCCGTTTAAGGATGCCCCACAGATGCTCAATAGGATGCCTTAAGGCCTGGTTCAAACCTATTCATTTTTTAGTGCGTTTTCAATTTTGCAGAAACACACACCATTTAACATGGTTTCCTATGGACGTAGTTCACATCTTTGCATTTTATGGAAGGGGTCAGGGACTTTTTTCTGGTTTTTGGATCCATAGACTTCAATGGATCAAAAACGTGTATTGAAAAAAGCAAAATGCACCTGGAATATGCTGCAACCTGCATAGGTATGAACCAGGCATTACCCTCTGCTTCTTTAGCAAGGCAGTGGTCGTCTTGGAGGTGTGTTTGGGGTCGTTATCATGTTGGAATACTGCCCAGTCTCTTTTTTTTTTCCCCCGGGGAAACAGTATGAGAGCAGTGGTAGTTCCTCTCCTTCTCTCTAACTCAGTAGGTTCCTACCTAATGTAACCAACTAGGACGGTGTATTTGCTGGTGTGGATCTGCCCCCAAGAATTCTATCGTGGACCAGTCGCAGTGGTGCCAAGCTAGGAATGTTCAGCCAGGGATCCCATATATTCTCAAATTTCCTCGGACTACCTCGGTGTTTATATGTGAGTTGCTCCCTAATAAGAGAATCATTTACGGATGCAATCCATTCTGTGTGTGTGGGGGCCATAGTAGACAGCCATTTTCTGGCAATAAGCTTCCTAGCCAAGAACAAAACCCTAGGGCCTCGTACACACGACCGAACATGTCTGCTGAAACTGGTCCGTCGGACCAGTTTCCGCGGACATGTTCGGTCCTCTGTACGGCCGACCGGACAATTTTCCGGCGGATCGGACAGGTTTCCAGCGGACAAATGTTTCTTAGCATGCTAAGAAACATGTCCGCTGGAAGCCTGTCCGTCGGACATGTTCGGTCGTCTGTACGACTCACCGGACATGTCCTCTCGGCCGAAAGCCCTTGCATGCGTCGACATGTCCCGTCGTGTGTACGAGGCCTAAGAATGGCAATAAACGTGTGTGGCGTGTATAATTCTTCATCTAGCCAGCCCAATAGACAGAGTTTAGGATCAGTCTTAAAGCGGGGGTTCACCCTGTTAAAAAAAAAAAAAAAAATGTTTTTTTTTATTATTCCATTACTTTCGGCATCGTAGCGCGAGCTACGGTATGCCGGTCCTAAATTTTTAATCCCCGTACTCACTGTGCTATCGTTGATTGAAGAATCCGGGGGAATGGGCGTTCCTATGGTGAGAGAAGGTGATTGACGGCCGGCCCTGGCACGTCACGCTTCTCCGGAAATAGCCGAAATAGGCTTGGCTATTCACGGCGCCTGCGCATAGCCTGTGCGCAGGCGCTGTGAATAGCCGAGACCTACTCCGGCTGTCTTCGGGGAGCGTGACGTGCCAGAGCCGGCCGTCAATCATCCTCCCTCTCCATAGGCACGCCCATTCCCCGCGGGAGTCGGATTCTTCAATCAACAATAGCACAGTGAGTACGGGGATTAAAAATTTAAGACCGGCATACCGTAGCTCGCGCTACGATGCCGAAAGTAATGGAATAATGGGGTGAAGGAGGGTGAACTACCGCTTTAAGTGTAAAGTTCCATATGCTATTGATGGTGGGCATCACAACAGCCCAGTATCGTTGCAATTTCAGGCATTTCCATAGCATATGTACCAGTGTCCCGTTGTCAACAAGACAGCGGGCACAGAGTAGGTCATCTCTTCTGTGCCATTTAAATAGCTTCTCAGGTGTGCGGTATGACCGGTGAATAATGAGAAGTTGGGTAAGCTTCTGAGATGAGGAAAGTGACACTTTAAGAACATTGTCCAATATTGTGTTCCACTCCTCGTCAGAAACATGCCCTATGTCCTCTCCCCAGCCAGCTCTACAATTCAAAGTCATCGCTTTTGGAGACGTGACAAAGAAGTGAGCTATACAAAGATTAAATGTGTCCTTTCCTGGACGACGATATAGTCAACTGTGTAAGCACCACAGGTCTAGTGAGCTCCCATGTGGAAATTGTGGCCTGCACCGCGATAGCGTGCCGAAGTTGTAAATATTGGAAAAACGATGTGTTAGGAAAGTCAAATTCCGCTCGCAGGGACTGGAAGTCCCGGAGTATGCCTCCACAATATAGTTGTGGGATATAGTTCACTCCGTGCCTTGACCAATTATAAAAGTTTTGCAATTTGTCGAGTTCTGGATAGTTTCGGTTGTTCCAAATATGCGACCAGGTTGTGTACCCTGTGTATTGCAGGTGCTGTTTAGTTTTGTTCCATATCTTATCTATCAGTATCAGCGTGGGGTATGAAATCCTGGTACCTACTGTAGCTCACCCACCTCTATACATTCCACCAGGCTATCCCCAGACAGCTGCGTACATACTATGTTTCGAATAGGATCCGAGGTCTCCAGACATAGCCACCCCGTTAAGTGTTGTAGCTGAGCCGCTAGAAAATAATAAAATGGGTTCGGTACTGCTAGACACCCTAAGTCCGTCTCCTGTAAGGTTTCACTGCCCAGTCTCTGAAGGGAGGGGATCGTGCTCTGCTTCAGTATGTCACAGTACATGTTGGCATTTATGGTTCCCTCAATGAACTGTAGCTCCCCAGTGCTGGCAGCACTTATGCAGCCCCAGACCATGACACTTCCACCACCATGCTTCACTGTAGGTAAGACACACTTGTCTTTGTACTCCTCACCTGGTTGCCACCACACACGCCTGACACCATCTGAACCAAATAAGTTTATCCTGGTCTCATCAGACCACAGGACATGGTTCAGTAATCCATGTCCTTCATCTTCTTGTCTTCTGCAAACTGTTTGCAGGCTTTCTTGTGCATCATCTTTGGAAGAGGCTTCCTTCTGGGACGACAGCCATGCAGACCAATTTGATGGTGTGTGCGGCGTATGGTCTGAGCCCTGACAGGCTGACCCCCCACCCCTTCAACCTCTGCAGCACTCATACGTCTATTTCCCAAAGACAACCTCCGGATATGACGCTAAGCACGTGCACTCAACCTCTTTGGTCGACCAATGGCGAGGCCTGTTCTGAGTGGGACCCGTCCTGTTAAACCGCTGCATGGTCTTGGCCACCGTGCTGCAGCTCAGTTTCAGGGTCTTGGCAATCTTCTTATAGCCTAGGTCATCTTTATGTAGAGCAACAATTCTATTTTTCAGATCCTCAGAGAGTTCTTTGCCATGAAATGCCATGTTGAACTTCCAGTGACCAGTATGAGCGATAACACCAAATTTAACACACCTGTTCCCCATTCACACCTGAGACCTTGTAACAATTGCGAGTCATATGACACCGGGGAGGGAAAATGGCTAATTGGACCCAATTTGGACATTTTCACTTAGGAGTGTACTCACTTTTGTTGCCATTTTTTATCATTAATGGCCCCTCCGATCCCTCCTGTATTGAATTGTATTGTAACTGTACTGTTTGCCCCATGTTGTAAAGCGCTGTGCAAACTGTTGGCGCTATATAAATCCTGTATAATAATAATAATTGTACATTCACATATATATATACTTGATAGCACCATATGTTGAGTATTGCTTTTCCATGTTATGCTGTCCTAATAGTCCTCCTATATCACACGCCATGTGCAGATCTAGCTCTCCTATTATCTAATAAGTAGAAGTCCCTATGATATAAGCGCTATAAGGAAAACCCGTATAGAGTTGGCGCAGTGCTGTGGGTGTGGAGTTGAAGGGTTAGTGAAAGGGAAGCCGAGGTTAGAGGCGGCAGATCCTCTCTCTCCCCTCCCCAGGCAGAGAAGCTGAATGAGGCAGCTGATGGACGGGGGTATGTGGGAGGACTGCAAGCTGCTCTTGCAGATCCTGTCCTGTCATTGTAACTGCTAAGAACTATGAGCATTGCAGGGAGAGAGTGGGAGAGACACAGAGACAGGGAGGGGAGAGATGCACAGCGCACACTGGGATGGCTGAGAATAGGAGCAAATAGGAAAAAACAGAGGTGAGAGGTTAGGGGTACAGAAGAGGAAAAATACATAAACCAGGCCAAAGGCTTGGAGGCAGAATTGGAAGTCACTTATGACAAAGAAGTGCTGGAATTGACCTATATTTGATTTTTATGGTAAACAGGATTTGGGAAAAAGAGATTCTCCCTGTGGTGGGGAAGTGAAGGAGTCGGTAGGGATTCACAATAAGTGGGCAGGGTAGGGTGACTAGACATCCCTGGTTCCCCGGATTGAGGACACTGTCCCTGTACAAAGTCTGTCCCCGGTTTTGTCCCTGGATTGGATTTGGACAGGGGCTGGGACAGTTTCGAAAACAGAAAAAAAAAAAAAAGAAAAATTTCTAAATTACACACCCCCGCTCAGCCGCTTCTACTAGCTTTGGGGTGATTTTTTTTTCCATTGGCCCCTTTCTGATGATCATGTGCTGATCGGAGCAGAGTAAATATTTCTTCAGTTTCGGGTGCATGTTCTTCTGCCTTGGCTCAAGTCCCGGCCAGCTGCCTACCTGCCTATCTCCTTGCCTTCCCTGGCGGAATGATCTTCCTCTGCTCCCCACCCAATAGTAGCCGGGGGCCCGGAAAGTAAGACTTGACAGGCTGTGAGGCGGATGGCGACAGGCAGAGAGTTGCTGATTGCCGCCATTACTAGTAAAAAAAAAAAGATGCTCCCGGATTTTAAAAATCTAGTCGCCTTATGGCAAGGGGGTATCATATAGTTAGCCATAATCAGCCCACTACCATACCCATCCATCTGCCCAGTTGGTGAGGATTGAACCATTAAGAGGTACACCTAGGAATCGATAAATGACATTTCACCACCAGGAATTATCATTATTATACAGGATTTATATGACGCCAACAGTTTATACAGCACTTTACAACCTAAAGGGAAACAGTACAGTTACAACACAATAAAATACAAGAGGGTTAAAGCAGTAGTAAACCGCAGTTAAAAGAGAGAGATGTACCGTAAAGTAAAACTAAAGGTTCCGTTTTTGTTTTTTTTAAATAACAAACATGTCATAGTTACCTCCACTGTGCAGTTAGTTTTGCACAGGTGGCCCCGATCCACCTCTTCTGGGGTCCCACGGCAGCTCCTCCCCGCATTAGATAAACCCCTCTGGGAAGCTCTCTCCCGAGGGGGTTACCTTGCTGGCGTGCTCCTGAATCATGCACTCGGCGTCCATAGACGCAGAGTGTATGACTCGCCCCCCCAGCACCCGTATCATTAGATTTGATTGACAGCAGCGGGAGCCAATGGCTGTGCTACTATCAATCTATCCAATCAAAGCCGGGACTCAGTGGAGAGAAGGACGGCGGGGATGCACACCAAGAAATTTGGGGTGGACAGGAAAAGCATAGGGAAGCAATAAAGTTGAAGAGGGAGCAAGTAGTAGAAGTATTACCGTGGGCAAGGAAGAGCATAAGAGCGTGGATGAATGAGAACCCCTGACTGTCGGTGGTGGCCGAACAGCATCTGCTAATGGAATTTTGGCCAGTTCATAATGAACTGACTGAAATTCGAACCGTGTATAGCTAACTTAAGCATGGAATATAGTGGGTGTGGGTAGAGTAAGGAAGGAATAGACTGGGTGATGAAGAGCGTAGGAAAGAGAGAATAAGAAAGGAATAAAGTGGGAGAAGAGGAAGGAAGTTGGTAGGAAAGGATGAGAATGAGCAAGAGAGTAAGAAAGAAAAAAAGTGGACGAGGAGAGAGTAAGGATGGAAATGAATAGGTGAAGAGGAGAGTAGGATTAAAATAGTAGATGAAAGTGGGCGAGTATGAACAGAATAAGGTGGGTGCACGAGAGAGTATAGAAGGAATAGAGTGAGGAAGAGCACTAGAGAGGAAGCAAATGTCGGATGAAGGGAGTAAGCAAGGAATAGTGTTGGTGAGATAAAGGGCAAAGAATGGGAGAGGGAGAGGATAAATAAGGAATAAAGTAGGTAAGGGAGAGGGTAAAGAAGGAAAAGAGTGAGTAGAGAACAAGGAAGGAAAATAATGAGTGAGGGAGAGAGCAGAGAAGGAATAGAGAGAGGAAGAGTGTAAGAAAGGAAACAAAAATGGGTGATGAGAGTAAAGAAGGAATTGAGTTGGGAAGATAAAGAATATGTGAGTGAATTGATAAAGAAGGAATAAAATGGGCGAGGGTAAAGAAGAAATAGAGTGGGTGAGTAGAGAGCAAGGAAGGAAAAGAGAGAGGAAGAAAGGAAACAAAAATGGGTGATGAAGAGAGTAAAGAAGGAATTTAGTTGGGAAGATGAAGAGCAAAGAATAGGTGAGAGAAAGGATAAAAAAGGAGTAAAACGGGCGAGGGCAAAGAAGGAATAAAACGTGCGAGGGCAAAGAAGGAATAAAACGTGCAAGGGCAAAGAAGGAATAAAACGTGCGAGGGCAAAGATGGAATAAAACGTGCAAGGGCAAAGAAGAAATAGAGTGGGTGAGTAGAGAGCAAGGAAGGAAAAGAGAGAGGAAGAGTGTAAGAAAGGAAACAAAAATGGGTGACGAAGAGATTAAAGAAGGAATTTAGTTGGGAAGATAAAGAGCAAATAATAGGTGAGAGAAAGGATAAAGAAGGAATAAAAAGGGCGAGGGCAAAGAAGGAATAAAATGGGTGAGGGCAAAGAAGGAATATAACGGGGGCGAAGGTGAAGAAGAAATTGAGTGGGTGAGTAGAGAGCAAGGAAGGAAAAGAGGGAGGAAGAGTGTAAGAAAGGAAACAAAAATAGGTGACGAAGAGCGTAAAGAAGGAATTTAGTTGGGAAGATAAAGAGCAAAGAATAGGTGAGGGAAAGGATAAAAAAGGAATAAAATGGGCGAGGGCAAAGAAGGAATAAAATGGGTGAGGGCAGAGAAGGAAAAAAAAAAAACGGCGAAGGTGAAGAAGAAATTGAGTGGGTGAGTAGAGAACAAGGAAGGAAAAGCGGGAGGAAGTGTGTAAGAAAGGAAACAAAAATGGGTGATGAAGAGAGTAAAGAAGGAAGTTAGTCGGGAAGATAAAGAGCAAAGAATAGGTGAGAGAAAGGAGGATAAAAAATGAATAAAATGGGCGAGGGCAAAGAAGGAATAAAACGGGCGAGGGCAAAGAAGGAATAAAACGTGTGAGGGTAAAGAAGAAATAGAGTGGGTGAGTAGAGAGCAAGGAAGGAAAAGAGAGAGGAAGAGTGAAAGAAAGGAAACAAAAATGGGTGACGAAGAGATTAAAGAAGGAATTTAGTTGGGAAGATAAAAGATATGTGAGGGAATTGATAAAGAAGGAATAAAATGGGCGAGGGTAAAGAAGAAATAGAGTGGGTGAGTAGAGAGCAAGGAAGGAAAAGAGAGAGGAAGAGTGTAAGAAAGGAAACAAAAATGGGTGACGAAGAGATTAAAGAAGGAATTTAGTTGGGAAGATAAAGAGCAAAGAATAGGTGAGGGAAAGGATAAAGAAGGAATAAAAAGGGCGAGGGCAAAGAAGGAATAAAATGGGTGAGGGCAAAGAAGGAATATAACGGGGGCGAAGGTGAAGAAGAAATTGAGTGGGTGAGTAGAGAGCAAGGAAGGAAAAGAGGGAGGAAGAGTGTAAGAAAGGAAACAAAAATGTGTGACGAAGAGCGTAAAGAAGGAATTTAGTTGGGAAGATAAAGAGCAAAGAATAGGTGAGAGAAAGGATAAAGAAGGAATAAAATGGGTGAGGGCAAAGAAGGAATAAAATGGGTGAGGGCAAAGAAGGAATAAAATGGGTGAGGGCAAAGAAGGAATAAAATGGGTGAGGGCAAAGAAGGAATAAAATGGGCGAGGGCAAAGAAGGAATATATAACGGGCGAAGGTGAAGAAGAAATAGAGTGGGTGAGTAGAGAGCAAGGAAGGAAAAGAGGGAGGAAGAGTGTAAGAAAGGAAACAAAAATGGGTGATGAAGAGATTAAAGAAGGAATTTAGTCGGGAAGATAAAGAGCAAAGAATAGGTGAGGGAAAGGATAAAGAAGGAATAAAATTGACAAGGGAAAAGATAAAGAAGGAATACAGATGGTGAGGATAAAGAAGGAATAAAATGGGCGAGGGCAAAGAAGGAATAGAGTGGGTGAGTAGAGAGCAAGGAAGGAAAAGAGTGGGTGAGGGAGAGAGTAGAAAAGGAATAGAGTGGGAGAGAAAAAGAGTAGGGAAAGAAAAGAATGGGTGAGGGAGTAGAATGGTAAAAAAAGAGATCTAGAATGAAGCAGTATGTCTCTGTATTCACAGCCACTGCTTTTACTTGTACAGGATAATTATTGTAATTAACCCATCAGCCGAAAAGTCTCGATCTGTTTCACCAATCGGAGGCAAAGAAAAAAGCCAGCGGCATTAACCTCTTTTTTGCCAGACTGAACCACAGGGCACATAGGGACAGTTCCAGGGAGGGCAGACATATAGAGGGTGTAATCAGAGGGCTTTCTAGTCATACTGGAGGAGGGTGATAGGACACGTGTTGGAACATTTTACACGCTGTATATGAGCAGATTTATGCAACATTCTGATCTGTGAATGATCCAGTGGAAAACTGCATACATTGCAGATTGCGAACAGTTCTTTGAGTATGTCTGTGGATTGTGAACTTGTAGTACTTCACCATTTTACACATTCCAATTTTCAAAGCAATTATGTGTAGTGGTAATGCACTATTTAGTTTTGTCCATTCTTACGGCTGCATTTTTCTATGTGGATAGATAGGTAAATGTGTGTGTGTTTTTATATACTGTATATATGTGTGTATGTATGTATGTGTGTGTATGTATATATATATATATATATATATATATATATATATATACACAGTCCTGATCAAAAGTTTAAGACCTCTTGAAAAATGGCAAAAAATCATATTTTACATTGTTGGATCTTAACAAGGTTCCAGAAATGAGAGTGAGGCCCCGTACACACGACCAAGTTTCTCTGCAGAATTCAGCCAGAAACTCGATCGGAGCCGTATTCTGCCGAGGAAACCGGTCGTGTGTACACTTTCGGCCGAGGAAGCCGACGAGTTCCTCGTCGAGCCAAATAGAGAACATGTTCTCTATTTCCTCGTTGTTCAATGAGGAAAGTTGGCTCGCCGAGATCCTCGGCGGCTTTACACAGAACTCCACGAGCAAAACGATGAGACAAAACATTTTTTGAGCAGTCAATTAATTGTCAAGATTCAACAATGTAAAATATGATTTGTTGCCACTTTTCAAGTGGTCTTAAACTTTTGATCAGGACTGTGTGTGTGTATGTGTATATATATATATATATATATATATATATATATATATATATATATATATATATATATATATATATATATATATATATATATATATATATATTATATAATATATACAGTATATATTTTCATTCAGAGCTGCCCCTCACATTTTTGTAAATATTTATTTTATTCTATCTTTTCATGTGACAACACTGAAGAAATGACACTTTGCTTCAATGTAAATTAGTGAGTGTACAGCTTGTATAACAGTGTAAATTTGCTGTCCCCTCAAAATAACTCAACACACGGCCAAATAATGTCTAAACCACTGGCAACAAAAGTGAGTACACCCCTAAGTGAAAATGTCCAAATTGACAAAGAATAGGTGAGAGAAAGGATAAAGAAGGAATAAAATGGGTGAGGGCAAAGAAGGAATAAAATGGGTGAGGGCAAAGAAGGAATAAAATGGGTGAGGGCAAAGAAGGAATAAAATGGGTGAGGGCAAAGAAGGAATAAAATGGGTGAGGGCAAAGAAGGAATAAAATGGGTGAGGGCAAAGAAGGAATAAAATGGGTGAGGGCAAAGAAGGAATATATAACGGGCGAAGGTGAAGAAGAAATAGAGTGGGTGAGTAGAGAGCAAGGAAGGAAAAGATGGAGGAAGAGTGTAAGAAAGGAACAAAAATGGGTGACGAAGAGATTAAAGAAGGAATTTAGTTGGGAAGATAAAGAGCAAAGAATAGGTGAGAGAAAGGATAAAGAAGAAATAAAATGGGCAAAGGCAAAGAAGGAATAAAATGGGCGAGGGTAAAGAAGGAATATATAACGGGCGAAGGTGAAGAAGAATTAAATTTTCCAGCACTGCCTTGACCCTCTTGGGCATGGAATTCACCAGAGCTTCACAGGTTGTCACTGAAGTCCTCTTCCCCTCCTCCATGATGACATCACAGAGCTGGTGGATGTTAGAGTCCTTGCGCTCCTCCACCTTCCGTTTGAGGATGCCCCACAGATGATCAATAGGGTTTAGGTCTGGAGACATGCTTGGCCAGTTCATCACCTTTACCCTCAGCTTCTTTAGTAAGGTAGTGGTCATCTTGGAGGTGTGTTTGGAGTCATTATGTTGGAATACTGCCCTGCAGCCCAGTCTCTGAAGGGAGGGGATCATGCTCTGCTTCAGTATGTCACAGTACATGTTGACATTCATGGTTCCCTGAATGAACTGTAGCTCCCCAGTGCCGGTTTTGCGCCGAGAAATGACCCAGGTTGAATAATTCCCGCCCTGTACTGCTCAGGCGCAGCGCTTGCGCAGTACGGAGCACTACAGAGCAGACGAAAGACTGCGAACATAAACAGCTGTACACGGCGCCTGCACAAAGGGCACGATATTTTGCCACATGATCGCCCACTCTCCCGATGCTCGTGCAACTCTGCAAGGGGCAGGTGTATTCACGCTCCCGATGCTCGTGCAAATCTGTGGGTATAAGGGGCGGGTGTATTCACGCTCCCGATGCTCGTGCAACTCTGCAAGGGGTGGGTGTATTCACGCTCCCGATGCTCGTGCAACTCTGTGGGTATAAGGGGCGGGTGTATTCACGCTCCCGATGTTCTTGCAACTCTGTGGGTATAAGGGGCGGTTGTATTATTGATTGAACTCTGCAAGGAGTCTGTTCCATTTAAACAAGAGGCCGTATTGAATCATGATGGGCAGAGCTGATACGATGGGGGTCGATTTCTCAAAGGGGCGGATGAATCAATAATACATCCGCCCCTTTGAGAAATCCAATCCCATCGTATCAGCTCTGCCCATCATGATACAGTACGGCCTCTTCTGTAGGCAGTTCAATCCATAGTTGCACGAGCATCGGGAGCGTGCGCAAGCGTGTGGCAGAATGTTGTCTTCTTTACGCAGGCGCCGTGTTCATGTTCAGAGACTTTGGTGGTGCACCGTACTGCGCAAGTGCTGCGCCTGTGCAGTACAGGGAGGGCATTATTAGACGGGGGTTATTTCTCGTCGGAACACCGGCAGCACTGATGATTGAGAGAGTTAAGATCCGCCTTGAAGTCTAACAATAATAACGCAAAATATGAACATAAATGACACTACAGGTTTCATATATATAAAACTGAACCTCAACTCACTGAAACCTCGTGTTTAATCCTGTATGATGACTTGTTTGATGCTGATCAATGTTTTAGATGTACTGGAGGGTAATGTTTGTCTGTCTGTGCCTACATCTGACCATCCATCATAGTCTGTGGTCAGTCATTCTATACTGTCTTATAGCTGGATTCAGGTAGCGTTACGCCGGCGTAAATGTAAGCGTATTCTGGAAACCAGATACACTTAAATTAGGCTAAGATACGAGCGGCGTAAGTCTCCTACGCCGTCGTATCTTAGGGTGCAATTTTTCCGCTGGCCGCTAGGTGCTGCTTCCGTTGAGTTCGGCGTAGAATATGTAAATGACTAGATACGCCGATTCACGAATGTACGTGCGCCCGTCGCAGTAAAGATACGCCAGTTTCCGTAAGAGGTATGCCGGCGTAAAGATAAAGCTGCCCCCTAGGTGGCCTAGCCAATGTTAAGTATGGCCGTCGTTCCCGCGTCGAAATTTGAAAATTGTACGTTGTTTGCGCAAGTCGTCCGTGAATGGGGTTGGACGTAATTTACGTTCACATCGAAACCAATACGTTCTTGTGGCGTACTTTGGAGCAATGCACACTGGCATATGTACACGGACAGCGCAAGAAAACGTCAACTTACGTCGGGTCACCACCCATTTACATAAAACACACCCCCCTCATCCTCATTTGAATTAGGCGTGCTTACGCCGGCCCCATTTACGCTACGCCGCCGTAACTTAGGAGGCAAGTGCTTTGTGAATACAGTACTTGCCTCTCTGACTTAAGGCGGCGTATCGTAAATACGATACGCTACGCCGCCTTAAAGATGCGGCGCCCTACTTGAATCTGGCTATTAGTCTTTGTCTGTGCATCAATGTCCATGTAAGTGTTGTATGTTACAAATTTAAATAAAATTCACCTTGCAATACATTATTGCATTATAAATTCATTGTTGTTGTGAAAACACAATCCACATTACAATAACTATATACATTGTAAGAGCTTTCTCTTTTTTTTGCTGACTTTATTACAGATCCTTGCTTACTACTCTTCTGTAGATATGGAGGTAGGCCATTCCAGTGTTCTAAAATATTTAAAAATGAGTGCTAAGTACGAGGTTATTGATTATAATCACATGATCAGCACCATTGCTTTAATAGGAAACACTGCACGTCATGCATTGCATCAGATATTTCACTCACACAATTGAAATTCTCAGTGCAGTAAACCTAAGGACATTGTCGGGGATGCCATATTGTATGCAACTGGCTGCCTAATGTTTGACCTAATGTGCTCCCAATTTTATTTCTATTGCAATGTTTGCAAGAATTTTTTTTTTGGCAGTTATAGCAAATCATGGCTGCCTACAGATTCAAATATCCTATATTACCAAAAGTATTGGGACACCTGACTTTACACGCACATGAACTTTAATGGCATCCCAGTCTAAGTCCATAAGGTTCCATATTGCGTTGGCCCTCCCTTTGCAGCTATAACAGCTTCAACTCTTCTGGGAAGGCCGTCCACAAGGTTTAGGAGTGTGTCTATGGGAATGTTTGACCATTCTTCCAGAAGTGCATTTGTGAGGTCAGGCACTGATTTGGATGAGAAGGCCTGGCTCACAGTCTACGCTCTGATTCATCCCAAGATGTTCTATCGGGTTGAGGTCATGTTCCTCCACCCCAAACTCGTTCATCCGTGTCTTTATGGACCTTGCTTTGTGCCCTGGTCCAAATCATTTGGTGGAGGGGGGGGGGGGGGGGTTATGGTGTGTAGTTGCTTTCTCAGGGGTTGGGCTTGGTCCCTTAGGGCCTGATCCACAAAAGGGATACGCCGGCGTATCTCCTGATACGCCGTCATATCCCTGTTTCTATCTATGGAACTGATCCACAGAATCAGTTTCTCATAGATAGGCAGAAGATCCGACATGTGTAAGGGACTTACACTGTCGGATCTTAGGATGCAGTACCGCAGCCGCCGCTGGGTGCATTTCTCGTCGAAATCCAGCGTCGGGTATGCAAATTAGCACTTACAGAGATCCAGGAAGCTTTTACGCTTCGTTTTTTCTCCGTAAGTATTAGTTTGCCGTTGCAAAATTAGGGCTGCTTTTACAAAGTGTAAACTGTTTACACCTTGTAAAAGTATACCCTTCTATCCCGCGTCGCTATCATTTTTTTTTTATTTATTTATTTATTTTTCCCGCCGCAACTTTTTTTTTTTTAAAAACCCGGCGCAACGTAAATCCGCACAAAGCACGTCGGGAAAATAACGTCAGGAGCATGCGCAGTACGTCCGGCGCGGGAGCGCGCCTAATTTAAATGGGACTCGCCCCATTAGATTAGGCACGCCTTGCGCCGGACGGATTTAAGTTACACCGCTGAAAATTTCTAGGTAAGTGCTTTGTGGATCAGGCACTTGGGTAGAGATTTTGCGGCGGTGTAACTTAAATGCCAAAAGTTAAGTTACGGACTGTTTTTGTGGATCAGGCCCTTAGTTCCAGTGAAGGGAACTCTTAAGGCGTCAGCATACCAAGACATTTTGGACAATTTCATGTTCCCAACTTTGTGGGAACAGTTTGGGGATGGCCTCTTCCTGTTCCAACATGACTGCGCACCAGTGCACAAAGCAAGGTCCATGGATAAGCGAGTTTGGGGTGGAGGGACTTGACTGGCCTGTACCTCAACCCGATAGAACACCTTTGGGATGAATTAGAGTGGAGACTGTGAGCCAGGCCTCATCCAACATCAATGCCTGACCCCACAAATGCGCTTCTTGAAAAATGGTCAAACCTTCCCATAGACACCCTCCTAAACCTTATGGACAGCCTTCCCAGAAGAGTTGAAGCTGCAAAGGGTAGGCCAACGGAATATTAAACCCTACGGACTAAGACTGGGATGCCATTAAAGTTCATGTGCATGTAAGGGCAGGCATCCCAATACTTTTAATAATATAGTGTATATGGAAATATTGGAAAAATATTTTTAATTGGATGATTGTTTTTTTTCAATTAACCAAAAAAAAAATGGTACTACACACTTTTTGTGCTACATGATTTGTATTTTTTATTCAAATTTGGAAGATGTTTGATGATCCAGATATCCCCGCCAGCCCCAAACCACTCATCTGTTTAGAAAGTACCTTAACACAAATTAAATTATTTGTCTGACAACAGTGTTTAAAAGCCTAATCTTTCATCTGTCTGTCCTTATCATTATTTTCTGCACAGAAGATTTCAGTAAGCCAATATAAAGACATAATTGACATACTTATATTATTGCATTTCAAGAATATCTAACTTCATCACATTGTCATTTTTTGTAATACTTGCTTGGCGTTCAGATTTAACGGGGAGTGTAAGGGATCTTGGTCATCTGAGACAACATGAAGCACGTTTCACAGACTCACCGGAAAAGTGTCCCAGAAAATAATTGGAAAATGTTGATAACTGTGGATCAATGTTTTACAGAAGATACCTGTAACTATATGGAGTCTTTCTGTTTTCCCACATAGGTTCATCCGCTGTTAGTCCGCGAAAGAAGAAGCGACTCATCCAGAACCAAATTCTTAAGACGAACGGTCAGCGTCCCCGTGGAGGGGAAGCATCCTGACGAACACGGTACTAAATGATCCATGTTGTGTGTAACACGTCTGTATGGTGGCTCAGTGACTTGGAGTGAAACAATATGTGACGGTACAATGGTCCCGCCAACACAGAAGGCTGGAACTTGGCCATATACAGTACACACATGATATACAGTACATACATTCTCACGGTTATTTGCATAATAAAAGTTTTGGTTTGAGAATGAAGGTAGTTTATAACTTTTGTGAAACACACTCTTATAGGTGGATTCATAGAGAGTTAGGTCGGCGTATCAGTAGATACGCCGACCTAACTCGGAATCTGCGCCGTCCTAAGTTTAAGTGTATTCTCAAACTGAGATTCACTTAAACCTAGCTAAGATACGACAGCCTGCGCCGTTGTATCTTAGGTTGCAATATTTAGGCTGGCCGCTAGGTGGCGCTTCCATTGAGTTTGGCGTAGAATATGTAAATGACTAGATACGCCTATTCACGAACGTACGTGCGCCCGTCGCAGTAAATATACGCCGTTTCCGTAAGAGATACGCCACCTAAAGATAAACATGCCCCCTAGGTGTTAAGTATGGCTGTCGTTCCTGCGTCGAAATGTGAAAATTTTACGTTGTTTGCGTAAGTCGTCCGTGAATAGGGCTGGACGTAATTTATGTCCACGTCGAAACCAATACGTCCTTGCGGCGTACTTTGCCGCAATGCACACTGGGATATGTACACGGACGGCGCATGCGCCGTTCGTAAAAAAAAACGGCAATCGCGTCAGGTCACCCCCCCATTCACATAAAACACGCCCCCTAATTTGAATTGGGCGCGCTTACGCCGGCCCCATTTACGCTACGCCGCCGTAAGTTAGGAGGCAAGTACTTTGTGAATACAGTACGTGCCTATCTAACTTAAGATAGGCACGTAGGCTAAATACGATACGATACGCTACGCCGCCTTAAAGATGCGGCGGTCTTTATGAATCCAGCTAAAAAACTCCACCCGATGCCCAAAAAAGTGCTCACACATAAAGAGTGACACAAAACGTCCAACGGGTGTACTATGTTCCTCCCTAAGAGGGACCTTACCCTGATTTCCCAGGGCGTTAGGCTCCAGACGGGGACTGAGGTACTCACTATAGCTCGTCTAACAGAAACCAGACGGACCCCGTTTTCTGGAGGGTCTGCCGAAACAGACCCACCCAAGTACTTGGTGGGGCTCCCCCAAAGGGAAACCCTTTGAGAGAGGGCGAACCAACCCAGAATGCCATCTCCACCCCCTCCCAAGACTTTCAGGGTAGGCCTTGAGGACCCACACCCTACCAGTCACACAGCAACAAACTGTGTACACATCAAACGAAAAAAATACAATAAAGTGACGAACACAGGGTAAATAAATAAAAGAAAGTGGGGAGAAGGAAGTGAGGAGAGGAAGTGAAAGTGGCGAACGTAGTTTATAATTAACTTAGAACTATAGGCAAAACTTTTTTTGGATAGCTTAAGGGAGAGTTATAACCCCTGTAAGGTTTATTTTTGCACTCTTTGTCCCATTGAGGAGATTTACCTTCACTTCCTGTCTGATGACCAAGACAGAAAGTGAGGGGAAATTCCTGCAAATTAATGGAATCTCTTGGGGACCCCCCAGGTCATCAGAACTAGTGTCCCCATTTTTAAGATTTCCTCTCCTTTTAATGATAATGGTAAATAGGATAAACGGAGAGGGTGAATCTTAGGGTTGCCGCCTCATCCCTTTAAAACCGAACACATATTAAAGCAGGGGTTCACCCAAAAAATGTTTTTTAACATTACATTCAGCCGAGTTGTTTGAATGACAGTAGGCTGTTTTTTTTTTTATTTCCTTGCCGTACATACCGTTTCTTATATATATATATATATATGTGTGTGTTCACCGCGGCTTCCGGGTATAATCTGCGGGACTGGGCGTTCCTAATTGATTGACATGCTTCCGACCGACGAATACAGGGCGTCACGAGTTGCCAAAAGAAGCCAAACGTCGGTGCGCAGGCGCCGTATAGAGCCAACTCGCAGTCCGGCTTCTTTCGGCAACTCGTGACGCGCTGTATGCGCCGGTCGGAAGCATGTCAATCAATTAGGAACGCCCAGTCCCGCAGATTATACCCGGAAGCCGCGGTGAACATATATATATATATATATATATATATATAAGAAACGGTATGTACGGCAAGGAAATAAAAAAAAAAACAGCCTACTGTCCATCGGTTCGTTTTCATCAGATGAACCGATCGTGTGTACAGGGCATTAGTAACCTTTTCATAATCCTTGGTAATACAAACTGAGCATATGATGAAAAATATATAACAGACCACACAACAAAACATGCATTAGATATACCAAATTTGTATGGACAATCATTGCTCCATCCCCCCTCACTTTTGAGCCTACCTATGGTCCTTTAATGCGATGACCAGTCTGATTGATTGGCGGGTAGGAATAGGAGGGGTAGGCTCAGGTTAAACTTCACTATGCATTTTTCAGAGAAAGTCGTCCCAGCCTGTGTATCATATTTATTGCATAAACAGTTTGTATTACCCAATTATTTGTGATGCATGTGCAATTTATTTCTTACACTTTTTAAGTACTTTGAAGCTGGACCTGGCTTTCTAGATCTGCAAGAAATTGGAGATTTTTTGGGGGATTATCTATCCCTCTTTATGTGTGGACTCCTTGAACTGTTTAAAATTGTGTTTTTGTTTTAGATTTTTCTCTCTTATTTATACAAGTGTTATCACTTTGTATCAGTCTTTTAAGGTTGACATGACAACACTATAATTCCATAACAGGGAATGATATAGAAACTGTAAAATGTGTGGCGTGCAACAACCAGTCACATGGTTTATTTGTAAGATGTGTGTTTTTATTTTAGGATTTAAAAAAAAAAAAATGTAATGCAGTGAAAATGAAAAGAAAAACAGCAACCTAGCTAAACACATCCACTAATAGTTGACGCCAATCCCCCCAGCTCTCAAAATTAGAATAGAAGTACACTGTGGGCCAGATTCACAGAGACTTACGACGGCGTATCTCCAGATACGCCGTCGTAAGTCCGATTGGGCGCCGTCGTATCTATGCGCCTGATTCAGTTACACATAGATTTCCCTAAGATCCGACCGGCGTAAGTCTCTTACACCGTCGTATCTTAGGCTGCATATTTATGCTGGCAGCTAGGTGGCGCTTCCGTCTATTTCAGCGTAGAATATGCAAATTAGGTAGATACGCCGATTCACAAACGTACGTCCGCCCTGCGCATTTTTTTGCGTCGTTTACTTTGGGATTTTTCCGGCGTAAGGTTACCCCTGGGTCTATGAGGCGCAGCCAATGTTAAGTATGGCCGTCGTTCCCGTGATGAAATTTTAATTTTTTACGTCGTTTGCGTAAGTCGTTCGCGAATAGGGCTGGACGTAAATTACGTTCATGTCGAAAGCATGACGATTTGCCGACGTCCTTTGGAGCATGCGCACTGGGATATGTCCACGGATATGTCCAAAAACGTGGGGGTCACTACTATTTTACATAGTACACGCCCCCAGCCAGCCTATTTTGAATTAGGCGGGCATACGCCGGCCTAGTTACACTGCGCCGCCGTAAGTTTAAGCGCAAGTACTATGTGAATACACAACTTGCTGCTCAAACTTACGGCGGCGTAGTGTATCTGAGATACGCTACGCCCGCCTAAAGATAGGCGAGTCTACCTGAATCTGGCCCTTTGTGTCCAAAGCATGTGGACACCTACCCATTACACTTACCTTCAAGACCAAAAGTATATGGAGACCCCTCAAAGTGAATGAGTTCAAGTGTTTTCAATAAGAGGTATGGTTAATGGTACAGCATACAAAGAGCTACGGCTACAGCATACAAAGAGATAGTAGGCAATTGTACGCTTCCAAGCTTATGGAATGTTTGGGAAAGGACCTTTTCCGTTCCAGCATGACTGTTTCCCTGTGCACAAAGTCAGCTCCAGAAAGGTATGGTTTGATGAGTTTGGTGTAGAGCAGGGGTAGGCAACCATTCAGAGGGACAACGTGGAGGAAATCAATTTTTTGACTATCAAGCCCCCAATAAAAAGAGGGCAGGAAGAACACATAGTGTGATATATGCGAGGGTGGGGGCGCTAGTGGTTAGTGCTACATATATATAAATAATTGCTAAATAAATATATACTGTGCTAAATGTACATATTGTTTAAAATCACCAGCTCCTGAGCAAAATTCAACATATCATATGAGTGATAATAGAAGAATGAATAAACATTCCACAGTTATACGGTGTACTAATTCAATCATAAACCATAAGTATATGACCCACTAGGTATGGAAACCTCTATCGAGTCCTGTGTACAAAAATGTTTTTGTAAATGAATAAGGTAAAGTGCTGCATGCAAAGTTCAATCCATCAGAAAAAAGTCCATATATTCTCCTGTGCAATCAGAATCAAATGCACAATGTGACGTTCCACCTTCACCACCAATTGATGTGCACACCCAAAGTGATCAGTAATTAGATGGCCTCTTACCAAATGTAGTTGACCCTTATTTGATATAAAAAATGGAGTCAAATGCGCTATATCGGGTGTAAACCTGTGTAGTTGGATGGATCCTTGCACCTTATTCCTTAATGGCAGAAGTCTCCTGAGCAGATATGTAAAAACGGAAATGATGCCAACATAGTATAATATTATTTAATGTAATAATAATATCAAATAGCCAAATGGCTTCTTACTTTAAAAGTGTCCCCAACCCAGCACTCGTGTCTTTGAGTGGATCGAAGTCCCGACTTACTGGCTGTAGTGACGTGCGTGCGTTCCACCTTGCTAGCGCCTCAGACCAGCGGGACAGGAAGTTACGTTTGGTGCGTGCGTGACCAGGTACCGCCTCGACGTACGTTTCGTATTCTATGTCTTCAGGAAGCGTTTCTTTCACAGAACACATAGTGTGTCACAGTAGTGTCCTCTGCCCCCTTTCTTCACATCACCCACACAGTAGTTTTCTCTGACCCCCACAGAAGTGCCCTCTGCCCCCTTTCACATCATAGCTTTCAACAGTGACAGAAGTGTCTTTTGCTCCTTCCCCCAGAGTAGTGTTCTCTGCATCCAACACAGTAGTGTCCTCTGCCTCACCATCTCTCCATAGCAGTGTCCTCTGCCCCCTTCACATCAGAGTAGTGTCCTCTGCATCCAACACAGTAGTGTCCTCTGCCTCACCATCTCTCTATAGCAGTGTCCTCTGCCCCCTTCACATCACACCCACCCCCTCACTGTAGTGTCCTCTTCCCCCCCATAGCAGTGTCCTCTGCCCCCTCCCCCCCCCCCACAGAGTGGTGTCCTGTGCCCCCCATAGCAGTTTCCTCTGCCCCCCCCCCCACAGTAATGTCCTCTGCCTGCCTCAGCAGTGTCCTTTGCCCCCTTCACATCACCCCCCCCCCCCAACCTTACAACAGGTGTACAGAGCAGAAATCAGGAGGCAGCACAGTACTGGACAGTGGAATGGCAACTGCCAGAGTTAACTTTTCATATTAACAAGCTGGTTATTGGTTGCTAGGATAGCCTGACGTCCTAACAAACAATCACCTGCTGGTTAACTTGAAAGGGTAATTGAGGCAGCTCCTGCTCTCTGTCCAGTACTGTGCTGCCTCCTGTTCTCTGCTCTGCAGTAAAGATGAGAGCAGTGGAGGCTGGGGGGAGAGGAAAGGCAAAGCAGGAACATGTTCTCGATCTACCCGTTGGCTGTCCACGGTCGATGGGTAAATCGGGATATATGAGTTTCTGACCCCCGGTGTAGATGAATTTGCTCTGACCTCAACCATACTTAATGTCTTTGGAAAGAAATTTAAAGTCAGCTGCAGGCTAGGTGTTCTCATCCAACATAAGTACCTGACCACACAAATGCTGAATGGGCTTAAATTCCCATAGACACTTTCCAAAGTCTTGTGGAAAGCCTTTCAAAGTGTATGAAGGCTACTAAAGCTGTGAAGGAGTGGCAACTCCATGTTACTACCCATGGTTTTAGAATGGAATGTCCAAGAAGCTTAACCCCCTTAACAACGACTGTACGCAAATATGCGTTCTCGGCTTGACCCCAGTACCGTTTTTTAGAGCCAGCAGTTGGCTTTTTAGTGATAACAACCGATGTGGCTAAAAGTCGCTCAGCTGTTATCCTAAGAAGCCGGAGGGGAAGCCCCCCTCCCGCTGCCTTTCGCGGCTTTCCCGTCCCACCGGCATGACCCAAATGAAATCTGAATCGGGTCTCCTATCTAGTAACCCAGAAGCGATGTCATATCATCACTTCTGGTTTACTCTGCTGCCAATGGCACCGATTTTTCTAAGATCCCTAGTATTCCATAACGCATATTTTGGCGTTTTGAATTTTTTTTAGTGCAAAGGAATCATTTGGGGTCTTCTAGACCCCAGATCCCTACATAAAGAGTACCTGTCACTGGCTATTACTGTTTACATTCCTTGTGACAGCAATAAAAATTAACAGTGTAAAAAAATATTTTTTTTTATTTTTTATAAAAGCACCCCTTCCCTCTATGCTCGTGCGCAGAAGTGAACGCAAAGGTAAGTCGTGCCTGCAAATAAACGGTGTTCAAAGCACACATGTGCGGTATCACCACAATCATTAGAGCAAGAGCAATAATTCTTTATTTTTTGTTAATTAATATTTCTTTATTATACATATTTCAGTATTGCAGACCAAACTACATCTTTGGATACTTTATGACTTTGTTTCATTATACAGCTATTACATAATTTCCTTATTTCTAACAGCTTACATATGGTCAATCCAAGACATATTTTGAGATTTATCTATTTTTCTTGCCTCTATCGTATATACTGTACATCATAACCAGCTTTTAGACACAAATAATACCAACATATACACTCAAACATACACAAACAAAACCCAAAACAAAATTAAAACAACAACAACAAAAAAAAGAGAGCAATAATTCTAGCAAGACCTCCTCTGCAACTCTAAACTGGTAACCAGTAGCAATTGCCTATGGAGATTTTTAAGTACCGTAGTTTGACGCCATTTCACGAGTGTACGCAATTTCAAAGCATGACATGCTAGGTATCTATTTACTCGATGTAACATCATATTTCATATTATATAAACAAATTGGGTTAACATTACTGTTTTGTTTTAATTCATGAAAGTGTATTTTTTCCCCAAAAATGGCGTTTGGAAGACCGCTTCGCAAATACTGTGTGACCTAAAAAAAATGTTACAATCGCCATTTTATTCTCTAGGGCAGGGATCCTCAAACTATGGCCCTCCAGCTGTTGCGGAACTACACATACCATGAGGCTTTGTAAACATTGACATTCAGACATGACTAGGCATGATGGGAATTGTAGTTCCTGAACAACTGGAGGGCCGTAGTTTGAAGACCCATGATCTAGGGTCTCTGCTAAACAAATTATATATATATAAAAATGTTTGGGCGCTTCTAAGTAATTTTCTAGCAAAATATCTGCATTTGCAATCCGGATCCACATTTGAAGTTTAGAAGTTTGAGCCTTTTTAACTGTATGAATGACCTTACAAGCATAAACATACAGCATTTTAAAGATAAATGTAAGGACGTCCTTGGTATAAAGTAATTTATTATACCAGGTCTCTAGAGTATACAGACCAGAAAAGGAAAGCAAATTAAATTGCTTCCAGAAAGTTTTAATTTGCTATTGATTCCACAAGACATGAAAAACATAATCTGGGGACACATTACAGTAGGAGAAAGCAGGACGCACGATCACGTTTTTATCCTATTACAAATGGCAGCATAGGACCTGTTCAGTGTTTATAAAAAGGCAAAAAAGAAGAACCGTCTGTGATCCCCTTAGCAGCCAATAAGATTTTTTTATTTCCTTAAAAAAAGACAGCCTGTCAGAGTCTCTCTCATACAGCTTGCTTGGGGACAAGACCCAATGGAGATTGTGCACTCTGCAAGTGCAGTTGCTCCAGAGCTTAGTAAATGAAGGGAACCTCTACTGGCTTTCATCATCCAATTATGTGCAAACAGGGCTGATCCTAGGCTGGTGCATGGGGTGCAGTGCACCCAGGACCAACAGAGGTGGGGGCACTGAAGCCAGAGTGCTCCCCTCCTCCTCCTCTCCTTGTCCGTGTCCAGAGCCGACTCTCTCCACCGGCCACCGCCACTTTGTTTCCTGCCCAAGCCCGTCCCCCTCCCTCCTTCTGTCAGAGGAGAAGAGCGAAGCAGCGGCTGTCTCTGTGTGGAGAGAGAGAGACCAGCCGCTGGGGGGCGGTCCGTGCCTGACGTGTTCTCCTTGTCCGTGTTAGGGGAGCATCTCTGTGTTTGAGTCATTGCCATAGAAACATTTGTAAAGGGGAGGAGTTGGTAAGATGTTTACGCCCATGCAGGGGCGCCAGAAATATTTCTGCACCCAGGCGTCTGTGACCCTAGGATCGGCCCTGTGTGCAAACAAAAATGCTGTTTTTATTTAAATTTTTCTTGCGCAAAAATGCAGATGAAGGCATTGTTAGGAGAAGTATTGTACCTCTCAGTGCACTGCTTAGCTCTGTCTAGCCTCAGCAGCTTTCAGCCTCCCATTGACTTGTACAGGTTGCTGGCTGTAGGGTTGGACGGTGCGCCTGTACATTTCACCTTCAGTGAAACATCGGTTCTACATATTATATCATATATCGTATTATCAGTCTTCCGGGCTTCAGAAAATAAGTATATAATGAAAGTCTTCATTGCATGATGTGGATTTTGATTATAATGTAAGTCTGGCTCACTGTGCCAAACTCATGGATAAGCAAATATTGTCTGAATACAAGAGTCATGTGTATTCTTCCTTGAATCTCGGTTTGCTTTGTGTATTTCCTCCAGATCTGTGCAGTAATCCAGTGTGAGACTTTCCCTTCCTGTAATAAAGACCGCTCAATGCTGCTCTCTCTCCTTGTGCAGGGTGGCTGGTCTTGTCTCCGCCCCCTCCTGTAGATTTCTGCTGTCTGCCTGTAGTGGGTGGAGCTTGCTGTCAGTGATGTCAGTGATGTCGTGCAGCTGCTGACTTTTAAAAAATGGACTCTTACTTGTCCAGCTCGCCCGCAATGTCAGTAGACGAGGCTGAGCAATCCTCGGTGAGGGAATCAGGAAGTGAAGCCTTGCGGCTTCGCTGCCCGATTCCCTACTGCGGATTTGCGAGAATCGCGGTGCGCCGTCACTGGTCCCCGCTCTCTCCTGGGAACAGTGTTTCCCAGGAGACAGCGGGGGGGGGGGGGGTGACGTCACAAGGCTGGACTCCAGCGGGAGTCAGAACCTGGAAGTGGTGCAAATACTTGTCTCAGACAGGTATCTGCACCCCCTCCTCCCTGAAAGGCGCCAAATGTGACACCGGACTGGGGGGGGGGGATCCAAAAAGCGGAGGTTCATTTTTGTGTGAACCTCCGCTTTAAGACGGCCCAGTATAGGAGTGCTTTTTATTGATGGCCGTGGTTAAAGGTCAGCCTTTCTTCTCTCAAGGAACTACAATTTCCAGCAAACCCTGGCTGTAGCAAACCCCTATTTCTGCAGATAATATTTTACAGGAACGGTCTTCTCTTAGCAGGAATGCCAAAAGGACTCCCTTGCTTAATTGCCCAATTTCCTTGTAGGGTCTTCATTTTGCCGACAACAGCCGAGCCAGCACAATCCAGGGCAGCCTCTAATGTGCATCCTCTCCCAATGTCACATTAAGTGATTGTCTCCAGCCTCAGTGCATTGGAAGCGGTCCGGGTGCAGGCAGAACGAGGGGCCCCGGGCTAAACTGAAGATTTCCTCTCTATTATCTTCCATAAGAGCCAGAAAATATGATATTATTTGTCAGCACAAACACTAGTGGATACACCACACTATTTATCATATATACACACACAGAAATTAGGTTGAAGGTACACTCCATTCAAACATGAAAATATTCCATTTAAATGGCCTTGGTGAGTGCTGGCTGCCTGCTGAGTGTCTCTAATTTCTATCCCAGCCTTCATCTTCTGCACCTGGCTAACCTAGATTCTATACTAATTGTCTGGATGTCTCCGAAATTGGCCCTGGGAAATCTCAAGCTGGATGTTCCCTGGTTCTGTCACCACCCTCTGCATACACTATATTGCCAAAAGTATTGGGACACCCGCCTTTACACGCACATGAACATTAATGGTATTCCAGTCTTAGTCTGTAGGGTTCAATATTGTGTTGGCTCCTCCCTTTGCAGCTATAACAGCTTCAACTCTTCTGGGAAGGCTGTCCACAGATTAAAGAGGGTGTCTATGGGAATGTTTGACCATTCTTCCAGAAACACATTTAATTGTCAAGAAGGCCTGGTTGGCAGTCTCTGCTCTAATCCATCCCAAAGGTGTTCTATCAAGTTGAGGTCAGGCCAGTCAAGTTCTTCCAGACAATCCCATAGACAGGCCCGGATTTCCCACAAGGCCACCAGGGCCAAGCCTCGGGGCGGCAGGGTGCCAAGGGGCGGCAGCAGCATAGAGTCCCCCGACGCCCGGAACATACAGTTAATGGCGGTAAGTTGCTTTCTAGCAGGACTAAATGTAGTGTGGGGGAAATACTAAGAAATAATAATTAAATTAATAAAATAAAAAAGTAATTAAAAAGTAAAGAATAAGAAAAATAATATTAAAAATAATAAGAAAATTATACATTAATGACAAGCTACAAATAAAAAATAAATAAAAAAGTGACTAAAAAGTAAATAAAAAAGAAACAAAAAATATTTGAACTAACCGTGCCGCCCCTGCCATCCGGTTGCCATTCTCTGTTGATTTGGGGGGTGGGGGTAGTTTGGTTGGCGGGGAGGGGGTGCATTGCGGAACCTGGCCTTGGGGCGGCAGGGAGAGCAAATCCGGCCCTGCCCATAGACATACTCCTAAACCTTGTGGACGGCCTTCCCAGAAGCTGTTATAGCTGCAAAGGGTGGGCCAACTCAATATTGAACCCTACGGACTAAGACTGGGATGCCGTTAAAGCTCATACTTTTGGCAATATAGTGTATCAGGATAGAAGCTGCGCTGCACAAAATCAGGGGCCACCAAAGGTGGGAGCAGAGCATGTTAAAAATGCAAACCAGGGCAAATTTTAACAGACAATGAAGAAATGCATAAACTGAAGTTACTTTCAGTTACAAAATGTCAAAATTAGTACATGTGAATATATAGGGCCAGATCCACGTAGATCGGCGCATCTTTGAGCGGGCGTAACGTATCCTATTTACGTTACGCCTCCGCAACTTAGATGGGCAAGTGCAGAATTCTCAAAGCACTTGCTCTGTAAGTTGCGGCGTCGTAGCGTAAATAGGCCGGCGTAAGCCAGCCTAATTCAAATGTGGAACAGGGGGGCGTGTTTTATGTAAATGTTATGTGACCCGACGTGATTGAGGTTTTTTTTTAACGCGCATGCGCCGTCCGTGGGGGTATCCCAGTGCGCATGCTCGAAATTAACCCGCAACAAGCCAATGTTTACGACGTGAACGTCATTCTACGCAAAGCCCTATTCGCGAACGACTTACGCAAACAACGTAAAATTTTCAAAATTCGACGCGGGAACGACGTCCATACTTAACATAGGATACGCCTCATATAGCAGGGGTAACTATACGCTGAAAAAAGCCTTACGGAAACGACGTAAAAAAATGCGCCGTCCGGACGTACGTTCGTGGATTGCCGTATCTAGCTAATTTGCATACTTGACGCGGAAATCGACGGAAACGCCACCTAGCGGCCAGCGTAAATATGCAGTTAAGATACGATGGCGTAGGAGACTTACGCCAGCCGCATCTTGGCAACATTTAAGCGTATCTCAGTTTGAGAATACGCTTAAAGGTGCGACGGCGGGGATTCGGACTTACGACGGCGTATCTACTGATACGCCCGTCGTAAGTCTTCGTGGATCTGGCCCATAGACAGCAGTTACTGTATAGGCAAATCCTGACTTTTCTTGTAAAAATTGAGCTGGGGTCCTGCTCACCTCTCTCCCACTACCTTATCCTCTAGGTCAGGGCAGGGCTGTCTTTAACATAGGGCAAAAGGGGAAGCTGCCCCGGGCCCAGTCATTGTTGTGGGGCCTAAAACCGCTGCCTCCTGAGCCCTGCACTGCCCCCAAATAGTTGATAAGTGGATTTGGAAGGGCCCATGAGTATGTTTGCCCAGGGTCCAATCAATATTAAAGACGGCCCTGGGTCAGGGGTCTCCAAACTTTCTAAACAAAGGGCCAGTTAACTGTCCTTCATGCTTTAGGGGGGAGGTGGGCAGATTATGGCCAGTGGGATTAGAAAACTCCCTTGCATCAGTTGAAGTAAACGGTACCCCCTCATTGGTTTTAGTGGAAGGAATAGTGCCCAATTGTTGGTATGAGCGGGAGAAATGGTGTTCTATTGTTGGTATTTAGGGAGGAATAGTGCCCTATCATTGGTGTCTGTGGGAGGAATGGTGCCCCATCATTGGTGTATATGGATAGAATGGTGCTTCAAAAAGGCAAGCAAAGGGCCACATCTGGCCCACTGACCGTAGTTTGGAGACCACTGCTTTAGCTCATCCTTTCTCAACGCTTTTCCCCCAGAGGAACTACCGTAAAATAATTTTAACGTCTCAGGGGAACCCTTACTTAAAGCAATTCATTAGGGGTTAATGGGTTGGTGGTCAGAAGGAAGAATGTAACTCTTACAATGGTAGTCAGAATGCTACCCTTACATACAGCTAAAAAGATCATTGGTTTCATGCCAATGGCTTTGCCAAGTGGCATTGACCCTCGACACGATAGTGAGTTCCAATCCGTCTGGACCAGGTGAGGATATTTCTTGGTGGCTGGAAATTGGATGGAGGCCTTTTTGTAAATCCAGCTCTTGGTACCCCAGTATTGTATCATGTGGCATTATAATAATGACTTTTCACCTTACAATGTCACCCCAGTGTGCTCTGGGTGGGATCTACTCAGGCTTTGGATGTGATGTGGATGTGACCCTATGTTGGAGTGAGTGACAGCAATTCCTCTTTTGTTATATAATAATGGTCGTATATCACTTGTAGCATAGGATAGTTTCCACATGTTACACCCCTGAAGTAAAATCTTTTTCTGAAATGTGTTGGGTGATCCCTCTTAACATCATCTCCAGATGAGACTGAAGATTCTTTTTGAACAAGAAAAATTGGGTCGTGGGACTTTAAAGCGGGGGTTCACCCTAAAATTAATTAAAAATAAAGGCATACTGTAGCTCACGCTACTATGCTGGATTTGATGGTAGAAACTTGTTTTTTAGGGTGAACCACCACTTTAAATGGGGCATGGACGGGTTTGTAAAATTAAGGATATCAACAGTAAATGATCTATCACAGTCCCATCAAGGGAAATCTCTGTGGTCAGAAGAAATTGCTTAGTGATCAATCCAAAAAAGAAATTGAAGGAGTCAAATGTAAACTTAACAATGTAATATGTATCATAATAAATAATACAGAGATCATGCAAACAGAGGCATAAAACATGTAGTCATAATAACATTGATATAATAAATATTCAAAATCCAGGACATGACCATTAAAAGCAATCACAATAAATTGACATATAGATATAGTAGACATGATTATCCAATAAAATTGGTGGATGAAAACAAAATGATGAAAAAACACATAATTGGGCAAGCTTAATCTTGGCATCCCTGAGCATGGACTTGACGCGTTTCTTGGCGTTTAAAGCCAGTCATCTGGAGTGGGGTGCATAGCAATTGGCTAGAGAGAAAAAAGGGGGGGGGGGAAGGATAAACATACAGGTGAGTAGGTGCAATCTGCGTGATTGAATCATGGTAGCAGCATAAGCGAGTTTGGTTGTATGGTATATTACCTATATGTTGACTACAGGGATGGGGGCACGGTCAAGGTGGTTTTGGTTTCCAAACAGATCACTTCCTTTCTTTTACACATGAAGATTATTTTTGTTAAGGGAAAATGGGGGGCAGTTTATGTACCTATGTGCGACAATGTATTGTATGTAAACCAGTGGTGGTGCCTCCATAAAGGGTGCAGGAGCGCTGCCCCCTCTCACTCCTGCCCGGCTCTAATCACCATAGATAGATTCTTACATTGCATGAATCTATCTATGGTCGCTGCTGACACCCCCTATTCAGTGGCGGGGGTGTTTTTTGGAAGCGCCTGATCAGAGCCGAAGGTCTGTTACCGGTCACCTGCACAGTGGCTGCATTTGATGAGCACAGTGGCTGCCTTTGATGGGCACAGTGGTGGCAATTTATGGGTACAGTGGCTGCGTTTGATGGGCACAGTGGCTGCGTTTGATGGGCACAGTGGCTGCTTTTGATGGGCACAGTGGCTGCTTTTGATGGGCACAGTGGCTGCTTTTGATGGGCACAGTGGCTGCTTTTGATGGACACAGTGGCTGCATTTGATGGCACAATGTCTGCGCTTGATGTGCATAGTGGCTGCGCTTGATGGGCACAGTGGCTGCATTTGATGGCACAATGGCTGCGCTTGATGTGCATAGTGGCTGCGCTTGATGGGCACAGTGGCTGCGCTTGATGGGCACACTGGCTGCGTTTGGGCACAGTGGCTGCGCTTGATGGGCACACTGGCTGCGTTTGATGGGCACAGTGGCTGCGCTTGATGGGCACAGTGGCTGCGCTTAATGGACACAGTTGCTGCGCTTGATGGGCACAGTTGCTGCGTTTGATGGGCACAGTGGCTGCATTTGATGAGCACAGTGGCTGCCTTTGATGGGCACAGTGGTGGCAATTTATGGGTACAGTGGCTGCTTTTGATGGGCACAGTGGCTGCTTTTGATGGGCACAGTGGCTGCTTTTGATGGGCACAGTGGCTGCTTTTGATGGGCACAGTGGCTGCTTTTGATGGGCACAGTGGCTGCTTTTGATGGACACAGTGGCTGCATTTGATGGCACAATGTCTGCGCTTGGTGTGCATAGTGGCTGCGCTTGATGGCACAATGGCTGCGCTTGATGGGTACAGTGGCTGCGCTTGATGGGCACACTGGCTGCGTTTGATGGGCACACTGGCTGCGCTTGATGGGCACACTGGCTGCGCTTGATGGGCACACTGGCTGCGCTTGATGGGCACAGTGGCTGCGCTTGATGGGCACAGTGGCTGCGCTTGATGGGCACAGTGGCTGCATTTGATGGGCACAGTGGCTGCTTTTGATGGGCACAGTGGCTGCAATTTCATGGCACAGTGGCTGCAATTTCATGGCACAGTGGCTGCGCTTGATGGGCACAGTGGCTGCGCTTGATGGGCACAGTGGCTGCGCTTGATGGGCACAGTGGCTGCGTTTGATGGGCACAGTACGTTCGTTTGATAGCACAGTAGCTGCAATTGATGTTCTTTTTTTTTCAGTTTGTTTGCACCCCCAAAAAAAATTTGAGCACCAGCCGCCACTGATGTAAACCAAGTAACAACAGCAGTGATTGGGTTTTAGCATTGCTTGTATTGTTTTATACAAACTTTAAAGAGGAAGTAAACCTTCTCGTCCAAAAAAAATAAAAAAGACAAAGGCATGATGAGCTAGTATGCATAGCATACTAGCTCATTATGAAGTACTTACTTGAGATCGAAGCCCCCGCAGCGGCCCTCATTCGACTCCTCCGATGCCGCCATGATACCCGGAGTGCTGTGACTGGCTGAAGCAGCCATGACGTCACTCCCGCGCATGCGCGTGGGAGCCGCCACTAACGGCATGATGCTCGGGGCACCTGCACCCAATGTCTACGGTCTATTTTTTGCAAATATCTCCTAAACCTTTTAGGTTTAGGAGATATTTCTTGCACCTACAGGTAAGCCTTAATGTAGGCTCACCTGTAGGTTAACGTGGTTGTAAAGGGTTTACAACCACTTCAATGTCTTAACACAGTTGTAGTATATTGACTTCAAAAATCAGGGGGGAATGTTTCTGTATTTTTGTCAGTATTTTAAGGCAGTCTTTTTCAACCAGGTGCTCTCAGGGGTGCCTTGGAAAAATCCCTAAAAAATGCCCATAATTTGTATACAAACCAGTGGGTGGATGAAGCCTTCCTTTCAATTACACAAAGTCACAGGTTTTTATTGTGCACCAATACAACTATCCACCCGCCGGCATGCTAACAACCAGTGACATCATCGGTTGTTAAGGGGGATTTTGGGCGCCTGCACAGGATCCTTGTTTGCCCCTCCCATCAGCACTGGCGTCACATTGGCTAAGTGAGGGAGAGAAGCTGGGGGAGAAGATAAACATGAGAATACTAGTCAGTGCCAGCGCACAAAAGTCAATTTGCTTAGGAAATTAAATCACCTCTAATATTGGGTTTCCTACTTGTGCGGATGTTGCTGCGTTATGTACAACTATTAGTTTCGTTTTTTACATTTTAGAATGGGGTGCCTCGAGATTTTATATAATTTTAAACTGTGCCTTGGCTGAAAAAAGGGTTGAGAAACTGCTTTAACCACTTGACCATTGACCAAGCCACTTTTTTCGATTCGGCACTGCGTCGCGTTAACTGACAATTGCGCGGTCGTGTGACGTTGCACCCAAACACTTAGTCACGCAGATTCTTAAAGGGGACATACAGGTACACCCGTTTGCCTAACGCTGCCATTCTGCTGACGTATATCGGCGTGCAGAGGTCGGCAAGTGGTTAAGAAATGTTGGCAATTTCAGGTTACACCTCACCACTTTGATTATGAATGCACCATGAGATGGGAGGTCAATCAGCCATAGATCAAGGAATACCTAGCAACCTCTGGAGGAACCCTAGGGTTCTATGGAACCCATGTTCTGAATGGCTGCTTTAGGCCCCATTCACATCTACATTATATGCATGTTAACACATGCATTTGCATGCTTTATATCAGTGGTCTTCAAACTATGGCCCGGGGGTCAAATGTGGCCCTTTGCTTGTTTTCATCCGGCCCTTGGGGCAATATTTTCTTCACTGACACCAACGACGGGGCACAGTTCCTCCCAATGACACCAACAATGTGGCACAATAATACCAATTATGGGGGACCATTCCTCCCAATGATAGGGCACAGTTCCTCCCAATAACACCAGCAATGTGGCTTAATAATACCAATGATTGGGGACCATTCCCTCCAATGAGACCAACAATGAGGCCCAATGACACCAATGATGGAGGATCATTCCTCCAAATGACACCAATGATGGGGCATAGTTCCTCCCAATGACACCAGCAATGTGGCCCAATAATACCAATGATGGGGTACCATTCCTTTTAATGACACCAACAATGAGGCCCAATGATGGAGGATCATTCTTACCAAGGATTGGGCACAGTTCCTTCCAATGACACCAGCAATGTGGCCCAATAATACCAATGATGGGGTACCATTCCTTCCAATGACACCAACAATGAGGCCCAATGATGCCAATGATAGGGGATCATTCCTCCCAATGACACCAATAATGGGGCAATATTCCTCCCAATGACACCAACGATGGTGCACAGTCCCCCCCCCCCAATGACTGCAACAATGGGGCACTATTGCTTTCACTGGCACCAAAGATGGGGCACTCCCACTGGACGCCAGGATATTTTCTACTCCCACTGGCCACCCTAAAGTCTGATGAACAGTATACTGGCCCTTTGTTTAGAAAGTTTGGAGACCCCTGCCCTATATTAAGGGGAACCTTCTCCCAGATTGAAAACTTGAGACACAGCATAAAACATTAACAAAATACATAATTACAAGGTCCTTGGAGTCCAGCGACATCTTCCTCGCTTCCGCAGGTTTGCTAGTGTTATTTAGATTCTGCGCTGCCATCTTGGATTCGGAAGCCGGCTGTCACTTCCTGTTCTCTAAAGCCGGCCCCTTGGTGAGGCACTGCTGGATCCCGTTCATGCGTAGAATGGGACCTAGCTGCCCAAAAAAATAGTTTTCTGGTTGCCATGGTGTCCTCTATGCAGACACATAATCCAGTGGAATTTCGGCACTGTCAGTCCTGCAGCCTGGCTTGTGAAATGTGTGGGTGGAGAGGGAGCTACCAGGAAGGGCAATTATGTGTATTATAAAACCAGCTATTCAGAAAATGAAAATGAAAAAAAAAAAAAGTTAGCAATTATGTAAGAAGGAGGGAGGAGGAAAGAAATGAGATTTACTTAAACATTTTGTAAAAGATCTGCTTTAAGGTAGCCATTTAGTTAGAATGGGTCTTTAAAGTGTATGTAAAGGCATAAATCGAGTGGCGAGGGGTTAGAACTCCCGTCGGGTTTTATTGTGGTCTGCGTCCCTGCTATTTGTCCTGAGGACCATTGCCACCGAGACTGAATGCAAGCGCATATCCAAAGAAAAGGTGAGTGGAAATCTTCCAATACGGACATTTGGCATCTCCTTAATGGGACAGAGATGCCAAAAAAAAAAAAACTGACAAATTTTAGCCATTCCCAACTCCATCAGCCAGACCATGGTATAGCTACTGGTAGTTAAGCTGGCCATAGATGGTTCAAATCTCGCCCAAATCAGCAGAGACCAGCCGAGATTCAATCCATCTGTGAGCAGGATGATTGTACCCAAGTTGATCGATTTGGGTACAACCAATATGTTGGATTTTTACATGTGATTTTTTCCCCTTGTGTGTCCTGTGTCTCTAATTGGACCGTTAGCAGACAGTGCAGATCATAGGCAAAATGCACAGAATCAGGCAGAGTGGCTCTGTGCCTTGTGATCAGCAATCTATGCTGCTTGAAACTGGATTGTAGCCTGTGTGGCAGTGCGTCCTGAGGGGCGCAGGAGTGCGCCCCCCCTTCTCCTGTCACTCTTTTATTACCATAGATAGATTCATGCATTGCATGAATCTATCTGTGGTCGGTGCTGACACTCCCCTATTCAGGTGTCCGGACCCTTTTCTGTCACCAGGCACCTGAATTACAGCGGCGGGGGTGTTTTTTGGAAGCACCTGAGTGTAAAGCCTTATGCTCTAATAGGCGTCCAAAAAAGTGAGAAGCGGGCGCAACGCTGTGCGTTACTTCTCAGATGAATATTAGCAAAGCCGAATGAATTTGCTTTGCTAACATTGACCCGCCTCTCAGCCAATCAGGTTGCTGGGTTTGTTACCAGTCGCCTGATTGGCTGAAACGTCAGGCGCTGTGATTGGATGCCTATCAGAGAGGAGGACAGGAGAAGACGCATGGAGGGGAGAAGACGCATAGAGGGGAGAAGTGCCCGACAGATAGCAGGCGGGGTCGGGGGGATCACAGTAGCAGCATTGGATGGCACAGTGGTAGCATTTGATGGCACAGTGGCAGCATTAAGAGCATTTGATGGCACAGTGGGAGCATTGGATGACACAGTGGCAGCATTGGGAGCATTTGATGGCACAGTGGCAGCATTGGATGGCACATTGGGAGCATTGGATGGCACAGTGGGAGAATTTGATGGCGCAGTTGGAGCATTGGATGGCACAGTGTTAGCATTGGCAGCATTGGATGGCACAGTGGGAGCATTTGATGGCACAGTGGCAGCATTGGGAGCATTTGATGGCACAGTGACGGCATTGGATGGCACAGTGGCAGCATTGGATGGCACAGTGGGAGAATTTGATGGCGCAGTTGGAGCATTGGATGGCACAGTGTTAGCATTGGCAGCATTGGATGGCACAGTGGCAGCATTGGGAGCATTGGATGGCACAGTGGTGGCATTGGATGGCACAGTGGTGGCATTGGATGGCACAGTGGCGGCATTGGATGGCACAGTGGCGGCATTGGATGGCACAGTGGGAGCATTTGAGGGCACAATGGCAGCATTTGATGGCACAATGGCTGCAATTGACGAGCACAGTGGCTGCGTTTGATGGCACGGTGGAGGTATTTGATGGCACAGTGAGGCTGCAATTGATGTTTTATTTTTTTTATTTGTTTGTGCCCCCCAAAAAAAAATTGAGCACCAGCCGCCACTGCTGTGTGGGCTTTGTTGTACGCTGATCCACCTCTTATATCTTTTGTGTACTCCCACAGCAAGTTCTGCTCATTAAAGTTCTTGGCTTTGTAACCCCCCCCCCCCCCCCCAAGAACTTTGGGGATTAGAGACTTTATCACTTTGCCCATTGAAGGCAGAGTGGACTATGCCTTCTGATAACCCCCCCCCCCCCCACCCAGTAAGGTATATTCATCCACCCATACTCCCTCGCTGCCTCCCCAGTGCAAGAACCCACCCTGGGTCAGCTCTGGTGCTGGATGGTGTCAGAGCTTACCTGGGAGGCTAAAATGGGATTCAGGTGGTAGTCCTCAAAGGTCCGAGGGGTCAGACCGGCACCAGAGCTTACCTGGGAGGGTAAACTGGGAATTAGGTAGTTGTGGTCCTCTAAGGTCCGAGGGGTCAGACCGGCACCAAAGCTTACCTGGGAGGGTAAACTGGGATTCAGGTGGTGGTGGTCCTCTAAGGTCCGAGGGGTCAGACCAAAAATGTAGATTAGAGACCCATAGAGAGGTCCAAGGTATCCACTGAAAAGAAAAAGAGGGAAGAGGCGGGAGAGAGAGCCCTTGTAGCCTAATAGGTATCCAAAGTAAAGTTATTACCTGAAATAATTAATTGGTGAGAAAATAAACATTTATTTACATTTGGTGAGGTTTCAGTGACCCAGGCGGGTAGACACATTCAAATTTTTGTAAATGCAGGTGGAGAAAAACCCCTTTCTTAACGCAGAATGAGATTGGTCGCTCTTGATGCAGTGGGGATGCCAATCCTGGATCCTCTTATGGGTTCTCATGTGGGTATTATACTGGTCGGAGGAGAGGTGGTCAAAAACCCATCAATGAACCAAATGGCACCCATGCGCCCAGTAGTGAGAGTCAAGTTGAAGTCATCAAGTTTGGCGAACATCAAATAGCTTTATTCCACAAAAGCGGCGTTTCATGGCTATAACGCACCACTTCCTCAGTTTACGGTGATACCCAAATGTTTGCCATTTTTCAATTTACTTTTATACCCATGCTCACACGGACGCACTTGGGTGAAAGTAAACTGAGAAATGTCATACGGAGCGTTATATCCACGAACCATGTCTTTTGGAGAACTAAAACTAGTTGATGTTCATCAAAATTGAGGACTCCAACCCATCCTTAGACTATACTGGGTGCCTCTGCCATTTGGTTCACCGATGGGTTTTCGACCTCTACTCATCCTACCAGTTGGGTGATGTCACTGGCTTTCCTGATGTTATAGTGTTTAAGCCTATTGATTGGCTGCTAATGCCCAAGCACTGTTATTTAGGGGAGGTCACATGTTTGCCCATACTTGGAATCCCTGCTCTGTTATAACAAGAGAGTGGGGGTCCTAAATGAACATGGAGGCAGCGAAGAACTTGCTGGGTGTAGGCCAATCACAGGGTGATCTGAACTGCAAATTTAGACACTTCGTAGAAGTGTTGAAAGTTTACATATACCCTCACTGGGCCTCCCTATTGGTCAGTAAGGCTGTCCATCGCAGTTTTGAGCCAATAGAAAGAGATTCGTCCCCCCCGCCTCTGGCCGCATGCGGTATTGCATGCCATTGAAGTCAATGCAGAACTATTTTTAGTTTCTATTGACTTCAATGGGGAAATTCGCTTTGATATGAGAGCACTTTGGATTACGAGCATTCTCCTGGAACGGATTATGCTCGTAATCTGATGATCCACTGTATTACCAAAAGTAATGGGATGCCTTCAATATTGAGTTGGCCTACCCTTTGCAGCTTTAACAGCTTCAACTCTTCTGGAAAGGCTATCCACAAGGTTTAGGAGCGTGTCTATGGGAATGCTTGACTAAAGCCTCACACGATCGAACTTCCATAGGACTTTTCCGGGGATTTTTGTCCGAAGGGGCGTTGACTGTGAACTTGTTCTGCATAAACACGGCAGAACATTTTCAGCCAACTTTCACCAAATCACGTAGTTTTTCAGCTCTTTATCGCCACCCTTCTGCTATTGTTGGCTGATGTTTAGCGTTGGTTCGGAGCATGTGTGTTTGGACTTTAGTCCGATGGACTTGGTACACACGACCAGATTATCCTCTGTAGCACTACCCCCGGAGGAGTTGCTGGATTGTTTTGGGCGGCATGTTACCTCTATTTCCTCGCTGTCTAGGGTATCAGATGAGAGTTGAGAAAAAGTTCAATGTCCACACTTAGACTTCTTTTTCTTTGATTTATTTGCTAAACTTGGTAAAAGAATAAAATAAGTAGTTGAAAAGGTGGAAGGGTGATAGGTAATAGGTTCAGGTGTACAACTTCTGTCCGGAAACACTCCTGTTTCCAGCAATGTAGCTTTCGTTGTCACTCTAGCCAGAGTGGGTATTGCGCACCCGGATAGGCCTCTCTCACTAGCCTAGCAGCCGAGATGGCGCACGGAATATGGTACAGTCTCTGCCACAGACCTTCCCACAGGTGGAGGTATATTCAGTCCAAAATCCTCTCAACACAGGATTTAGCACCCGGATCTCTCCCGATTAACTTCTTGTAAACTTAGAATTGGCAGGCGACCATCATTCAGCCTTTCAGTAATGGTGCATCCTTCGATGAAGTTCAAGGCCTCTCCTGAGATACCAGCCTCGTGCTCGGTGCTCTCCAAGACAGGTTCTTAATCGAGTGGCTTCCTCCCTCAGGACGGACAGCACAGGACCACTCTGAAAACGTAGACCCAGTCTGACTACCGGGCCTACTTAGTAGATCACAACCCCGGACCAACATGGTCCCGGAGCCAGAAACACTTGAACACGCATCCCCGGCCAGGAGGGCCACACACGGGGGGTGGTGGGACAACAGACCCAGGATCGATGACCCCGGTCTAATGGTGTCTGTCTCTTAAGTACTCCCCCCCCCAGCATGCACAGCGGGACGATCAACTCCCACTGATTGGCTGCCGAAGGGGAACACCCAAAACACCTTGACCTGACTGCTGCCACCCTTGGCCTGGGGTGGTAACGGCACCCCAGACAACAATAGTGGTCACTTACAGTACAGCAATGGCTGGAACAGAGGCCCAAATTTGGAAAAAAATCATACGGTCTGAGTCAACTAACTCTCAGACTACCCTCTAAATTTGAAGCAGCGCCGGCTAAAAAGTAGCAGGCCGCTACACCTCCATCAGACATTTGTTGTCGAAAAGTTTGAGAGCATTCACAGCGAACATTTGTCCGTTGAAAAAGCAACAACTATTTTCCGATGGAGCGTACAGACGGTCGGATTGTCCGATAAAACACGTCCGTCGGACCGTTGTTGTCGAAAAGTCCGATCGTGTGTATGGGCCTTAAGACGGGGATGTCATTAAAGTTTTTGTGCATGTAAAGGCAGGCGTCCCAATACTCCAAGAGGGGAGTGTTTTTTTTTCTCAACAAAAGTGCAGTTACTCTTTATCTTATTTAACCACTTAAGGACCGCCTCCTGCACATTTACGTTGGCAGAATGGCACGGCTGGGCACAAGCACATACATGTACGTCCTCTTTAAGTGCCCAGCCATGGGTCGCGGCCGCGCCTGCAACCCGGTCCGAAGCTCCGTGACCTCGGCCGCGGGACTTGCGGGCCCGATCGCCGCTGGAGTCCCGCGATCGCTCCCCGGAGCTGAAGAACAGGGAGAGCTGTGTGTAAACACAGCTTCCCCGTTCTTCACTGTGGCGCTGTCATTGATCGTGTGTTCCCTAATATAGGGAAACACGATCAATGACGTCACACGTCCAGCCCCGCCCCCTATAGTTAGAAACACAGATGAGGTCACACTTAACCCCTTCAGCGCCCCCTAGTGGTTAACTTCCAAACTGCAATTGTCATTTTCACAGTAAACAATGCATTTTTATAGCATTTTTTGCTGTGAAAATGACAATGGTCCCAAAAATGTGTCAAAATTGTCTGATGTGTCCGCCATAATGTCGCAGTCACGAAAAAAACCGCTGATCGCCACCATTAGTAGTAAAAAAAAAAAAAATAATTATAAAAATGCAATAAAACTATCCCCTATTTTGAAAACGCTGTAAATTTTGCCCAAACCAATCGATGAACGCTTATTGCGATTTTTACCAAAAATAGGTAGAAGAATACGTATCGGCCTAAACTGAGGAGAAAAAAAATGTTATATATTTTTGGGGGATATTTATTATAGCAAAAAGTAAAAAATATTGAATTTTGTTCAAAATTGTCGCTCTATTTCTGTTTATAGAGCAAAAAATAAAAACCGCAGAGGTGATCAAATACCACCAAAAGAAAGCTCTATTTGTGGGAAAAAAAGGACGCCAATTTTGTTTGGGAGCCACTTCGCACGACCGCGCAATTGTCAGTTAAAGCGACGCAGTGCCGAATCGCAAAAACTGGCCGGGGTCCTTCACCTGCCTAAAGATCCGGGTCTTAAGTGGTTAAAGCATACCTCCAACTTTCTGAGATAGGAATGAGGGACACCTATCAGCAAAAGTATGCAGGCATAGGACACACCCCTTGCCACGCCCCCTTAAAGGAGAATTGTACAAAAAAATAAGATTGGTTAAACCCACAAGTGCTTTTTTTACCACTACTATTCCTTTATATTGGCTTTTGGAATTTACAAATGCAGCAATTTAGAAATCAGATGAAAAGTTTAGCACTGAAAAACATTTTTTGATAGATGAAAAGTGCATTTTATATACATCTGTATAGATCAGACCAAAATGAGGGACAAATGAGGAGAATGAGGGACCGAAGGACATTGCTCCAAATCAGGGACAGTCCCTCGAAATCAGGGACAGTTGGGAGGTATGTTAACCGGTTAATGCCCGCCGCATGTATATGTACGTCCACAGAATGGCACGTACAGGCATATGGGCGTACATGTACGTCCCCGCCTTTCCCTGGGTCGGGGGTCCAATCGGTCGGAAACCCGCGGGGAGCGATCCGGGACGAGGGCGCGGCTATTCGTTTCTAGCCGCCCCTTCGCGATTGCTCCCCGGAGCTGAAGAACGGGGAGAGCCGTATGTAAACACGGCTTCCCCGTGCTTCACTGTGGCGGGTGCATCGATCGAGTCATCCCTTTTATAGGGAGACTTGATCGATGACGTCAGACCTACAGCCACACCCCCCTACAGTTGTAAACACACACTAGGTGAAACATATCTCCTTCAGCGCCCCCTGTGGTTAACTTCCAAACTGCAACTGTCATTTTCTCCTGTAGTCCAAAGGGAGGGGGCGAGCACCACACTCCACACCAGGGAGAAAGCCTCCCATTACTGTGTGGAGTTACAGACAGAAGAACAGGAAGTGAGGATTTCTCAGAAGAAATAAGGACATTTAAAAGCAAAATGGAAGGATGAGGTAAGTGAAGGAGGACTGCACTAAGGGAAAGGAAGCTATTTAGGGAAAAAAAATGTACCTTTACAACCCCTTTAATAAAAACATAACTATTCCCACTGCCCTACCAAGATCGATCTTGCCGATCGTAGTTGGGGGACTAGAGTCTATAGCACTTCTTTCATCTCCACCACCCAAACTGATCTCAGCAAATGTAGTTTTAGGGCTAGTTTCTTGATGAGAGGCATTTGTACGTATTGTTGCTCGCTGTCTGTAATAACATAAGAGGGGAGGCAGCAGAAATCAGAGTGCTTCCAGCGGGTGAGACTGCTCAGAGCAGCCTGTGATATTACTCGAGACAGATGGGATGGTACAAGCTCACTAAACAGATGCACAGACTGACTGAAGAATCCCAAAATAAGGGTCTATTGAACAGATCGATGTGTCGCCCAATCACGCTCTCGCGCTCGCTCTCTTCCCTTGTCCTTTCCTTGCTCCCACACACCTCCGTCTCTTCCCTACCGCAGTCTAATTACAGCTAATTATTAAATACACTGTCAGCGAGGTAGGGGGGATTCCTGGTCTATTCTGGGGGGGGGGGGCAGATTTCTGCAGCCCTCCCACCTCCTATTTTAATACCCCCCCCTCCTCTGCTGCACACAGTATACAGACTTTATTTTCCTGACTCCATGGCTCTCCCTGCTTCCCCTGTAAATGTTGCTTCATTCAGCTCCCTCTCCTTCTATGCCTCCCACTCACTCTTCTATGCCTTTTTTCTGTTTCACTTCTCTCTTCCTCCTGTTACTCATCCTCCTCTCCCTTCTCCCTCTTGTCCTCTCTGCATTCCTCCACTATTATTATTTTTTTTACAGATTTTTATAGCACAAGCCTCTTCGGCGGTGCTGTACAAAGTGAGGACTAACGAGCCGCAGCAGTAAAATGAAAGCGTAAAAGAAATTCACAATTCACAAAAATGGGTAGTGGAACCACGTTCAGATTTGCCACTCTGAAAGGAGAAGAGATAGAAAGATACGGGAGGTACGGCGGATCTGGCGGCGGTTTTATAGTAAAAAGAAAAAAAAACTGCGCCAATGGTAAAAAAAAACACACAACACCAAACACACAAAACTGAGATACACTTAAACCCATCTAAGATACGACAGCCTGCGCCGTCATATCTTAGGGTGCAATATTTAGGCTGGCCGCTAGGTGGCGCTTCCATTGTGTTCGGCGTAACATATGTAAATAACTAGATACGCCTATTCACGAACGTACATGCGCCCGTCGCAGTAAAGATACGCTGTTTCTGTAAGAGATACGCCACCTGAAGATAAACATGCCCCCTAGGTGGCGTAGCCAATGTTAAGTATGGCCCTCGTTCCCGTGTCGAAATTTGAAAATGTTACGTCATTTGCGTAAGTCGTCCGTGAATGGGGCTGGACGTAATTTACATTCACGTCAAAACCAATACGTCCTTGCAGGGTACTTTGGAGCAATGCACACTGGGATATGTACACGGACGGCGCATGCGCCGTTCCTAAAAAAAAACGTCAATCACGTCGGGTCACCAATCATTTACATAAAACACGCCCCCCTCATCCTCATTTGAATTGGGTGCTCTTACCCCTGCCCCATTTACGCTACGCCGCCGTAACTTAGGAGGCAAGTGCTTTGTAAATACAGCACTTGCCTCTCTGACTTAAGGCGGCGTAGCGTAAATAGGATACACTACGCCCACACAAAGATGCGCCCGGATACGCGAATCTGGCCCTTAAAGTGTAAGTTCACTTTTACAAAAAATCTGTATGGTGAACTTACACTGGACCCCCTCCCTATCCCCCCAGTCCCACTATACCGGAGTCCCACGATCTCTCGCTGTGAGACACGGGTCGCCGCTTTACCAGTGTGGGGATTTGGAATTCCCACGGCTTGCTCTCCTCTTCTCCAGCACTCACAGGACGGGCTAGGCCGGTTCTCATTGATTAGCGCCGTCCATGTGACAGCGGCGGCCAATTAGAATGCCTCTTATCCGTACATGCAGGATATGTTTAGGAGATTAAGCCACAGAGATTTCAAATCCTCGGACTGGTGAAGCGGCGACCCAATATCTCACAGCAGGTGATTTCGGGACTCGTATATCAAAACAATATTTTTACAAACAAATACACTAAAATCATTATTAGCGGACACAAACATAACAGAAAACCTGTGTGAATTATCCCTTTAAAAAAAAAAAAATTAAACTTTTTTTTTTTATATAATTTTTTAAAGAATGTTAAAATGTATTTTATTTTACAATTTGTAATTTTTTTAAGTGATAGGTAAGCCAACAGTGCCGTGGGGGAGCAGCACAGTGACACAGAGGGGGATCAAAAGCAGGCAGAACAGGAAGGGGGATCGGTGCGGGGGAAGTAATTCTGTAATTGCCCCTCCATCCGACCACAATGATTCTCTCTGCTGTATGGGCCCCCCTGTTTGCCCGGGCCCCCTACAGGAGGGCTGGTGGTGCCCCACCTATCAGCGGCTCTGGATGTGTATGTGGAGACTGTGAGGGTAAAGAAGATGGCAGAATGTTGCACATAGGAGCTTGTCCATCAAGGCTATCATTACCTACTCAACCTTTGTGTTTGCCAAAAGCCCTTGGGATCCCCAGAGGCAGTCCCAGGATTTGATCATTTACCACTGTTAGATATAATTATGTATTAATTCTTGATGATTTCTTGGCTCTCATATGTTGGCCAGTTGTGGAACCAGTCAGACAATTTCAACCACTTTTGAACAGCATTTTAAGCAAAACTAGGCAAATGGATTTTTTTTTTTTTAACTAGATCAGGTGTCTCCAAACTGTGGCCCGAGGGCCAGATGTGGCCCTTTGGTAGCCTTTATCCGGCCCTTGGGGCACTATTCCTCCCACTCACACCAACAATGAGGAATTTTTTCTTCTATGGATACCAATGATGAGATACTATTCCTCCTACTAATAGGGGCACCACTCCTATTGACCACCAACCCTGAGGCCATATTTATTCTCAATGATGATGGGCCCATGACATTTTCTGCCCCTGTTGGCCACAATCCGGCCCCCCTGAAGTCTGAAGGAAAATAAACTGGCCCTTTGTTTGAAAAGTTTGGAGACCCCTGAACTAGATGGACTTTTTTCAGCCTGATTATGTAACTATGAATGTAACCTACCACCAATAGTTCTAACCAACCTCCTTTAACTACTTAAAACCAGCATTTCAGGGAAAGACGGGCAAACAGATGAATGTAACCTACCACCAATGGTTCTTATAAACCCCTTTATAACTACTTACAACCTTCTTTTTTCAGTGAAAAACGGGCAAACTAATGAATGTAACCCACCACCAAGGGTTCCTATCAACCCCTTTCTATTATACAAAGCGCTGATGGTAGTTTGACTCAATCTGTTTGGTTGTTTTTGTATTTTGGTTAAAAGTTTGTAATTTCTTAAAAATTTACCTGCGGAGAGCACAGCTAGCCAGATTCAGGTAGGGTTACGCCGGCGTATCAGTAGATACGCCGGCGTAACTCTGAATCTAAGCCGTCGTAAGTTTAAGTGTATGCTCAAACTGAGATACACTTAAACCTAGCTAAGATACGACGGCCTGCGCCGTCGTATCTTAGGGTGCAATATTTACGCTGGCCGCTAGGTTGCGCTTCCATTGAGTTCGGCGTAGAATATGCAAATGACTAGATACGCCGATTCACGAACGTACGTGCGCCCGTCACAGTAAAGATACGTAGTTTACGTAAGGCGTTTTCCGGCGTAAAGTTATTCCAACAAATAGCTGGCCTAGTCAATGTTAAGTATGGCCGTCGCTCCCGCGTCGAAATTTGAAAATTTTACGTAGTTTGCATAAGTCGTCCGTGAATGGGGCTGGACGTAATTTACGTTCACGTCGAAACCAATACGTCCTTGCGGCGTACTTTGGAGCAATGCACACTGGGATATGTACACTCGCGTAAGGTCACCAATCATTTCCATAAAACACGCCCCCCATCCTCATTTGAATTAGGCGCGCTTACGCCGGCCCCGTTTATGCTACGCCGCCGTAAGTTAGGAGGCAAGTGCTTTGTAAATACAGTACTTGCCTCTCTGACTTAAGGCAGCGTATCGTAAATACGATACGCTACGCCGCCTTAAAGATGCGGCGCCCTACGTGAATCTGGCTAAGCGTCTGATTCCTTGACAGATATACTGCCTGTGCTGCCCTGTCAATGTATGAGGTGTGACAATTCCCGGGAACTGACTGTAAAAATAAATGTTTGTGCAGGAGCATTATCATGGTGGAGAATCGACTTGTCAAGCCACAGTTTCAGTCTTTTCCTCCTCTTCACAATTGAACATATAGCAATGGTGGTTGACTGTTGTACCATGCTCTAGTGAACTATCCCCTTGTAATCAAAAAAACACACCAGCATGAGCATACGAGGGTTCACACTCTGTCCACACTTGAATCCATCCTTTGCGTTTTTGGCTGTTAACTTCTTGCGTCATCGTGGATATCTTCCCTCCCCTCTTTTAAGTGGTTGTAAAGGTTCAGTTTAAAAAAAATGGCCCCGATCCTCCTCTTCTCGAGTGTCCCGCTGGAGAAGCGATCTTCGACACGACACATGTGCCGGCACGCTCCTGTGTCCTGCTGCTGCGTCTGTAGGACTCGGCTCCCCCCCCCTGGCACCCGTGTCATTGGATTTGACAGCAGCGAGAGCCAATGGCTACGCTGCTATCAATCTATCCAATCGGGACACGAGACACCAGCCGGAGCTGTTGTGCTCGTTCCCGTAATTGTGGGAATTACGGGGCTCAGGTAAGAAAAAGGGAGGCTCGGGGGGCGCTGCTACAGCACAGGAGGTCTTTCGCCTTAATGCATAAAATGTATTAAGGTGAAAAACTACGAGGGTTTACAACCCCTTTAAACCGTCTATGGCGGGGTGTCAAACTCAATTTCATCGTCTGCCGAATCAGCATTATAGTTGCCCTCAAAGGACCGGTTGTATCTGTAAGACTATATAAACGTATCTACTCTTTCTCATATTAAATAATTGCCTCTACATTTTAATTATTACTGGTTTTAGTAATAATTTAAAACGGTGTTCCGGCAAAAAACAAAACAAAACAAAAAAAAACATTAAAAGCCAGCAGCTACACATACTGCAGCTGCTGGTTTTTAATAAATGGACACTTGCCTGTCCTGGAGTCCAGCGATGTCGGCACCCGCAGCTGATTTTTCCATCAGCTGTCAGGTGCTCGACCGCCATTGCAGTGTACGGGAACCCGGCAGTGTATCCTTTCGGCTTCACGCGGGGAACTATGACTAAGCACTAGCCAATAGTGCGAAACGCGTCAGTTGCATCCCTCACTTTGCTGTGATTTGTAGTGTTTACTATCTTTGCCAATAAATGTAACCGTAAAGGTTTTTTTCTGGAGTGCGGCTGTCCATACATCCTTTCTATTGATATTGATTTCCTGATACAACCTCAGGATTAACCCCATTTCTGCCGTTTGACTCAAATCATGGGAGCATGCAGAGAGCTGAGAAACACACTGCTGCTTCCTTCTGTGTCCAACCTCAAGAGGAAGAGGTGGAGCCTGTACGGCTTCCTTTATTAACAATATGACATCACAAGCATGAGCATTCACATTGGTCAGTTTCATACAATTCAGCCCCTTATTACACGCCCCCTGTGACGTCTGTACTTGGCATCGTGGCACATGTTTCAAAAGCCTTCAATTAGCACAAATGCCTCGTGTAAGTCCATTCTGGAATGTCCATATACAGGGGCCTCAAACCCAAGTTTTCAGGGGCAAAGCCATACTTGGTATAGGGCTCTTCATAGCATAAACAGTCCACGTGTCATTCTGGCATAAAAGTCCCTTCCACAATCGCCATGTCTGGTTCTTTCAGTAAAACCAGGAAGAAGCGGGGGGGGGGGGGGGTTTGGAATGAAACTGTTTAGGAATGCAGTAGGAGGGAGGGGTTGGAGGATAAGGAGCGAGGGGGGGTTTGAACACATCTGAATAACTCTCCGTTGTCTCTTTTTCAATGCTGAAAATGTACTGTGTCTTTAAAACATTATGCGCGAGGCCCTGCTCCTCTCTCCTGTTAGCCCGACGGCCGGGGGAGGAGGAGGCAGCCCCGCGGTGACGTCACAGCTTTGCGGTGACGTCACAGCTTCGCGGCAGGGACTCCCGGAAGTGGGAAAGGATACCTGTCAAAGACAGGTATTCTGTTCCCTCTCCCCCGAAAGGTGCCAGAGGGGGGGAGGAATAAGATGAGCGGAAGTTTCACTTTTGGGTGCAACTCCGGCTTAAGCTGTGAAGGGCAGGTGCAGACTGGCATGAAGCCCACTCGCACTCCTGTAGGCTAGCAGATGATGCAAGTTTGAAAAGGAGGGTCGCGCACCGTTGGTATTATCAGGGCCGGCCTTAGATGTTCAGACGCCCTGTGCGAGCTAATCCTGTGGCACCCCCCCCCCATCTTCACCCCTCGCCCCCTGGTCACTTAAACATACACAAAGAGGAAAAAAATGCCACCGCGGGTGTAATACAATCGCGCAGGGGGGTGCCAGTCTGACACCCCCCAGTGTGAGGCTCACCCCCCCTTAGTACGCCTCTGGGTGGCCGCATGGCGCCCCTGTTGCCCATGGCGCCCTGTGCGGCCACACAGCTCGCACACCCCAAAGGCCGGCCCTGGGTATCATCCACGAGAACCTTTATTGGGGTCGACTGCTGAGACAGGGAGGGGGATACTGCAGCTGCAGAAGAATGGCCTCATGAAATGGCCTTGAGGGCCGGATTCTGCCCCTGCAGGCCTTGAGTTTGACGCATGTGGCTTTTGCCATTCAAAAACACTTGATTTTATTTTTAATGGAATTAAATGGAACAAGTTAGAACATGTCAGAACATGCTTGAGTCCAAATGGCTGTGTGACTCACTGTAATACAGGTAGGTGAAAAGTTCACAGTTTATGATAGTTAGTTGCCTTGCTGTTTTTGAGCTCCCACAGCTATAGGTAGGTGACCAGTGGTCCCTTCATCTGGCGCTACGAGTTGCAGCCAAGCCTACCAGCTTTAATGCTAAGGAATTAGTCTGCATTTGGTAAAAGACAATTTTAGGGTTAAAACCCTCTTCATTAAGAAGTGCGTCTTCCGCTTGTTACCGAATCCACTCATACGATGCTGTACTGGTTGGAAAAGTTCCTGTTAAAATGTTTCCATGGGAACAGAGACACCAAGCATTAAATAAGACTTGTTACACCTCCTTGTCCTAACTTAACCCACCAGCAGAGGTCCCAGCTCCACATCTTCCAATTCTGCCCATTCTGAGGACCCAACAGAGAATAATAAAACAATAGATTGTATTCTAGGATGACCAGACATCCCGAGTTTCCGGGGACAGTCCCCGGATTGAGGACACTGTCCCTGGACCAAGTTTGTCCCCAGATTGTATTTGAACAGGGGCTTGGGCAAAGACAGTCAGTGCAGATTTAAAAAATTAATTCTGAATTACACAACCCCGCTCCGCCACTCCTACTAGCTATGGGCGGTGTATTTTTTCCATTATCTGTGCCCCTTTCTGATGGTCATGTGCTGGTTGGAGTGGAGGCAGTGGCGGTTTTTCCATAGAGGGCGCTGGAGCGCCGCCCCCTCTGGCTCTCGCCCGCCACTTAGTCTAATAACATACATTCATGCATTGCATGAATGTATGTTATTGTTGCCAGCTGCCGCTGGTCTATTCAGAGATGGCCGGAAATTGAGCGCCGGCCACCAGAATGACGTCAGATTTCCGAGTACAGCCCTTGGCTTCTGGATGTCTTATCCTCGGAACGCACGGGGGGTGCGTCCCTTGGATAAGGGTGACGGCCGTCTCAGCCAATCAGGTTCCCCCGATTCTGGTTATCAGTAACCTGATTGGCTGAAGCGCTACCAAGGCGGGAGAAGACATCGAGGGACGTGGAAGGAGTAAGTGCATTTTACAGGGCACAGCGGCGACAATGGGCACAGAGGCGACAATGGGCACAGTGGTGACAATGGGCACAGTGGCAACAATTAAAGGGCACAGTGACATGCACAGTGGCGACAATTGGCACAGTGGCGACAATTGGCACAGTGGCGACAATTGAGGGGCACAATGGCTGCGTTTGATGGCATGACACAGTGGTGACAATTGATGGCACAGTGGCTGTGTTTAATGGCATGGCACAGTGACTGCATTTGATGGCATGGCACAGTGACTGCGTTTGATGGCATTGGAACAGTGGTGCGAATTGATGGCATAGTGACTGCATTTGATGGCATGGCACAGTGGTGATAATTGATGGCACAGTGGCTGCGTTTGATGGCATGGCACAGTGGTGACAATTGATGGCACAGTGGTGACAATTGATGGCACAGTGGCTGCATTTGATGGCATGGCACAGTGGTGACAATTGATGGCACAGTGGCTGCGTTGCATGGCACAGTGGTGACAATTGATGGCACAGTGGCTGCATTTGATGGCATGGCACAGTGGCTGTGTTTGATGGCATGGCACAGTGGTAATTGATGGCACAGTGACTGCGTTTGATGGCATGGCACAGTGGTGACAATTGATGGCACAGTGGCTGTGTTGCATGGCACAGTGGTGACAATTGATGGCACAGTGGCTGCATTTGATGGCATGGCACAGTGGCTGTGTTTGATGGCATGGCACAGTGGTGACAATTGATGGCACAGTGGCTGCGTTGCATGGCACAGTGGTGACAATTGATGGCACAGTGGCTGCGTTTGATGGCATGGCACAGTGGCTGCGTTTGATGGCATGGCACAGTGGTGACAATTGATGGCACAGTGGCTGCATTTGATGGGCACAGTGAGGCTGCAATTTTTTTCTTTTTTTTATCGTTTTCGCCCCCCCAAAAATTTTGAGCACCAGCCGCCACTGAGTGGAGGAAATATTTCTTCAGTTTCGGGTGCATGCCCATTCAGCTCCGCTCGCATGTTCTTCTGCTTTGACTCAAGTCCCAGCCTGCCGCCTGCCTGCTTATCTCCTTGCCTTCCCTGGTGAAGTGATCTTCCTCTGCTCCCCACCCAGTAGTAGCCGGGGCCCAGAGAGTAAGTTGTAACAGGCTGTGAGGCGGCCGGCGACGGGCAGAGAGAGGCAGCTGAGTTAAAGCGGGGGTTCACCCTTAGAGGGCACTTTTCCCCCCTAGATGGATGCTCGTTTTTACTAGGGGAATCGGCTATTTATTTTAAAATATGTGCAGTACTTACCCGTTTACGAGATGCATCCTCTCCGTCGCTTCCGGGTATGGGCTTCGGGAATGGGCGTTCCTTCTTGATTGACAGGCTTCCGAGAGGCTTCCGACGGTCGCATCCATCGCGTCACGATTTTCCGAAAGAAGCCGAACGTCGGTGCGCAGGCGCAGTATAGAGCCGCACCGACGTTCGGCTTCTTTCGGCTACGAGTGACGCGATGGATGCAACCGTCGGAAGCCTCTCGGAAGGCTGTCAATCAAGAAGGAATGCCCGCTCCCGAAGACCCATACCCGGAAGCGACGGAAGAAGATGCAGCTCGAAAACGGGTAAGTACTGCTCATATTTTAATACAAATAGCCGATTCCCCTAGACCGAACGAGCAGGAAGCTAAGGGGAGAAATTTTTTTTTTTTACAAATGGGTGAACTCCCGCTTTAAGCTGATGGTGTCCAGCAGCAGGTACAGAGGGGAAGCGGATCCGATCGTGGGTCTGCCAGTGCCTTCAAGGCTTCAACACAGGTGTGCTTTGGGGGTGTCTTTAAATAGACTACATTGCACTGTGTCTGTCTCTCTGGCTTATTGGTCATAAGTTAACAAAATGAGCACCCAGTTATGTGACAGAGCCAGCCAGAGCCATGAGTGCCTGCTGCCTGTGAGTTATCATAATGCGGTCGCGCTGCGAAGGATCACGTATATACACGATTCTGCATTTATGGGTACACCGGTACCCACTGATTGTTATGTACACAGGTAGAACGGTGGTCTGCCTATGTAAACAAGATTTTTTTCATGTTTTTATAGGCGAAAAAGGCTTTATGGGAGATTTTTGGTAAAAAAACTAGTTGCTTGTTATCCAGGGTTTTGAGGATGCTATTCTCAACTAAAGTCCTATGAAACCCTAGGGTTCCTCTAAAGTTTCTCTAGGGGTTCCTTGAGATGTGGCTAATTGGCCTCCAATTTGATGGTGCCTGCATACAGTATGTAAAAATCAGCATCAAAATTATTTTAGAGGTTCCTTTTGGGTGAAAATATTAAAAAAAGGTTATTGGAGAAAAACCCCACAAAGACTCCAAACTGGCCACAAAACATGCCCAAAAATACTTATTTCCTGATCATACATCACGGGACATAGAGCCTTAATTACTTAATGGGTTATGTAGTCGCCACAGGTGATTGGACACTGGTTAACCCAATTAGAATTGAGTTCCTCCCCTATATAACCTCTCCCAAATCGAGATTGCCTCTGTTTTTTCGCCAGTGTTTAAGGTGGTTGGTCACGTTCAACATGTGCTAAGAAGAAAGTGCTCTTTTGATGGTCTGTCTTTGGAGGCCTAGAAGCTATAACAGGATCCATACCTCGGGCCGATATCAAAAGCCTAAGATGAGTGGTCCCCCGGCCTCGTGTAATGAAGAAACGAGGTTTGCCTGTAATGTCAATCTGCGGAGGTCTGAGCTCTGGGATCCAGACTTTGGTGTACTAATACAACTGTGGCACGAAAAGTTTCTGGCAGAGTCTTCTACAGGTCCAGGTATGAGGTTTCTCTAATGGAACCCTTGATAAACCTGAAGGTTGGCACAACTTGCCCGCCCTGACGGGTGAAAGCTGGAACTACTTATTAGTAGCTAGCTTTCCTACGGCGTGAATAAGGTAAGAAGAGGATAATTTATTTTATATTTATCTTCTGTGAGTAGGATGTCTTTCCTGGTTTTCACCACTGGAGGGAGTAAGTGCATACCTGGTGTATTCTTACACAGCCATCCAGGACAAGCTCAGTGACGTCGGTCAAATAAAAAATGCCACTCGCCTCCTCCGCTGCAGGCTCTGCCACAAAACGTATACAGGGGTCCCCCAATGATGCCCCCAGTAATCTCTCCCCCTTCTCCTCATCGCCCTGGGCGCCGCCATGAAAGTGACGCGTGCGTGCGCGCACTTTATGCTGTCTAATGGGAAAATGGAGAGGGGGGCGTGGTTGACGGTGCGCAGACACGGCGCACCTGTGTGCAGGCGCCAAGAGGCTGATTTAAAGCCCAGGCGGGCACCCGCAATCGCTCGTGACAGATCGAGAACCAGGAGCTATGTGTGTGAACACACAGCTCCCGGTTCTTTCAGGGGGAGAAATGACTGATCGTCTGTTCATACAATGTATGAGCAGCGATCTGTCATTTCCCCTAGTCAGTCTCCTCCCCCTACAGTTAGAACACACTTTAGATAACATAATTAACCCCTTGATCGCCCCCTAGTGTTAATCCCTTCTCTGCCAGTGACATTTTTACAGTAATCAGTGCATTTTTATAGCACTGATCGCAGTAAAAATGCCAATGGTCCCAAAAATTGCTCAAAAGTGTCCGATATGTCCACCATAATGTCACAGTCACGATAAAAATCGCTGATCGCCTCCATTACTAGTAAAAAAAAATATTATTAATAAAAATGCCATAAAACGATCCCCTATTTTGTAGATGCTATGGCCCGGATTTACAAAGCACTTACGCCGACGTATCTCGAGATACGCCGCGTAAGTGTAACTATTCGCCATCGTATCTGTGCGCCGTGTCCACAATCTGAGATACGCCTGAAAATAGGCTTCCTACGACCAACGTAACTTGCCTACGCCGTCGTATCGTGGGCGCATATTTACGCCGGGCGCATTTGCCGCTCCCATAGATTTTCTATGCACATATGCAAATGATGGAGATACGCCGATTCACAAACGTAGTTGCGCCCGGCACATCATATACGCGGTTTGCGTAAGTCGTACGTCCGGCGTAAAGTTATTCCCCATATAGGAGGCGCAACTCATGCAAATGTATGGACCAGGGAACACAAGCCGTTGTATCTTTTGTCGTTTACATTGTATGTGAATATTACTAGGCGTAGGTTACGTTCACGTCGTAGGCAGTGATTCGACGTATCTTAGGGAGTAGTTCCGACGTGATTCTGAGCATGCGCACAGGGATGCGGCCACGGGACGGCGCATGCGCCGTTCATTTTAAGTACTTCTATGATGCTTGGCCCGTCATTTGCATGGGGTCACGCCTCATTAGCATGGCTCACGCCCACTTCCACCTACGCTGGCTTACGCCGAGGGAACCCAGCGTATCTTTAACAGCGAGTGGGAGCAAGCGCTTTGTGAATCCAGTGCTTGCCTCTGTGCGCTGCGCCGGCGTAGCGTAAAAGAGATACGCTACGGCGGCATAAATATGCGCCGATGTCTGTAAATCCGGGCCTATAACTTTTGCGCAAACCAATCAATAAACGCTTATTGCGTTTTTTTTTTACAAAAAATATTTAGAAGAATACGTATCGGACTAAACTGAGGAAAAAACATATTTTTTTATATATTTTTGGGGGATATTTATTATAGCATAAAGTAAAAAATATTGCTTTTTTTTCAAGATTGTCGCTATATTTTTGTTTATAGCGCAAAAAATAAAAACCGCTGCGGTGATCAAATACCACCAAAAGAAAGCTCTATTTGTGGGAAAAAAATACGTCAATTTTGTTTGGGAGCCACGTCGCACGACCGCGCAATTGTCAGTTAAAGCGACGCAGTGCCGAATCGCAAAAAGTGGCCCGGTCTTTGGCCAGCCAAATGGTCCGGGGCTGAAGTGGTTTAAAACAGCATACTGATTCAAGTTAGAGGTTCTGACGTAAAGAGTTGAAGGTAATGGGGGAAAATCAGAAAGGTGAGGCCCTTGCAGAACGCTGCCGCAGTAGAAGTATTGGCACGTGTGCTTTTTTCACTTGTGTGTATTTGTGCAATACCCACACCAATCTCTCGGCTGTCTCCAGTTCTATATATAGAGATTAAGGCTCCGTTTCACAATTAAGTATGACACGCAGAAGTGAGTGCAGGAGAGAGGGAGAGGGGAAGCAGAGAGGAGGAATGAGCAATAAAGGAAGAGAAAGAGATAAGGCTTTTCAGATAGGAGGAGGGAGCCTGTGACACATTTTCTGGGCTGACGGGGAGAATTCTCTGCACAGATATTAATTAAAATATTTTTAGCCTCCCGACCGCCTTCATGTAAGAACATCCCCATGGAATGTCAGGAGACCCCCGTGCTGGAGTGTTACGCACATACACACGTTGTACATCTATAGATAACTCTGCGCTATATTACAACACTGGAACTCTGCAGTATATATGTGTATGTTATATATGTGTGTGTATATAATATATAATTACTGTATACAGAAAAACCTTGGTTTGAGAGTAACTTGGTTTGAGAGCATTTTTAAAAACAATTTGACTTGATATGCAAGTAGGGTGACCACGTGTCCCGGATTGCCCGGGACAGTCCCGCATTTTGCAGGTCTGTCCCGGGCACATTCATTCCAGGACAATACAGTGTCCCAGAATGAAACTGACACAGCCACCCCCCCCCCCGGCCAATCTGATGCCCCCAAAAAATGCCGCCACTTCACCGCTTTACTCACTGCGACAGTACTTGTCCTGGCCGGGAATGCCGGGAGGAGCACAATCCCGCCTCCTGCTTGTGATTGGGGAAATCATAAATCCCGCCTCTTGTGTCCAGTCACTGTGCTGTGATTCGTTACAGCACAAGCTGATTTTTGGGAAGGGAGGGTGTCCCTGAATGGTAGTTTAGAAATGTGGGCAGGGCTGGACTGGGACAAAAATTTGGCCCTGGACTTCATCCAGACCGGCCCAGGGCACAACACATCAGGGTACAGTGCACATCAAGGCACGGTAAATAAGTTCAGCACATCAGGGTACAGGGCACAACACATCAGGGCACAACACGTACAGGGCACATCACATCAGGGCTCATCACAGCACATCAGGGCACACCACAATAAGGCACAGCGGGGGCACATCAGGGAACGGAGCACATCAGGGAACGGAGCACATCAGGGCACATAGCACATCAGGGCACATGAGAACCTGAGACAGAGACCACATTTTGCTCTAACAATCAGGAATTAGAGTTTAACTACACTCTGATCTACACATAAATTTATATAGCACCGGTACTGTAAGGTACATAGGCGCTACATATCTATCCTGCTTGGAGGCACTGGCTTGGAACAAGCTTGCAGCACATTTAATCAGACAGAAGGGTCAGAGCTCCTTCAGATTAGACTGTATTAAAATCCTCTTACAGGTAGTTTCTTTGTATAAAAATACAACTCTAATTTAGGCTTTTTATCGGTTTCAGCAGAATTCATATTCATTCATAAGTCCTTGGCCTGGAACAAACATGCAGATCAGGAGCTCTAACCTGTCTCTCTGACTTAACTTGCTGCAGACTTGTTCCAGGTCAGTGACTCAGAACACTGAAGCAGAAGGACCGGGCCGCGCCCCATCTAATGTCTATAGAGTTTCTCTCGACTGCTCAGAACAATCATTCTTTATGGGAATAAGGAATCAAGTTGGAGAAAGGTTGTCTTACCGATCTTGTTCCCTAGAGATCAGATGATCATAGGCGTGCGCACAGGGTGTGTCAGGTGTGCCTGGGCGCCCCCTAATCGCCCTGTGTGGCACAGAATTCCCCTGTTATATAACCAAAACCCCACAAGGGCCGGTTCACACGACTGCGACGTCAAAATAGTACGATTTTCCCGTGATTTCAGGGAATGCCAGTCTATAGAGCTGAATTCGCATCACGCATGGATCAAACTCGCAGGACCCTTTTTTAACGCAGCTTAGATTCGCAACGCATTGATGTGAACAGCACTCATGGAAAACTATGTTAGTAAAATGACTTGCAAATTTGAGCAATCGCAACGGATCAAATTTGCAATAGAATTCGCAGCAGTGTGAACCGGCCCTAAGGCTCGATTCACACCTATGCATGTTGCTTTTGAATGTTTTTGCAGTGCTTTTTGCGGTGCTTGCTGCGTTTTTTGACGTGCGTTTTTAGCGCTTTTTTTTTTTGCCAGCTATTTTTATTAGATTTAAATTTCCTTTAACAACTAGCTATAAACAGGTAAAAAAAATGCAAATCGCAGTAAAAACACTGTAAAAACGCGGTACTTGCGTTTTGGATGCGGGTCCATTGAATTCTATTACATGCAAAACGCTGCTTTTTGCAGGAAAAAAAAAAGTCCCCGACCCTTTCCAAAAACGCAGAGGCACAAAAAAGCATTGATGTGAACATGTTCCATAGAAAACCATGTTAAAAATTTTCCCTGCATTTCTGCAAAATGCATCAAAAAACGCATTAGTGTGAATGGAGCCTAAAGGGGGCTCCTAAAAAAACTAAAGAAAAAAAGAATTGTAAAACGTAGTACAAATTAAAACTACTAACACCATCCGCTACCCCACTGACACCAATCTGTACCCTACTCAGGGCCGTCTTAATAGCATCATGGGCCCCTGGGCAAAGAAATACTCTGGGGCCCCTACAACGATGACAGTGCAGGTAAACAGACATCAAGTAGGTAGGAGGCAGACTGCCCCCCCTGTGTATCTATCACTCTCAGTGCCATCTTGGGGCCCCCTATTTCAGGGCAGTGTGGGCTCAAGGACCAGCTGCTTTGGGGAAAGTGCAGGGGCCCCCCATGCAGCTGGGGCCCCTGGGCAGTGCCCAGGTGTGCCCTCTTATTAAGACAGCCCTGACCCTACTGACACCAATCCCTGCCCTACTGACACCATCAGTAGAAATACACATGCACACACACATGTGTGAGCATTGAGGTGCACGCCCTAATGCAATAGGCTGTGCTCACCTATGCAGATGATAATGCGAGTGTGTATGAATTGACAAACAGGTGTGGTGGTTTAACCACTTCAGCCCCGGAAGAATTTACCCCCTTCCTTACCAGAGCACTTTTTGCGTTTCGGCACTGCGTCGCTTTAACTGACAATTGCGCGGTCGTGCGATGTGGCTCTCAAACAAAATTGACGTCCCTTTTTCCCACAAATAGAGCTTTCTTTTGGTGGTATTTAATCGCCTCTACCGTTTTTATTTTTTGCGCTATAAACAAAAATAAAGCGTCAATTTTGAAATAAATTCTATATTTTTTACTTTTTGCTATAATAAATATCCCCAAAAAATCTATAAAAAAAAGTTTTTTTTCCTCAGTTTAGGCCGATACGTATTCTTCTACATATTTTTGCTTAAAAAAAATCGCAATAAGCGTTTATCGATTGGTTTGCGCAAAAGTTATAGCATCTACAAAATAGGGGATAGTTTTATTGCATTTTTTTATTTTATTTTCTAGTAATGGCGACGATCTGCGATTTTTTTATTGTGACTGTGACATTGCGACGGACATATCGGACACTTTTGACACTTTTTTGGGACCATTCACTTTTATACAGCGATTAGTGCTATAAAACTGCACTGATTACTGTGTAAATGTGACTGGCAGTGAAGGGGTTAACACTAGGGGGCGCTGAAGGGGTTAATATGTTCCCTAGGGAGTGATTCTTTTTGTTTTTGTTTTACCACTTTTAGACTCAACCCATATAGAGGACACGAGACTTGCTCATGTTTTGCCTTTGGTTTCGCATCATTTGTGGTACATCTTTCCTTTAATCCTAGGGAGTGATTCTAACTATGGGGGGAGGGGACTCACAAGGGGAGGAGACCGGTCGGTGTTCCTCTGTACTGGGAACACACATCGGTCTCCTCACCTCTGACAGGACATGGATCTGTGTGTTTACACACACAGATCCACGATCCTGCCGTGATTGCGGGCAATTGCGGGTGGACATTGCGGGCGCTGGGCCTGCGCGATACCAAGCGAACCCACCCCCTAGATGCCTGGGAAGCCAAGGACGTCATAAGACGTCCACCCAGGATGGGAAATCCCATCTGTGGACGTCATATGACAATGGGATTGGGCGGGTAGGGAAGTGGTTAAACTAAAGCTGGCTTTACACAGTTCAGTTTCTTTTTTGTTCAGCCAGTGGGCTGAACACAGAAAACTGAATCAATTCCCCCATCCACACAGTCTACGTAGATGCAGGAATCATCGCCGCTGTGTCATTTGTATTCTGACAGTGAGACTCCCCCCACCCTCCCCTCGCGCTATTAGAATACACTGATCAGTGCTGTAGCCGATTGGATGCAAGTAGTAATCATGAGAGGCTGATCGATAGATCGACTTCTCATGAACAAGAACGTCCATGGATTGATCGACTCTCGTCCGGTTTCTACTGAACTGGTTGAACTTCAATCCATGTATGGCCAGATTTAGAATGAGGAAATCATTTGCACTTTTAGGAGAAAAAATACCTCTCTTGGGTGTTTCAGATATTCCAGATGGATATATTTTGTCACCTGTGAATCCAGGTCACACAGAGCCTGAGGTTAAAGAAAAGCACTGTGGGGATATTCTGTGAATACATGTGGAAATGGTTAATGTCATGATATTACCGCGTTTCCCCCGAAAATAAGCCCAGGTCTTGTATTAATTTTGGAAACAAAAGACACAGTAGGGCTTATTTTTGCGGTAGGTCTTACCATGCTGTAATAGACTTTCCCTGGCTCAATTCCAGGATACATGTTCTATTCTGCCGCTGAGCCAAATTCATGATGATGTGAGCATGCATGCAGAAGAAATCGGAAAATGAAAGCCTTTATTCAAATTATAGCTTTTATAGCCAAAGTGACATAAGAAAATATCATCATATCTGGGTGCATCTGATTGGCTTATCCACATATGGTGTTCTCTTGTTACATCTGTTTCTTGACCACGAGGCAAGCATTCCAGGACATGGGGGCCATTTTCTCTTTGCACGGTGGGAGGGGCAGAAAGGAGGGGGTAAAGGAGTAGGGAGTAGAAAAGAAGGGGGTCGAAAGACATCTGTTTCTCATCTTCACTCTGGGAGGATTTAACTCTATCATGACTTTCATTCAAGGAAAATAATACTAATGTAATACTCAAATACACATATATATATATATATACACACACATACACACACATACACATCGCAACAAGAAACCATAAGGATCTGTAAAGAAGAGTGGACCAAAATCCCTCCTGAGATGTGTAAACCTGATCACCAACTACAAGAAACGTCTTAAGCCCTGTACACACGATCGGTTCGTTTGATGAAAACCGTTTTCGTGAGTGGGCCCCAACCGTTTTTTGATCCATCGGTGAAAAAAAATAGAACCTGTTTTAAAATTTTCTTATGGTTAAAAAACCGATAGAAAAAATGATCGTCTGTGGGAAAAATCCATCGCTCAAAAATCCACACATGCTCAGAATCAAGTCGACGCATGCTCGGAAGCATTGAACTTCATTTTTCTCAGAACATCGTAGTGTTTTACGTCACCGCGTTGGACGCGATCGGATTTTTAACCGATGGTGTGTAGGCAAGACTGATGAAAGTCAGCTTCATCGGATATCCAATGAAAAAATCCATCGGATTAGATTCCATCAGATATCCAATCGTGTGTACGAGGCTTTACCTCTGCATGTTTTGCTTGGGGATCAAATACTTATTTTACTCATAACATTTTTATCATGTGTTTTTTTTTTTTTTTTTTTTTTGGTTGATATTCTGTCTCTATCATTTAATTTACACCTATGATAAAAATTATAGACCCTTCATTTCTTTGTAAGTGGGCAAACTTACAAAATCTGCAGGGGATCAACTCATTATTTTCTCCACTATAGGCACATTAAACAGATTAAACTTCAGCATAATAGAACCTAAAACAGAGATTTTCTGACACATTTGTAACCTTACAATGAGCCACATTTTATAGTAAAGGCATTTCAGCTCAAAATCGAAAAAGTCATCTTTCTTTAATGAAGATATTTATATCATTTTAATTAGGAGAAAGTGAAATTTTTTGGAAATGTGGCGATGAGATTGTGCAGCCGGAGCACAGATCGATGCCCATAATTCATGACCACATGGCATCAGTGATTGGCAGACTGATACAGGAGATGCCCCAGCCAAACAGAAGACCCATGTGTATACGCACAATACCTGGGGCCATGCCAACTACACCCCCAGCCCGTGTATCCCTCTTACTACACAGACTCTGTAAGGGCTGCAATACTGAACTACAAATGATTTCCTAAATTAGAAAAATCCTAGATGGAAGGTTTTGTTCTTCAAAATCAGCACAGCTTGGGGTAAAAATGAATTAAAGCTCATTGAAACCTTAACTACATGATATTTAGGGGCATATTTATCAAGCAGTGAATGTGACTTTCACCAAACATTCAAAAACTGTCACTGAGGATGCATTCACACTATAATGCGAGGGCGGGCAAACTGCGGCCCCCTGGCTGTTGTGGAACTACAAGTCCCATCATGCCTCTGCCACTGGGAGTAACTGTCAGTCTTCCCATCATTCTTCTGGGAGTCATGCTTGTAACGGTCAGTCTTGTAATGCCTCATGGAACTTGTAGTTCCACAACAGTAGGGTGGCAGTTGCCCACCACTGCTATTGGACAGAATCGCTTTTTAATGCTACTTAATTATAATAGCACCCTAAGACCCCTTTCACATTGTGCCGCCCCGAAGGTCGGCAGTAAAACGCCTCTATTTTTGCGGTGCTTTTCGTCCGCTAGCTAGCAGCTGAAAAAGGGTTAAAACCGCCCGCCAAGCACCGCTACAGCGGCGTTTTGCTGGCGGTACGTTGGCGCTGCCCATTGATTTAAATGGGCAGGAGCGCATTAGGAGCGGTGAGTTCACCTGCATTTAGGAGGGACACACTGAGCCTTGTCAACATCCACCCATCCAGAACCTCATCCCGGTCATGAAGGTTCAGCATCTGCAGTATCAGGGTACGCAGGGGGAGCCCTCTGGACCAGGCCTCGGCGGAACATATAGTAGGGGGAGAATGGAGCTAGGGGCAGCAGGGATCACAGCGACCCCTCCATGAACTATGTGGGATTTTTCCATTCCGCTCCTTTTGCCAGACCCAGGATCCCAAGGTTGTTTCTCCTGCTCCGATTCTCTGCATCCTCCACCCAACACTCCAGGGCCCTCAGCTTTTTCTGCAAGGAGTAGAGAGATGTAGAGTGCTCCACCACAGAAAGGCTTTGTTAGGCATGCAGGGTTAGGCTGATTGCACCCAGAAGCAAGGGATCATGCAGAAGAAGAGACGGATAATCAGGTTGTGTGCTGCCCTGGGCGTACCTGCAAAAAGTAGAGTCCATGTATGATCTAGGGATCCAAAATTGTAATTTCCAGTGTTGGTTTCTTTGTGGATCAGATCCAAAGTTACCCTGCCAAAACCAAAGAACTGGCAAAAGGCATTAACTCATTAACCAGGGCAGCACTGGCATAATTTTCAACCCGCCTTCAAGAGTGATCTAGGTGAGACCTCTTAGAAAGTGGGTGTGAACCAAGTGGGTTTGCCCTGATGGTGGGTTGTAACCTAGGAAAGGCCTCCCTAAAAATGAGCGTTCAGAAATATCACAGAAAGCGGGAGTGGTTTAGGCAGGGCCTCTCAGAAACAAGCGTGTTGTGGAGGAAAACCTCCCAGGAATTGGGTGTGATCTGGTATGGTCAGCCCGGAAGATGGGTGTAATCTAGTCAGGGCCTCCCAGAAAGTAAATGGAATCCCAGGCAGGACCTTCAAAAAAGTAGGCGTGATCTGTGTGGGACCTCCTAGAACAGTGGTTCTCACCTCCTGTCCTCAGGACCCACTAACAGGCCAGGATTGCCGCTCAGTGATTGCAGTATTCCAGTCTGCATCTCCCCAAGGTAATACTTAAAATCTGACCTGTTAGTGGGTCCTGAGGATAGGAGTTGAGAACCACTGTCGTAGAAAGTGGATGTGACCGGGGAGTGTCTGTCCAGACAGTGGGGATGAGCTGGGCAGGGCCTCCCGGAAAATGAGCGTGATGTGGTCAGAAACCTCACAGAAAGTAGAAGGGATCTTGGCAGAACCTCCTATAAAGTGGGCATGATCTGGGTGGTAACCTCCCCGAAAGAGGATGTGATCTGGGCGTAAACTTCCCAGAAAAGGGTCTGATCTAGAAGGGGGGTGTATCAAATGTGGGCTATGGGCATAGATGGGGGGATCGGGGGAAAGATGTTGGTAAGTATAATACGCTGCCCTTAAGCGGACGCCCAGTGGTGCCATAAATTGTTAATGGCACACCCATGCATCTGCTAACGTGCACATTTTTTCACAGGCCAAACTGCATGGCGTTGTGGCTAAGCGGGACGCACAAAAACGCACAAGCTCTGTTGCACCTGCGGGTATGAACCTAGCCTTAAATATTGCAGGCCTATTTTTTTTTTATTTAAATCTGGAGTTGGACTTTAAATCCGTGGAGGTTAAGTACCGTAAGTGCCTTGTGTCATGAGAAAGAGCATTTCACAGCAGGGGGTACAGCGCGGGAGAAATCCGGGATTTGTGATTGTTAGAAGAGGCGATCAAAGCAATATGGAGAAACGGTTGTGGTGAAGAGCACAGGCTCCGTACGGGGGAGTATTTGGAAAAGAGAGAGGTTACGTGTTGAGGTGGCAACGGCGTTTCATGCATTTGCTGGGAACCGGCCCTCGTTCTCCCTCTTTCACATTTCCAGATTCTCTGTGCATTACTTAATATGTAGAGCTATTAATACAGCAGCTCCGCAATAACTGCTTTCACCATGTGTTTAAAAATAATTTGAGATATGGATTGCATAAGAGCTGAATGGGAGCCACGCGGGGGCATTTAGAAACCACTTTAGGATGAAATATGACATATAGAGGATGTGCCTATTGCATAGCGTGGAGATCGGCTCATCCGCTGCGACTGCGCAGCCAAAATTCTGCTTGGGGGGCATCGTGGGCCTTCTATCTTCAAAGGGCTCTGCTTTTCATGTAGCAACCAATCAGAAGTTGGCTCTCATTAAATATCGTAGGTTAGGAAATAAACGGGATAATCTCATTGGCTTTTGCTGTCAGCTAGAAAAAATACAAGTGGCCACAGCAACCATTCGGATTTCTTGTTTTAGCATAGCTCCCAACTGTCCCCGATTTCAAGGGACTGTCCCCGATTTCAAGGGACTGTCCCTGATTTGGAACAATGTCCCTCATTCCTCCTTATTTGTCCCTCATTTTAGTCTGATCTATTCTGATGTATATAAAATGCACTTTTGATCTATTGTAAGGGGTTAGCTCGGTAGCGGGGTGTGTGACCCCCTGGATGGGTTCACTACACACTGAATTTATACAGACAGTCAAAGACAGTTGAAAACAAAGATTTTTGGTTTGTTCTTCCATCTTGCTCGAAAAAAGTGCAAGCATCCAAACAGCATAAACAAAATCAAACACAAAATAAACCCTGGCCACTTTGGGTGTCTACCTTCCACACAGGAACCTATCTATGGAATCTCTCTTTTTGATTTTTATCACAGAAAAATCAATGACCACCTCACCTCCTCAGAAGACTTTCAGCTACTGCTCTCCTTACTCACAAAGACTCAGGATGCAGCAAAGCATTGGTAATCCTCTGGATTACTTATAGGGGCCTTAATTGCCTCATTCTGAACAGCTGAAGTTTTTCAATGCCCTTAAACCTTTTCTGGCTGCTTCTGCAGCCGACGCCTAATAACAATTGGTGTATTGTTTAAACAAGGCAGAAATGTATCTCCCATCTGGGACAACACCCACAGATTTACCTGACTTCCTGTCACACTATCAAAAGTGTTTCCCAGTGCTAAACCTTCCATCTGGTTTCTAAATTGCTGCATTTGCAAATTCCAAAGGCCAATATAAAGGAATAGTAGTGGTAAAAAAAAGCACTTGTGGGTTTAACCAATCTTGTTTTTTTGTACAAGTCTCCTTTAAGGGGGCGTGGCAATGGGTGTGTCCTATGCCTGCATACTTTTGCTGATAGGTGTCCCTCATTCCCATCTCTGAAAGTTGGGAGGTATGAGTTTAGTTTCTAGTGAGCATTTGAAGTTGAACCCTAGTCTTCCCTTCAGTCTTGCACAGTTGTACCCGCTCCTTTCCTCTACTGCAGGCATGTCCAAAGTCTGGCCCACGGGCCAATTGCAGCCCGTGTTCCTGTTTCAAGCGGCTCCACTGGTAATTTGTGTATATATATATATATATATATATATATATATATATATATATATATATATATATATATATATATATATATATATATAAAATCTTTTGGGCAGGACGAGTGCCGACAGATTACATACAGGAGAATCTCCGGTTTACTCGGTGGCCTCTAATAGGAAGTCCCGTCTCATGGGCTGCCATTGGACGACTGTTCTGTTTATCATAGGAGGTGGGACTTGTATTAACCACTTCATTACTGGGCACTCAAACCCCCTTCCTGCCCAGACCAATTTTCAGCTTTCAGCGCTGACGCATTTTGAATGACAATTGCGCGGTCATACAACACTGTACCCAAATTATATTTATATTGTTTTTTTTCACACTTAGGGCTGCAATGCCAGACATTGCATGTGATTTGCACCGCATTGCTGTGCAGATCACATGCAAAGTCTGTGCGATGCGAATTCAGCCATACAAACTTGCATCGCATCAGACCAAACTCGCGCAGGACCCTTTTTTTTTTTGTCCGCACCAGAATCAGATTATTGTCCGAATTTACAGTTTGCACTGCAATCTGCAAACTGATCTGGGGGTGTCATTAACTTTGAATCGACACTCCCAGCGGTTCGCATAGGGCAGTGTGAACCGCCGGCGATTCAGGTGCGATGCGAATGCGATCCGCACTGGATTTGCAGAGTTTCGCACCAAACTGAGATTAATAGAGCTTTCTTTGTGGTATTTGATCACCACTGTGTTTTATATTTTATTATACCTGTACGTACTATAAGGACAAAGCTACAAAACCCATTCAATTATTGTCAAATCAGGCAGGCCTTCACACTACTCTACTTAGTCAATGGTAGATCTAAAGGAGATTGTACAATCGGATTGTATAGCGTATGGCCAGCTTTATGCCAGCTTTGTGTGTTTTGCATCAGATTTTCAGTTTCATTTCTGAACATTTTTCATCAACGTTGAATGCGTTTGCATTTTCCTTTTGATTCCATCCAAATCACATTCAGAATACTGATTAAAATGCCAATCATTTTTATTAAAATGTCAGTTTCATCCATCGCACACTCTAGAAATCTGAGTGAGAAATAGTTGGATTATGCCGTACACTTTAGGTTAGGGTGACCAGACATCCCCGGTTTCCGGAGACAGTCCCTGCATTGGGGACACTGTCCTCAGAGCAGGGGCGGACTGACCATTGGGGCTCTCGGGCACTGCCCAAGGGCCCCATGCCACTAGGGGGCCCCATCAGGGTTGCCAGGCTCAATAAAACCAGGGACAGTATGTAAAAATCTGTGTTTTTTTTACATCTGTCCCTGATATGTCTGAAACCGACATGCTTTTGATGTGAAAATCCAGAGATTTTAACTGCCCTGCCTCTGCACTGCCTCCTGGCATAGTGGCCATCTGTAAGCCCGGGGGCCCCATAATCTTCTATTGCCCAGGGGCCCCATGAGTTGTCAGTTCGCCCCTGCCTCAGAGCCAGTCTGTCGGATTTGTCCCCGGATTGCAGTGGCATGGGGAGTATTTGTTACTCTTGCCCCGGGTGCAACATTTAAGGGGGGTGGAAAACCACCCAGGGACTCCTGTGGGCAATGAAGAGCATATGGGGCGGTGCAGATGGGGTGGTCCAGAGCGTATGATGGCTATTGCCCGCTCCTGAAAGGGGATACTGAGGAGCGGCTGGATGTCGGGAACAGTACCCGGACCGTTTTCAGCGGACATGTCCGCTCGGAGATTTTTGTCTGATGGTTGTACACACCATCAGACAGAAATCCGCGCGGACACGATACACGGTGACGTGGCCGCGCCGTCGCCGCGACGATGACGCGGCGACGTGCGCGGCCCTGGAAGGTCAATGCTTCCACGCATGCGTTGAATCACTTCGACGCATGTGAGGGCTTTCGTCCGAGCGGACATGTCCGGTGCGTCTGTACAGACGACCGAACATGTCCAACAGACATGCTTCCAGCGGACATGTTTCTTAGCATGCTAAGAAACATTTGTCCGCTGGAAACCTGTCCGATCCGCCGGAAAATTGTCCGGTCGGACGTACAGACGACCGAACATGTCCGCTGAAACTGGTCTGCGGACCAGTTTCAGCGGACATGTTCGGTCGTGTGTACGGGGCCTTAGGCTGGGTTTCACATATGTGCTCCCGCGGTTTCCAGCCTAGGGTTCGGTGCGTTTCTGTTCACCGGTTCAGATCTGAATTTTTGCCTGAATTCGCACCAAACCCAAAGATGCACAGAAACCTTTTGGGAACCGCACCATGGCTGCCCCCGGACACCCATTGAGAGCCGGTCACGCTTGCATGTCATGCAAATTGGATGCAGTGAAAACCACATCCGAACCGCGCATATGTGAACCCGGCCTCAAGGTGTTCTTTATTATATATCTGAAAACTAGGAAGTAGTATGGAACTACAAGTCCCAGCATGCACAGGTCTTGAATAGCTGTTTCAGAACTAGAAGTCCCCAGTATTCCCATCTCCGTGTATTGAGCAGAGGTGTTACAAGCTGTTAGGTGCACTGCAGTAACTAGGTCTGAATCTACATACTTGGCAGCATTGAGCCTTTCCTTAACTGACCCCTCTCTCTCCTGCTGGGATCCAGCGCCATGCTAAACAGTCCTGATGCAAACGCCAAGCCCAGCCAGCGCCTTATTGACAGGCTCGGATCAAAATGCACTTGTTAACTCCGTCGCTGCTTTTATGGGTCTGTCTCCCTCTTACGTGAACAATAAAACGTATACCACTATTATTTGCTCGTGACTGCATTAACGTCGGTGACAGTCAGTGTGTTAAATTATAATTTAAGGAGCAACGGGTAGCGACAAAGACCCCATGATTGGCCAATTAATTCTATAGTGACTCACTTGCCCTGTGAAAGACGAGGCCTACCGCCACGCACACCGGTTTATATTCTGCGTTCTGAATCAGGAAACCTATAGCCTGTATATTAATTGAGGCATTGCAGACTATAATGGTGCAGGTTTTTCAGGGCCTGCCCTGATGTCGGGAGAGGATCTGTGGCTCACTCAAGTCTTTTTCCTCTTCTCATTGTGGGGGGGTCTCTGTTCAGGAGAGCCCTCACCATGCACTTGAAACTAGTTCAGAAGGTCTTTAACCACTTCAGCCCCGGACCATCGGGATCTGGAGACTCCCTTCTTAAAGGGGGCCTCCAGATTTCGATAAGCCCTCTGCCCACAGACCCCCACAACCACAGCCCAGGGTTGTCGGGAGGAGGCCCTTGTCCCAATCAACATAAGGACAAGGTGCTTTAGGGCAGGGGGCAGAGCCAAACACCCCCCCCCCCCATATTGAGGGCATGTGGTCTGGTATGGTTCAGAAGGGGGAGGAGCTCTCTACCCCCTTTTATGACCTGCCAGGCTGTGGATTTTGGGGAGGGGGGCCACGCTGTTTTTTTTTAAACATTTTTCTATTGCCAGAAATTTAAATGTTATTTCATGGATTTTTGTTTTCTTTATAAATTTCATTTTTGCTGCAGCAGATTCTATACATGCGACGGATGTGCCACATTATAGACAGACTAAGGGGACCCTGCAGGCATTGTATTTGAAGGAATTTTTCATTTTCATATTCAATTTATTTTTATTAATCTTTAATCAATGTTTACAAATATACACGATTTATTACAATATACATTTATCTCTTCCCCTTTCTGTAATGAAAATAGAACCTTGATTATGTCTATTGGTTTCTTTAAAAAAAAAATTCTACATTCATTCTCCCATTTTCCTACTTACGTCAGTCCCCATTCACCCTAGCATACGCACCCCAAAAAAAAAAAAAATGTAATGGTTTCACTTTAAGTGTCATTAAAATTACTGCTCCTGAAAAAAATTATTGTTTTAAAAAATTTTTTTTAACATTGGTACATGTCCCCCAGGGCAGTGCCCGGACCCCCATACCCCTTTTATGGCAATAACTTGCATATAAACCTTCAAAATGGGCACTTTTGATTTCTCATCTCATCTTCGGCTCCCATAGACTTTAATTTCGTTTGTGGTTCAGAGCAGAACTTTCCCCCTGTGTGGGTGTTTACAGGGGGGTGTTAGGCCCATCTCTAGTGCTGAAGTATAACATCGCCAGTGCTTTTTGGCACCCAGGGAACTGCACATTTTGAGTACAGACGCCAAGTACGTGGCCCAGCCTTGGCAAGTCCCATGAAGAATGGGGTCCGCCTAGTTTTGGCCGAGGGGACCATGATTACCCCCAGTCCCTGTCGTGAGTCTTGCACCCCAAGTATCAGGGCCAATCAGGGGCGGACTGACAACTCATGGGGCCCCCGGGCAATAGGAGATTATGGGGCCCCTGGGCAATATGAGATTTTGGGGCCACCAGGCAATAGATTATGGGGCCACACAGAATATACACACATACAGTATACATACACAGTATACACACAGACACACTACACACAAAGGGCCAGGTCCACGTAGTGCATCATATATTTCGGCAGGCATAGCGTATCCTAGTAACGCTACGCCGCCGCAACTTTGAGAGGCAAGTGCTGTATTCACAAAGCACTTGCCTCTAAAGTTACTGCGGCGTAGCGTAAATCTGCCGGCGTAAGGGCGGGGAATTCAAATGATAAAGATGTGGGCGTGTTTTATGTTAATTTTACTTGACCCAACGTAAATGACGTTTTTTTCTGAACGGCACATGCGCCGTCCGTGGGGGTATCTCAGTGCGCATGCTCCAAATTAACCCGCAAAAAAGCCAATGCTTTCGACGTGAACGTCATTCTACGCAAAGCCCTATTCGCGAACGACTTGGGCAAACAACGTAACATTTCCAAAATTCGACACGGGAACGACGTCCATACTTAACATTGAGTACGCCTCATATAGCAGGGGTAACTTTACGCCAGAAAAAGCCTTACGGAAACAACGTAAAAAAATGCGTCGGCCGGACGTACGTTTGTGGATTCGCGTATCTAGCTAATTTGCATACTCGATGCGGAAATCGACGGAAGCGACACCTAGCGGCCAGCGGAAATATGCACCTTAGATCCGACGGCGTACTAAGATGAACGCCAGTCGGATCTAGCCCAGCTTCAGGCGTATCCTGTTTTGTGGATACAAAACAAAGATACGCCGGAGCAACCTAGCAGTTACGCGGCATATCAATAGATACACCAGCGTAATTGCTTTGTGGATCTGGCCCACAGTATACACATACACACACTGAAAAGGTAGTGGAGAGGCGGGGCAGCTATAATCTTGAGATTTACAAAAAAAATGATTTTTACATACTGTCCCTGGTTTTTCTGAGGCTGCCAACCCTGATGGGGGCCCCCTAGTGGCATGAGGCCTGTAATGGAATGACCCGGGACAAACAGAGACTTTGTAAGGATAAGGGGTACTCCTGTACCGGCGTCACCAAGGAGTCTTATGTCTAGGGTCACCTTATGTCCGATAGGGCCATAGGGTGACTGAGAAATTATATCCTAAATTACAGGACATGGGACATTACTGATAGAGATATTGCAAGTTGTTGGTTATTTTGTGACCCAACCAGTCAATAGTGACTCATTTCTATGATTAGCCCTGGCTAGTGACATGCTAATTGAGTCAGGCTCCTGGAAGACCTTTCATTGTGTGATAACACTGCTTTAAGCCTATTGATGCTCAGAGGTGTGAATACCTTTCTGTCAAGCTGTATGCGGAGACAGAACGTCTGTCTAGGGATGTGGATTGAGAAGAGATCATTGTGTGATGGTGTTTTGTTTGAGTTCTGGTAATGAAGGAATGTGCCGTGATTAGATCATGATAATTATAGACCGGCGCCGACATGTCTAGAATGTTTAGCAATTAGCCATCTGAAGGTGTATTAAAGCCCCCCAGGGTGTGGGTGGAGAGTTTGATTGTTCATGTGCCTTGAAAACTGTAAAAAAAACTGAGAGTGAACCATTAAAGTTGTCTTACATTTGAAACCAGAGAACACGGAGCAAGTCTCGTTATTCTTGGAAATGGGATGCCTGCTGGTTTGTCTGTGTGTCAGATGAGCTGTCGTAGTTGATGGAAGGTCGTAAACGGTGGTGACCGTTACAAGGCCCTTGGGCAGTGCCCGAGGGCTCGAATGGTCAGTCCGCATCTGGGGCCAATGGTCCTTTTTTTTTGGAGGAGAACTATCTATACACCCTGTGCACTTTTTTGTGTGCTTCACTTTTTTATTGCACCTGGTGTTTAGTTTCAGGAAGCATTGTTTTAGTGGAAGATTAAAAAATATTGAAAATGACTCTTGAAATTACCTTTTAACATGTAAAAGCTTTTATGGTGATTGTAGCAATTGAGTTTAGATCTGTTCTAAATGAACTCATAAAGGTTAGTGAATTAGCACCATAGAAGAGGAGTCACTAAAAACCACAAAGGGAGCAGAAAACTGAACACCTCCCCCCTCCTCCGCATATCTTATCCAAAGCCTTCCAGTGTCTTGTTCAGCCTTTGAGCTGCTCATTTAAAAAAAAAATGATTAGCCTGGTACAGACTCATACAGCAGAACTGAGGACAGGATGTGAAGAGTCGCAGCTTCAGATGGAATGTGAGTACAGCTGATTTATGAAGAGACGCAGCCATGGTGAAGCCCAGGAGCAGTTGCTCTTCACCATTGATAATTAGACCCTTGATAGAAACATCACCGGCCCACTTCTAGGATCAGCTACAGAGCTTAAAGCTGAACTCCGGCCTTCCCTTCAGTCTTGTACAGTTGTACCGGCTCCTCTACTTCACTGCACACTGTGAGCTTCTCACCATGTACATTAGAAGCTGCAGCAAGTAAGGCTGGCCATAGACGCTTCGAACCGTGCAGGCCAGGGGTGTTGCTAGGTCTACAAAAGATCTGGGGCTAGAGCCCATAGCAGCGAAGTAAAGAAAGTCATACGTTTGGGCGGGCATACACGTGTACAGGGGCGGGACTTACCATTGGGATTGACTGGGCTCAAGCCCATGGGCCCTGCCCAATAGGGGGCCCCTTACGTTTAAGTTTTTTTAATAATATGGCAGTCATTTAAAGTGGTTGTAATGAAAAACCCTCGGACACAACATCATCTTAAAAAATAGCCCATAACACAGGCAGCTGATCATTTGCATGACGTCACCGCGCTCGCGCACATGAGTCCCTCTAAACCGGCATTTAAAGCTTGCCGGAATGCAGTCTGTGAGAACTTCCCCTCTGTCCGGCACAGAGGAGAAGTCTTGCGGTGTTTAGCTCCTTCCACTCTTCCTGATTCTCCCCCGTGTGACTAAAGAAGACGTCACAAACGGGGAGTGAAAGAAAACGGCAACGCAACCGCGCATGCGCGAGATTACCGACAGGGACACAGTAAGGGCTGTCTCTGGTCCTCCCCGCAAGAACTCGCCACATTCATGCGAGAGAGCTCGCATGGTAGTGAGTGAGTGAAAAACGTATGTAGCGCAACACATGCGAACTGAATCGCCTCTGAGTCCTTGCGGGGCGCGCTCCCGGGATACAGCGAGCGGCCATAGCAGCTCGCTGTATCATTCGGCCCCGCCCCTCGGCGCTCCACGTCACTGGATGTGATTGACAGCAGCGCCAGCCAATGGCTGCGCTGCTCTCAATCCATCCGCTCTAGCCAATCAGTGGCCAGGCTGAGCGGCGCAGAGGATCTTGGGACCGAGCGTGGGACTTTTGACGGGTCAGGTAAGTAAAACGGGGGCTCGGGGGGGGGGGGGGGGAAGCGGAATCATCAGATGTTTTTCACCTTAATGCATAGATTGCATTAAGGTGAATTTTTTTTTTCCTTTACAACTCCTTTAATAATTGAAAAACTGCAAAAATCGTCCAGGGTTCACTTCCGAATCGTGATCTATATTTTTATTCTCAGTTTATACAGATTTGTGTAGCTCTAATACATAGCTTGTGTATGTATCATTTCGTTCTATTTAAAGTAATGTATAGAAGGTAGGGCCCGAAAGTGACACAAGCCCAGGGGCCCCCACCACAAGTCCTTCCTGCACGTGTCGTGTATATCCTTGTTAGGCATTTCCTGACAATTATATTGCCCGGCAGATCGGTATAGAAGTGGACACGGCACAATGATTAAATTGTCAGAACTGCTGAATATAGATAACTTGTGCCTGATAACATTAACTAGTCATGTTCCTCCCCCAGCCACCAGCTGAGCAGATGGAGCCCAGAGCCAACCCTAGGTAAGAGACTCTGGGCTATATCCCCAGTAGCCACCCCCTAGCGACGCCACTGGTGCAGGCTGAATGTGCCAAGTTGATCAATCGATCAACTTGGGTACAACCAGCTTACTGGATAGGCTTCCGATTATTGCAAGCAGCTTCTATAGCCACTAGCGATAATCACTGTCTTCTCCTTGCGGGGACGGCTTGCTGATTCCCCTGTCAACACTGTGTGTGTTGATGGGGGAATTGTTCAAATGTTTTTTGGTTGCAGAAAATAACTTTGCACCGTTTATGGCAGGCTTAAGATACAACTAGGGTTTCCACCTGTCCGGTTTTCACCTGGACAGTCCAGTTTTTGAATGATGTTGTTTTTCGGGTTTTTATGTGCCTGAAACACGGACACAGTATTTAGACCAGACTGCACTGGGAGTGACAAGTGTACTCGGCCATCTGATGTGTGTTTCCTCTCCCCGCCAGCTGCCTGTCTCACTCACAGCACCCCGGATCAAAGCTGCCTCCTCCTCCTCTGCTCTGTTTACATATACAAAAGGAGGAGGAGGGACACACGCTGATCAAGGTCTGTAGAAAGTTTTTATTATACTCTGTAGAAGAACATGGGAGGGGTAGAGAGTGGCTGCAAAGGAGGAAAACGAAATAAGTATGTGGAGGGGGGTAAAAGGGATATGTGCTGGGGGGTGCTTTGGCAGGGGAGAGGACTTATGCCACAAGTGTGGATTGGATTTGAAATCTGACAACCCCTTCTAGCACAAGTCCTCTCCCGTCCCAAAGCACCCCCAGCACATATCTGACCCCCTCCCCCTGATGGCTCTAGCCCTAGCCCTCTCCACTCCCAAAGCATCCCCCCAGAACACATTCAGCCCCCCCAAGCAAGCACACAAATCCCTTTCCTGACAGGGAAGAGGAGACAGATTGTTTGTTCCTACCAAGTAGGAACAATGACCTGTCTCCTTCCCCAGTCATTCCAATCCCCCCATAGTTAGAAACACAAACAAGGGAACCATAGGAGTGCGCAGCCTATTGGATTAGGGTGTGCACTCTAAAGCTCAAGCACACATGCATGTGTCTACATTTATATGACCCCGGCACATTGATCTCCCTGCCGACACAGTCAAAGAGAAGAGTGTAAACACTTCTCTTATTGCAGAGCCATTAGAGGGAGATCTTCCCCATGTTCCTGCTGCTACACAGAGGAATAATACTAATGTGCATGGGGTTATTAGGGTGTGCCTGGGCACACCCTGTGCGCACGCCTATGGAGGGAACACATTTAACCCCTTGATCGCCCCCTAGTGTTAACCCCTTCCCTGCCAGTGACATTTTCACAGTAATCGGTGCATTTTTAAAGCTCTGATCGCTGTATAAATGTCAATACAAAAATGTGTCAAAAGTGTCCACTCTGTTTGCCGCAATGTCGCAGTACCGCAAAAAAATGCAGACCACCTTCATTACTAGTTAAAAAAAAATGCCATAAATCTTCCCCCATAGTTTGTAGACGCTATAACTTTTGTGCAAAACAATTTATATACGCTTATTGCGATTTTTTTTTATTTTTTTATTTACCAAAAATATGTAGAAGAATACATAGTGGCCTAAACTGAGGAAGAAATGTGTTTTTTGAAACATTTTTGGGGATATTTATTATAGCAAAAATTAAAAAATATAGTTTTTTTTCAAAGTTGACGCTTTTTTTTGTTTATAGCGCGAATTTTTTTGTTTGGGTACAGCGTTGTACGACCGCGCAATTGTCAGTTAAAACTACGCAGTGCCGTATCGCCAAAAATGGGCTGGTTGTTAAGGGGGCAAATCTTCCGGTCCCTAAATGGTTAAAGCTGCACCAGTGTGAACCAGGGCTCATTGGCACCCAAACACGTGCATTGCGTTTTGCCACTATTGCAGTACAATTTGGAATCGCTGCGATTTTGCCCGATATGAACAGGCCTGAGCAATTATGGCCCCATTCACACCTGAGCGTATGGGAATCACAGCAAAGCATGCAACACGTTTGCGTTGCCGCCATTTCTTAAATGAAAAACGTGCAATGCCTAACGTGACAGAATTTGGTACATGAGCTTCTTTGGCGTGTTTTTGGATGGTGCCGCTCCAAAAATGTGCCAAAAAAATGGCGTAGGAGTGTCGCTCCGATGTGAACTGGGCCTACATGCAAACGGCTGCGAATAGCTACGGGCGCCCTCAGGCTCCCATTGCTTTCAGTGAGGCTTCCTGCCAACATCGAATCGCAGGGAACCCCCGTTAAGTCTCCTGCAGATAATGACCAATAATGATTGAGATCTTAGATTGATAGCACTGCGGTGGAGTTTGATTGGCTTACAGTGCAGAACCTCCCACTCTCAGCCTGATATCTGCTATGCAGTGGACTGAAACCTGATAATATAAAAATAGAACTTGGTTATGCTACAACTATTTTAAAATATATTTAATGATTCTAATGAATACATAACTGAGCTAAAGGATGTTTTTTGTAATTTGCCTGGGGTTCCAATTTAATGACACATTCCATTTACACGTACTCCCATCATGCAGCGTGCATGTTCTGAATGAAGAGATGTGATCAGTATTTGGGAGGAATACTCGGGGCCTATTCATTCTGTGCTCTTAAAAGCAAATCGATTTTGGCATGCGTTTTCACTAGTGTTATAGATGCATTTGAGTCAGTTTTTTTCATCAGTTAAAGCTGTACTCTGATTTCACTGCACACTGTGAGCTTCTAGAAATGTGCATTTGAAGCTGCAGCAAGTTAGTGAGAGCCTGCCTCATTCCTGGCTATAGGACGTCCAGCGTCATCAGGGCCGCCATCAGGGGGGTACAGGCATTACACCTGTAAGGGGCCCGATGGTCCCCAGGGGCCCGGTTGGCCACCCTCCCGTTTTTTGTTTTTTTTTGCGTTATACCTGTAAGGGGCCCGATGGTCCCCAGGGCCCCTTACAGGCCCAGCTGGCCCCCCTCCCGTTTTAATTTATTTTTAATTTTTTTTGCATTACACCTGTAAGGGGCCCCTTACAGGCCCAGCCGACCCCCCTCTCATTTTTTTTGTTATTATTATTTTTTGCATTACACCTGTAAGGCCTTGTACACACGACCGAACATGTCCGCTGAAACTGGTCCATTGGAGAACCCGAGAACCCGCGCATGGCGTCGAAGTGATTCGACGCATGCGTGGAAGCATTGAACTTCCGGGTTCGCGCACTTCGCAGTGTTATCGTCGCATCGTCACCGTGTCGTCTGTCCGCGGGGAATTTGGTCTGATGGTGTGTACAGCCATCAGACCAAATGATCCCATCGGACTGTCCCGACGTGTGTACGAGGCCTAAGGGGCCTGATGGTTAAGGGGTAAGGGGCTTATTATGTCGGGTCAGGAGAGAAGAGATTACACTTGTTTTCTTATAATCCCCCCCCCCCCCCCCCCGCTGTTCTCTGCTCCAGGGGGGCCCTGCCTAAAGCGGTGTGAGGTGCCCCAAAATTTGTGATGGCTGCCCTGAGCGTCATCTAGCCGTTTCTTCCCCAGCTTGACTGTCTCTGGCCCACCCCTTTTTTTTCATTGAATTTCTGTTCTTTCAGTCATGTGGGTATTACCAAATGCAAGTCAAGGAATTCCACTCCTCCAGATTTACATCCACCCAGCGGTGGGCAGGAGGGGAGGTTGCCCTGGGCACTGTGGTTTCATGTTTGTTTTCTTTTTTATCACTTACTGTTATGGCGACAACAGATTACAAACAGAAAGCAAATATTGCCAGTATACTACCGTGTTTCCCCCGAAAATAAGACTTAACCTTATTTTCCAGAAGGGCTGCAATATAAGCCCTACCCCCGAAAATAAGCCCTAGTTTAAAATGCTTGTAAAATCCTATAATCCACTCTATTACAGTAGTATCTAATGTACAATGTGTGTGTTTCTGTAATATAATTGAGAGGAAGAGAGCTCCGGCAGGTCACAGAAGCGCAAAGCGGCGCTATAACGAAGGTATTTTGCACAATTATATTACAGAAACACACACATTGTACATGATATAATACTGTAATAAAGTGGATTATAGGATTTTACAAGCATTTTAACTTCACACTGGGGATTCCATTCGGGCAGGGGAAGAGAAGACAGTACATTACATGGTAAAACCTACCCTGAAAATAAGCCCTACTGTGTCTTTCGTTGCCAAAATTAATATAAGACCCTGGCTTATTTTCTGGGAAACACGGTATCTGCAGCCTGAGAGTCGGTGGTCAGAAGTCACCTAAAGTCTGACAGTTGCTGCTCATTCAACTGACCTGGTGTCTCCAAACTCCTAATGCCCCGTACACGTGGCCGGGATTTCCGACGGGAAAACTGCGACGAGAGCTTATGGCCGGGAATCCCGACCGTGCGCAAGCTCCATCGCAGTTTTTCAGACGGGAAAACTGCAAAAAACCTCCCGCATAAAAAAAGAGAACTGGCTCTCTTTTTTCCCGTCGGGATTCCCGGCCGTGTGTACGGGGCATAAGTGTGCATAGCAAGGTCTAATAAAATCACCCTGTAGTTGCTTTCAATAGTCTCTGTTATTCCTCAATGTTATGCACTTCCAGGACCAGAGAGACAGTGTGTGAGGTCAGGCAGTTATAATATAAATAAATATGATATAAATCATAAGTAAGCCTGCAGAATTACAATAACTTAAGAATGAATAATTTTATTTTTGCATAAACCCAGTCTTGACCGGCTTTCCTTAAAGTGGGCTTTTCTTGAAAATTCAAGGTCCTTTTATCATGGAGTCCTAAGATCTCTGAATCAAAAATGCTAAGCAAAATCAAGAGGATTTGGGGATTTCATGCCTAGATAAAAGGTACACTACATTGTCGAAAGTATTGGTACGCCTGCCTTCACACACACACATGAACTTTAATGGCATCCCAGTCTTAGTGCGTAGAGTTCCATATTGTGTTGACCCACCCTTTGCAGCTATAACAGCTTCAACTCTTCTGGGAAGGCTGTCCACAAGGTTTAGGGGTGTGTCTATGGGAATGTTTGACCATTCTTCGTGAAAGCACATATGTGAGGTGCTCTAATTCATCTCAAAGGTGTTCTATCAGCCTGAAGTCAGGACTCAGTCAAGTACCTCCACTCCAAACTCACTCATCCATGTCTTTATGGACCTTGCACTGGTGCGCAGTCATGTTGGAACAGGAAGTGGCCATCCCCAAACTGTTCCCACAAACTCCTGACCTCAACTTCAACCACAACCTCAAAAATGCGCTTCTGGAAGAATGGTCAAACATTCCCATAGACACACTCCTAAACCTTGTGGACAGCCTTTCCAGAAGAGCTGAAGCTGTTATAGCTGCAAAGGGTTGGCCAACTCAATATTGAACCCTACAGACTTTTAGCTAGATTCAGAAAGACTTAGGCCGGCGTATTTGTAGATACGCCAGCCTAAGTCTGAATCTGCGCCGACAAAAATTTAAGCGTATTCTGGTAACCAGATACGCTTAAATTAGGCTAAGATACGAGCGCCGTAAGTCTCTTACACCGTCGTATCTTAAAGTGTAATTTTTAGGCTGGCCGCTAGGTGGCGCTTCCATTGAGTTCGGCGTGGAATATGTAAATCACTAGATACGCCTATTCACGAATATATGCCTGGCCGACGCAGTACAGATACGCTGTTTACGTAAGGCATTTTCAGGCGTAAAGTTATTTCATCAAATAGCTGGACTAGTAATGTTAAGTATGGCCGTCGTTCCCGTGTCGTAACTTGAAAATTTTAAGTTGTCTGCGTAAGTCGTCCGTGAATAGGGCTGGACGTAATTTGTTGAAACCAATACGTCCAAGGGGCGTACTTTGCCGCAATGCACACTGGGATATGTACACGGACAGCGCATGCGCCGTTCGTAAAAAACGTCAATCACATTAGGTCACCCCTTATTATCATAAAACACGCCCCCTCAGCCTAATTTTAATTAGGCGCGCTTACGCCGGCCCCATTTACGCTACGTCGCTGTAAGTTAGGAGGCAAGTACTTGTGAATACAGTACTTGCCTCTCTGACTTAAGGCAGCGTAGCGTAAATACGATACGCTACGCCGCCTTAAAGATGCGGCGACCTACTTGAATCCAGCTATAAGACTGTTAAAGTTCATGTGCGTGTAAAGGCAGGCGTCCCAATACTTTCGACAATATAGTGTATGTATGCAAAAATGTGAAGGTCTGTCCAAATTGTGGTTGGGCTTTAAGATGAAAAAAAAAAGTTTAAACAGAAAACAAAGGGGCATATTTGTGTAAATCTAGGCACATTTTTTCGGAGCACTGACAGAAACATGAGATCAAATTCTGGCTCAAGTGAGTAATTTAGGGTCAAAATCCGTGATTTGTTCATAGAGTGGGACAGGCGATAGCTGGAGTTTGAATATTGAGTGGGGTGGAGAATGGAGTGGGAAAGTTGATGAAGTGGGATAGTTGATGGTGCCAAATAGAAGATAAAGGGTTGTAGACCATGGAGTAGGATAGGTGATGGAGCAGGATAGACCGTAGAGCCGGTTGAAGAAGATGGAATGGGATAGATAATGGAGTGGAATAAATAATGAAACGGTGTAGTTGATGGAGCATGATAGATGACTGAATGGGATAGATCAGGGGTGTCCAACCTTTTTGACCTTCCTGGGCCACATTGGAAGAAGTGGAATTGTCTTTGGCCACACCCAAAAAACACTAACAATCAGCGAGGATAGCTGATGAGCAAAAAAGTCAGGCTGATCACATAGCAACGATCACTGATATAAATCACTTATGTTGTTTTTGATAAACTCACACATCAATATCTGGTTCGATAGGTGCTCATCAGATATTTTAGTTCTCATTTTCCCTCGTGTGCATCATCCTTGAAAATAGTTGCTCATAAATAGAGGGTGCTGCTGAAAACTGATGAAATAAATAAGGCTTGATTGTGAAGAGTTGGATATTTTTCTTTGGGAAGATAAAACTTATAAAAGTCCAGTAAAGAGACACTGTCAAATTTTTCTTTGACCGCACGTGTTTGCTAAATGTAACACATTTTTATGAAAATTTCACCCCAAAAGTCAACATTTCTAAGTAAGTTTATCTTTTTGTGTTGGGCTGCATTCATAGCTGTCTTGGGCTGCAGGTTAGACACCCCCGGGATAGATCATGAGGAAGGATAGATGATGAAGGAGTTTGATAGACGAAGGAGTTAAAGGGGTTGTAAAGGAATTTGTTTTCCCTAAATAGCTTCCTTTACCGTACTGCAGTCCTCCTTCACTTACCTCATCCTTCCATTTTGCTTTTAAATGTCTTTATTTCTTCTGAGAAATCCTCACTTCCTGTTCTTCTGTCTGTAACTCACCACCATAATGCAAGGCTTTCTTCCTGGTGTGGAGAAAGCCTCTTGAGGGGGGAGGGGGCGAGCAGGCAAGTCAGGACACTCTCTACTTTGCAGATAGAGAAAGCAGCTGTTTGTTAGTGGGCGTCCTGACACTCCTGCTCGCCCCCTCAAGAGGCTTTCTCCACACCAGGAAAAAAGCCTTGCATTACGGTGTGGAGTTACAGACAGAAGAACAGGAAGTGAGCATTTCTCAGAAGAAATACGGACATTTAAAAGCAAAATTGAAGGATGAGGTAAGTGAAGGAGGACTGCACTAAGGTAAAGGAAGCTATTTAGGGAAAAAAATAATTTCCTTTACAACCCCTTTAAGTAGACCATGAATTGGAATAAACCATAGAGAGGGATAGACCATGGCGAAGGGTAGATGAGTGGGACAGATGATGGAGCAAGATAGACAATGGAATGGTATATAGGTTGATGGAGCGGTAATATAGTATGAAATCTGAGTGGGATAGCCCATGGAGAGGGATAGACAATGAAGTAGGGTAAATTATGGAGTTTGATAGACAAAGGGGGTAAAGTAGACCATGAATTGGAATAAACCATGGAGAGGGATAGACCATGGAGAAGGTTAGATGATGGGGTAGGGTTAGACCATTGAGAGGGGATAGATGATGAGTAGGGTATACCATGGGGAGGGGTAGATGATGGAATGGGATAGATGGCAGAGCAGGGTAGACCATGGAGAAGGGTGGATAATAGGGTAGGGTAGACCATGGAGAGGGATAGATGATGAAGTAGGCTAAATGATGGAGTAGGGTATACCATGGGAGGGGTATATGATGGAATGGGATAGATGACAGAGCAGGGTAGACAATAGAGAAGGGTAGATGATAGGGTAGGGTAGACCACAGAGATGAATAGATGATGAAGTAGGGTAAATGATTGAGTAGGGTATACCATGGGGAGGGGTAGATAATGGAATGGGATAGATGACAGAGCAGGGTAGACCATGGGGAAGGGTAGATTATAGGGTAGGGTAGACCACAGAGATGGATAGATAATGAAGTAGGGTAAATGATGGAGTAGGGTATACCATGGGGAGGGGTATATGATGGAATGGGATAGATGACAGAGCAGGGTAGACCATGGAGAGGGATAAATGATAAAGCGAGATAAACCGTGAAGGATAGACGATGAAGTAGGGTAGACCAGGGGACTCGTGCCCCAAGGGCTGGATAGAGGCAAGCATAGGGCCACATCCGGCCTCAGGGCTGCAGTTTAGAGACCACCGGTGTAGACCATAGAGTGGGATAGAGTGCTCTGGCTTTTCCATAAGATCTTTGGTAAGTTATTGACAAATACAATTTTTCTGAACTGTTCATGGCCTTCAGAAGTAACAATGGTTGTGTTGTGAATGCAGCTCATGTTACCAAGACCTAATCATCCTGTTGAAGAATGAAAAATCCACATGTGCAATCAACAACATATGTAGCTCAGTGGGGAAAATGTGTTTTATAAAGATGGTAAATCTTGTAGCGGGTGTTTCTCGGAAAGGAACGCTGCAAGTAATCAACAAATGAATCTTTAGCCTCTTTATAAATACATCCCATAATCAGACTCGGGTAGGCTTTCATTTACTGTACAGAATCCCTTCTTTATTTTTACACCGCACCCTGCTGGGACTTGTGGCTCTTCACCAGGCAGCGGGTTCCATCTAAGGATGATTAAATAATGCAGTTTATGGTTATTATTTTTAATGTGTGATAAGAAGTCGTATTGTTTATTATGTTAATAATTCAGAATATCGAGCTTGGTGTGAGAATAATGAGAAATCCAGTTTGTGATCAATAATAAATAGTGGAAATATTATGTTCTACTTTAGAATTAAGAATATGAGTTGTAAGAGTAGTGTTTGATTTTGAGTTTCATTGTTCAAAACAAAAAGGTAGGGAGGCCTCTTTTTTAACCACTTGCTTACTGGGCACATATACCCCCTTCCTGCCCAGGCAAAATTCCAGCTTTCTGCACTGCGTCGCTTTAACTGACAATTGCGCGGTCGTGCGACGTGCCTCCCAAACAAAATTGACGTCCTTTTTTCCCCACAAATGGAGCTTTCTTTTGGTGGTACTTGATCACCTCTGCGGTTTTTATTTTTTGCGCTATAAACAAAAAAAGAGACAATTTTGAAAAAAAAAAACACAATGGGCCAGATTCTCGTACAGTGGCGTATCTTTGCGCGGACGTAACGTATCTGATTTACGTTACGCCTCTGCAACTTAGACGGGCAAGTGCTGTATTCTCAAAGCACTTGCTCCATAAGTTGCGACGGCGTAGCGTAAATCGGCCAGCGTAAGCCCGCCTAATTCAAATGTGGGACAGGGGGCGTGTTTTATGTTAATGTTCTGTGACCCGACGCTCCCAGTTCATAGCGCACCCCTGAACTCTGCACTCTGTACATAACGCACTCCTGAACTCTGCACTCTATACATAGCGCACCCCTGAACTCTGCTCCCAGTTCATAGCGCACTCCTGAACCCTGCACTCTGTACATAGCGTTCCCCAGATACAACCAGTCCTTTGAGGGCAACCGTACTGCTGATGCGGCCTGCCATGTACAGTATAGGCATTGATGAGATGATTTACATTCAGTCGATGACTTGTACAAGTATAGCTTGGAACATTGAAAAGACAATAATTCCCATTTAGTTGAATGATTCTAGTTTTGATTTGGGTTTTAAAGTATAATACTCCCCGACTGTTCATATTTAGGAACAATAGAGCGGATAGACAATGGAGTCGGATAGGAATGAAATTGGCAAGCTCAACGCTACCAGAAAGTGGCGCAGCTTTGCTCATCAGAGCTGCCTGCCAATCTGAACAAGAAAACCTTTGCTGGGTGTATTCTCCAGCATCCGCTAACAGCTAAAATAATACTTTTCAGTTTTTAGTGGCGGACCTTTAAAGTGACTTTAAATGACAGTTAAATGATGGGTTGGAGCTTAGCATATGAAGTCGTGGGCCTTTATGTCCGAAATCCAGGCGCTCCACAGCGATATGGAAGCTGATTTGAAGATTATCACAGGTACACACAATCACCTCAAGGTTTCTTAACCACTTAAGACCCGGACCTTTAGGCAGCTAAAGGGCCCGGCCAGGTTTTGTGATTCGGCACTGCGTCGCTTTAACAGACAATTGCGCGGTCGTGCGACGTGGCTCCCAAACGAAATTGGCGTCCTTTTTTCCCCACAAATAGAGCTTTCTTTTGGTGGTATTTGATCACCTCTGCGGTTTTAATTTTTTGCGCTATAAACAAAGAGAGCGACAGTTTTGAAAAAAATGCAATATTTTTTACTTTTTGCTATAATAAATATCCCCCAAAAATATATAAAAAAAAAAATTTTCCTCAGTTTAGGCCGATACGTATTCTTCTACCTATTTTTGGTAAAAAAAATCGCAATAAGCGTTTATCGGTTGGTTTGCACAAAATTTATAGCGTTTACAAAATAGGGGATAGTTTTATTGCATTTTTATTATTTTTATTTTTTTTTACTACTAATGGCGGCGATCAGCGATTTTTTTTGTTGTGACTGCGACATTATGGCGGACACTTCGGACAATTTTGACACATTTTTGGGACCATTGTCATTTTCACAGCAAAAAATGCATTTAAAATGCATTGTTTACTGTGAAAATGACAATTGCAGTTTGGGAGTTAACCACAAGGGGGCGCTGACGGGGTTATGTATGACCTCATGTCTGTTTCTAACTGTAGGGGGGTGTGGCTGTAGGTGTGACGTCATCGATTGTGTATCCCTATAAAAGGGATCACACGATCGATGCCGCTGCCACAGTGAAGCACGGGGAAGCTGTGTTTACATACAGCTCTCCCCGTTCTTCAGCTCCGGGGACCGATCGCGGGACTCCAGCGGTGATCGGGTTCGCGGGTCCCACAGTCCCGGTCATGGAGCTTCGGACCGGGTCATGCGCCGCAACCCTCGGCTGGGTTCTAGTACAGGACGTACCTGTACGTACATGTGCCCAGCCGTGCCATTCTGCCGATGTAAATGTGCAGGAGGCGGTCCTTAAGTGGTTAAAGAGGAACTTCGGTTTGTTTTTTCATTTTTTTAAAGGCAGCGACTACAAATACTGTATCTGATGAGTGATGACTCTTGAAAATGATGTAATTGCAAGTTTGGGGTCCAGCGCTGCCTTCCTGCAGTTGGTTCTTCTTACCGCTGCAGGTCCCGGGCAATGCCATCTTGGATATGAGAGCCGACTGTGGCTTCCCGAGGAACTACAGCTTGCACCCCACTACACATGCACGGGCTCGCGTGGCATTCTGTGTGTAGCACTACCCCCGTAGGAGCTGCTGGTTTAGATTTGGGCCTTGCACGTTACCTCAACATTTGTCGTCTGGGGGAAGAAAGTCTGAAAGAACTCCAATGTCCACACAAGATGTAAAACCTTTAACTGTCGGGTTTTATTCTTTTGCTCAAAAGTTGTGAAGAAGGTAGAAGGATGAAGGGGGGAAGGGAAGGTTCAGGGACGCGGTACAGATCACTGGGGAGAAACCTCTATACTCCGAAGTCATTCACCACTCCCTATTGAGTGGGTATTGCTCATCCGGATAGGCCCCTCTCACCTGGCCTAGCAGCCGGAATGATGCAGGCCCGTCGGAACCCGACAGGCAAACCAAGCAATGGCCTGGGGCCCCCGAGCTGGCCAGGGGCCCCGAGCTAGCCAAGGGGCCCAGCAGGGAGGGCCCTTGCCGCACCGCTGCTTCCTCCTGCAGGAGAATCAGGTTCCTGTTCCCGGCCGGACTGACAGGAAGTGCACACACGGTGTGTTCACTTCCTCTCAGTCCGGCCCCGGGAACAGCAAACTGAATGCCCTGTACCGCGCGGTTATGGTACACGGCCGACCGGACTGCAGGAGGACGCAGCGATGCGGCAAGGGCCCTCCCTGCTGGGGCCCCTGTGCGGACACCAGGATAGAGGTAAGCCGACAAAAACAAACCCCCCCCCCTTCGCAACTAGAAAAGTGATTATTTTTTTTATTTTTATTTTTGCTTGGGGCGCCCTAATATCTTCAAACGGCCCTGTTTTCTGCCACAGGATGTAACACCCGAACTTCCAGCCATACAGTTAAAGAGCCTTTAAGCCGACCCGGCGAACTGTAGGACAACTTGAGTTGCAGATCCCTCCTTAATAAGGTCAGCAGGCCTATCCCGAGACATAAGCCTTCCGCTTGGTCTCCTCCAGGGCAGGTCCTCCCTCGGTTTCCTTTTATTAAGTATAGCTTCCTTTGCTTAGATGGACAGCTTGGGATCCCTCTTGATTCGCAGGCCCCGGTCAGCAAAACTGGGCCTAGTGATAGAGATGCAGCCTCGGGCCAACGTGGTCGCGGGGCTGGAAATCACGCAACACATACCTCGCGCCAGGAGGGCCACGAGGCGAAGGACCCCAAAATATGGCGTCTGCCCCTTAAAGCGGGGGTTCACCCTAAAAACAATTTTCTAACATTACATCCAGCATCTTAACGACATTTACAGTATGCACGTCTTTTTTGTTTTATCGCCGTACATACCGTTATATTGAGATTTTCTCCCCTGGCTTCCGGGTTCTGATTCCTGCGGGACTGGGCGTTCCTATCCCTGGGTTAGATGATTGACGTCTGGTGAAACAGTTCCCATGTCGCACAAGGCGCGTCACCAGATTTCCGTAAATAGCCGAGCTGCGAGTCGACGCTATACGGCGCCTGCTGTGTAGAGCTGACTGCGCTAGCGCCGTATAGTGCCGACTCACAGCTCGGCTATTTACGCAAATCTGGTGACGCGCCTTGTGCGACATGGGAACTGTTTCACCAGACGTCGATCATCTAAGCCAGCGATAGGAACGCCCAGTCCCGCAGGAATCAGAACCCGGCGATAAAACAAAAAAGACGTACGGCGATAAAACAAAAAAGACGTGCATACTGTAAATGTTGTTAGTATCCTGGATGTAATGTTAGAATTGTTTTTTTTAGGGTGAACCCCCGCTTTAAGTATCCCTTCCCGGCATGCACAGTGAAGCACCACTCCCACTGGGCTGTTCCCGAGGAAAGATACTCAATGATCTATGGCTTGGCCGTGTTCCAACACTGGCCTGTGGTGGTATCGCCACCTACAGGCAATAGTGGGAAAATACTATCAGGCACAGCCTCTGCCAGAACAGAGGCTAATTTAGTACACATCATCACAGTCTGAGCCATATTATCGGCTCAGACACCCACTAAATTTAACATAGCGCCCAGTCATTTGGGAGCAGGGCGCTACATGTGAATGGTCCTGCAGCCAAAGGAGACTTTGGGGGACGGGGAGGTAGGGCAAAGTGTGTACTGCTAACAATCGGCACACTCTAAATCCCCCCTCCAAAAAAAATGTAACTCGGTTACAGGCTTGGAGGGAGGGATTGAAACAGCAGAACTTAAATTTTTGAGCAAAGTTCCACTTTAACGTCATAAGGATTGTTAAAGGGGTGTTCCAGCCTTTTTTTAAGTTTATTAAAAGTCAGCAGCTACAAAAAGTGTAGTTGCTGGCTTTTAATAAACAGACACTTACCTGCTCCACGACTCCAGCGACGCGCCGGCCGGGGCTCCGCCCCTTGCCCCCCCTCGCCAGCCGGCGGCTTCACGGCCGGGCACCCCACTGCGCATGCGCGAGCGGCACTGCGCATGCGCGAGTGACGCGGCACCGTCTGATTGGACAGGCGCTCGCCTACAGGGAGGGGCTGCAAGAAGGCGATAAAGCTAATCGCCTTTCCAGCCCCTCAGCGGAAGGAGGAAGTGGGACAGGAAAAAATGACATGCCAAATGTGGCATGTAAGGGGGCGAGGAGTGGGTTAAGCGGAAGTTCCATTTTTAGGTGGAACTCCGCTTTAAAGCTTAGCTCACACTATTAGAAAATTAAAAACGATCCTTTGCATTTTTTCGTGTACATGTAACATGTTGAAAACGAGAATGCCTAAAATGGTACAAACAGAGGACAACTTCCCACATACAGTAAGTATCTCACAAAAGTGAGTACACCTTGTTTCTGTAAATATTTTCTTGTATCTTTTCATGTGACAACACTGAAGAAATGACACTTTGCTACAATGTTGTGTAGTGAGTGTACAGCTTGTATAACAGTGTACAACACAGCCATTAATGTCTAAACCGCTGGCAACAAAAGTGAGTACACCCCTAAGTGAAAATAAAACGATTGAACCCATGGTGGCAGTTGCTGATGCTGCCTGAACCCATATATGGTCACCTGGAAAGGGGATTGATTGGACTGTCTCGGTACTGATGATATTGATACTTATAGTATCATAAAAAGATATTTATCACATAAAATTAAACAACATTAAAAAATACAAGCCAGACCCCACCCAAGTACAACAAATTTCTGATAACGGGTGACCCCGAGAGGTTTCTGTTGGTGGAGTCTGGCAATATCCTCGACCGGTTTCGCAGGTTCAACCGCTTCTTCAGGGGGAACTCTGTGTATCAGATAATACAATGAACTGACGAGTAATAATAAACAGCATTCATACAGTGATACAAAGTACAAAATATATAGACTTATAGCCAGATTCAGATAGACTGGCTTAATTTTGAGGCGGCGTAGCGTATCACATATACACTACGCCGCCGCAAGTCAGAGAGGCAAGTGCTGTATTCACAAAGCACTTGCCTCCTAAGTTACGGCGGCGTAGCGTAAATGGGCCGGCGTAAGCGCGCCTAATTCAAATGATGAACGGGGGGCGTGTTTTATGTTAGTGACTAGTGACCCAACGTGATTGACGTTTTTAACGAACGGCGCATGCGCCGTTCGTGGACATATCCCAGTGTGCATTGCTCCAAAGTACGCCGCAAGGACGTATTGGTTTCGACATGAACGTAAATTACGACCCGCCCCATTTACGGACGACTTACACAAATGACGTAAAAATTTCAAAATTTGACGCGGGAACGACGTCCATACTTAACATTAGCTAAGTCAGCTATTTGTTCGACTAACTTTACGCCGGAAAAAAGCCTTATGTAAACAACGTTAAAAAATTCCCCCGGGCGCACGTACGTTTCTAAATCGGCGTATCTAGCTCATTTGCATATTCTACGCCAAAATCAACGGAAGCGCCACCTAGCGGCCAGCGTAAATATGCACCCTAAGATACGACGGCGTAGGTGACTCGCCGCTCGTATCTTAGCCTAATTTAAGCATATCTGTTTTCCAGAATACGCTTAAATTTACGACGGCGTAGATTCAGAGTTACGACGGCGTATCTACTGATACGCCGGCGTAACTGTCTCTGAATCTAGCTAAATATGTGCAATCATTATTTGTGTCCCAGCCCAATTTGGCTACTATTTTTAAATTATATCATGATTATATTATCCTTACTAGAGAGTGCCACCTATATTCCCCCTCGTTCGCCACGGGGGGCTGTTCATGAGCCTTCGCTGGTCCACGGTCTTAACTGGGTGAGCAGGTCTACAGAAGTCATTTTGCAAGTCGCCTTAGATGTCGTCTTCATGTCACCTGGCCGAGTCGCCCCCGAAGTCGTGCCGCCCCAGTGTGAACCGGCTCTTAGTGAAAATGTTAAACGTTAATCCCGGAGAATAGAAATTTTATAGCTGTGATTCCTGTCCTATTTTTAAAGCTGCAATTCTCGGGACCTCAGCCTTATGCCGCGTACACACGACCATTTTTCATGACGAGAAAAATGCAATTTTTTAAATTGGTCGTTTAAAACGGTCGTGTGTGGGCTCCAGAGCATTTTTCTCGACGAGAAAAATAGACATTAAAAATGTAGAACCTGCTCTATTTTTTTTAACGTTTTTCACGTCGTCGTTTTTCTCGTCGTGAAAAATGGTCGTGTGTAGGCTTTAACGACGGGGAAAAAAACGCCCAAGTTATGAGAAGGGAAATTTGCATAATCGGCTCAAAGGGTGGGGCCATTCGAATGGAACTTCCCCTTTATAGTGCCGCCGTACGTGTTGTACGTCACCGCGGTTTCCTGCGAGAATTTTTTATCACGATCGTGTGTATACAAAGCAGGCTTGAGAGGAATCACGTTAAGAAAAATGTCGTTTTTTTTTTCCATGACATGAAAAACCGTCGTGTGTACGCGGTATAATCCTACTTTCACTACCCAGTGAGTCACTTTCCTGCAACAGCAAGATCAGCGGTTTTACACTTCTCTGGTTGCTTGCTTGTTCCAGGCCAGTGACTCTTTTGGTGTTGAATCCAGGATCAGTACGACAACCCTGGAATTTGTACCTTTTGAAAAAGTCCGGTTTGTATTCTCACAGGTTCTCTTTACAATCAGAAGACTGTAGATGCATTAGCCCTGCTCTTGAAGTCCCCATTTCTTTGCCAAACAGGAAGGAACAGGGAATCTCCCCCTGGGAGTGAAAGCGTGACCACTTTGTGGGTGACATAAATAATGCACAGTGGTATTGTCATGCTATAGGCTCACATCATTAAATTGTAATTACCGGGTCAATGTAAATAGGATAAAATTGAGCTCACGGGATGCCACAGAGGCTTTGCACAAGTGGTTGCGCACAAACAACATGTAGAATATTAGATTTAATTTCATCTCGGTGTACGACCTCTGCCTGATTTCACCACATTTTCTGGGCCTGAAGCATTGGAATAAAAGAGATATTGCGAGTTTTTAATCTTTAAAAGGATTCTGTTACTTCAGCCGCTAATGCCGCGCGTACACACGACCGTCGAGAAAAATGCTATGGAGCCTACACAAGATCGTTTTTAACGACCAATTTTTTTTTTTTTCATCATGAAAAACGGTCGTGTGTACGCATCAATCGACAGTTCGCACTGTGATCTGCGAACCGATCTGGGAGTGTCATTAACTTTACATTGACACCCGCAGCGGTTTGCAGAGGGCAGTGTGAACTGCCAACGAGTGTCATGCAATGTGGGAACCCACACTGGAATCGCATTGGTTCTTGCATCGCATAAGTGTGAACCGGGACTCAGGGGAAAGTGACAGGTTCTGTCATAGGAAATCAACCCTCTGGGCAAGGTGGATATTGCGACTGTCTCTCCCCTGAGTCCATTCAAAGATCACTTTGCATCAGTGGCAGCAAACACCCCCCCCCCCCCAGGTCCGCACTCAGCCCCTCCACATTGACGGTCCCCCGCACTCAGCCCCTCCACATTGACGGTCCCCTGCACTCATCTTTCCACAGTGATGGTACCCCGCACTCAGCCCCTCCACATTGACGGTACCCTGCACTCATCTTTCCACAGTGATGGTACCCCGCACTCAGCCCCTCGACATTGACAGTCCCCTGCACTCAGCCCCTCCATGGTGACGGTCCCCCACACTCAGCCCCTCCGCGGTGACTGTCCCCCGCACTCAGCCCCTCCGCGGTGACTGTCCCCCACATTTAGCCCCTCCACGGTGACAGTCCCCCGCACTCAGCCCCTCCGCGGTGACGGTCCTCCGCACTCAGCCCCTCCGCGGTGACGGTCCCCCGCACTCAGCACCTCCGCGGTGATGGTCCCCTGCACTCAGCCCCTCCGCAGTGACGGTCCCCCGCACTCAGCCCCTCGACATTGACAGTCCCCTGCACTCAGCCCCTCCATGGTGACGGTCCCCCACACTCAGCCCCTCCGCGGTGACTGTCCCCCGCACTCAGCCCCTCCGCGGTGACTGTCCCCCACATTTAGCCCCTCCACGGTGACAGTCCCCCGCACTCAGCCCCTCCGCGGTGACGGTCCCCCGCACTCAGCCCCTCCGCGGTGACGGTCCCCCGCACTCAGCCCCTCCGCGGTGACGGTCCTCCGCACTCAGCCCCTCCGCGGTGACGGTCCCCCGCACTCAGCACCTCCGCGGTGATGGTCCCCTGCACTCAGCCCCTCCGCAGTGACGGTCCCCCGCACTCAGCCCCTCGACATTGACAGTCCCCTGCACTCAGCCCCTCCATGGTGACGGTCCCCCACACTCAGCCCCTCCGCGGTGACTGTCCCCCGCACTCAGCCCCTCCGCGGTGACTGTCCCCCACATTTAGCCCCTCCACGGTGACTGTCCCCCGCACTCAGCCCCTCCGCGGTGACGGTCTCCCGCACTCAGCCCCTCCGCGGTGACGGTCTCCCGCACTCAGCCCCTCCGCGGTGACGGTCTCCCGCACTCAGCCCCTCCGCGGTGACGGTCTCCCGCACTCAGCCCCTCCGCGGTGACGGTCTCCCGCACTCAGCCCCTCCGCGGTGACGGTCCCCCGCACTCAGCCCCTCCGCGGTGACGGTCCCCCGCACTCAGCCCCTCCGCGGTGACGGTCCCCCGCACTCAGCCCCTCCGCGGTGACGGTCCCCCGCACTCAGCCCCTCCGCGGTGACGGTCCCCCGCACTCAGCCCCTCCGCGGTGACGGTCCCCCGCACTCAGCCCCTCCGCGGTGACGGTCCCCCGCACTCAGCCCCTCCGCGGTGACGGTCCCCCGCACTCAGCCCCTCCGCGGTGACGGTCCCCCGCACTCAGCCCCTCCGCGGTGACGGTCCCCCGCACTCAGCCCCTCCGCGGTGACGGTCCCCCGCACTCAGCCCCTCCATGGTGATAGTCCCCCTCATTTAGCCCCTCCACGGTGATGGTCCCCCGCACTGATTCTTTTCACAGTGACGTTTCCCTGTACTCAGCTCCTCCACGGTGGCGGTCCCCCGCACTCAGCCCCTCCACGGTGATGGTCCCCTGCACTCAGCCCCTCCGCAGTGACGGTCCCCCGCACTCAGCCCCTCGACATTGACAGTCCCCTGCACTCAGCCCCTCCATGGTGACGGTCCCCCACACTCAGCCCCTCCGCGGTGACTGTCCCCCGCACTCAGCCCCTCCGCGGTGACTGTCCCCCACATTTAGCCCCTCCACGGTGACAGTCCCCCGCACTCAGCCCCTCCGCGGTGACGGTCTCCCGCACTCAGCCCCTCCGCGGTGACGGTCCCCCGCACTCAGCCCCTCCGCGGTGACGGTCCTCCGCACTCAGCCCCTCCGCGGTGACGGTCCCCCGCACTCAGCACCTCCGCGGTGATGGTCCCCTGCACTCAGCCCCTCCGCAGTGACGGTCCCCCGCACTCAGCCCCTCGACATTGACAGTCCCCTGCACTCAGCCCCTCCATGGTGACGGTCCCCCACACTCAGCCCCTCCGCGGTGACTGTCCCCCGCACTCAGCCCCTCCGCGGTGACTGTCCCCCACATTTAGCCCCTCCACGGTGACAGTCCCCCGCACTCAGCCCCTCCGCGGTGACGGTCTCCCGCACTCAGCCCCTCCGCGGTGACGGTCTCCCGCACTCAGCCCCTCCGCGGTGACGGTCTCCCGCACTCAGCCCCTCCGCGGTGACGGTCTCCCGCACTCAGCCCCTCCGCGGTGACGGTCTCCCGCACTCAGCCCCTCCGCGGTGACGGTCCCCCGCACTCAGCCCCTCCGCGGTGACGGTCCCCCGCACTCAGCCCCTCCGCGGTGACGGTCCCCCGCACTCAGCCCCTCCGCGGTGACTGTCCCCCGCACTCAGCCCCTCCGCGGTGACGGTCCCCCGCACTCAGCCCCTCCGCGGTGACGGTCCCCCGCACTCAGCCCCTCCGCGGTGACGGTCCCCCGCACTCAGCCCCTCCGCGGTGACGGTCCCCCGCACTCAGCCCCTCCGCTGTGACGGTCCCCCGCACTCAGCCCCTCCGCGGTGACTGTCCCCCGCACTCAGCCCCTCCGCGGTGACGGTCCCCCGCACTCAGCCCCTCCGCGGTGACGGTCCCCCGCACTCAGCCCCTCCGCGGTGACGGTCCCCCGCACTCAGCCCCTCCATGGTGATAGTCCCCCTCATTTAGCCCCTCCACGGTGATGGTCCCCCGCACTGATTCTTTTCACAGTGACGTTTCCCTGTACTCAGCTCCTCCACGGTGGCGGTCCCCCGCACTCAGCCCCTCCACGGTGATGGCCTCTTGCACTCTGCCTTTCTACGGTGGCGGTCCCTCGCACTCACCCCTCCACGGTGACGATCTCTTCCAGCACTCACCCCTCTACGGTGACGGTCCCTTCCAGCACTCACCCCTCCACGGTGACGTCCCCTGCACTCACCCTTCCGCGGTGACGTCCCTCCCGCACTCAGCCTTTCCACGGTTACGATCCCCTGCACTCAGCCCCTCCACGTGACGGTCCCTCCCACCCTCAGCCTTTCCATGGTAATGGTCCCCTACACTCACCCCTTCATGGTGACGGTCCATGGCTTCCTCGCCTTCTCCCCCAGGCCAACCCGATTCACCTCCTGTCATGTCTTCTGGAGAAGCCGGAAGACAATAGTGAATTTTAATTCGCTATTGTCACAAGTGGGTGGGTTCAGGGCGCAGTGCACCCCAAGCCCAACCTTTTCCAAGCCAATTAGAGCCTCAGGCTCTAATCATGTGTCTTGCAAAAAAAAAAAGTATGAGTCCGGCAGGGGGGCAGTGCCCCTGCACCCCTAATGGACCGGCCGCTCCTGCTTTGCATTGATTGAGAAAATGCAAATTGTTCTCTGAATAGTGTCCCTATGGAACTATAAAGATGAATTCCTGCAGCACCACACAATCAGTGTGCAACAGTGAATCACAAAGTGCAACAATTAGAACCCCTTGACCTCAGGAAGATTTACTCCCCCCCCCCCCCCCCTTCTTGACTGGGCCATTTTTTGCAATACAGCACTACGTTACTTTAACTGACAATTGCATGGTTATACAACGCTGTACCCAAATAAAATGTGTGTATTTAAAGACCAAAATGAAAAAAAAAAATATATATATATATATATATATATATATATATATATACACACACACACACACAGTATATATATATATATATATATATATATATATATATATATATATATATATATATATATATATATATACAGTATATAATATATATTTTACTTTCTGCTATAAAACATATCCAATGTAAAAAAAAATCTAATTTCCTCATTAATTTAGGCCAATATGTATACTGCTACATCTTTTTGCAAAAACAAATCCCAATAAGCGTATAATTGAAAAATAAAAATAAAGTATATATGGTATGTGTAAAAGTGCTTAACCACTTGCTGACCGCCCACCGTAGTTTTACGGCAGCAGGTCGGCTCGGCTGTGCAAAATCACGTAATATTACGTGATTTTGCATTGCGGCCACTAGGGGCGCGCACTCGCCCCCTGCTCGCCCCTGGTGCTGATGCGAGTGCCCGGCGGGCGTGATCACCACCGGGCACCCGCGATCGCTCGTTACAGAGAGAGAACCGGGAGCTGTGTGTGTAAACACACAGCTCCCGTTTTTTTTCAGGGGGAGAAATGACTGATCGTCTGTTCATACAATGTATGAACAGCGATCTGTCATTTCCCCTAGTCAGTCCCCCCCCCCCTTCAGTTAGAACACACCCAGGGAACATTTTTAACCCCTAGTGTTAACCCCTGCCAGTGACATTTTTACAGTAATCAATGCACTGATCGCTATAAAAATACCAATGGTCCCAAAAATGTGTCAAAAGTGTCCGATGTGTCCGCCATAATGTCGCAGTACCGATAAAAATCACAGATTGCCGCCATTACTAGTAAAAAAAAAAAATATACTAATAAAAATGCCATAAAACTATCCCCTATTTTGTAAACGCTATAACTTTTGCGCAAACCAATCAATGAACGCTTATTGCGGGTTTTTTTAAGGAAAACTATGTAGAGGAATACGTATCGGCCTAAACTAAGGAAATTTTTTTTTATATATATATATTTTTGGGGGATATTTATTATAGCAAAAAGTAAAAAATATTCATTTTTTTTCAAAATTGTCGCTCTATTATTGTTTATAGCGCAATAAAAACCGCAGAGGTGATCAAATACCACCAAAAGAAAACTCTATTTGTGGGGAAAAAAAGGACGCCAATTTTGTTTGGGAACCACGTCGCACGACCACACAATTGTCCGTTAAAGCGACGCAGTGCAGAATCGCAAAAAATGGCCCGGTCATTGACCAGCAATATGGTCTGGTGCTGAAGTGGTTAAAGCGACGCAATACCGAATCGCAAAAAGTGGCCCGGTCATTGACCAGCAAAATGGTCCGGGGCTGAAGTGGTTAAAGTGCCGATAAAGTGCCAAAAAGTCCTGTACGGTCTAAAAAACACATGTATTATAATTCCTCCACCAACGACCCAGTGTAAAGAAGCACCAGCCACCATTTCATGTGCTCATTTTATGATGTGCGATGGCGGGCATCACGCGCTTTCGATTTTTTGCACTGCACTTTTAAGGCAACCTATTGATTTCACTGCAACAAACGCATCAAGGTATCTCATGCAGCTTTTTGATAGTGTAGTTTCACGTGTTCTTTTTTTAACTGCGTGGTTTGATGTGTTTGTTGCACGTGTTTCCGCTCGAAAAATGCGCGCCTGCTTGCTACGTTTGAGGTGTCATTACCAATGAATGGCACTGCAAGCCTAACACAAGGTTTTCCCATGCATGTGAAATCATGTGATTTTGTGCAAGTTCACAAGAAAACGTTCAGGTGTGAATGAAGTAAGAGGGCTTCAAAAACATGTACATTTTCATTTAAATGTTATTTCAGTTTACATTTTAATTCTGATGTTTTATTTTCTTTCGCTGAGCATTTTATTTGTGGTGCTTTATTATAAATGGACCCTGCATTTACTTTAGTGCAATTTTTTATTTTAAGGATATCTAAGCCAAAGTATAAAAATGTAATATAATGCAGCTCATCAGTCCTTATACGTGGTGGCTGCATTCGTTTTCTTTCAGGCTAAGAAAATATCTGCTAGTACAGAAATTACCTGTTGATCCTGCCAGAATGTCAGGGTATTTATAAACTATTAGGTATATACTAAATATTATGAGCTAGATTCATAAAGCCCGCCGTAAGTTTGTGCGGGCGTAGCGTATGTTATTTACGCTACGCCGCCACAATTTAGAGAGGCAAGTGCAGTATTCACAAAGCACTTGCTCCGTAAGTTGCGGCGGCGTAGCGTAAATCTGCCGGCGTAAGCGCACCTAATATAAATTGTCAAGAGGTGGGCGTGTTTTATGTAAATAAAATATGACCCCACGTAAATGACGTTTCTCACGAACGGCGCATGCGCCAGCCGTGAACGTATCCCAGTGCGCATGCTCCTAATCACGTCGCAAATAGTCAATGCTTTCGACGTGAACGTAATTTACGCAAAGCCCTATTCGCGAACAACTTGCGCAAACGACGTAAAATTTTCAAAATTCGACGTGGGAACGACGTCCATACTTAACATTGGCTATGCCTCATATAGCAGGGGTAACGTTACGCCAGAAAAAGCCTTACGCAAACGACATCAAAAAATCCGCCGGGCGCACGTACGTTTCTGAATCGGCGTATTCAGCTCATTCAACGCTGAAATCGACGGCAGCGCCACCAAGCGGCCAGCGTAAATATGCAACTAAGATACAACGGCGTAAGAGACTTATCCCAGTCGGATCTTAGCCTAATTTCGGCGTATCTTGCTTTCTGAATACAGAAAGAAGATACGCCGGCGCAGATTTGAATTTGCGCGGCGTATCAATAGATACGCCGGCGTAAATTCTTTCTGAATCTAGCCCATTATATATATATATATATATATATATATATATATATATATATATATATATATATATATATATATATATATATATATTGGCCCAGATTCACATACATCAGCGCATATTTATGCGGGCGCTACGCCGACGCAGTGCACAGAGGCAAGCACTGGATTCACAAAGCACTCGCTCTTAAAGATACGCTGGGTTTCCTCGGCATGAGCTAGCGTAGGTGGAAGTGGGCGTGAGCCATGCTAATGAGGCGTGACCCCATGCAAATGATTGGGCAAGCGCCATAGAAGTACTTAAAATGAACGGCGCATGCGCCGTCCCGTGGCCGCATCCTAGTACGCATGCACAGAATCACGTCGGAACTACTCCCTAAGATACGCCGGATCACTGCCTACGACGTGAACGTAACCTATGCCTAGTCATATTCGCGTACAACGTAAACGACAAAAGATACGACGGCTTGTGTTCCCTGGTCCATACCTTTGCATGGGTTGCGCCTCCTATATGGGGAATAACTTTACGCCGGACATACGACTTGCGCAAACCGCGTATATAATGCGCCGGGCGCAAGTACGTTCGTGAATCGGCGTATTTCCCTCATTTGCATATGTGCATAGAAAATGAATGGGAGCGGCAAATGCGCCCGGCGTAAATATGCGCCCACGATACGCCGGTGTAGGAAAGTTACGTTGGTCGAATGAAGCCTATTTTCAGGCGTATCTCAGATTGTGGGCACAGCGCATAGATACGACGGCGCATATTTACGCGGCGTATCTCGAGATATGTCGGCGTAAGTGCTTTGTGAATCCGGGCCATACAGTATCTCACAAAAGTGAGTACACCCTCACATTTTTGTAAATATTTTATTCTCTTTTCACGTGACAACACTGAAGAAATGACACTTTGCTACAATGTTGTGTAGTGAGTGTACAGCTTGTATAACAGTGTAAATTTGCTGTCCCCTCAAAATAACTCAACACACAGCCATTAATGTCTAAACCGCTGGCAGCAAAAGTGAGTACACCCCTAAGTGAAAATGTCCAAATTGGGCCCAATTAGCCATTTTCCCTCCCTGGTGTCATGAGACTCTTTGGTGTTACAAGGTCTCAGGTGTGAATGGGGAGCAGGAGTGTTAAATTTGGTGTTATCGCTCTAAAGCCTCGTACACACGATCGGTTAACCAGAGGACAACGTTCTGAAGGATCGTTGTCATAGGTTAAAGCGGGAGTTCACCCATTTCTAAAAAAAAAAATTTTCTCCCCTTAGATTCCTGCTCGTTCGGTCTAGGGGAATCGGCTATTTGTATTAAAATATGAGCAGTACTTACCCGTTTTCGAGCTGCATCTTCTTCCGTCGCTTCCGGGTATGGGTCTTCGGGAGCGGGCGTTCCTTCTTGATTGACATTCTTCCGAGAGGCTTCCGACGGTCGCATCCATCGCGTCACTCGTAGCCGAAAGAAGCCGAACGTCGGTGCGGCTGTATACTGCGCCTGCGCACCGACGTTCGGTTTCTTTCGGAAAATCGTGACGCGATGGATGCGACCGTCGGAAGCCTCTCGGAAGACTGTCAATCAAGAAGGAACGCCCATTCCCGAAGACCCATACCCGGAAGCGACGGAGAGGATGCATCTCGTAAACGGGTAAGTACTGCACATATTTTAAAACAAATTGCCGATTCCCCTAGAGAAAACGAGCAGGAATCTAAGGGGGAAAAGTGCCCTCTAAGGGTGAACCACCGCTTTAACCGATGAAGCTGACTGATGGTCCGACCAATGGCCAAGACCATACAGCGGTTTACCAGGACGGTTTCCACTCAGAACAGACCTCACCATGGTCCACCAAAGAAGTTGAGTGAACGTGATCTGCGTCATATCCAGAGATTGTCTTTGGGAAATAGACGTATGAGTGCTGCCAGCTTTGCAGCAGAGGTTGAAGGGGTGGGGGGTCAGCCTGTCAGTGCTCAGACCATACGCCGCACACTGCATCAAATTGGTCTGCATGGCTGTCGTCCCAGAAGGAAGCCTCTTCTAAAGATGAGGAGTGGAAGAGGACTCCAGTGGCAACCTGTGAAGCTCTGGTGAACTCCATGCCCAAGAGGGTTATTCCGCGTACACACGATCATTTTTCACGTCCTTTTTAAAAAATGTCGTTTTTCAGGTTGTAAAAATTATCGTGTGTGGGCTAAAACGAAGTTTTAAACCCGCGCATGCTCAGAAGCAAGTTATGAGACGGGAGCGCTGGTTCTGGTAAAACTATCGTTCATAATGGAGTAAGCACATTCATCACACTGTAACAGACAGAAAAGCGTGAATCGTCTTTTACTAACACGGAATCGGCTAAAGCAGCCCAAAGGCGAATAGAACTTCCCCTTTAGAGTGCCGTCTTACGTGTTGTACGTCACCGCGCTTTGTTCATAATTTTTCAAAAACTATGGTGTGTGGGCAACCTCGTTTTTAATGATGAAGTTGGAAAAACAACGTTTTTTGGACGTGCTGAAAAACAATGTTTTCTTTCATGCCGAAAAACTATCGTGTGTACGCGGCATTAAAGCAGTGCTGGAAAATAATGGTGGCCTCACAAAATTATGACACTTTGGACCCAATTTGGACATTTTCACTTAGGGGTGTACTCACTTTTGTTGCCAGCGGTTTAGACGTTAACCACTTAACTTAGCGGTCGGAAATCGTCGGGGAGCGATCCGGGATGAGGGCGCGGCTATTCGTTTCTAGCCGCCCCCTCGTGATCGCTCCCCGGAGCTGAAGAACGGGGAGAGCTGTATGTAAACACGGCTTCCCCGTGCTTTACTGTGGCGGCTGCATCGATCGTGTGATCCCTTTTATAGGGGAGACACAATCGATGACGTCAGTCCTACAGCCACACCCCCCTACTGTTGTAAACACACACTAGGTGAAACATAACTCCTACAGCGCCCCCTGTGGTTAACTCCCAAACTGCAACTGTCATTTTCACAATAAACAATGCAATTTAAATGCATTTTTTGCTGTGAAAATGACAATGGTCCCAAAAATGTGTCAAAATTGTCCGAAGTGTCCGCCATAATGTCGCAGTCACGGAAAAAAATCGCTGATCGCCGCCATTAGTAGTAAAAAAAAAAAAAATAATAAAAATGCAATAAAACTATCCCCTATTTTGTAAACGCTATAAATTTTGCGCAAACCAACCGATAAACGCTTATTGTGATTTTTTTTTTACCAAAAATATGTAGATGAATACGTATCGGCCTAAACTGAGGGAAACATTTTTTTTTATATATTTTTGGGGGATATTTATTATAACAAAAAGTAAAAAATATTGAATTTTTTTCAAAACTGTCGCTCCATTTTTGTTTATAGCGCTAAAAATAAAAACCGCCGAGGTGATCAAATACCACCAAAAGAAAGCTCTATCTGTGAGAAAAAAAGGACGCCAATTTTGTTTGGGAGCCACGTCGCACGACCGCGCAATTGTCAGTTAAAGCGACGCAGTGCGGAATCCCAAAACCTGGCCTGGGCCTTTAGCTGCATTTTGGTCCGGGGCTTAAGTGGTTAATGGCTGTGTGTTGAGTTATTTCTAGGGGACAGCAAATGTACACTGTTATACAAGCTGTACACTCACTACACAACATTGTAGCAAAGTGTAATTTCTTCAGTGTTGTCACGTGAAAAGATAGAATAAAATATTTACAAAAATGTGAGGGGTGTACTTACTTTTGTGAGATACTGTGTGTGTGTGTGTGTGTGTGTGTGTGTGTATATATATATATATATATATATATATATATATATATATATATATATATTCTCTTTGAATATGCAAGGCGGTAGCCATATTTGCTTATTATATATGCTAGCTGTTGGTTCTGCATAGTAGATCAGCACGGTGTGATTGTGATTTTTGTTCTTCTCCCTCAGTGCTGGTCTCTGATTGAAAACAAGCGTCTCTGATTCTCTGGATAATGTGTAAATTGTTTTTCCTCCCTCCTGCTGGTAGGAAAGGCAGTTGATATACTTTCTACCCATGTATTAAAATGGCTGTATACCCAGATAGTGTGCCCGCGGCTCAAGGATAGGGCACGTCACTTGCAATTAGTTTACAGAGGAAACTCTTGTTGGGTAGGTGCGGCGTCATGTGGCAGGCAAAAAACACAATGCAAAGAATGTTGTATTGTAACAGCAAGTCCAACAGTAGCTCACCCGTCCGGGGCCACTTACAACTGAGCAGTAGATAATCAGCGGACAGAAGACTCCTAGCAGGGCCCTCTTAATAGCATCATGGGCCCCTGGGTAAGGTAATACTCTGGGGCCCCTACAATAATGACAGTGCAGGTAAACAGACATCAAGTAGGTAGGAGGCAGACTGCCTCCCCTGTGTATCTATCACTCTCAGTGCCATCATGGGGCCCCCAATTTCAGGGCAGCGTGGGCTCAAGGACCAACTGCTTTGGGGAAACTGCAGGGGCCCCCCATGCAGCCGGGGCCTTTGGGCAGTGCCCAGGTGTGCCCTCAAATTAAGACAGCCCTGACTCCTAGATGCCAACAGTGGGCTAGATTCAGGTAGGGGGACGTAAGTTTATGCGGGCGTAGCGTATCGTATTTGCGCTACGCCTCCGCAACTTAGACGGGCAAGTGCAGTATTCACAAAGCACTTGCTCCGTAAATCTACCGGCGTAAGCGCGCCAAATTCAAATTGTCAAGAGGTGGGCGTGTTTTATGTAAATGACGTTTCTCACGCACGTCGCAAATAGTCAATGCTTTCGACGTGAACGTAATTTACGCAAAGCCCTATTCGTGAACGACTTGCGCAAACAACGTAACATTTTAAAAATTCGATGCGGGAACGACATCCATACTGGCTATGCCTCATATAGCAGGAGTAACGTTACGCCGGAAAAAGCCTTCCGCAAACGACGTTAAAAAAAATCCGCTGGGCGCACGTACGTTTCTGAATCGGCGTATCCAGCTCATTTGCATATTCTACGCTGAAATCGACGGCAGCGCCACCTAGCGGCCAGCGTAAATATGCACCCTAAGATACGACGGCGTAAGAGACTTGCGCCAGTCGGATCTTAGCCTAATTTCGGGGTATCTTGCTTTCTGAATACAGAAAGAAGATACGCCGTTGCAGCTTTGAATTTACGCGGCGTATCTATAGATACGCCGGCGTAAATTCTTGCTGAATCTAGCCCAGTGTCTCTCATGAGGAGCAAAGTGTGGCTTGGCCGGTCTTACCAAAAAGTGGGGGCTTTCTGAAGAGGTAGACACTGGAACCTTTCCCTATCGCTTCCACTGTCCCCGGGTGTCCCTATTCTGTCCACTCGCCAGAAGCATGGGAGTAATGCCGCGTACACACTATCATTTTTCGGCATGTAGAAAAAAATACCTTTTTCCAACTTTGCCCACACACCATCGTTTTAAAAAAAATGATCTAGCAAAGCGCGGTGACGTACAACACGTGCAACGGCACAATAAAGGGGAAGTTCCATTCGCCTTTGGGCTGCTTTTTCTGATTGCGTGTTCGTAAAAGACGATTCACGCTTTTCTGTCTGTTACAGCGTGATGAATGTGCTTACTCCATTATGAATGCTAGTTTTACCAGAACGGGCGCTCCCGTCTCATAACTCGCTTCTGAGCATGCGTGGGTTTTTTACGTCGTTAAAAAACAACATAGTTGACAGTCTTCCGACAGTCGCATACATCGCGTCACGAGTAGCCGAAAGAAGCCGAACGTCGGTGCGGCTCTATACGGCGCCTGCGCACCAACGTTCGGCTACTTTCGAAAAATCGTGACGCGATGTATGCGACCGTCGGGAGCCTGTCAGAAGACTGTCAATCAAATAGGAACGCCCAGTCCCGCAGCCCATACCCGGAAGCGGCGGAGAAAATCGATCTCTAAAACGGTAAGTACTGCTTAGATTTAAAAAAAACACCCGATTCCCCTTCACAAAATGAGCCTCAATCTAATGTTACCTTACCAGAATCGCGGCCGTACGATTTTTCAAAAGCCGCGCCTCCGACGTCTTCTGTTCCGTGATAGGCGGAAACAATCATCTTCCCAGGAGGCACTGTGTTCAGTGTCCGCCTATCACGTGGGCCTCTCGTCCTGTGTTTAGTGTCCGCCTATCACGGAGGCCCTCTCATCCTCGGACGAGAGGGCCTCCGTGATAGGCGAACACTGAACACAGTGCCTCCTGGGAAGCTGAATGTTCCGCCTATCACGGAACAGAAGACGTCGGAGGCGCGGCTTTTGAAAAATCCTACGGCCGCGATTTTGGTAAGGTAAGATGTTAGGTTACACGGCCGCGATTCGCATGGGATAAGGTAAGGGCAGGTCTGGTCATGTAATGGGGTACGGTCTGGTCATGTAATGGGGTATGGTCTGGTCATGTAATGGGGTACGGTCTGGTCATGTAATGGGGCACGGTCTGTTCATGTAATGGGGCAGGTCTGGTCATGTAATGGGGCACGGTCTGGTCATGTAATGGGGCAGGTCTGGCATGTAATGGGGCACGGTCTGGTTATGTGATGGGGCAGGTCTGGCATGTGATGGGGCAGGTCTGGCATGTAATGGGGCACAGTTTGGTCATGTAATGGGGCAGGTCTGGCATGTAATGGGGCACAGTCTGGTCATGTAATGGGGCAGGTCTGGCATGTAATGGGGCACAGTCTGGTCATGTAATGGGGCAGGTCTGGTCATGTAATGGGGCACAGTGCTGGCATTTAATGGGGCACAGTCTGGCATGTAATGGGGCACAGTCTGGCATGTAATGGGGCATAGTCTGGCATGTAATGGTGGCACCGTGAGGCGAGGCATGACTAGTAGGAAAGGGGGTAGTCTTATACGGTGAGTATATCCCAAAACCAACATTTTGGCTGGAAAATTAGGGGGTCGTCTCATACGCCAGAAAATACGGTACAACATCCTGCCATCACACTTTTCCCGTCGGAAAATCCGATCGTGTTTACGAGGCTTTACACTTCTATGGTGATGTTTCATTGGTGGTCATTAGTTTTTATGTCATTCTGCCTGGGCATATATAGTGGCTGATGGATTCATTTCTAATGCCTCGTACACACGATCGGAAGTTCCGATGAAAAAAGTCAGACGGAATTTTTTCATTGGATATTCCGACCGTGTGTGTGCCCCATCTGACTTTTTCCGTCGGAAATTCCGACGGACTTAGAGGGAACTCCGACGGAGGAAAAAACACGCATGCTCAGAATCAAGTCGACGCATGCTCGGAAGCATTAAACTTCATTTTTCCTGGCTCGTCGTACGTGTTGTACGTCACCGCGTTCTTGACGGTCGGAATTTGGTGTGACCGTTTGTATGCAAGACAGCTTGAACGGAAAACCCGTCTTGAGTTTATTCCGATGGAAAAAACGATCGTGTGTACAGGGCATAACAATGCAACTTCACAATTGAAACAACATGACAGGGATGTAGCTGTAACCTCCAGTATGATTCAGGATCTCATATGTTACTCCTGGCTTCCTTGCTGTGCTTCTTTTTCTTTTCTTTAGAATCTCGCACAATTTAATTTTCTTCCTCTCCTTTCATTTTAATTACTGTTACTTGTTAACCAGTTTTCTTTCCTTTTATTTCCTTTAAAACTTACCTCTCCTTAGTTTGTAATGCCAAACACATTTCTATCGGTAATCTACTCAATCTCTTTCTTTCATCTGCTCTATTTTCCCACACTGTTATGCCGCGTACACACGATCGGAAATTCCGACAACAAAACCGTGGATTTTTTTTCCCGACGGATGTTCGCTCAAACTTGTCTTGCATACACACAGTTGCACAAATGTGGTCGAAAATTCCGAACGCCAAGAACGCGGTGACGTACAAGACGTACGACGGCACTATTGACCGGTTAAGGACCACCGCGCGACTTTTTATGTCGGCAAAATGGCACGGCTGGGCGCATGGACGTACAAGTACGTCCCCTTTGAGATGCCCAGCCATGGGTCGCGAGCGCGCCGCCGCCGGTGCACTCGCAACCCGGTCCTGTCCTCCGTGACTGCGCCCGCTGGGACATTATAACACAATGTTTGTTAAAATTAACAATATTTATTTTTTTCAATAAAAACAACTTTCCATTATGAAAAACATCACAACATCAAGTATACATTTTCGCGGTCAGAAATTTGCTTCACGTAAACGCTTCTTCTCCAACATGTTTCACCTCTGCAGCTTCCTCAGGAAGAGTTAATTACATAAAGCTTACAATATCCACATAGAATCTCCACAAAAATATGTATTGGCATAGGAAGTTGACAGAAGCTTTGTGAAAACCCAAGAAAGCCGCAGAGGCGAAACATGTCCCAGTAGAAGTGTTTATGTGAAGCCATTTTCTGACCACAAGAATTACACTTTATGTTGTGATGTTTTTTCATAATATAAAATTGTTTTTATTGGTAAAAATAAATATTGTGAATTTTAACAAATATTGATGTTTTTGTATGGTACCTGAAATGTCCCCAATCTTCTTTGATTTATGTTAATGAAAGGGATGATGGTCCCCTGCTGATGCTCACTGAGGACACGTTTGTACCTCACCACACTCATTAACTCCTAGGGGTCTCCTTCACACACATTACTGTAAAAATAGTGCAGTGAGCTGAATTGCCTTCACAAGCACCAATTTATTTGTGACTGTCCTTGTGTTTACCTGCGGTAAAAAAACTCACATATTATACAGCAGCCAGAAGCAAAGATGTGAATGGGCTTTTTTTTCTTCTCTTCTCTTCTCTTTACCCAAACCGCTCCTCTCTATTTTCCTACCCTTAACCCTTCCCCGTCTTCTTTTATTACTCTCTCACACCTTCTCTCTCCTTTTCACATCCTCGTTATTTCCTTTTCTCATACCATCTCATTCTCTCATTTCCTCACATCTTCTCTGTCTTCCTCGTCCTTTCTCCCTTCCTCCTACCTACCTCACTTTCTCCTTTTCATACTCTCTCTCTCTCTTTTCCACACATCTTCTCTCTTCCTTCACCCACTCTTCCTTACATTCACTCTTCCTTACACCCACTCTTCCTTACACCCTCTCCTCCTTACACCCACTCTTCCTTACACCCGCTCTTCCTTACACCCACTCTTCCTTACACCCACTCTTCCTTACACCCTCTCTTCCTTACACCCACTCTTCCTTACACCCTCTCTTCCTTACACCCTCTCCTCCTTATACCCTCTCTTCCTTACACCCACTCTTCCTTACACCCTCTCCTCCTTATACCCTCTCTTCCTTACACCCACTCTTCCTTACACCCTCTCTTCCTTATACCCTCTCTTCCTTACACCCACTCTTCCTTACACCCTCTCCTCCTTATACCCTCTCTTCCTTACACCCACTCTTCCTTACACCCGCTCTTCCTTACACCCACTCCTCCTTACACCCTCTCTTCCTTATACCCTCTCTTCCTTACACCCACTCTTCCTTACACCCTCTCCTCCTTATACCCTCTCTTCCTTACACCCACTCTTCCTTACACCCTCTCCTCCTTACACCCACTCTTCCTTACACCCTCTCCTCCTTACACCCTCTCTTCCTTACACCCACTCTTCCTTACACCCTCTCCTCCTTACACCCTCTCTTCCTTACACCCTCTCTTCCTTACACCCTCTCCTCCTTATACCCTCTCTTCCTTACACCCACTCTTCCTTACACCCTCTCCTCCTTATACCCTCTCTTCCTTACACCCACTCTTCCTTACACCCTCTCCTCCTTATACCCTCTCTTCCTTACACCCACTCTTCCTTACACCCTCTCCTCCTTACACCCACTCTTCCTTACACCCTCTCCTCCTTACACCCACTCCTCCTTACACCCACTATTCCTTACACCCTCTCCTCCTTACACCCTCTCCTCCTTATACCCTCTCTTCCTTACACCCACTCTTCCTTACACCCTCTCCTCCTTATACCCTCTCTTCCTTACACCCACTCTTCCTTACACCCTCTCTTCCTTACACCCTCTCCTCCTTACACCCACTCTTCCTTACACTCACTCTTCCTTACACCCACTCTTCCTTACACTCACTCTTCCTTACACCCACTCCTCCTTACAACCTCTCCTCCTTACACCCACTCTTCCTTACACCCACTCTTCCTTACACCCACTCCTCCTTACACCCTCTCCTCCTTACACCCACTCTTCCTTACACCCACTCCTCCTTACACCCACTCTTCCTTACACCCACTCTTCCTTACACCCTCTCCTCCTTACACCCTCTCCTCCTTACACCCACTCTTCCTTACACCCACTCCTCCTTACACCCTCTCCTCCTTATACCCTCTCTTCCTTACACCCACTCCTCCTTACACCCTCTCCTCCTTATACCCTCTCCTCCTTACACCCTCTCTTCCTTACACCCTCTCTTCCTTACACCCACTCCTCCTTACACCCACTCTTCCTTACACCCACTCTTCCTTACACCCTCTCCTCCTTACACCCTCTCCTCCTTACACCCACTCTTCCTTACACTCACTCTTCCTTACACCCACTCCTCCTTACACCCACTCCTCCTTACACCCTCTCCTCCTTACACCCACTCCTCCTTACACCCTCTCCTCCTTATACCCTCTCTTCCTTACACCCACTCTTCCTTACACCCTCTCCTCCTTACACCCTCTCCTCCTTACACCCACTCTTCCTTACACTCACTCTTCCTTACACCCACTCCTCCTTACACCCACTCCTCCTTACACCCTCTCCTCCTTACGCCCACTCCTCCTTACACCCTCTCCTCCTTATACCCTCTCTTCCTTACACCCACTCCTCCTTACACCCTCTCTTGCTTTATCTTCCCCAGGTCAATACCTCAACTTTTTTTACTTTTTAATACTGTCTCCTTTCCTTACATCTTCTCTTTCCCTTTTCCGCATACTCCCTCTTTTTCATTCTCTTCCTCTGCCCCCCCACCCAATTCTTCCAAATTCCTTCTCTCTCTCTTTTCTTATCTGCTAACTTTTCCACATCCCTCTCTCTCTCTCTCTCTCTCTCTCTCTCTCTCTCTCTCTCTCTCTCTCTCTCTCTCTCTCTCTCTCATCCTCTATTCCTTTCATCCTTATCCTTCCTCTCCTTTCCTTATTCCTTATCTCTCTTTACCATATCCTCTATCTCTATCTTCCACAACCTTTCCCTCTCTTTCCCTCTCCTTCTCTCTCTTCCACATCCTCTATCCCTCTCCTCTCTATTTTTTTAATCCTATTTGTCTCATCCACACCCCTTTTCTCTATTTATCCTCTTTATCTTCTCTCTTCCACATCTCGCATATCTCTATTTCTTTCTTTCTCTCCTTCAACCTCTATATCTGTTTTCCACATGCTCACTCAATCTCCCCCTTTTCCCCTTATCCCCCTCCACACCTGGCTTTATATAATTTCTCACTCACTTTCTTACCCCCCCCCCCCCCTTTCTCACTCTCTTGTATTTCCTTTCTCTTTTCCCTATCCTCTCTTTCTCTTCCTTATGCTCTCTCTCACTTTTCCTTATCTTCTCTCTCTCTCTCTCTCTCTCTGTCTTATCCTCTCTCTGTATGACATACCTTCTCTCACTTTTTCTTCTTCATACCTTCTATCTTTTCCTTTAATCCCCCCTCTTTCTTCATATCCTTGCTCTCCCTTATCCCATCTCCGTCTTCAACTCCCTCTCTCTCTCTCTTTTCCTATTCTTTCTCTCTCTTTTCCTATTCTTTCTCTCTCTTTAATTTCTCCCCACTCACTCTCTTTCTCTCTCGCTCTCTCCTTTTTATCCTCCTCTCTCTCTCTTTCTCTCTCTTCCTCATATCCCCTCTCTCTTTCTTAGATACACTCTCTCTCCCATAGCCACCCTCTGCCCTACACTACTGCTCTCTCTCTCTCTCTCTCTCTCTCTCTCTCTTCCTTACACCTTCTCTCTCCCACTCCCCTCTCTTCCCTTGCCCGTCTCTCTCTCTCTCTCTCTCTCTCGTTTTTCCCTCTAGCTCTCTATTTTTCTCATACTGCCCTGGCACATTCTATGTCTTCCTCTTTTTTTATACCCTTTTTCTTCATCACATCTGCTCTCTCTCCCTTAAATCCACTCTCTCACCCTCTCTAATGCCCCCCTCTCTTTTATACTACCTCTCTCTCTCTCTCTCTCTCTCTCTCTCTCTCTCTCTCTTACTCTCTCTCACACACAACTTTTTTCCCATTTCTTGTTTCTTCTCTCTCTCTCTCTTCCTCATATCCATTCTTTCTCATACCCTCTCTCTTATACTACCACTGTCTTTCTCTTCCTCACATTCTCTCTCTCTTTTTCTTAGATCCCCTCTCTCCCATAGCCTCCCTTACACTACTGTTCTCTCTCTTCCTTACATCTTCTCTCTCCCACTCGCCTCTCCCCCCTTGCTCTCTTCCTTGGCTGTTCCTTTTTGTCCCTCCTCTCTCTTCCTTATTTTTCCTCTAGTTTTTATATCCTCTCTCTCTCTCTCTCTCTCTCTCTCTCTCTCTCTCTCTCTCTCTCTCTCTTTCCTCTATCTCTTTTCCTCATACCTCCCTGGCACATTCTCTGCCTTTCTCTTCTTCGTAACCCCTTTCTTCCTCACATATGCTCTCTCTTCCCCTTCCTCATACCCACTCTATCTCAAACCCACTCTCTCCCTCTTTATACCGCCACACTCTCTCTCCCTCGGCCTCTCTTTCTCTCTCCCATCTCTTTCCTCCCTCCCTCTCTCTCTTTTCCTCATATACTCTTTCTTATACCCTCTCCTTTTCTCTATTTTACTACCACTCTCTCTTCCTCGTGTTCCCTCTCTCTCATACCCTCTCTCATACTTCCACTCTCTCTCCTTCTCTCTGTCTCTCTCCCATCTCTCTCTCTTTCTATCTGTCTCTCTATCCCCCCTCTCTCTACCCTTTCTGTCTGTCTGTCTCTCTCCCCTCTCTCTGCCTGTCTCTCTCTCCTCTCTCTGTCTCTCTGCCTGTCTCTCTCTCCCCCCTCTCTCTCTGTTTCTTTCTCCCCTCTCTCTCTGTCTCTCTACCCCCCCCTCTCTCTCTCTCTCTCTGTCTCTGTCTCTGTCTCTCTCTGTCTCTGTCTCTCTCTGTCTCTCTCTCTGTCTCTCTCTCTGTCTCTCTCTCTGTCTCTCTCTCTGTCTCTCTCCCTTTCGCTCTCCCTCTGTCTCTCTCTGCCTTTTTCTCTCTCTCTCCTCCTCTCTCCCATTTCTTTACTCCCTTTCACTCTCTTCTTCACCCCTATACCCCCCTCTTGCTCTCTCTTCTTTTCCACTTCCTGTCTGTCCTCTTCACTCTCTCTTCCTCCTCTGCCCCCAGGTCCCCTGTGTGCCTGTCACCCTGTTTCCTCGTCATCCCTGCACAGTGTATGTCACTCGCGCTCTCTCTCGCAGTGTGTATGGAAGGAGTTAAGAGGTCTGCCTGTGATAGGACAGGGTACGCGCACAGTTGCTTAGTAACAGTGAGATTGCTTGCACAGCTCAACTCTCTTCTCTCCAAATCTCCCATTTCCCCTTTTTTTATTTCTCTGCTTCTTTCCCTCTCTACCTGTCCATCTCTCCACCCCATTCTGTGCCTTTTCCACCCTCTTCCCATCACCCTCTCTGCCTAAATTGCTTTCACCTGTCCTCTACCTCCATTTACTCTCATTACCATCCACATTTTCCACCCCATACATCTTTCCTGCTATTTTTTTAGATTTTTTTATTTTTTTTATTTCTTGTGTCATCCTCCTCTTATTCCCTCTTCTTTCTTAACCCTCCATCTCTCGCTGTCGGCGAAGTAGTTAAGCAGTCCCCCCGTGCGTGTCCCTGTGATAGGAGGAGGCGTGCACACAGTTGCCTGGTTACCACGCTCACAGTGACATCCCTGTGAATACGGAAGGATGCAGCTCGAGCTGGTCCTGGGAGCTGGGTAACGTGGAGGCCTCTTACCCTGCACGCCCTGCAGATCCCGCACATCTTCGCCTGCACCGCACATGCTTCTTACGCTGCCCTGCTCAATCCAGGCTGGCTGCCCTGCACTGCACCCGCTGCTCTGCTGCATGCCTGTGTCATCCTGCATTGCATGCCCTGCAGTGCACACCTTGCACTGCATAACCCCAGATCCCCACATCCCTCTCATGCTGGACCCTCCGTCTTGTGGGGGACGCTGCAAATCCTGCACGCAACACTGCACGGCTTGCATGTCCTGCGCTGCACCCTGCCGGCCTTCTACCTGTGCTTTGCTTTGCACCTCAGACCTCCCAACATCCCTCTCATCCTTCACCCCATTTCTCCACACCCTACCTCACTTTGTGTTTGGGGTTCGCCATCCACAGCTTGGGCCTAGTCAAGGTCTTGAACATGAAATTTGATGGAAACTGAAAGATACGCTGAGTTTTGAGGTGAGAGAGTATCTGCTGTGTACCTGGATGTGCGTAACTGAGTCTCTGTGTACCTCTGTGTGCGTCACTTGTGTGTGCAATTAAGCCAGATTTCTAGGGAGCCAAGTAATTGCTAGGGTGCCAGTAAGTCTTTCTCTCACCATGCATAGTTTCCACATTCCATAGTTTTGTGTAGCTTTGGTGTGGACAAATCCAGGGACCTGGGTCGCCTAAGAAACTGCCACTTGGCACCTAGTTTTTTTTTTAAGGTTGCTGTTCTTGGAGCTCCTGTTCCTTGACTCCAATACCAGACTGGAGGAGATCTTCGAGTGGGGATAAATGTGTCCATCTCCGGTGTAGACCGCGTCCCCCAGCTCTCTATCTTGAGATAGTTCCAGAACTGCCTACCTGTAAAGGTCAGTGTGATAAAATCACAAGTTCCTTGCTAGGAGTTTCATTCACTTTTCGGAATGCAGCCCTAAGAGTGAGACTCAATAGTGCAGGTGGGCAGAGTTGGGAGCTCCAACAGGAATACCGAATACCTTGAGATGTACAGAAACCGATCTGTAATATGAGTTTTAGAGGAACTGCCCATCAGTGAAGCCTGTGTGTCCGTCAGTTGACCTATCATCGATCAGTTATTTTATATCTGTGTACGAAGCTTGATGGGCCCCAGAAGGAGGAGACCCTACACAAACTTTGGCATGGCATTTGAAGATCCTCCTAGACCACCTACCTCCATCTCCTGTATGGCGTTGCTCTAGCTGATGAAGAACTATAACCCTAAGGCTGAGAGTTGTAGTTCCTCATCTACTGCAGGGCAGCTTGACTAAAAGGATATTATAGGACAGATATGCACAGGTTCCTTCTAAGAGGATCTTTAGGTTGACCATGGACCTCTTATAAAGGACTGGTTGACCCTAGACCCCTAAGAAAGGACTGATTGACCCTGGACCTCTAAGAAAGGACTGGTTGACCCTGGACCTCTAAGAAAGGACTGGTTGACCCTAGACCTCTAAGAAAGGACTGGTTGACCCTAGACCTCTAAGAAAGGACTGGTTGACCCTAGACCTTTAAGAAAGGACTGGTTGACCCTAGACCTCTAAAGAAAGGACTGGTTAACCCTAGACCCCTAAGAAAGAACTGGTTGACCCTAGACCTCTAAGAAAGGACTGGTTGACCCTAGACCTCTAAGAAAGGACTGGTTGACCCTAGACCTCTAAGAAAGGACTGGTTGACCCTAGACCTCTAAGAAAGGACTGGTTGACCCTAGACCTCTAAGAAAGGACTGGTTGACCCTAGACCTCTAAGGAAGGACTGGTTAACCCTAGACCCCTAGGAAAGGACTGGTTGACCCTAGACCTCTAAGAAAGGACTATCGATGGTCTCTACAATTTATTTTTTCCGCCTATTATACAACGCTTCTAATTATGCGATTCTAAAGAATTTAACATCCACAGCGAACCATATGGCATCGAACAGATTGATACATAAATTAATGAGGGCTTTGCTTGTTGCAGAATACAAACTCTGTTACGTGGTGCGTAAAGTCCATGCCTTGTGCACATTTAATATCTGCATATGCATACACTGGTACGCGCTCAGGCTATAAGTCTTAAGATACCTATCGACATATGCAAATTTAAAAAAGCACATTAGGTGGAGGTATGGGTTTATGGATACAGATTGTCTTTGCCCAACGAAACCGGTCGACTTTAGGTCTTCCTGTGCAGGCTAGAGGAGGGGATTGGTTGCCACGGGCAACAGCCCTACATTTCCCCAGCTCCAGCTGTCAGTGGAGTGAGTGAGTGTGTACCTGTATGTGTTCTGTGTGCTGTGTGCCTATACGGTGCTGTTTCCTTATGTGTCTATACAGTACAGTGCCTCTATGTTCTGCAGGCTGCACTGCTGTGTGTGGGTGGATTATATACTTGTATAGAAGCATTTTACTGCTGTGAGCCGGTGCATTTCAATGTCTGTGTGGGCGTTTGCACAGAGCTCTGTGTGTTTTTTTTCTATATACAGCTTTTTTTTTTCTTTTTTTTTTGTATGTGTGTTGTTCTATGAATGTGTGCCATTTCATGCTGGAATTTGTTACGTGTTTTTTTTTCTTTTTTTGGATGAACCTATTGCGTGTCGTTCAAATTGTGCATGAACCTCTGTGTGTGTCACCGTGCATGTTTGTCTCATCGACTTGGGTCTCCGTGTTTTTAGGGATGTTGCAAGTCACTTTTCATTGTATCAGTATGCACCTCAGATCTGGAGGGTGCTTGTCGGGGCCCCCACTTTTTAACAAGGCAGCACTGAGAATTAGTTGGAGAAAGACAAATCCGTTCAGCAATATTTGACCTTCATGAAAATGGAATTCTTTGGTTATGCATAAATACAGCACATTTACATTGGATTACATCCCAGTAATGTCATGTCCTCGGTATGGGGGAGTCATGTACATCAACGGCGCTATCGGAAGTTTTACTGACCCGGCAACATTTTTGCAGTTTCTACCTGTCTTGCAATATTCATCATTGTGTCAAAGAGCAAAAAATGAATGATTGGCCCTGGGCTAACTAGGGTGACCACCAGTGGCGGCCCGTTCATAGAGGGCGCCCGGGCGCCGCCCCCCCCCCCCTCCCCCAGTCAGTAAAAAAAAAATGTCCCTTTAAGAAAAGACAAAAAACAAAAATGGTCCTTATGTGCACTGTGCCCGGCGCCGGGCACAGTGCAGTGCGGGTAGCACCACGTCTGTGCAATCACAAGATTGCAGGCGAGGCGCTACATTGGAAGGCAAAAAATTCCTTTTTTTTAGCGTTCTCCATCGCGCCACAATTTCCGGCGCGATGAACTTTATTATTATGGCCGAGCGGGTGCACGCGCTATAGTGATCCAAGTCCGACGTCACTCGATGTACAGGAAGTGACGTCGGCACTGACCACGTGTACCGGATTGCCCGGGACAGTCCCGCATTTTGCAGGACTGTCCTGGGCGCATTCATTCCAGGACAATAAATTGTCCCGGATTGAAACTGACACAGCCACCCCCTGGGCAAGTCTGATGCCCCCAAAAAAGGGCGCCACATCACCGCTTGACTCACTGACAGTACTTGTTCTGGCCGGGAATGCCTGGAGGAGCACAATCCCGCCCCCTGCTTGTGATTGGAGAAATCATAAATCCCGCCTCTTGTGTCCAATCACTGTGCTGTGATTTGTTACAGCACAAAATTATTTTTGGGAAGGGGGGGGTGTCCCTGAATGGTAGTTTGGAAATGTGGTCATCCTAAGGGTAACTGTGGTCCTCATTGCAGCCCTTGGTGTGGTCCTCATTGCACAGAAGCAAGACCTAGAGAGAAAAAAAAAAAGTTTTTGACAATTTTTGTCAAATCCTCGAAGCAGAGCCTAGCCTCTCTTATTATCCACCCTCAGAGGGACTCTAATGCCCCGTACACACGACCGGTTTTCCCGTCTGAAAAAGTCCGATGAGAGCTTTTGGTCGGGAATTACGACCGTGTATATGGACTTTTTCCGACGGAGGTTCTCTATTTTCCCGTTGGGAATCCCGACCGTGTGTATAGGGCATGAGCATGGATAATAGGGTTGCCACCTCATCCCTTTAAAACTGAACACGTATTAATTACACAGGTTCTGGGGCTGATTAAGGTCGTAATTGAACTCACTTGGTGCTTTGCCTGCATTAAAGTGGAGTTCCGCCAATTTAATATTTTTTTTTTAAAGTCAGCAGCTACAGATACTGCAGCTGCTGACTTTTAAAATAAGGACACTAACCTGTCCAGGATGCCTGCAATGTCGGCCCCTAAAGCCTCGGCTCTCGGGTGTAGGCGCCGCCATCTTCGGTAAGGGAATCGGGAAGTGAAGCTTTGCGGCTTCACTTCCTGGTTCCCTACTGCGCATGCGCGACTCGTGCTGCGTGATCCTACTGGTCCCTGCTGTCTTCTGGGACCTGTGTGTCTCCCAGAAGACAGCAGGTGGATGGAGTAGGTGTCAGGGGGAGGAATAGTGACCCATCATTGGTGTCAGTGGGAGGAATAGTGCCCATCCTTGGTGTCAGTGGGAGGAATAGTGCCCATCCTTGGTGTCAGTGGGAGGAATAGTGCCCATCCTTGGTGTCAGTGGGAGGAATAGTGCCCATCCTTGGTGTCAGTGGGAGGAATAGTGCCCATCCTTGGTGTCAGTGGGAGGAATAGTGCCCATCCTTGGTGTCAGTGGGAGGAATAGTGCCCATCATTGTGTCAGTAGGAGGAATAGTGCCCCATTATTGGTGTCAGTAGGAGGAATAGTGCCCCATTGTTGGTGTCAGTAGGAGGAATAGTGCCCATCGATGGTGTCAGTAAGAGGAATAGTGCCCATCATTGGTGTCAGTAAGAGGAATAGTGCCCATCGATGGTGTCAGTAAGAGGAATAGTGCCCATCATTGGTGTCAGTGGGAGGAATAGTGCCCATCATTGGTGTCAGTAGGAGGAATGGTGCCCATCATTGGTGTCAGTAGGAGGAATAGTGCCCATCATTGTGTAAGTAGGAGGAATAGTGCCCATCATTGGTGTCAGTGGGAGGAATAGTGCCCATCGATGGTGTCAGTAGAAGGAATAGTGCCCATCATTGTGTCAGTAGGAGGAATAGTGCCCATCATTGGTGTCAGTAGAAGGAATAGTGCCCATCATTGTGTCAGTAGGAGGAATAGTGCCCATCATTGTGTCAGTAGGAGGAATAGTGCCCATCATTGGTGTCAGTAGAAGGAATAGTACTCATCGTGTCAGGAGGAATAGTGCCCATGATTGTGTCAGTGGGAGGAATAGTGCCCATCATTGGTGTCAGTGGGAGGAATAGTGCCCATCATTGGTGTCAGTGGGAGGAATAGTGTCCCATCCATTGGTGTCAGTGGGAGGAATAGTGTCCCATCATTGGTGTCAGTGGGAGGAATAGTGTCCCATCATTGGTATCAGTGGGAGGAATAGTGCCCCATCATTGTGTCAGTAGGAGGAATAGTGTCCCATCATTGGTATCAGTGGGAGGAATAGTGTCCCATCATTGCTGTCAGTGGGAGGAATAGTGTCCCATCATTGGTGTCAGTGGGAGGAATAGTGTCCCATCATTGGTATCAGTGGGAGGAATAGTGCCCCATCATTGTGTCAGTAGGAGGAATAGTGCCCATTGTTGGTGTCAGTTGGAGGAATAGTGTCCCATCATTGGTGTCAGTAGGAGGAATAGTGTCCATCGTTGGTGTCAGTAGGAGGAATAGTGCCCCATTGTTGTTGCCAGTGGCAGGAATTATGCCTCATTGTTAATGTTAATGGAAGGCAATAGTGCCCCAAAGGGCCGGATAAATGCAGACAAATGGCCGCAGATTGCAGTTTAGAGACCATTGGGCTAGACCAGTAATGGTGAACCTTGGCACCCCAGATGTTTTGGAACTACATTTCCCATGATGCTCAGCTACACTGCAGAGTGCATGAGCATCATGGGAAATATAGTTCCAAAACATCTGGGGTGCCGAGATTCGCCATCACTGGGCTAGACCTTTGTCCTTAAAGTGAAATTGTGCATAGTGCAAAAGGAGCGCCAAACCATTGATCAAGAAATCCAATGCTTTTTTATGGGTTAAGACACTCTCCTTTCATCAGGGCTTGTGCTTTGGATTGAGATGAATTGCAAAAAGTTATATAATAGGTCTTGAATTAGTGTCACTGATCGTTCATGCAGCAGAAAACTATCAGTGACAGTAATTCAGATCATATTATAACTTGTGTTGCAATTCATCTGCGGCCAGCCATATTTGTGGTTATACACAAGCCCTGATGAAGGGGTCTTAGCCCCTGAAACGCTTTGGGTTTCTTTTTGTTCCTATGACAACAAAAGAACACTTTGGACTTTGGTGTGGCTCACTTTCTGCTTAGTTGGACTTCTGTCTAGACTTGCCTCCATTTGTGGGTGCTCTTCTGTATGCAAGCAGCCTAATGCATAATAGCGGATACTGATAATAGAAGAAATAGCACCACAGTTTACGTCTGCTTAAAATTACATTGTCAGCCATTTTAAACTTTTTTAAAGTCCTGCCTAACAGATTGTACTACAAGGTGTCTACCATTTTCTTGATAAGAGATCAAGGCCTCTCATTGTGCACTGCATCGTCTACAACCATAGGCAATGGACAACTGTCCTTATTGCCCCTTTTATTATCTATATGGATCACAAGAGAGTCTAGGCTCTAGCCTAGACTCTCTTGTGATCCATATAGATAATAAAAGGGGCAATAAGGACCGTTGTCCATTGCCTATGGTTGTAATGAGGACCAGACCTTGGTCCCTGAAGTGAAACGGTCAATTTAACCACTTCAGCCCCGGACCATTATGCAGGTTAAGGACCTTGGCCCTTTTTGCGATTCTGCACTGCGTCGCTTTAACTGACAATTGCGCGGTCGTGCGACGTGGCTCCCAAACCAAATTGCCATCTTTTTTCCCACAAATAGAGCTTTCTTTTGGTGGTATTTGATCACCTCTGCGGTTTTTATTTTTTGCGCTATAATCAAAAATAGAGCGACAATTTTGAAAAAAAGTCAGTGGGCCGGATTCAAGAAGCAATTGCGCCTGTGTAACCATAGGTTACACAGCGCAATTGCTTACTTGCCCCGGCGTAACGAATGCTCCCGATTCAGGAACCTCGTTACGCCGACTGCAGCCTAAGATCTGCGCGGCATAAGGCTCTTATGCCCGCATATCTTAGGCTGCATTCTTGCGGTGGACGCTAGGTGGCGTTCACGTTGTTCTCAGTGTATAGTATGCAAATTGCATACTAACACCGATTCACAACGTTGCGCGAGCCCTGCGTACGCAATTTACGTCGTTTACGTACGGCGGTTTTCGCGCAAGGCTGCCCCTGCTATTAGCAGGGACAGCCTATGTTACGTATACCCGTCGTTCCCGCGTAGCGAAATTCGAATTTTACGTACTTTGCGTAAGTGAATCGTGAATGGCGCTGGACGCCATTCACGTTAACTTTGAAGCAAATGACGTACTTGCGACGTCATTTGCCGCAATGCACGTCGGGAAAGTTTCCCGACGGAGCATGCGCGCTACGATCGGCGCGGGAACGCGCCTAATTTAAATGATTCTCGCCCCCTACGGGATCATTTAAATTGCGTGCTCTAGCGCCGGGCATTTTGTCGGCGCGCCCGCGCAATTCACGGAGCTTCTGCTCCGTGAATCAAGGGCAGCAGAGCAAATTTGCGGGGGCGCAGGGCAAAAACGTTGCCCTGCGCCTCCGTAAATTATGGGCAATTCTACCTGAATCCGGGCCAATATTTTTTACTTTTTGCTAAAATAATTATCTCCAAAGATATATAAAAAAAAACGTTTTTTTTCCCCTCAGTTTAGGCCGATACGTATTCTTCTACATATTTTTGGTAAAAAAAAATAGCAATAAGCGTTTATCGATTGGTTTGCGCAAAATTTACAGCGTTTAAAAAATAGGGGATAGTTTTATTGCATTTTTATTAATAATTTTTTTTTTTTACTACTAATGGCGGCGATCAGCGACTTCGTGACTGCGACATTATGGCGGACACATCGGACAATTTTGACACATTTTTGGGACCATTGTCATTTTCACAGCAAAAAGTGCTATAAAAATGCATTGTTTACTGTGAAAATTACAATTGCAGTTTAGGAGTTAACCACTAGAGGGCACTGTAGGGGTTAAGTGTGACCTCATATGTGTTTCTAACTGTAGGGGGGCGAGGCTGTGACGTCAGTGATCATCTTTGCCTATATCAGGGAACAGACGATCACTGACATTGCCACAATGAAGAAAGGGGAAGGTGTGTTTCCACTCACCTCTCCCCGTTCTTCACCTCCGGTGACTGATCGCGGGACACCGGCGGCGATCAGGTCCCGCGGGCGTGGTCACGGAGCTTCGGACCGGGTCGCGAGCGGCGACCCCATGGCTGGGTTTAAAGAGACACGTACAGGTACGTGATTGTGCCCAGCCGTGCCATTCTGCTGACGTATATCGGCGTGAAGGGGTCCTTAAGTGGTTAAAGTGGAACTAAACCCTTCTACCTTTTACAGTCAAGGAAGCTGCCATCCTAACCTCTGTTTGATCTGCAATTGCCATGATGCCGAAGCACGCGATCAATTATGACACCAACCATTTGCGTTCAGTTGAGAAATAACAAAAGCACACAAGTAACTGTAAAAGTTATCATAACTGTTTTAGTAAATGGGTAAATTGATGGGTTTAGTTCTGCTTTACCAGTCCTGCTTAAGGCTGCATTCACACCTTGGCGTACAAAATCGCGGCGTTTTGTCCCGCGAATTGCAGCGACAAATTGTGGCGTTTTGTACCGCGATTTGCGGCGACAAAACGCCACGATTGTGAATGCAGCCTTACCCCCTCTATGGAGATGGTTCACATCTCCTATGCCGAACGCCGAAAGCCGCCTGAAAAAAAGGTCCCGGACTTGTTTTCAGGCGTACGGCGTTCGGCGTTCAGCGTGGAGATGTGAACCATCTCCATAGAGGGCAATGTGAAATCATCCCTCCAGCGTCTCAGGGGCGGCTGCGGCGTCGCACTACAGGCGTATATACGCCTAGGTGTGAATGGGGGCTTAAGGGGAACTAAGCCCATCGATTTAACAGTTTCAAAAAACAATTACATTTCCACATGTGTCTGAACTGTAAAGCCCCTTTCACACTTGGGCGCGTGTGCGGCGTCGGCGGTAAAGCGCAGCTATTTTTAGCGGCGATTTACAGGCATATTTGCGGAGGTATTCGGCCACTAGCGGGGTGGTTTTAACCCCCGCTAGAGGCCAAAAAAGGGTTAACCACCCGCAAAGCGGAGCTTTGCGGGCGGTATAGCCGCGGTGCCCCATTGATTTCAATGGGCAGGAGCGGTGGAGGAGCGGTATACACACCACTCCAAAGATGCTGCTAGCAGGACGTTTTTTAGCGCCCTGCCAGTGCAGCGCTCCAGTGTGAAAGCCCTCAGGGTTTCACAGTGGACTGTGAGGAGCGGCTCTTTCAGGGCAATATTTTTAGCGTTCTAGCGCCTGCAAAGCACCTCAGTGTGAAAGGGGTCTAAGGGCTAGTTTACACTTGCTTCGGACAGGCTTTGTTAAAGCTCTCTGAACACCAGTCAAAGCTCCTGTCACTAAATAAAATGGTTGGCTTACAGTCCTATTTACGCCTTGCTTTTGCTTGGTGCTTCGGTGAGGCTTTGGTGGAGCTTCGATGAGCCTTTGGTGGAGCTTTGGTGAGGCTTCCTGGGGCTTCAAGTGAGCTTTGCCATAGACATAGTCATAGGTGTGCGCAGCCTATTGCATTAGGGTGTGCACCCCAAAGCTCAAACATATTTGTATGTGTATATACAGTATACTGATGGTGTCAGCAGAGCGGTGGACGGTGTCAGTAGGGCAGAGATTGGTGTCAGTAGGGCAGTGGACAGTGTCAGTAGTTTTTTTATTTTTATTATATATTTATTTTATTTTAGAAGCCCCATTAGGGAGATTTGATGAAATATCAGGGGTCTATTTCTGTGCGTTACTGCACACTTAACGCAGTATATTTCTGTGCGTTACTGCATGTTTAACTTTGTATATTTTGGTGTGCTATGTGCCGTTTTTTATCCTGTATTTTTCTGTGCGTTAGGGCAGAGATTGGTGTCAGTAGGGCAGTGGACAGTGTCAGTAGTTTTTTATTTGTATTATATATTTATTTTATTTTAAAAGCCCCATTAGGGAGATTTGATGAAATATCAGGGGTCTATTTCTGTGCATTACTGCACACTTAACGCAGTATGTTTCTGTGCGTTACTGCATGTTTCACTTATATATTTTGGTGTGCTATGTACCGTTTTATTCTGTATTTTTTTGTGCATTAGTGGACGTTTAACGCAGTATATTTCGGTGCAATCTGCACCACACAGGGTGATTAGGGTGTGCCCAGGCACTCCTGGCACACCCTGTGCGCACGCCTATGCTTCTATGGAGGCTTTGAAGCACCACTAAAGCTACATGGGGTATACTTTTTGAAGCAAAGCAATAGCAAGGTGTAAACAGGACTGTAAGCTAACCATTTTTATTCATGGCAGGAGCTTTGACTGGCGTTCAGAGAGCTTTAAAGTGGTTGTAAACCCGTACAACACACTTTATGCTACAGGTAAGTCTATGTTAAGGCTTACCTGTAGCTGCCCTGAATATCTCCTAAACCTGCACGGTTTAGGAGATATCCCCCGGTGTCTGCATATGCCTAAGTCATCGGCACATGCGCACTGCAGCAATAGCACGTCGTGCCGTTGCTTCAGTTAGAAGTGCTGTTACGTGACGTCATCACGGCTCTGGCCAATCACAGCGCCAGAGCCTGCGATATCCGAAAGTCACTTCGGGAGAGATATCGGCGCCGGAGGGGGGGGACGAGGACCGCTGCAGTATGCATACTAGCTCATTATGCCTTTGTCGTGCAGGGTGTGTTTTTGTTTTCCAGAGGGTTTACAACCACTTTAACCACTTAACGCCCGCCGCACGACTATTTACGTCCGCAAAATGGCACGGACAGGCAGAAGGGCGTATATATACGTCCTTGCCTTTGCGAGGGTCGGGGGTCCGATCGGGACCCCCCCCCCCTGCTGCGTGATTCCCTCGGGGAGCGATCCGGGACGACGGCGCGGCTATTCGTTTATAGCCGCCCCCTCGCGATCGCTCCCCGGAGCTGAAGAACGGGGAGAGCCGTATGTAAACACGGCTTCCCCGTGCTTCACTGTGGCGGCGCATCGATCGTGTCATCCCCTTTATAGGGAGACACAATCGATGACGTCAGTCCTACAGCCACACCCCCCTACAGTTGTAAACACACACTAGGTGAACCCTAACTCCTACAGCGCCCCCTGTGTTTAACTCCCAAACTGCAACTGTCATTTTCACAATAAACAATGCAATTTAAATGCATTTTTTGCTGTGAAAATGACAATGGTCCCAAAAATGTGTCAAAATTGTGCGAAGTGTCCGCCATAATGTCGCAGTCACGAAAAAAATCGCTGATCGCCGCCATTAGTAGTAAAAAAAAAAAACATAATAAAAATGCAATAAAAATATCCCCTATTTTGTAAATGCTATAAATTTTGCGCAAACCAATCGATAAACGATTATTGCGATTTTTTTAACCAAAAATAGGTAGAAGAATACGTATCGGCCTAAACTGAGGAAAAAAGATTTTTTATATATGTTTTTGGGGGATATTTATTACAGCAAAAAGTAAAAAATATTGCATTTTTTTCAAAACTGTCGCTCTATTTTTGTTTATAGCGCAAAAAATAAAAACCGCAGAGGTGATCAAATACCACCAAAAGAAAGCTCTATTTGTGGGGAAAAAAGGACGCCAATTTTGTTTGGGAGCCACGTCGCACGACCGCGCAATTGTCTGTTAAAGCGACGCAGTGCCGAATCGCAAAACCTGGCCTGGGCATTTAGCTGCCTAAAGGTCCGGGGCTTAAGTGGTTAATTGTCACAAACAAACTGTCAATCCATAAAATGGTTAGTGTTGTAACTGATCACATATACAGCATTGTGGCAGTTGAAGATCAAACAGAGGCCAAGATGGAACCTTCCTTGCCTGAAATCGATAGGGGGGTTTAGTTCTGCTTTAAGAACAGGCACTAATGGGGTTTTCCATTATAATAGGGAAATCCCTCTATTGTGCACTTCTCTGACTTACACGGTATTACCAAAAGTTTTGGGACGCCTGCCTTCACACACATGAACTTTAATGGCATCCCAGTCTTAGTCCGTCGGGTTCAATATTGAGTTGGCTCCTCCCTTTACAGCTATAACAGCTTCACCTCTTCTGGGAAGGCCGTCCACAAGGTTTAGGAGCGTGTCTATGGGAATGTTTGACCATTCTTCCAGAAGCGCATTTGTGAGGTCAGGCACTGATATTGGACGAGAACGCCTGGCTTGCAGTCTCCGCTCTAATTCATCCCAAAGGTGTTAGTACAGCAATCTCCCCCGCTGAGCAGTTGTGTTCTCAAAGGGGGATGTCCCATCCGCCAGGGCATCCTGATCCGCGCTCTCGGACATTGGCAAAGAGCGCTGATCGGGAGCTGGTCGGCTGCTTGTTTTCCAGCATGCTTGTCCAACGGAAGCCAGCCAAACGGCCGGCTTCTGATGGACCGGGTGATTTACACTCGGGACAAACGTCCGACGTTCTTTTTTTAAACGGCTGATGCATCCCGACAGTCGGTCGTATGTACAGGGCTTAAAGGGATTGTAAACCCTCCGTGTTTTTTCACCTTAATGCATCCTATGCATTGAAGGGATTGTAAAACATTTTTTTTTGCTAAATAGCCTCCTTTACCTTAGTGCAGTCCTCCTTCACTTACCTCATCCTTCCATTTTGCTTTTAAATGTCTTTATTTCTTCTGAGAAACCCTCACTTCCTGTTCTTCTGTCTGTAACTCAACACCGTAATGCAAGGCTTTCTCCCTGGTGTGGAGTGTCCTGCTCGCCCCCTCCCTTTGAGGGGGCGAGCAGGAGAGTCAGGATGCTCTCTACGTTGCAGATAGAGAAAGGAGCTGTGTGTTAGTGGGCATCCTGACTCTCCGGTAGTCCAAGGGAGGGGGCGAGCACGACACTCCACACCAGGGAGAAAGCCCTGCATTACTGTGTGTAGTTACAGACAGAAGAACAGGAAGTGAGGATTTCTCAGAAGCAGGGTCGATCCTAGGGTCACAGGCGCCTGGGTGCAGAAATATTTCTGGTGCCCCCACATGGGCGTGGTCATTTTACTAACTCCTCCCCTTTACAAATGGTTCTATGGCAATGACTCAACCACAGAGATGCTCCCCCACAAGTCTTCATTACCCTGGGATCCTTACATGATCTCTTAACAATAAACAAAATACAGGAAGAGAAGCAGAGTACTTTATTGGGACCTGGAGGGGGGCCTCTCTGATGGACACAGAGAGGGCTTCTGTTAGAGAGTCTGTTAGAAAGAGCCCCAGACATACTACAGACATGATACAGGAGATGGTCAGAGACTGCAGACATGATACAGGAGATGGTCAGAGACTGCAGACATAGTACAGGAGATGATCAGAGACTGCAGACATAGTACAGGAGATGGTCAGAGACTGCAGACATAGTACAGGAGATGGTCAGAGACTGCAGACATGATACAGGAGATGGTCAGAGACTGCAGACATGATACAGGAGATGGTCAGAGACTGCAGACATGATACAGGAGATGGTCAGAGACTGCAGACATGATACAGGAGATGGTCAGAGACTGCAGACATGATACAGGAGATGGTCAGAGACTGCAGACATGATACAGGAGATGGTCAGAGATCACAGACATAATACAGGAGATGGTCAGAGATCACAGACATAGTACAGGAGATGGTCAGAGATCACAGACATAGTACAGGAGATGGTCAGACACTGCAGACATGATACAGGAGATGGTCAGAGATCACAGACATAGTACAGGAGATGGTCAGAGATCACAGACATAGTACAGGAGATGGTCAGAGATCACAGACATAGTACAGGAGATGGTCAGAGACTGCAGACATGATACAGGAGATGGTCAGAGATCACAGACATGATACAGGAGATGGTCAGAGACTGCAGACATAGTACAGGAGATGGTCAGAGACACATCAGTTCTGGACAGACATATACCTATGCTCAGAACACTAGTTCTGGACGGACACAAACAAGGAGAAGAGGACTCTGCCACTTCGGCGCCCCCACCTCTGCAGGCTCCTAGGTGCAAAGCACCCTGTGCACCCTGCCTAGGATCGGCCCTGCTCAGAAGAAATAAGGACATTTAAAAGCAAAATGGAAGGATGAGGTAAGTGAAGGAGGACTGCACTAAGGTAAAGGAAGCTATTTAGGGGATTTTTTTAATTTACCTTTACAACCCCTTTAAGGTGAAAATACACCTTGCCCTGTCCGGCCCCCCAGTCCCCCCCCCCCCCCCCTTTTTTTTACTCACCTGAGCCCCGAATTTCAGTCGGCGCGATACCGCGTCGCTCTCTCCAAGGGTTCTCGGCTCTTCACTGGATAGATTGATAGCAGCGCAGCCATTGGCTCCCGCTGCTGTCAATCAAATCCAGTGACGCGGGGGCGGGGCCGAACATACACTCTGCGGCTATGGACGCCGAATGTATGACACAGGAGCGCGCTCGCAAGGAAACCCCCTCTGGAAAGAGGTTCCCAGAGGGGGTTATCTATTGCGGGGAGGAGCCGCGAGAGCCGCCATGGTACCCCAAAATAGGAGGATCGGGGCCACTCTGTGCAAAACTAACTGCACAGTGGAGGTAAGTACGACATGTTTGATATATATATATTTTTTAAAGTGAACCTTTAGGCCGGGTTCACACTTTTCCCCGCATTCAATTCGCATAGCAGGAGAATGTGACTGGATCTATGGAGCCGGTTTACATATCTCCGCAGCGGGTCCGGTGCGGTGTGCCGGACACTCCTAAGTCTGCCCCGGGCTTCTAGGCATTAATGACCTCTGAACAGGATAAATCGGTAGATACGCCGACCTAACTCGGAATCTGCGCCGACCTGAGTTTAAGTGTATTCTCAAACCGAGATACACTTAAACCTATCTAAGATACGACGGCTTGCGCGGTCCTATCTTAGGGTGCAATATTTAGGCTGGCCGCTAGGTGGCGCTTCCATTGCGGTCGGCGTAGAATATGTAAATCACTAGATACGCCTATTCACGAACGTACGCCCGGCCGCCGCAGTACAGATACGCCGTTTACGTAACGCATTATCAGGCCTAAAGATATTTCATCAAATAGTTGTAATAGTAATGTTAAAGTATGGCCGCCGTTCCCGCTTCGAAATTCGAAAATTTTACGTCGTTTGCGTAATTTGTCCGTGAATAGGGATTTACGTCATTTACGTCCACGTCGAAACCAATAGGCCCGTGCGGCGTACGTTGCCGCAATGCACACTGGGATATGTAGGTGGACGGCGCATGCGCCGTTCCAAAAAAAGTAAATCACGTCAGGTCAAGCCCCATTACCATAAAACACGCCCCCTCAGCTAAATTTGAATTAGGCGCCATTACGCCCGCCCGATTTACGCTACGCCGCCGTAACTTAGCAGGCAAGTACTTTGAGAATCATGTACTTGCCTCGCTAACTTACGGCGGGGTAGTGTAAACACGCTACACTACGCCGCCGCAAAGTTAGGGCAGCCTACCTGAATCTAGCTAATAGACAGAAAAACATAATTCATACAACAAAAATGGCCAAAAAAATTCCAGCTATACAGGCGGATTTTTTTTTCCATTAAAAAATATTTTGTATGAATGATCATTCTAAAATCTTTAGAAGAAGGAAAGTCACATTTCTCTTATTTTTTTTGCCATTATTTTGTTCCCTCCAGTATATCGCATACATTTCTGCAGCGTATTGAAGGATTGGAAGGGAAAAACAGTTACAAACAAGCTGGTTAGCGGTTATGCTTTGTTAAGATATTGAGGCTTTTATACAGTTTTATATAAAAGCAATAATTACCTTCGGTAAAACACAAAAGTACCTGGAACTCCAGGATCATTCGGTGCTTGCAGGAAACATATAGAGTCTTTTCATTGTGCACATATTTACTTAGGGTATTATTGTATTGTTTACTTGACCAGCATTTGTATGTGCATTTTTTACATGCTTACTGTACCATATTTCCATTATTATATCACATATATATTGTTTACAGTCCCCTTTTAAAGAACAAGTCTAATGAGCAATAAAAAAAAAAAAAAGTATTTGTAAACGATCACCTTGTCCCATTCAGTTTAAAATAGAAATGAAAGGCAAAACATTTGTCTATAGATATAAAAAGAATAACAAATACATTATATATACCCTTCCCCCCCCTTTTTTATAAGTGATCCCATTCCCTCTGTTCTCAGCTGCATAAGAGCTGGGGGAGGAGAAGCAACGGCACACTGAGCTTCCCAGTGAATAGATGTGCAGTGGCGGTGTGTCAGGACAAGTCTGATCATTGGAGGAGAGCATCCTGAGTTCCCATCATAGCTAGAGATCTGACCAAGCTGTGTTTTACTTCTCATGCCGCGTACACACGACCATTTTTAACCACTTAATCCCCGGGCCTTTAGGCAGCTAAATGCCCAGGCCAGGTTTTGTGATTCGGCACTGCGTCGCTTTAACTGACAATTGCGCGGTCGTGCGACGTGGCTCCCAAACAAAATTGGCGTCCTTTTTTCCCCACAAATAGAGCTTTCTTTTGGTGGTATTTGATCACCTCTGCGGTTTTTAGTTTTTGCGCTATAAAGATCTAGTTTTTTTTTTTTTTTTAGTTTTTGCGCTATTGCGCCCAGAGGCGATTAAGTTTGCATGTGTTGCGCTATATAAGTTTTGCATTCATTCATTCATTCATAAACAAAAATAGAGCGAACATTTTGAAAAAAATTAATATTTTTTACTTTTTGCTGTAATAAATATCTTGTGTAGTGAGGTGAGGGGCGCTATATCAAAATAGTGGATGCGTGTCACAATGTGCGTTTGAGTAGTACACAGTGTAACTGTGTGCCCAAATCTATGTGAAAAACCAAACAGATTATAGTCTAAACTCTATAAGTACAATAGTGCCAAATGCCGTGGAAAATAAATAAAATATAAAAAAAAAAAAAATTTAAAAGAATGTCCAGCAAATAAATAGTTAAGTGCAAAATGGATCCAGTGTTGTATCAAGTCCAGGTGCAAAATGCAAATAATCAAATCCCAAATCGCAGGGAAAAGTGCAAATGCTAAAGTGCTTGTGAATCTTCAAAATAGCCAAAGTGCGAGAAAGAAGTGATCCGCCTTCACCTATAGGTCACCAGAATAATAATGGATGGCTCCTTACCACACGGTGTTGACCAGATTACTTAAAATATGGTCAATCAGGCTTGTTTTAAATGAGGATCAGCAGGGTCTCATTGGATTCCAATGTCAGCGATTGCAGCAAATGGTGTACCAAGAAAGGAGAAGAGATACCACCATAGTGTAAAACCATTTAATATACAAAAGTTAAAATTACAATGCCAAATGGCCTCTTACTGTTGCTGGTGCCCGTTCCCGGCACTGAGGCTGTAGGTGGTGGGGATAGTAAGACAAGATAAGAGATGGCCGCGTCCTGGTCCACTAGCGTGCGTTCCACCGCTAGTTGTCCATCAACCAGTGAGACCGGAAGTGCGTGGCTGTGCGTGCGCGCTCGGATACCGCCTCGACGTCACGTTTCAGTTAAACCGTTTTCAGGAAGCGTAATAAATATCCCCCAAAAATATATATAAAAAAAAAATGTTTCCTCAGTTTAGGCCGATACGTATTCTTCTACCTATTTTTCGTAAAAAAAAATCGCAATAAGCATTTATTGATTGGTTTGCACAAAAGTTATAGCGTTTACAAAATAGGGGGTATTTTTATGGCATTTTTATTAATATTTTTTTTTTTACTAGTAATGGCGGCGATCAGCGATTTTTTTTTTTTTTGGTACTGCGACATTATGGCGGACACTTTTGACACATTTTTTGGGACCATTGGCATTTTTATAGCGATCAGTGCTATAAAAATGCATTGGATTACTATAAAAATGCCACTGGCAGGGAAGGGGTTAACACGAGGGGGCGGGGAAGGGGTTAAGTATGTTCCCTGGGTGTGTTCTAACTGTAGGGGGGGTGGCCTCACTAGGGGAAATCACTGATCTTCTGTTCATACATTGTATGAACAGAGGATTAGCTTTTCCCCACTTGACAGGACCGGGAGCTGTGTGTTTACACACCCGGCTTCCGGTCCCCGCTCTGTAACGAGCGATCGCGTGTGCCCGGCGGTGAACACGCCCGCAGGGCACGCGCACGGGAGTCGGGGGCGAGAGCAGAGTTGCCTGCGAGTTGCCTGCGAGAGAGCCGACGGCGGCAGGTCGGCAAGTAGTTAAATACCCTTTTCCCGTTTTTTATAAGTGATCCCATTCCCTCTGTTCTCAGCTGCATAAGAGCTGGGGGAGGAGAAGCAACAGCACCCTGAACTTCCCAGTGAATAGATGTGCAGTGGGGGTGTGTCAGGACAAGTCTGATCATTGGAGGAGAGCATACTGAGTTCCCATCATAGCTAGAGATCTGACCAAGCTGTGTTTTATTTCTTATGCTGTGTACACACGACCATTTTTAATGGTCTAGAAAAAAAACGTTTTTTTCAACCCGATTATTGTTAAAACGGCCTTGCCTACACACGATCGTGAAAAAAAAAATGCTCTAGCAAAACGCGGTGACGTACAACACGTACGACGGCACTATAAAGGGGAAGTTCCATTCGGATGACGCCACCCTTGGGGCTGCTTTTGCTGATTTTGTGTTAGTAAAAGACGATTCGCTCTTTTCAGTCTGTTACGAATGGTAGTTTTACCAGAACGAGCGCTCCCGTCTCTTAACCACTTAAGACCCGGACCAAAATGCTGCTAAATGACCCAAGGGGTTTTTACAATTCGGCACTGCGTTGCTTTAACAGACAATTGCGCGGTCGTGCGACGTGGCTCCCAAACAAATTTGGCGCCCTTTTTTCCTCACAAATAGAGCTTTCTTTTGGTGGTATTTGATCACCTCTGCGGTTTTTATTTTTTGCGCTATAAACAAAAATAGAGCGACAATTTTGAAAAAAATGCTATATTTTTTACTTTTTGCTGTAATAAATATCCCCCAAAAACATATATATATATAAAAAAAAATTTTCCTCAGTTTAGGCCGATACGTATTCTTCTACCTATTTTTGGTAAAAAAAAATCGCAATAAGCGTTTATCGATTGGTTTGCGCTAAATTTATAGCGTTTACAAAATAGGGGATAGTTTTATTTTTTTTTATTTTTTTACTACTATTGGCGGCGATCAGCGTTTTTTTTCGTGACTGCGACATTATGGCGGACACTTCGGACAATTTTGACACATTTTTGGGACCATTGTCATTTTCACAGCAAAAAATGCATTTAAATTGCATTCTTTATTGTGAAAATGACAGTTGCAGTTTGGGAGTTAACCACAGGGGGCGCTGTAGGAGTTAGGGTTCACCTAGTGTGTGTTTACAACTGTAGGGGGGTGTGGCTGTAGGAGTGACGTCATCGATCGAGTCTCCCTATAAAAGGGATCACTCGATCGATGCAGCCGCCACAGTGAAGCACGGGGAAGCCGTGTTTACATACGGCTCTCCCCGTTCTTCAGCTCCGGGGAGCGATCGCGACGGAGCGGCTATAAACGAATAGCCGCGCCGTCGTCCCAGATCGCTCCTGAAGCCACGGGAACCGCCGCATGTACCGGGCAGGCACGTACAGGTACGTGGATGTGCCTGTCCGTGCCATTCTGCCGACGTAAATGTACATGCGGCGGTCCGGAAGTGTTTAACTTGCTTCTGAGCATGCGGAGGTTTTTGTCTGTTTTTTAGCTAATGCATTGGATTTATTTTTGGGCCATTCATGGGACGAGATGCCAGGGCATTGGTCATGTGATTTACCACCAGAGTTTTGGGAAAGTAGAGTATGGGCAGAGTTGGGCAATCAGCAGCTGAGTTTGAACACTGGTCCTTCAGCTTGGGTGAGATCATGATAAAAAGAATGGGTATGAAACCGGTGATGAAATCAGGAAGCAAATGCATTTTCATCAGGTTAAATATTCTCTGAATTTGTCCAAATAATGCCGGTGCCTGTACATCCAAAAACATCTGCCACCTAACCTCCTTAGACTTGCCATAGTAACATGCATGTATAGAATACAGTGGGGCTAAAGGATGTGGGAGATGGGGCTTACCATCACTCCTCCAAAATACATGCAAGCCTTCATATTTTAAAGATCTTCCCTTCTTGTATTGTATACTGAAAAATGACAGGTGCTGCTTACTGGTAACAATCTTTGGTATACTAACGTGTTTCATGTTTTTCGTCAGGACGTACATATTTCTAATATGCTAATATCCTTCCTAGATTATCACCTTGCCCGTTCCCGGAGGAAAAGCGTCCCAGGAGGGAAACAGCCAAGTATGGACGCCCCTCCTGCCGCCCCCTTCCGACCGTCGGTGAGTAACAAATCAATTTTCAGTAAAATAAAGCTAACCAATATGCAGATAGATATGTATGTATGTATGTATGTAGGGTTGTCCCGATACCACTTTTTTAGGACCGAGTACGAGTACCGATACTTTTTTTCAAGTATTTGCCGATACCGAATACGATACTTTTTTTTTAAATGTGTCCCCAAATGCAGCCATGTCCCCCCACAAATGCAGCCATGTCCCCCCCATATATGCAGCCATGTCCCCCCCATATATGCAGCCATGTCCCCCCCCATATATGCAGCCATGTCCCCCCCCATATATGCAGCCATGTCCCCCCCATATATGCAGCCATGTCCCCCCCCATATGCAGCAATGTCCCCCCCCCATATGCAGCCATGTCCCCCCTATATGCAGCCATGTCCCCCCCCATATGCAGCCATGTCCCCCCCCATATGCAGCCATGTCCCCCCCATATGCAGCCATGTCCCCCCCCCATATGCAGCCATGTCCCCCCCCCCCCCATATGCAGCCATGTCCCCCCCCCCATATCCAGCCATGTCCCCCCCATATCCAGCCATGTCCCCCCCCCATATCCAGCCATGTCCTCCCCATATGCAGCCATGTCCCCCATATGCAGCCATGTCCCCCCATATGCAGCCATGTCCCCCATATGCAGCCATGTCCCCCCATATGCAGCCATGTCCCCCCCATATGCAGCCATGTCCCCCCCATATGCAGCCATGTCCTCCCCATATCCAGCCATGTCCCCACACATATGCAGCCATATCCCCCATATATGCAGCCATGTCCCCCCCATATATGCAGCCATGTCCTCCTTACCGTACATGCTGCCGCGCCGCATCCCCGCTTGGTTAATATGGGCGGGGAACATTACAGCTTTCATTTGAATAGCTGTAGTCTTTCGCGCCGCGTATAGACACTCCCCCTTGCTCGGGATTGGACAGTTCACCCGAGCAAGGGGGAGTGTCTATACGCGGCGCGGCGGGAAAGACTACAGCTATTCAAATGAATGCTGTAATGTTCCCCGCCCGTATTAACCAAGCGGGGATGCGGCAGGATGCGGCGTAGCAGCGGGATGCGGCGGGGGGGGGGGGGGAAGTATTCTATTTCGGTATCGGGGGTATTTGCGGGAGTACGAGTACTCCCGCAAATACTCGGAATCGGTCCCGATACCGATACTAGTATCGGTATCGGGACAACCCTATATGTATGTATGTATGTTTGCTGGTGATCCTTTGGAGATCCTTTTTCCTTTTGGAGATCCTTTTTCCAACTCAGTGATTCTGTTTTTTATTTTTATTTATTTATATTTTTATGACATGTTGGTATTATATCTTTCACTTGGATGTTACAATTTGCAGAGTAAATACAGCTGGATAAAACAAAAACTGCGTCTGTCTTCATTTCAGGCTGCAAGGCAACAAAATGTTTTTATTTTAAAGGGGTTGTAAACCCTCATGTTTTTTTATCTTAATACATTCTATGCATTAAGGTGAAAAACCTCCTGTGATGCAGCTGCCCCCCAGAGCCCCCGTTTTACTTACCTGAACTTGATCTTTCCAGCGGCGGGGACGAGCACACCAGCTCCAGCCGATGTCTCGGGTCCTGATTGGATAGATTGATAGCAGTGCAGCCATTGGCTCCCAGTGATGCGGGAGTTGGGGGGCGGGGCCGAGTCCTGCTGTTTGTGTCAATGGACGCAGCAGGACACGGGAGAGCGGCTCTCCAACGGGGCACTCGAGAAGAGGAGGAGCCAGGAGTGCTACTGAGGGACCCCAAAAGAGGAGGATCGGGGCCACTTTGTACAAAACTAAGAGGAGATGAGTATGACATAAAAAAAAAAGAACATTTACATATCCTTTAAGGGAGGTTATTCTTTTCTATACCCACTGTGAATATGTCATGGCTGAGCAGAGGACATTGTCTGGTCAGTGTGCCCAGCCTAATGACCATTTGCATGTGTGGGCAGCGTTACTAGTTAACTGGGATTCTATATATAGCGCACTTTCGAAAAAAAAAAAAAAAATAAACGAGCGTGTTTAAACGGACTGAATGAATATTTATGGTATATTAAGTAGATGCACGGACAGGATGCAGCTCTCCCACATGTAACCAGTTATAGTTAGAGATTCTCCAGAGAATGGCGTGCATCTGTTACAACAAACCCCTACGCCTGTATAAGAGCTCAGAGACGGGAAAAGTGTCTGCGTTCCCAATGGCAACCAATCAATTATTGGCTTTCATCGTAAATAAGGTTGGTTGCCATGGACATCGCAATTTCTCTCCTTTGCATGTGTTTTTATGCGACCAACAGTGTATTATCCAAAATGAAAAAACGAAAAAAAATGTAATGCTCTGCTACAGTAAGATCTAAAGGGTTTATTCAAATAGTAATCCAGGGAATTAACTGATTACATCAAAGGGGAGTTGTTTTCCTTTTTCAATTTTTTAAATTAAATAATAAGACATCAGTAAAGTTAGCCCAATTTTTTTTATATTGTGAAAGATGATGTTACGCCGAGTAAATTGATACCCAACATGTCACGCTTCAAAATTGCCCCCCGTTTGTGGGATGGCGACAAACTTTTACCCTTAAAAATCTCCATAGGCAACGTTTAAACAACTCTACAGGTTGCATGTTTTGAGTTACAGAGGACTAGAATTATTGCTCTCGCTCGAACGATCGCGGCGATACCTCACATGTGTGGTTTGATCACCGTTTTCATATGCGGACGCTGCTCATGTATGCGTTCGCTTCTGCGCGCAAGCTCGTTGGGACAGGGCGCTCTAAAAATTTCAATTTTTTTTCTTATTTATTTTACAATATTTTATTTATTTTTACACTGTTCCTATTACAAGGAATGTAAACATCCCTTGTAATAGAAAAAAGCATGACAGGTCCTCTTAAATATGAGATCTGGGGTCAAAAAGACCCCAGATCTCATATTTAGACTAAAATGCAATTAAAAAAATGACAAAAAAATGGCCCTTTAAGAGCTATGGGCAGAAGTGACGTTTTGACGTCACTTCCTCCCTGCTATGGTATGAAGATGGGTGGGGGCCATCTTCCCCTCACTCATCTCCATACCAAGCAACAAGAAGGACCCGATCGCCTCCGCCGGCTCCGGTAAGCGGCGGAGGGCACGGGAGAGCGGCGGGGGGCCCTCTCCTGCCGCCGATAACGATGATCTTGCGGCGAATCCACCGCAGAGACCACCATTATCGTAAACCGGACCCCCGTCTGAAGACATGGATACCTGGGTTATGGCAGCTAGCTACTGCCATAACAGAGATCTCCCTCTTCAAAGTGCTGACGTATATCGGCGTGCGGCGGTCTGGAAGTGGTTAAGATTTACCTTCAACTATGTAGTACAAGGGCCTGCCCCCAAGAAATATCATAAAGAAATCTTTAAAGCAAAAAAAATCACTTTTCTAACATCTTCGCAAAAGCCGTAACCGCCCCCGCGAACTATTTAACCTAGTCGCTCAGACCGTGAACCCAGCCTGCCTAGAGGCTCCGAACTTTGAACAAATTATCGGATTATTTCATTAATAAAATTGAAAAAATCTGTGAAACTATTCAGCAAAAGAGAATCTCCACCGACTCCCCTTTAAATCAAAAAGGCAATATTCACACAAATATGCCGCAATCAACTAAATTCACACTCAAGTCCATCTCCATCGACACCACCAAAAATATCATTGGGGCCCTGCGAGACAGCACAGCGCCTAACGATTTCATCCCCACCAAATTGTTGAAAGAATGTGCCGATATTTTGGCACCGTCTATCACGCACCTCCATAGGCGTGCTCACAGGGTGTGCCAGGTGTGCCTGGGCACACCCTAATCGCCCTGTGTTGTGCAGATTGCACCGAAATATACTGTGTTAAACATTAGGAGAAATGCCTTAATCTGATAGAAAATTGGATGACGGAGAGTTACCTTAAACTCAATGGCTCTGCTCCGCGCCAAACGAAAGACTTGCCACGACCAAATGGACACCCCCGCCCATTTTGGGACAAACCATCACCCCCAGCACCAGTCTAGTCAAGAGTCATTTTTCACACCCACATGACAATGGATGCACAAATAAGTTCTGTAGTCAGCGGATCCCACCATCTGCTGCGCCTACTACATAGACTCATCCCCTTTATCCCAAAAGAAGACACAGCAGTAGTGGTGAGAACAATAATCAACTCCAGACTCGACTATGCCAACGCCAGGGGAGGGCTGGCAGCCTTAGGCCTGGGGGGCAAGTCCAGTCAAGTGGCCCATAGAGCATGGAAAAGTGTCAAGAGGGTCTCTGCTCACCAAAGCCTGCCCCCCTCCCCTTTAACTAAGTCCACAGAGCACCCCTTTTTTACACTGGGAGGCAGGAGAGACTAGAGAGGGTGAGCTTACCAAGATGGAGGCTGAGGTGCAGGCAGACTGTCTGATGCTTTTTTGGGTTCAAACTTCCTGTCTAGTGCCCACACATGCCCGGGGAATGTGGGCAGGGCAGACTCAGAAGGAGGAGGAGCAGGTGAGCTCTATCTCTCCTTGTGTCTGTGCAGAGAGAGAAGGGGATGTCAGCACTGGTGTGCGCTGAGGCTGAGCTATGTGTGAGACGAGACATAGCTCAGCTCTGCAGTCATCTACCTCGGAGCTGACAGGCACAGCTGCACAGTGGGAGGTGAGCAGCGGCCGTGACCTGTGTTAACAGAGCTCCAGCAGGCATATTCCTGCTCTGCAAAAACAACATTTGGTAGTGGCGGTGCATAGTGTCACCAGCCCGGGGGGAGATTTCCAGCCTGCCAGCCCTCCCCTGGCCATCGCCCTTTACCTCGGACATCCAAAATACCAAATTGCTCATCTACAAGTCGTCCAGAATACGGCGGCTTGACTAGTAACAGGGAAAAAACCCTGGGAATCAATCTCCCCTCCCTGAGATCCCTTCACTGGTTGCCCGTAAAAGACCGAATTACGTTTAAGGCACTTTGCCTGACGCACAAATGTGTTCAAGGAGATGCCCCCCAATATCTATGTGAAAAAATAAAATGTCACAACCCCAATCGCGTTCTCCGTTCTACTAACCAAAATCTACTCCAGATACCCAAAGCCAAAGACAACGAAGATTTGCAGTCCAAGGACCTAGACCGTGGAACGCTCTACCGACCAGCATCCAAATGGAAGTGAATCACCGGGCCTTCAGGAAAAAACTCAAAACCCATCTATTCTGAAGGCAAAATATAGTAGAAAATGGATACCAAGCGCCCTGAGGCGATTCAGTTCGCATATATCGCGCTATACAAGTTTCTCACTCACTCTTAGGCCCCGTACACACGAGAGGATTATCCGCTGGAAACGGTCCTCCGGATTGATCCGGTGAGTCTGTACAGACCACCGGATCAATCCGCTGGACGGGATTCCAGCGGATAGATTTCTTAGCAGGCTAAAATTTTTATCCGCTGGAAATCCATCGGCCCGAAAAATATCCGCGGATAAATATCCGCTGGGCCGTACACACCACAGGATCTATCCGCTGGAACTGATCTGCGGATAAATCCCAGCGGATAGATCCGGTGGTGTGTACGAGGCCATAAAGTTTTACATTTTGGTTGTATTGCTCTCGATCAACTGGGCTTTCTAGTTCTTCATCTATTCTTCTTCTTTTTTGAAAATCCCTCGGGGAGAATGATGGCATAGTGTGGTTTTTGCAATAGCTACTGCTGTTGGGATACACTGGGAATTCTGGTTGGAATATCTCACCAATGGCTCCTTTGAGGGAAACGATGCCAGAAACGATTCAACTTGTTTGGTGTTATACAAAACTGAATTATTTGTTTTGGGTGAACAGGGCAATGATGACTAGTTCACTTTATGCTGAGCTATAAAACAGAATGGGTACAAGATGTATGGGCCTCTGACCAGCGCTTAGTACTAAGGGGTCAATTCACAAAATTTACTGCGTGCATTACATCACTTCACTTTGTGTTTTATTTTCATCATTTGTTTAGAAATATCGCATTGGGTCATTTATAAAAGGAAATACCACATTCAATATTTCTTTATGTATTTTTCCATTTATTACTATAAAAAATTACAAAAAAACACCACTATTTGATAGCTCTAAAATGTTGGAGCTTAACATTGTTAGTAAGTGCCACTGTGGCAGAGCTTAGCACTGTCAGGAATCCCCACTAATACAGAGCTTAGCACTGTAAGGAAAATCCTCTATGTCAGAGGTCAAAGCTTAGCACTGTTAGAAAACGCCACTATGTCAGAGCTTAGCACTGTCAGAAAACGCCACTATGGAAGAGCTTAGCACTGTCCGAAAACGCCACTATGGAAGAGCTTAGCACTGTCAGAAACGCCACTATGGAAGAGCTTAGCACTGTCAGAAGCGCCACTATGGAAGAGCTTAGCACTGTCAGAAAACGCCACTATGGAAGAGCTTAGCACTGTCAGAAACGCCACTATGGAAGAGCTTAGCACTGTCAGAAAACGCCACTATGGAAGAGCTTAGCACTGTCAGAAACGCCACTATGGAAGAGCTTGGCACTGTCAGAAAATGCCACTATGGAAGAGCTTAGCACTGTCAGAAAACGCCACTATGGAAGAGCTTAGCACTGTCAGAAAATGCCACTATGGAAGAGCTTAGCACTGTCAGAAACGCCACTATGTCAGAGCTTAGCACTGTCAGAAAACGCCACTATGGAAGAGCTTAGCACTGTCAGAAAACGCCACTATGGAAGAGCTTAGCACTGTCAGAAAACGCCACTATGGAAGAGCTTAGCACTGTCAGAAAACGCCACTATGGCAGAGCTTAGCACTGTCAGAAAACGCCACTATGGAAGAGCTTAGCACTGTCAGAAAACACCACTATGGCAGAGCTTAGCACTGTCAGAAACGCCACTATGGAAGAGCTTAGCACTGTCAGAAACGCCACTATGGAAGAGCTTAGCACTGTCAGAAAACGCCACTATGGCAGAGCTTAGCACTGTCAGAAACGCCACTATGGAAGAGCTTAGCACTGTCAGAAACGCCACTATGGAAGAGCTTAGCACTGTCAGAAAACGCCACTATGGAAGAGTTTAGCACTGTCAGAAACGCCACTATGGAAGAGCTTAGCACTGTCAGAAACGCCACTATGGAAGAGCTTAGCACTGTCAGAAAACGCCACTATGGAAGAGTTTAGCACTGTCAGAAACGCCACTATGGAAGAGCTTAGCACTGTCAGAAACGCCACTATGGAAGAGCTTAGCACTGTCAGAAAACGCCACTATGGAAGAGCTTAGCACTGTCAGAAAACGCCACTATGGAAGAGCTTAGCACTGTCAGAAACGCCACTATGGAAGAGCTTAGCACTGTCAGAAAACGCCACTATGGAAGAGCTTAGCACTGTCCGAAACGCCACTATGGAAGAGCTTAGGCTCCATTCACACCTAGGCGTTTTTACGCCTGTAGCGCGACGCGCACAAACGCCAGAGGGACGAAAAGTAATGAAAGGCAATGGGGATGGTTCACATCTGAACGCCTAAACGCCTGTAGCCTGTAGCTCAAAAAAGTTCCGGACCCTTTTTTGTCGCTCCTAGCGCGCGATATGCGCGTATTTGAGCGTTTTTTTTTACATTGAAGTCAATGTAAAACGCCTGATACGCGCGTATTGCGCGTAAACACGCGCTTGTACAAGCGTTTTGACGCATGTGTTGCTGAAATCCCAGGAAGAGGAATAAAAAATTCCTAGGAGAGCAACAAGTGATGTCAGGGATGATCATTTTTCTTATTGACTAATATGGAAAAAGACAAAGTACAAAAACAGCGAACGCCACTGTGCGAAAACGCGCATATACGCGCGACAAAAACGTCGGTAAAAATCGCCTGTAAAAACGCCTGTACGCCCTACGCCTAGGTGTGAATGGAGCCTTAGCACTGTCAGAAAACGCAACTATGGAAGAGCTTAGCACTGTCAGAAACGCCACTATGGAAGAGCTTGGCACTGTCAGAAAACGCCACTATGGAAGAGCTTAGCACTGTCAGAAAACGCCACTATGGAAGAGTTTAGCACTGTCAGAAAACACCACTATGGAAGAGCTTAGCACTGTCAGAAACACCACTATAGAAGAGCTTAGCACTGTCAGAAAACGCCACTATGGAAGAGCTTAGCACTGTAAAGAAACGCCACTATGGAATAGCTTAGCACTGTCAGAAAACACCACTATGGAAGAGCTTAGCACTGTAAGGAAACGCCACTATGGAAGAGCTTAGCACTGTAATGAAACGCCACTATGGAAGAACTTAGCACTGTCAGAAACCACCACTATGGAAGAGCTTAGCACTGTCAGAAAACGCCACTATGGAAGAGCTTAGCACTGTCAGAAAACGCCACTATGGAAGAGCTTAGCACTGTCAGAAACGCCACTATGGAAGAGCTTAGCACTGTCAGAAAACGCCACTATGGAAGAGCTTAGCACTGTCAGAAAACGCCACTATGGAAGAGCTTAGCACTGTCAGAAAACGCCACTATGGAAGAGCTTAGCACTGTCAGAAAACGCCACTATGGAAGAGCTTGGCACTGTCAGAAAACGCCACTATGGAAGAGCTTGGCACTGTCAGAAAACGCCACTATGGCAGAGCTTGGCACTGTCAGAAAACGCCACTATGTCAGAGCGTGGCACTGTCAGAAAACGCCCCTATGGAAGAGCTTAGCACTGTCAGAAAACGCCACTATGGAAGAGCTTAGGCTCCATTCACACCTAGGCGTTTTTACGCCTGTAGCGCGACGCGCACAAACGCCAGAGGGACGAAAAGTAATGAAAGGCAATGGGGATGGTTCACATCTGAACGCCTAAACGCCTGTAGCCTGTAGTCTGTAGCTCAAAAAAGTTCCGGACCCTTTTTTGTCGCTCCTAGCGCGCGATATGCGCGTATTTGAGCGTTTTTTTTTACATTGAAGTCAATGTAAAACGCCTGATACGCGCGTAAACACGCTCTTGTACAAGCGTTTTGACGCCTGTGTTGCTGAAATCCGGAAGAGGTATATTCACCCAGAAAGAGGAATAAAAAATTCCTAGGAGAGCAACAAGTGATGTCAGGGATGATCATTTTTCTTATTGGCTAATATGGAAAAAGACAAAGTACAAAAACGTCGAACGCCACTGTGCGAAAACGCGCGCATACACGCGCGACAAAAACGTCGGTAAAAATCGCCTGTAAAAACGCCTGTACGCCCTACGCCTAGGTGTGAATGGAGCCTTAGCACTGTCAGAAAACGCCACTATGGAATAGCTTAGCACTGTCAGAAAACGCCACTATGGAAGAGCTTAGCACTGTCAGAAAACGCCACTATGGAAGAGCTTAGCACTGTCAGAAAACACCACTATGGAAGAGCTTAGCACTGTCAGAAAACGCCACTATGGAAGAGCTTAGCACTGTCAGAAACGCCACTATGGAAGAGCTTAGCACTGTCAGAAACCACCACTATGGAAGAGCTTAGCACTGTCAGAAAACGCCACTATGGAAGAGCTTAGCACTGTCAGAAAACGCCACTATGGAAGAGCTTAGCACTGTCAGAAAACGCCACTATGGAAGAGCTTAGCACTGTCAGAAACGCCACTATGGAAGAGCTTAGCACTGTCAGAAACCACCACTATGGAAGAGCTTAGCACTGTCAGAAAACGCCACTATGGAAGAGCTTAGCACTGTCAGAAAACGCCACTATGGAAGAGCTTAGCACTGTCAGAAAACGCCACTATGGAAGAGCTTAGCACTGTCAGAAACCACCACTATGGAAGAGCTTAGCACTGTCAGAAACGCCACTATGGAAGAGCTTAGCTCTGTCAGAAACCACCACTATGGAAGAGCTTAGCACTGTCAAACGCCACTATGGAAGAGCTTAGCACTGTCAGAAACGCCACTATGGAAGAGCTTAGCACTGTCAGAAAACACCACTATGGAAGAGCTTAGCACTGTCAGAAAACACCACTATGGAAGAGCTTAGCACTGTCAGAAACGCCACTATGGAAGAGCTTAGCACTGTCAGAGACGCCACTATGGAAGAGCTTAGCACTGTCAGAAAACACCACTATGGAAGAGCTTAGCACTGTCAGAAAACACCACTATGGAAGAGCTTAGCACTGTCAGAGACGCCACTATGGAAGAGTTTAGCACTGTCAGAAACGCCACTATGGAAGAGCTTAGCACTGTCAGAAAACGCCACTATGGAAGAGCTTAGCACTGTCAGAAACCACCACTATGGAAGAGTTTAGCACTGTCAGAAAACACCACTATGGAAGAGCTTAGCACTGTCAGAAAACACCACTATGGAAGAGCTTAGCACTGTCAGAAAACGCCACTATGGAAGAGCTTAGCACTGTCAGAAAACGCCACTATGGAAGAGTTTAGCACTGTCAGAAACCACCACTATGGAAGAGCTTAGCACTGTCAGAAACGCCACTATGGAAGAGCTTAGGACTGTCAGAAAACACCACTATGGAAGAGCTTAGCACTGTCAGAAACGCCACTATGGAAGAGCTTAGCACTGTCAGAAAACACCACTATGGAAGAGCTTAGCACTGTCAGAAAACACCACTATGGAAGAGCTTAGCACTGTCAGAAAACGCCACTATGGAAGAGCTTAGCACTGTCAGAGACGCCACTATGGAAGAGCTTAGCACTGTCAGAGACGCCACTATGGAAGAGCTTAGCACTGTCAGAAACGCCACTATGGAAGAGCTTAGCACTGTCAGAAAACACCACTATGGAAGAGCTTAGCACTGTCAGAAAACGCCACTATGGAAGAGCTTAGCACTGTCAGAAAACACCACTATGGAAGAGCTTAGCACTGTCAGAAAACGCCACTATGGAAGAGCTTGGCACTGTCAGAAACGCCACTATGGAAGAGCTTAGCACTGTCAGAAAACGCCACTATGGAAGAGCTTAGCACTGTCAGAAAACGCCACTATGGAAGAGCTTAGCACTGTCAGAAAACGCCACTATGGAAGAGCTTAGCACTGTCAGAAACGCCACTATGGAAGAGCTTAGCACTGTCAGAAAACGCCACTATGGAAGAGCTTAGCACTGTCAGAAAACGCCACTATGGAAGAGCTTAGCACTGTCAGAGACGCCACTATGGAAGAGCTTAGCACTGTCAGAAAACACCACTATGGAAGAGCTTAGCACTGTCAGAGACGCCACTATGGAAGAGCTTAGCACTGTCAGAAAACGCCACTATGGAAGAGCTTAGCACTGTCAGAAAACGCCACTATGGCAGAGGTCAAAGCTTAGCACTGTCAGAAAACGCCACTATGGCAGAGCTTATTACTTCCAGAAAATTCCAATATGGCATAGCTTAGCACTGTAAGGAAACGCTTGTATGTCAGAGGTCAGAGCTTAGCACTGTCAGAAACTGCCAGTATGGCAGAGCTTAGCACTGTTAGGAAATGCCAGTATGGCAGAGCTTATTACTGCCAGAAAATGCCAATATGGTAGAGCTTAGCACTGTCAGAGGAACGCCACTATGGCAGAGCTTAGCACTGTTAGGAAATGCTAGTATGGCAGAGCTTAGCACTGTTAGGAAATGCCAGTATGGCAGAGATTAGCACTGTGAGGAAATGCCAGTATGGCAGAGCTTAGCACTGTGAGGAAATGCCAGTATGGCAGAGATTAGCACTGTGAGGAAATGCCAGTATGGCAGAGCTTAGCACTGTGAGGAAATGCCAGTATGGCAGAGCTTAGCACTGTGAGGAAATGCCAGTATGGCAGAGATTAGCACTGTGAGGAAATGCCAGTATGGCAGAGATTAGCACTGTTAGGAAATGCCAGTATGGCAGAGATTAGCACTGTCAGGAACTGCCAGTATGGAAGAGCTTGGCACTGTTAGGAAATGCCAGTATGGCAGAGCTTAGCACTGTTAGGAAATGCCAGTATGGCAGAGTTTAGCACTGTTAGGAAATGCCAGTATGGCAGAGCTTAGCACTGTGAGGAAATGCCAGTATGGCAGAGCTTAGCACTGTTAGGAAATGCCAGTATGGCAGAGCTTAGCATGGTCAGGAAATGCCAGTATGGCAGAGCTTAGCATGGTCAGGAAATGCCAGTATGGCAGAGCTTAGCATGGTCAGGAAATGCCAGGTTGGCAGAGCTTAGCATGGTCAGGAAATGCCAGTATGGCAGAGCTTAGCATGGTCTGGAAATGCCAGGTTGGCAGAGCTTAGCATGGTCAGGAAACACCACTATGTTAGGGCTTAGCATTGGCAGAAAATGCCATTATGCCAAGTGCTACTGTCAGGAAACGCGACTATATCAGAGCTTAGCACAGTCTGAAAACGCCACTTTGGCAAAGCCCAGTTAATGTCAAGTGTTCATAAACCTCACGCCACATCGGATGTATGTAAACATCAATGAGTATATTGAACCAATTAGCACTACTTTAAATTATCACTGACTTCTGCCTGCAGAGTTCTATGAGGTGTCTATTGAGAAAAGCAGGAGAGAGAAGTAAAGCATACTACAGATTCATAAGAAATAGAGGCGATTATTACTGAAATATTTATTTTATATGAAAATATGTCAATTTCAAATCTGTGACATTTATGTGTGATCGATCCATCAATCAACTTGGGTTTAACAAGCATGTTGGATTTTTTACATTTGATTACTGCTGGCAGCTATAGCCGCTAGCAGTCATCATTGTGTTCTGCCTGCCAGCATGGATTCCCGCGACACCCTCGGCGGGAGGAATTTTCCCATTAACACTGACTGTGTTGATGGGGGAATCAAGCGATTTTCTTTCCTTCCACCCAGTGGTGACTGGTGGGTTTTTGTTTTTTGGGGGTGCGGCAAACAACAACCCGCCCACCGGTGGACAGCAGCGTGGCACTACCACTCCCAGCTGGCGACTGGCAGTGCGGCACTAGCGAACCCCCTGCTGTCTGCTGGTCAGTCCTTTCCCCATCTAGGTGGCGGGGTGTGGGCAGCTGCTCCGGTGTCCCCTCCAGCATGGTGGGCGGGCCCCATCTAGGTGGCAAGGTGCAGGCAAGGGCCCTGGTATTCCCTCCAGCACAGTGGGTGGGCCCCATCTAGGAGACGAGGTGCTGGCAGTGGCTTCGGTGTCCTCTCCAGCATGGCTGGCGGGCCCCATCTAGGTGGCGAGGTGCGGGCAGGGGCTTTGGTGTCCCCTCCAGCATGGCGGGTGGGCCCCATCTAGGTGGCAGGGTGCGGGCAGTGGCTTTGGTGTCCCCTCCAGCATGGCGGGCCCCATCTAGGTGGTGGGTGGTAAGGTATGGGCAGCTCCTCCAACGGTTTTCGCCAAGCATCTACACTGTTTCTCCTAAGGGCTAGGTATCCAATAGGGTCGCCTAATATTTTGGCCAATTGGCAAACAGGTCTCATGACTCACTTCCTTATTGACAGGGAGTTAATTTAGTGTGAAAATAGCAAATATTCATTTGATATCGTTACACAACTGGCTGGGCTTCGGGCACAGTGCTCCTTGCCCGAAGCTCATCCTTTTTTGAGCCTCTGGCTCTAATCACATGCTTCAAAAAAACACCCCCCCCCCATTGGAATCCATGGTCCGGTGCCCTGTATGTATATCAGGGGGCCGGACGCATGGATGTGGATGGGGGGGGGGGGGTGCCCATGCGCCCCTAATGGAAGGGCTGCCACTGCCTCCACCCATGGTGGAAGGAAAGAAAATCAAATCCTCTATGGGCTACTTAAAGCCCAGATAAAGTCACAGAAATCGATATTTACCCAGATATGGTCAGACACACCCACTTCCTTTCCTCTGTACTACAAGCCTGCCTGGGAACACTTGTGATGAGGGGTGTGGCAATTACTCTGCTATGCCAGGTCAGAGCTCTGGAGTGGGAAAGCAGGAAGCACAGTTCCACTGGAAAGGGTATTTTCAAGGCAAAATCTGTTAGAAAAGATAACATGTGGCGGTATGGAACTAAGAGTTAAAAAAAAAAACATGAAAAACTAATGAAATATATCCAGCTTTTCTAATTGTATGCCTGATGATTCAACTTGGTTATTAAAAGAGTAGGATTTGGAGGCCACCTTGTTAAAGGGGGCTTCCAGATTCTGATAAGCCCCCTGCCCGCAGACCCCCACAACCACAGGCCAGGGTTGTGGGGAAGAGGCTCTTGTCCTTGAATTATTTTTCCCCATCATGGGTGTGAGAGGGGCCCCATGTCAAGTTTTGCCTAAGGCATCACAAAGCCTAGAGCCGCCTCTGGTCCTTGGAATAAAGTTTTCTTCGGGTCTAATTTCTATTTGTAGTCTATTGTTCCTTTCTATAGTTCTGTCATTAACAATACTCGGTCTCCTGTCCAATGACTCATTGCTCTAATTTTTTTGTCTTTTTAGCAGGGTTTCCTGAGTCGTCGCTTGAAGAGCTCTATAAAGAGGACAAAGAGTCAACCCAAGCTAGATCGGACCAGCAGCTTTCGGCAGATCCTCCCACGTTTCCGGAGTGCTGACCATGACAGGTGAGGACTCCGCCTCCCTCAGCTTAAAGGGAAAGTGTGTATTTTACAGGGAGTGCAAATTTGGAGTTATTATTACAGCATTTACCCAGAAAATTATTTGTTATGTAACTTCCACATTTCTATCTGCTTACTGTTTGACATTTTTCTCACTTTAATATACACTATATTACCAAAAGTATTGGGACGCCTGCCTTTACGGGGACATGGTGCCCCCATCCATAGGTCCTAATCTTCATGCAGATGCATGGATTGCAATATTATTATTTTTTTAAGCACATGATTAGAGCCTGAGGCTCTAATTGGCTTAAAAAAAGGGTGGGCTCGGGGCACAGAGCACTGTGCCCTGAGCTCACACAGTTGTGTGACAATAGCAAATTAATATTCACTATGGTTTTCCTGATTTTCCTCCTGGCCAATCAGGAAGCAGTTCCTGAGACCCGATTAACCAGGGAGTGTCAGTCAAGACCCACTTCCTGTTTGGCCTGGAGGAGAAGCAATAGCCACGGAGCGAGGAGGGGGGGGGGGGTCACCACATTCCTGTCTGTCTCCCACAAGGGTGGGGGGGTTTGAAGGGGCGTTGGTTTGCCCCCCCCTCCAAAATATTGAGCCCCAGCACTATAGAGGGGGAGGGAGGGAAAGCTTTGGTGGCATATCAGGGGTCTAAACAGACCCCCTGATGTTTCATTTTTGGTTCAAAGAAACACAGATGCCCGATCCTTTTTTGCACCCTCGGCTGTACTGCAGAATAAATGAACAGGAAACCCTTGTAAAGAGGCTCCCTGTTCATTCACAAACTGAAGCACAGTAAACACAGTTTACTATGCTTCAGTTATGAATGAAGACAGTAGTGATCAGAGCTGTGGGGGAAGAGAATCATGGACAGGGGAGGGGGTGACCAAGGCAGTGGGGGGCGATCCCTGAAACCAATCGCTCTTTGGCTCCCCCTGCAGAGCTGACAACCAATGGGAGGTAGAGGTGGAGAAACTGGGGAAGGGGCACCGAGCTGTGAGCCGCAGCTTTTGCCTGCACTATAAAGCTGATGTTGAATTGATGGGGCCCCATACAGGAGGGCCAGTGATACCCCCTTATCGGCAGCCCTGATCACAAGTATTAACCCTATGCAAATATTTTTTTGTAAATTGTTTATTTTCATAGTCAAGGATTATAAAAAAATGTTAAGCGACAATGATACATGGCAATTGATGGAAAAGGCAAAAATGCTAATCACATGTCAAGTTTATATCCCATTCAATGCCATTCAAACTGTAACTCCTGGCCTCATGTGTGGACAACTTATAATAGTCACCTGTAATATAATGCCAGTATAGATGCCACCCTGGCTCGAGTTTTCTCTTTTACATATAGGACATACAATGAGGGAAAAAAGTATTTGACCCCCTGCTGATTGTGTATGTTTTCCCACTCTTGGCCATGGTCGAGAGATTGGAATCTGATTGATTGTTCTTTTGGACAGGTGTCTTTTTTATACAGGTAACAAGCTGAGATTAGGAGCACTCCCTTTAAGAGAGTGCTCCTAATCTTAGCTTGTTACCTGTATAGCAGACACCTGGGAGCCAGAAATCTTGCTGATTCATATGGGATCAAATACTTATTTCACTCATTAAAATGTAAATCAATTTATAACTTTTTTGAAATGCGTTTTTCTCGATATTTTTGTTGTTATTCTGTCTCTTTCTGTTAAAATAAACCGACCATTAAAATTATAGACTGATCATTTAAGGGCAAACTTACAAAATCAGCAGGGGGTCAAATACTTTTTTCCTTCACTGTATAATAAAGTAGGTAAATCAGGGCCGCCATCAGGGGGGTACAGGCAGAACACCTGTAAGGGGCCCGGAGGTCCCCAGGGGCCCGGATGGCAACCCCCTGAAAAAAAAAAAATTTTTTTATTTTTTATAAAAAAAAAAAAAAAATGTAAAAATATATTTGTATTTTTTTTTTCTTAAAGGGATAAAAAAAAATTTAGAGAGAGATCTGGAGGTCCCCAGGGGCCCGGAGGCCCACAGGGCCCCGGATGGCAACCCCCCCTTTTTTTTATTTATTTTTTATTAAAAAATATATTTCTTTTTTAATATATATATTTTTTTAAAGGGCCAATTTTTTTTTTTTTTTAGGGGTCTGGAGGTCCCCAGGGCCTGAGATGGCAACCCCTCCTTTTTTTATAAAAAAAATATATTTTTTTAATATATTTTTATTTTATTTTTTATTAAAGGGCCAATTTTTTTTTAGAGAGAGATCTGGAGGTCCCCAGTGGCCCGGATGCCAACCCCCCCTTTTTTTTTTATTTATTTTTTGTAAATATTTTTATTTTATTTTTTATTAAAGGGCCAATTTTTTTTTTTTTTAGGGGTCTGGAGCTCCCCAGGGGCCCGGAGATCCCCAGGACCCCAAATGACAACCCCCCTTTTTTTATAAAAAAAAATATTTTTTTTTTACATATTTTTTTATTTCTTTTATTTTTTATATATATTATTATTATTAAAGGGCCCAGAGGTCCCCAGGGCCCCAGGTGGCAACCCCCCTTTTAAATAAAGGGGCCAGATATATATTTTTCTTTCTTCTTTTTCTTGTAAAGGGGCCCCCCCTGCTTCTCAATTCACGGCAGCCACCCACTTCTCAATTTCCGGCGGCAGCACTCCCCCCCCCCGGTTCTCTGCTCCAGGGGGCCCATGCCTGAAGCTGTGTAAGGGGCCCCATAATTCCTGATGGCGGCCCTGAGGTAAATCAACACACAGGCCTAAGGAACAAAAATGTCAGGAAAGAAATCGTAATGTTTTTGTGTTTTTCCTCAGTCACCAGTGTGAAGATTGCAGTCATATTTATCCAGGTAAACGTTCCCCATCAAAGGACTGTCACCAATGTCTGTCTTGTCCCCTCTCTCCTCCAGGGCTCGCCTCATGCAGGCATTCAAGGAATCGCACTCCCATGAGTCTTTGCTGAGTCCGAGCAGCGCTGCGGAAGCCTTGGATCTGAATCTGGATGAAGATTCGGTGGTGAAACCCGTGCACAGCAGTATCTTGGGACAGGAGTTTTGTTTTGAGGTGATGTTCTTGTTTAAAGCTGGACTCCAGCTTTACCGTTTGATCTTCCAAACTTGTGCAGGTCCCTGTATTGAAATGGCTTACTCTGATTTTGCGGCACACTCTGAGCTTCTGCATTAGGATAGAGCCAGTCTTGTTTTCTGGCTGGAGTTTGGGTTGCCACCTTCTCTTCAAGCCAAACCCGAACACTTTAGCAGCCTGGGACACCGTTGGGTGTCCCCAAGGAGAATAGTAATGCGGTGTGCATAACGTGCCACAGCAAGTAGTGGGTGTGGCCAAATTGCTCTTGCTGACATCATTACCCTGCCCCCCAGTGATGTCAAACCTGCCCCCAGACAGCCACCCACAGCTCCCGGGTGGCAACTAGGGATGAGCCGAACACCCCCCCGTTCGGTTCGCACCAGAACCTTCGAACGGACCGATCGTTCGCGCGAACATTTAGAACCCCATTGACATCTATGGGACTCGAACGTTCGAATTCAAAAGTGCTAATTTTAAAGCCTAATATGCAAGTTATTGTCGTAAAACATCTTTGAGAACCTGGGTCTTGCCCCAGGGAACATGTATCAATGGAAAAAAAGTTTTAAAAACGGACGTTTTTTCAGGACTCCTGACAAAACTGTGTTTAAAACTTTTTTTCCATTGATACATGTTCCCTCGGGCAAGACCCGGGTTCTCAAAGACGTTTTCACAGGCATACTATAGACACCCAGCAGGTACAATAAATGAATTTTCCATTTTTTTATTTTTTTTATTTGAGCATCATTAAAATCACTGCTCCTGAATCTTTAGGTGCAAACTACAGAGCACACGGGCAGTACACACCAAGTAGCTATAGGTGCAAACTACAGAGCACACGGGCAGTACACACCAAGTAGCTTTAGGTGCAAACTACAGAGGACAAAGGCAGTACACACCAAGTAGCTATAGGTGCAAACTACAGAGGACAAAGGCAGTACACACCAAGTAGCTATAGGTGCAAACTACAGAGGACAAAGGCAGTACACACCAAGTAGCTTTAGGTGCAAACTACAGAGGACACAGGCAATAAACCACATAAGAATACTGCAGCTAGCACAATCACCTGCCTGCCAGTAAATTAGGAAGAACTGATCTAGCTAAACTATACAGTGTATACATATATGTACAACACCTGGGATGCATATATCTCCTCTACACACTGTAACATTAACTGACTAGCATGCCTGCTCTATCTACCTGCAAAAAATGACACTCTCTCTCTGTCCTCTCTTAACCACCGCAACACACTACACAAGGTCGACCTGCAGGCGGCCTTTTACAGTGTGGGGCATGTACTAAACCCCCTGAGCCATAATTGGCCAAAGCCACCCTGGCTTTGGCCAATTATGGCTCTCCGTTTTTTGCAAGCTGTGATTGGCCAAGCATGCGGGTCATAGTGCATGCTTGGCCAATCATCAGCCAGCAAAGCCGCAGTGAATTATGGTCAGTTGAACGTAACTCGAATTTGGCGCGAACGACCCGTTTTGTTCCTATTTCGACGAACGATCAAACATTCGATGTTCGAGTGGAACATGAGTTCGACTCGAATACGTAGCTCATCCCTAGTGGCAACACATTTATGTGTGACTATCTTGGTTACTTGGGGAAAAACAGCCTGGTCTGAATAATGTGTCCGGGTTTCAGTTTTCCTGAAACCCAAACACATAATTCAAAACCTGCACTGTCCGGATGAATCACGCACAGGTGGCAACCCTAGCTGGAGGACATCCAGCATCATCCAGATCTTTCCCCCACATAGCCTGACTGTTCCTGATCTGCCTCTTTCATTCAATGAATATCAATATTTTCATTCATTGGATATATTATTTTTTTCAGTTACATTACATGTGAGTGTTACCTGGGGCGGTCTGCATGTCAGTGCAATCTTCCTAAGAACACCCAATGCCCCAAACTGACATCCACCATTCAAGGCATTTCGGTATTTAATATGTAAATTCACCTTTACAGAACATCTGTAAAGATGACCCAACAACGGACACCCTCCTGCCCCCTCCCCTGTTATACTTACCTTCTGTGATCCAGAGCTGTTAAAGTGGGTGTATTTAATGGTATATCTACATACGGGGCTAGATTCAGATAGATCTTTCGATCGTAAAATCCCCCGGCGGAATTCAAATTCCGTGGCTAGGGGGAGTTTACTATTTAAAACAGGCGCGTCCCCGTGCCGATCGAACTGCGCATGCGCCGCCGGCTAAATTTCCCAGCGTGCATTGCCCCAAATGACGTCGCTAGGACGTCATTGGTTTCGACTTGAACGTAAATTATGTCCATCCGTATTCGCGACCGACTTGCGCAAACGACGTAAAAAATTCAAAATTCAACCCGGGAATGACGGCCATACTTAACATAGGATACGCCGCATATAGCAGGCGTAACTATCCGCCGGAAAAAGCCGAACACAAACGACGTAAAAAAAAAACGCAGGGCGGGCCTTCGTTTCTGAATCGGCGGAACTCCTCATTTGCATATTCCTCGCGTACAAAAAACGAAACGCCACCTAGCGGCCGGCCTGGAATTGCAGCCTAAGATCCAACGGTGTAAGTCACTTACACCTGTCGGATCTTAGGGAGATCTATGCAGGAACCTGATTCTATGAATCAGGCGCATAGATACGACGGACGGAACTCAGAGATACGACGGCGTATCAGGAGATACGCCGTCGTATCTCTATCTGAATCCGGGCCACTGTGAACAACAGGGGTTCCCCCGAGATTTCAAAAAATTTTCAAGGGTTCCTCCAATGTTCAAAGATTTAGAATCTTATTCCCTGTACACACGACCAGGTTTTCCAGTGGGAAAACTGCGAGGAGAGCTTTTGGCCGTGTGTATGCTCCATTGCAGTTTTTCAGAAGGGAAAACTGACAGAATCGGACAGCAAAAAAAAAAGAGAGCCAGCTCTCTTTTTTCCCGTCAGGATTCCCAGCGGAAAACGTCCGTTTTTTGGCAGTTTTCCTGTGAGGAAAAAGACCGATGGAGCATACACACGGTTGGGATTCCCGAGGAAAAGCTGAGTTTTCCCCGACGGGTAGAGAGCAGGTTCTTGGTTTTCCCCTCGGGATTTCCAACAGACCTTTTGCCGTCGAGAATCCCGGTCATGTGTACAGGGCATAAGAGGTAGTGGTAAAGGAAGGCTGGAAACGGATTTTCACAGGTTATGTGGACAAAGTCATTATTGGGCTGTATTCAGCAGTGCACCACAAAGCCAAGGATCCCTCCGTATAGGACATTCACCCGAGCTGAGAAATCCGGATGAAATGAGTCAAAGAGAGTCAAAAGTCTTTATTGCTCAGCTGGTTACAACAAGCAGGGCAAAAGTTTTAACCTTAAACTGTGTAGAGTGTTCTTTACTGTAAGAGCGGTAAGGATGTGGAATTCCCTTCCATAGGCGGTGGTTTCAGTGGGGAGCATCGATAGTTTTATAAAAACGAGTAGCACCTTAACGACAAGTACAATTACAATACAGTTTATTACAGTAGGAATCAGAGAGCCCTGCTCGTCAGAGCTTACAATCTAAGAATTGTATGTTATTAAAAATTACCTTTCCTTTCCAATCTGCAGCTCTGTAATTTTCTGTAAAATGCAATATGGCCACCTGGAGACATTCTGTACACAGAGGGCTGGATTCAGATACATTGGCGTATCTGTCCGCCCGGCGTAACGTATCTCCGATACGTTACGCTGCTCTAACTTTGGGCGCGAGTTCTTTATTCAGAAAGAACCTGCGCCCTTAGTTACGGCGACGTAACGTATGTGTTGTGGCGTAAGGCCGCGTAATTCAAATGTGGAAGGGTGGGGCGTGTTTTATGTTAATGTGTGATGACCTGACGTGATTGACGTTTTTTTACGAACGGCGCATGCGCCGTCTGTGTACATATCCCAGTGTGCATTGCTTTAAATGACATCGCAAGGACGTCATTGGTTTCGACGTGAACGTAAATTACGTCCAGCCGTATTCGCGAACGACTTACGCAAACAAAGTAAAATTTCAAAACTCGGTGCGGGAACGACGGCCATACTTAACATTAGCTACCCCTCATATAGCAGGGGTAACTATACGCCGGAAAAAGCCGAACGCAAACGACATAAAAAAAAAAGCGGCGGTCGGTCGTTTCTGAATCGGCATAAATCCTCATTTGCATATTCCTCGCGTAAAAATACGGAAGCGCCACCTAGCGGCCAGCCTGGAATTGCAGCCTAAGATCCGACGGTGTAAAACACTTACACCTGGCGGATCTTAGGGATATCTATGCGTAACTAATTCTCTGAATCAGTTGCACAGATACGACCGTCGGAACTCAGAGATACGACGGCGTATCAGGAGACACGCCGTTGTATCTCTTTCTGAATCCGGCCCAGAATGTGTACAGAACGCCCCCCCAGAAAAGTCATTCCTGCTTGTGTGATTGGCTCACTGATTTTCCCATAAGTCTGCACTAAGATACAAGTCATTAATTTTGGATGAGATACTCCCAATAGGAAATCATGTCTAAACAGATGCAGCCCATGAAATTGTCTTCATTAGAGCCCTGCAAGTGCAGCAGCTGGTTGATAACTATAAAATCACTCCGCCCATGAACACAGACAAACAAACGGCTATTCCTTCAGAATAACAAAAGGTAGGAACCTGCAAAACAAATTTGGTAAAATCCTTGCAATGTACAAAGATCACCCAGACGGGAATGTTTTTTTTTTTTCTCAACAAAAGGGGAGTTACTCTTTATTATTTTAAACTTTTCCTCCAGTACTGATGAAGAGGAATTGTGTGGTCCGCCGAAACATGTTGGCTGTCTTTTGCTCTGTTTGTTGTAACCAGCTGAACAATAAAAACGTTGGACTCCTAAAGATTTTCATTTTGTGCTCTCTTTGACCCAATACAAAAGGTTTAGAATGGCTGACTTGTGAGGGGGTGATGGCAATTGACAGACAAGAATTAAAATAGAGCTTCTGAACTTTCCAGGCCCTTTAAAAAAAAAAAAAGCCGCAAATTTCTGTTATATTGACCCTCGTTATTCTTTGACTCCCCAGCACAGCAAGGTTTGAACATTCTGATCTGCAAGCTGTTGTGCATCATCCCTGACCGCTCTTCTTCCCCTCTGTAGGTGACAACAGCATCGGGTACCAAATGCTTTGCCTGTCGTTCGGCTGCTGAAAGAGACAAATGGATAGAGAACCTTCAGAGAGCCGTCAAGCCCAACAAGGTACAACGCTGGTTTTATCTACTATGAACAATCTCTTTGTTACTTTGAAACTTCCTTGAGTACATGGCTTCCAGTTGCGGCTGATGCTTAACATTTTTGGGGGGGGGCGCAAACAAACTGAAAAATTCTGAAAAAAAACACATCAATTGCAGCCTCACTGTGCCCATCAAACGCAGCCACTGTGCCCATCAAACGCAGCCACTGTGCCCATCAAACGCAGCCACTGTGCCCATCAAACGCAGCCACTGTGCCCATCAAACGCAGCCACTGTGCCCATCAAACGCAGCCACTGTGCCCATCAAACGCAGCCACTGTGCCCCATCAAACGCAGCCACTGTGCCCATCAAATAGTGCCACTGTGACCCACCCGCTCAGCGTCTGCCCGGCACTTACCCTGTCTCGGTGACGGCGGCGAGCGGTGGGACCTTGCAGCGAAGTCAGACATGGGCTCCTGTGTCCTATGTGCATCTCCTTCCAATAGGCGTCCAATCGTAGAGCATGTAGTTTCAGCCAATCAGGTGACGGGTAACAGACCCGCGCACCTGATTGGCTGAGAGGCGCTTCAGTGTTAGGAAAGTGAATATTCATTCGCTTTTCTAACACACCTGGGTGAACTGTGAGCATCATGGTTTGCTCTTGCTGTTCACCTTTTTTGAAGCCGATCAGGTGCTTCAAAAACACCCACCGCCCAGCATCCGAAAAGGGGCCGGACGTCAGAGTAGGGGTGGCAATGCATGAATCTATCTATTATACACAGAGGGGGGTGGCTGGAGAGAGGGGTTGGCGCTGTAGTACACCCGTGTGAACAAGATCTAAATGTGTAAATGGAACACGATCTGAGGATTCACTGGCACTTTCTTGACTATTGGACTATCAGATCTATTGTATTAGTGTCCACTGCAGTGCGCAAAATCTGCATATTGAGGATTTGACAGGGAAATATTTAGCTGGAGCACTGGCCCCAGAATAGGCGAGAATGAGAATTCAGCTTTTACAGGCAGCTTTGTGTTAACCGGGCTAGCCCTGAGGGCCCCTGGAGTAGTTGGAGAATATTTAGAGCAGTGGTCACCAACCTTTTTGTCACCAGGGACTGGCTGCATGGAAGAAAATCATGCCAAGGCCCAGAGGGTGGGAGTTCTGAGCATGTCACTTGCCACAGTCACCTGCCACCAGATGCAGTTTGAAACTTGCCACGTCACCTGCCTTCAGATTGAGCACAGAGGCAGGCCTCGGTGCAGTGGTGGGTTCCGAGTGAGGGCAGGAGAGCGGTGATGCAGGGCGGGCGGAGAGAGATGATGTCATCTCTCTGCTCCCCACCGCACATCTGACAGTGCAGCCTTCGTGGTCCGACTGCAGGGAGGCCACGGCCTGCCACCGGGCCGGGGTTTGGGGACCCCTGATTTAGTGTGCCATCAAATTTGATTGAGTCCAGTGAAAGTTTATTATTTTTGACAAGAGGTCAAAAGCCAATTTGTTTCAGGGGTTTAAAACTCCCCCTTGTTCAGGGGCTTCTTCTTTATCAGGAAATGTTATTTTATGTTAGTATCTTGTTTCTTAGCCCTGATGAAGGGGGAGTTTTGAACCCCTGAAGTGCATTGGCTTTTGAGCTCTTGGCTAGAAAAATACATTTTTACTGGCCTTAACCACTTCCTTACTGGGCACATATACCCCCTTCCTGCCCAGGCGAAATTTCAGCTTCCGGCACTGCGTCGCTTTAAGTGACAATTGCGCGGTCGTGCGACGTGGCTCCCAAACAAAATTGACGTCCTTTTTCCCCACAAATAGAACTTTCTTTTGGTGGTGTTTGATCACCTCTGCGGTTTTTATTTTTTGTGCTATTGTGCTTTTGTGCTATTTTGAGCGACAATTTTGGAAAAAAACACACAATATTTTTTACTTTTTGCTGTAATAAATATCCCAATAAAAATATAAAACATTTCTCCGTTTAGGCCGATACGTATTCTTCTACATATTTTTGGTAAAAAAATAAAATAAATCGCAATAAGCGTATAGTGACTGGTTTGCGCAAAACAAAATAGGGGACATAATTATGATTTTTTTTTTACTAGTAATGGCGGCGATCTGCGATTTTTATTGGGACTGCGACATTATGGCGGACACATCGGACACTTTTGACACATTTTTGGGACAATTCTATAAACGGTGCTATAAATATGCACTGATTACTGTATAAATGTGACTGACAGGGAAGGGGTTAACACTAGGAGGCGAGGAAGGGGTTAAATGTGTTCCCTACCAGTGATTCTAACTGTGCAGGGAGGGGACTGACTGGGGGAGGTGACCGATCTGTGTCCCTATGTACAAGGGACACAGCATCGGTCTTCTCTCTTCCTGACAGGACGTGGATCTCTGTGTTTACACACAGAGATCCACGGTCCTGCTCAGTTACTGGGCAATCGCGGGTGCCCGGCGGCCATCGCGGCTGCCGGGCACGCGCATCGGGTTCCCAGTAATGCGGCGGGTGCGCGCGCTCCTCCCCTAGTGGCTCTGCAAGACGAGGTTGTCATATGACGTCCTCTCAGAACAAGAGAGCTATCGTGCCGCTGTCAATTGGCGGCCAGTAGTAAGGAGGTTAATCAAATTTTGTGATTTGTGATTATAACGGAAACAAAGAAAAACTTTTTTTTTTTCTTTTCACAGTTTTCAGTCTTTTTTTATATGTTTAGCAAAAAAGAAAAAAACACACTGGTGATTAAATACCACCAAAAGAACGCTCTATCTGTCTCAAAAAAATTATAAAAATGTTGGTTGGGTACAGTGTGCAATAGTCATTCAACTTGTGACAGCGCTGAAAGCTGAAAATTGGCCTGGGCAGGAAAGGAGGAAAGTGCCCGGTAGGCAAGTGGTTAAATAATGCATTACACTTTAAAAGAGAAGTATGTTTTTTTTTTTTTTTTAAGATTCATTCTTACCTAGGTGAATGCAGCATCTGTCCCCTGGCGGCTGTAATACGGAGAACCGAGCGATCTAATACCGCAGAACGTGCGGTTCCCATAGCTCCATGAGCAGAGAGCAGCTGACTGTCAGTCATTGGCTCTCTGCTTTGCCCCCCCTCCCCCCCCGAGCTCACCGTAGCACTGGGTTGTAGAGGGGGCGTGAGCGGCCGGCTCAGGCTCTCAGCGGCTCGCTGAGAAGCTGAGCTGGGTGCCGGTGACTTGTCCTTAAGGTTCCCCTAACGAGAAAGATCCTTCAAGGACTGCGCAGGCGCAAACTTGCCAACGGAAATCTTCGAACCTCGCCTGGCATCCAGGCTCATTCTTTAACATCCCCGTGGATTGGAGGATGTTAAAAAAAGAGCCAGGAGGCCGAGCGAGCGCAGCAAGCCGTCCGAGCGAAGCGAGGACGTGAGGCCGACTGGCCACTAACCTCGAAATCCACGTCGCCCTGAATGCCGGCCGAGGTTCGGAGATTTCCGTCGGCAAGTTTGCGCCTGCGCAGTCCTTAAAGGAACTTTCTCGTTTGCCGGAACCATATCGGCAGATCAGATTGCGCCTGCACAGGAACTTTCACGTTAGCCAGAACCATTTCGGCAGATCACCGGTTCAGGCATGTGGGTGGATCCCGACTTCATTGTCGCAATCTTGCACGAGACTGGAACAGCTCTGTGACATCAGCAGACAGCGGACTTCAGCCCGCTGTCTGCTGAAAACGTGTCACAGGAGTTCAGAATGAACTGTTATCCATAGGAGAAGTACAGCCAAACAAGCTTTGGCTGTATTTCTCCTTTAACCAAACCCATTTAATTTAAGTCGACTAGAATACAACCAAAACTAAAAATGGCATTTTAGTCATAAGACTATGACTAAAACGTAATTTTCGATTAGAGGACACATATTAGGAATATGAAATGTTGGGGTAACCTATTCTTTACCCTTTCTATGTAAGGTTTATACAGAATGATACTACTGGGAACCTGGTTAGAAGCTGCGTAGCATCTACGTCACTGGGGCTGACCTCCATACATGACTCTCATGCTATTATTTGTCCCAACGGTGGACTATAACCAGACAGGTTGCTCCAGGTGACGTCTCTTGCTTTCTCCTTGCCCTAGTTTTGAGGAAATGTGGATTGGCTGTGTTGTACAGATACGTCCTACTTGTGTTCTTATGGTCCATTCACAGGCCAGGTCACTGGGGCATACAGCATTACACAGTACTTAATTACTGTGCTGTTAATTATTAGAATCTTACAGCTTGCTGCCAGAACCATGGCCTTTCACAACCCTGCCAGTCCGGTAGAGGTGACATTGTTCCTTCTATGTATACTGTACAATATTCTATTATACTGGGGTGGTCTGTGTATGTGTGTGGTCCAGAATTCATTTACCAACTGAACCCCAGCTTCCCCTTCAGTCTTGCACAGTTGTAACGGCTCCATTCCTTTACTGAAGCTGCTTAGTCTGATTTCACTGCACGCTGTGAGCTTCTTACAATGTTCATTGGCAGCATAACCACCTCACGCCCGGCCTATAGCGGAATAACAGCCGGGCATTGGTTCAGTTATCCTGACTGGGTGTCATATGACGTCCAGCAGAATAACATGGCGGTGTGTGCCCGCGGGGGGGCGCGCAGTGCAGCGATCAGTGGTGCTGTGTGTCACTCTGACACACTGCATCTCTGATCGTAGTAAGGAGCCTCTGACGGAGGCTGCTTACCACATGATTACCTGTGACTAGGGTTGCCACCTCATCCCTTTAAAACAGAACACATATTAATTACACAGGTTCTGGGGCTAATTTAATGTCCATAGGGCACCAAGTGTGTTTAATTAGCACCTTAATCAGCCAGAGAACCTGTGTAATTAATATGTGTTCTGTTTTAAAGGGATGAGGTGGCAACCCTACCTGTGACCAATCACAGAGGATCACAGCATGAACCGATCATCAGCACATTGATGATCGGCACAGCCCCATCAGATATGCCACCAAAAATGCCCATCAGCTGTCAGTCAGTGCCCCATCAGAAACACCTGTCAGTGCCCATAACTGTGCCAATCAGTGCTCATCAGGAACATCGGTCAGTACCTCATCAACAGTACTGCCCATCAGTGCCATCTATTAGTGCCCGTCAGTGCCCATCAGTGCTGCCTGTCAGTGCCCATTAGTGCCACCTATCTTTCCCTCTCTCTAATCTTTCTCTCTCTATAATTTCTCTCTCCAATCTCCATCTCCCTCTAATCTCTTTGTCTAATCTCTCTTTCTTTATCATCTCTCTCGCTCTAATCTTTCTATATCTCTTTCTCTCTCTTTCTCTCTAACATCTCTTTCTCATCCCTTTCTCTCTAATCTTTGTCTCCCTCTAATCTCTATCTCTAATCTCTTCCTTCCTCTAATGTACCTCTGTAATTTCTACCTCTCTCTATCTAGTATTTGCTCACTAATATCTCTCTAATATCTCTTTCTCATTTCTCTCTCTTTCTAATGTCTTTCTCTCTAGTCTTTCTAATCTCTCTCATTTTTCTCTTTCTCTAATTTCTCTCTCTATAGTTAGTTTCTCTCTCCAATCTCCATCTCCCTCTCATCTCGTTGTCTAATCTCTCTCTCTCTCTTTATCATCTCTCTCTCTCTTTATCATCTCTCTCTCTCTAATCTTTCTCAATCTCCTTTTTTTATATCTCTCTCTTTTTCTTCTCTCTCTCTCTCTCTCTCTCTATAATCTTTCTATCATTTCTCTCTCCAATGTCCATCTCCCTCTAACCTCTCTCTTTCTTTATCATCTATCTCTCTCTAATCTTTCTCAATCTCCCTTTCTTATCTCTCTCTCTCGCTCTCTCTCTAATCTTTCTTTCTGTATAATTTCTCTCTCCAATCTCCATCTCCCTCTAATATTGTTGTCTAATCTCTCTTTCTTTATCATCTATATCTCTCATCTCTGTCTATCTCTTCTCTCTCTCTCTAATCTTCCTCTCTCTCTCTATAATGTCTCTATTCAATCTCTATCTGCCTCTAATCTCTTTGTCTAATCTCTCTTCCTTTATCATCTCTCTCTCTCTCTCTCTCTCTCTCTCTCTCTCTCTCTCTAATCTTTCTATAATTTCTCTCTCCAATCTCCATCTCCCTCTAACCTCTCTCTTTCTTTATCATCTATCTCTCTCTAATCTTTCTCAATCTGCCTTTCTTATCTCTCTCTCTAATCTTTCTTTCTGTATAATTTCTCTCTCCAATCTCCATCTCCCTCTAATATTGTTGTCTAATCTCTCTTTCTTTATCATCTATATCTCTCATCTCTGTCTATCTCTTCTCTCTCTCTCTAATCTTCCTCTCTCTCTCTATAATGTCTCTATTCAATCTCTATCTGCCTCTAATCTCTTTGTCTAATCTCTCTTCCTTTATCATCTCTCTCTCTCTCTCTCTCTCTCTCTCTCTCTCTCTCTCTCTAATCTTTCTATAATTTCTCTCTCCAATCTCCATCTCCCTCTAACCTCTCTCTTTCTTTATCATCTATCTCTCTCTAATCTTTCTCAATCTGCCTTTCTTATCTCTCTCTCTAATCTTTCTTTCTGTATAATTTCTCTCTCCAATCTCCATCTCCCTCTAATATTGTTGTCTAATCTCTCTTTCTTTATCATCTATATCTCTCATCTCTGTCTATCTCTTCTCTCTCTCTCTAATCTTCCTCTCTCTCTCTCTATAATGTCTCTATTCAATATGAATATATCTGATCCCTTGCCCTCTCTCTCTGTCTCACCCCCCCCCCCCCCTCTCTCTCTCTCTCTCTCTACCTCACCTCTCTGTCTCACCTCCCCCCCCCTCTCTATCTCTCTTTAATCTCTCTCTCTAATCTATGGGCTAGATTCAGATAGATTTCGGCGGGCGTAGCGTATCTCAGATACACTACGCCGCCGTAATTTAGAGCAGCGGGTCCTGTATTCACAAAGAACTTGAGCTGAAACTTACGCCGGTCCAGTGTAACTGGGCCGGCGTAAGCCCGCCTAATTCAAAATAGGCTGGTTTGGGGCGTGTTCTATGTAAAATACTAGTGACCCCACATATTTGAAGTTTCTAACGAACGGCGCATGCGCCGTCCGTGGACGTATCCCAGTGCGCATGCTCCAAATGACGTCGGCAAATCGTCAATGCTTTCGACGTGAACGTAAATTACGGCCAGCCCCATTCACAGACGAGTTACGCAAACGACGTAATATTTGAAAAATTTGACGCGGTTCCGACGTCCATACTTAACATTGGCTGCGCCATCTTTTTGGTGGTTTATCTTTACGCCTGAAAACCCCTTACGTAAACGGCGTATCTTTACTGCGACGGCCGGGCGTACGTTCGTGAATAGGCGTATCTAGCTGATTTACATATTCTAGGTGTAAATCAGCGTATACGCCCCTAGCGGCCAGCGTAAATATGCAGTTAAGAGACGACGGCGTAGGAGACTTACGCCGGTTTATTTTAGCAATATTTAAGCGTATCTCAGTTTGAGCATACGCTTAAAGTTGCGACGGCGCGGATTCGGACTTACGACGGCGTATCTACTGATACGCCCGTCGTAAATCTTTATGAATCTGGCCCTATGTGTTTATTTCTGTGGATATCTAATATGAGCCCAGTTTGTCTTGAAGGATACTGTCACCTGTCTTTGAGGACAGGGAATATTTGAGAATATTTTCCATAGAGTTGCAGCAGTATGACACAATAAGAACGATTTCTCATGCGGCGTGTGGACAATGTCAGTAGATACAATGGGCCAGATTCACGTAGAATCGCGGCGGCGTAACGTATCCTAGATACGTTACACCGCCGCAATTTTTCATCGCAAGTGCCTGATTCACCAAGCACTTGCGATGAAAACCTACGCCCGTGGCCTCCGGCGCAAGGCGGGCCAATTCAAATGGGCGTGTGCCATTTAAATTAGGCGCGCTCCCGTGCCGGACCTACTGCGCACGCTCCGTTTCCTAACTCCCGCCGTGCTTTGCGCGCCGTGACGTCATTTTTTTGAACGGCGACCCGTATTCCCGGACGGCTTACGCAAACGACGTTGATTTTTTAATTTCGACACGGGAACCACGGCCATACTTTAGACCGCAATACACTTGCTGACTAAAGTTAAGGCACCAAAAAAAAAGTGTAACTTTGCGACGGGAAACTAGACTAGCGGCGATGTAGCGAACGCGAAAAACCGTCGTGAATCCGCCGTAACTCCTGATTTGCATACCCGACGCTGGTTTACGACGCAAACTCCCCCCAGCGGCGGCCGCGGTACTGCATCCTAAGATCCGACAGTGTAAAACAATTACACCTGTCGGATCTTCTGGCTATCTATGCGTAACTGATTCTATGAATCAGTCGCATAGATAGAAACAGAGATACGACGGCGTATCAGGAGAAACGCCGTCGTATCTCATTTGTGAATCTGGCCCATTCTGATTATCTGATCACCAGGTTGGAGCATTTCCGCCTGTCCATCCACTTTCCTACCGTCATCCTCGTTCATTTTAATCTATCTATAAGTAAAAAAAAAGTTTCCCTTTGATTTCAATTTAATACATTTTCATTTTGTTTTTATAATAAAAAAAAAAATCTTACTTTTTTTTTTTTTTTTTTTTTTTTTTTTAGGTAAAGGGTGTTCTTTATAGATGATTGCTATACTTATCTCGACGGTATAAAAATAGCTTCATTTTTTTTTATTTCGAAATGAAAGTCCTCATCAGCCCATAATTACTTAGAATAAAAAGTTCCATTAAGAAAGCAGAATATTGACCTGGAAAATAATTGTGATATAATTGCATAAAAGAACCATTCATTGCATTCATCTCATACATTTGTATGAACACCTTTTAATCAAACGCAGTGTTTTTTAGATGGTCTAAAAATTTATATTTGACATCACTGTAGTGGCTTTCCACAAAGTGGACCGGCCTCGTGGCATTTCCGTGCCCTTGGCACTGAATAAGGTGACATCAGTTTTCAGAGGGTAACTTTTTGGGGCATGCGTTATATGTTACTTTTCCAAAACATTTACTGGTGGTGAATCAGTCACAATAGTTTAAAACATATGCACCTGAACAATTCACCTGCAGTGAATATTTGGTAAATGTCAGATTCACTCCTTGATGTGGGTCTATACAGTAGATAAAAGTTGCCATCTTCCTGCCCACCCTACTGCTTGAATGCTTCAAGACATTTTAACCACTTCCATACCGGGCCTATTTTTGCACTTCTCTCCTACATGCATAAATCATAATTTTTTTGTTAGGGAATTACTCAGAACCCCCAAACACTATATATGTTTTTTAGCAGACACCCTAGGGAATAAAATGCCGGCCATTGCAACTTTTTATCTCGCACAGTATTTGCGCAATAATTTTTAAAACGCCTTTTTTTGGGGGGGAAAACGGTTTTGTGAATTAAAAAATAACAAAACAGTAAAGTTAGCCCAATTTTTTTGTATAATGTGAAAGATGAAGTTACGCCGAGTAAATACCTAACATGTCATGCTTTAAAATTGCGCAGACTGATGGAATGGCGCCAAACGTCAGTACTTAAAAATCTCCATAGCCGTCGCTTATATTTTTTTTACAAGTTACAAATTTAGAGTTACAGAGGAGGTCTAGTGCTAGAATTGTTGCTGGCGCTCTAACGCACGCGCGATACCTCACATGTGTGGTTTAACGGGGTTTACATATGTGGGCGGGACTTACGTGTGTGTTCGCTTCTAAACGCGAGCTACCGGGGATAGGGGCGTTTAAAAAAAAAAAAAAATTGTATTATTTTATTTTTTATTTTACTTAATTTCTTTTATTTTTACACTTTTTGTTGTCTTTTTTTTTTTTTTGATCACTTGTATTCCTATTACAAGGAATGTAAACATCCCTTGTAATAGAAATAATTTGTGACAGGTCCTCTTTATGGAGAGATGCAGGGTCAATAAGACCTCACATCTCTCCTCCAGGCTGGAAAGCATTAGATCGTGAAAACAATTTCACCGATCTAATGCTTTCAGCCGCGATTGCGGCTGTGTTTACATTCCAGGACCCGGGCGTGACGTCATAACATTGCGCCCGGGCCTCCGACGATCATAAAGATGACTGGTGACCATCTGGTCACCAGTCTACTCTATGGTTTCCATCGGACGCCGGCGGATCGTTTCTCCGGGTCTCCAATGGCAAAAGAGAGCCCGGAGAAGCACCGGATGGCGGCGGGAGGGGAGAGCGTCACCCCCCTCCTGCCGCCTATAAAGAACGATCAAGCGGCGGAGACCTGAGCATAGTAAACTGTCTTTACTATGCTTCAGTTTATGAATGAACAGGATTCTTTGTCTCCTATTCATTCATCTTCAATGCAGCTGAGGCTACAGAGCAAGGAACTGAAGAATCTGTGTCCTCAATTTCTTTATCTGTCTCAGTCTGTTTAGATCCCTAATATTTCATTCAAAACCCCCCCCCCAAAAAAAAAAAAAAATTGTAGCCCTGCTCCCACAGCAGCTAGTCAGGTGACCATGTGCAGAAGCATTTGGTCAGCAATTCCCGCTTAAGGGGAGGGTCAGAATTGCAGAGCTTTCTATTGGCTGGATGTGCCTGAACATCAGCCTACTCAGCCGCTGCAGCTGAGATCATATGATCAAATGCCTGGGTGTAGGGTCACATGACTTCTCTGAACGCCTGGTGCAGAGATTTCTGCAGGATGGATCAGTATTTCACGATTTGCAAATTCAAAAGGAGGAGAGCAAAGGGCGTAGGACTTTACACTTCACCAGGCCATGGCTTCATTAAAGTCCCAAACAAACCCCCACCACTCTATCACAATTTGCAAGTGGATTTAAAGGACAATTCCGGAAAGGAAAGTCTGTTTAATTTTACTTTTGGAATCTGGCTGTGTCTCTTTTCGGCTTCTCACTGAGCATGTGCGAGCCAGAAGCGCATTTGTGAGGTCAGGCACTATTGTTGGACTAGAAGGCCTGGCTCACACTCTCCACTCTAATTCATCCCAAAAGTGTTCTATTGGGTTGAGGTCAGTCAAATTCCTCCACCCCAAACTCTCTCATCCGTGTCTTTATGGACCTTGCTTTGTGCACTGATGCCCAGTCATGTTGGAACAAGAAGGGGTCATCCCCAAACTGTTCCCACAAAGTTGGGAGCATGAAATTGTCCAAAATGTCCTGGTATGCCGACGCCTTAAGAGTTCCCTTCACTGGAACTAAGGGGCCAAACCCAACCCCTTAAAAACAATCCCACATCATAATCCCCCCTCCACCAAATGATTTGGACCGCTGAACAAAGCAAGGTCCATAAAGACAAGGATGAGCGAGTTTGGGTGGAGGAACTTGACTGGCCTCAACCAGCTAGAACATCTTTGGGATGAATAGTCCAACATCAGTGCCTCACCTCACAAATGCGCTTCTGGAAGAATGGTCAAACAACCCCATAGACACACTCCTAAACCTTGTGGACAGCCTTCCCAGAAGAGTTGAAGCTGTTATAGCTGCAAAGGGTGGGCCAACACAATATTGAACCCTACGGGCATAAGCCCTGTACACATGCTCGATTTTCTCGGCGGTAAGAAGTCCGCTGAGAAAACCGAGGGCAAAGCCGAGAACCCGGTAGGAAAAGTAGTAGATCTGGTGAAAAAAAAAATGCCGGGAATCCCGACAGGAAAATAGAGAGCACGTCCTCTATTTTCCCGACGGGATTCCCTACTGTTTTCCTGACGGGAAAACTGCGAGGAAGCATATATACGTACGGTTTTCCCAGCCAAAAGCTCTCCTGGCAGTTTTCCTGCAGGGAAAACCGGTCGCGTGTATGAGGCTTAAAGGAACACTAAGCCCTGGTTCACACTGGGCTGCGGGAGTGAAGCCGTGCGAGTTCAGCTGAACTCGCACGATTTCACTTCCGCTGGTAGTCCCGATTTCAGCCGCGTTTTCAGAGACATCTGTGCAGAAACCAGTTTCTGCACAGATGTCAATGTAAATCGCGGCCCGAAATCGCAAAAAGTAGTACAGGAACTACTTTTTGAAATCGGTGCAGCGCCGCACCGATTAGGAAGGAGCCATTGCGGCAAATGCCGCCGATTTGAGATGCGATTTGACATGTCAAATCGCATCTCAAATCGTACCAAATTGTACCCAATGTGAACCAGACCTCTAGGAAACATTTTTTTTTAGTAAAATAACAAACTTGTTATACTTACCTCCACTGTGCAGTTCGTTTTGCACAGGGTGTCCCTGAACCTTGTCTTCTGGGGTCCCTCGGCGGCTGTCTCGGCTCCTCCTCGCAAGAGCTTTCCACCTTCATGCAAGCTCCCTTGCATGGTGGAACGCTCTTGCGAGCGCTCTCCTGTGATACAGCGGCGGCCATAGCCACTTAGCGTATCACTCAGCCCCACCCCCCGGCGCGTTGCGTCATTGGATGTGATTGACAGCAGCGCCAGCCAATGGCTGCGCTGCTATCAATCCATCCAACCTAACCAATCAACGGCCACAGACTGAGAACCGAGGAGGATGACGGGGGCGAGCGCGGGACTTTCGAGGGTCAGGTAAGTAAAACGGGGGGAAGGGGGGGTACCATCGTTTTTTTTTTCACCTTAATGCATAGGATGCATTAAGGGGAAACAACATTCACCTTTACAACCCCTTTAAGACTGGGATGCCATTAAAGTTCATGTGTGTGTAAAGGCAGGTGACCCAATAATTTTGGTAATATCGTGTATACGTACGCTGGATGGGAATTGGTTAATAGGAGTACTTTGCTTTGGGGGGGGTTGATTAGGTGACAGCGTCTTTAAAAAGAATTATCCTGTGAATGAACACACAAGATTAATTTCAGCCATTTATAACTAGGCCTCTAAATTTATCGTACATCCACCAAGTTCTGCAGAAGTCGTGCGGCACGCTCCTTTTTTTCCAGCAGCAGGCAACACGGGCAATCTGCTGCATAAAATATAGCTTGTTGTCCACATTTCTTTCTTGTTTGGTTCATAAATGACCCAGAAAGTCTGGAAAATCCCCCTGCCGCACAGACAATTAACACAGCTAAAAATTGTGGCTCAGTCAGCACGTCACTTTAAGCCAAGCACAAATAATTAGCAAGATAAAGTGTGCAGCGCTAACTCCATCTTAGCGTGCATTAAAGAGCAGCGTATAGGAAATGGCAGCTCGGCGGGAACGTCACACTACATTACTGACGGCAAATAAAAAAAGACGTTTATAGTGCTATATGCATTCGTATTAAAAATGACAGCGCTCATTAATCATTGAACCGCGTGTCGTGTCTTGATTAGTACATGTCCTATATCTGTTCATTATAAGATATGGCGTGACGCGTCACCCCCTCATCGCCTCTGCGTGCTGCTCCACCCTGACTGACAGATTGCAGGCAGCGAGAACAGATTAATCACATGTAGTTTATTAACGCCAACTAGAATTAAATTGTCTCTTGCCCAGTCTGGTGCTGAAAAACGATACAGGCTTTTGATTGGTGGTTTGTTGCTTTGCCACGGCGCTGCTTATCTGATATCGGATCTTGCACTAAAATGCAAAGTCCACCCCTTTATATCCAGGCCCCACCCCTCCATCCAAAAACGCTATATAATAGCTGTTAGAAAAAAAAGAAAAGCACCTGTATTAGCACTGGAGATATTGGCCCAGATTCAGAAAGGAGATACGACGGTGTATCTCCGGATACGCCGTCGTATCTCTGAGTGTGCGGGGTCGTAACTATGCGACTGATTCATAGAATCAGTTACGCATAGATTTCCCTAAGATCTGACCGGCGTAAGTGTCTTACACTGTCGTATCTTAGGCTGCATATTTACGTTGGCCGCTAGGTGGCGCTTCCGTATATTTATGCGATGAACATGCTAATTAGGTAGATACGCCGATTCAGAAACTTACGTCCGCCCGGCGCATTTTTTTACGTCGTTTGCGTTTAGGCTTTTTCCAGCGTAAAGTTACCCCTGCTATATGAGGCGTAGCCAATGTTAAGTATGGACGTCGTTCCCGCGTCGAGTTTTGAAAATTTTACGTCGTTTGCGAATAGGGCTGTACGTAAGTTACGTTCACGTCTAAAGCAATGACCATTTGCGGCGTAATTTTGAGCATGCGCACTGGGATTTTTTCACGCGCCGTTCGGAAAATACGTCAAATACGCGGGGTCACCATTCATTTAAATAAAACACGCCCACATCATCCCCATTTGAAGTAGGCGGGCTTACGCCGGACAACATACGTTACGCCGCCGTAACTATGGGCGCAAGTTCTTTCTGAATACGGAACTTGTGCCCCTAATTTACGGTGGCGTAACGTATCTGAGATACGTTACGCCCCGCCTAAAGATACTCCAAAGTATCTGAATTCGGCCCAGTGACGTTACACCTCTTGCTGGTTTTGGGATACTCAGGAATAGGAATTAGCCACCTAAAGGCCCGGATTCACAAAGCACTTGCGCCGATGTATCTCGAGATACGCCGCGTAAGTGAAAATATGCGCCGTTGTATCTATGCGCCGGACTCAGAAACTAAGATACACCTGAAAATAGGCTTCATCCGACCTACGTAACTTGCCTACGCCGGCGCAGAGTGGGCGCATATTTACGCTGGACGTATTTGGCGCTCCCATTGATTTTCTATTCACATATGCAAATGAGGGAGATACGTCGATTCACGAACGTCCGTCCGTCCGACGCAGTGCGCGTAAAGTCATACGTCCGGCGTAAAGTTATGCCCCATAAAGGAGGTGTAACTCAGCAGCATCCATGCAAAGGGCTGCACCAGGGAACACAAGCCGACGTATATTACGTAGTACGTGAATATGACTAGGCGTCAGGGCCGGCCTTTGGGGTGTGCGAGTTGTGCGTCCGCACAGGGTGCCATGGGCAACAGGGGCGCTGTGCGGCCACTCAGAGGCGTACAAAGGGGGGGGTGAGCCGCCCCCGGGTACCACACAATGGGGGGGGGGTGTCAGACCGGCACCCCCCTGCGCGATTGTATTACACCCGCGGTGGCATTTTTTCCCTCTTTGTGTATGTTTAGGTGACCAGGGGGCGAGGGGTGAAGATGGGGGGCGCCACAGGATTAGCTCGCACAGGGCGCCTGAACACCTAAGGCCGGCCCTGCTAGGCGTAGGTTACATTCACGCCGTAGGCAGTGATCCGACGTATCTTAGGCAGTTGTTCCGACGTGATTGTGAGCATGCGCACTGAGATGCGCCCACGGGACGGCGCATGCGCAGTTGGCGATTTGTATCTGTCTGTCGCTCGGCCCATCATTTGCATGGGGTCACGCCTCATTAGCATGGCTCACGCCCACTTCCACTTACGCCGACTTGCGCCTTGGAAACCCAGCGCAGATTTGGGAGGAAGTACCTTGTGAATTCAGTGCTTGCCTCTCTGCGCTGCGTCGGCGTAGCCTAAATGAGATACGCTACGGCGGCATAAATATGCGCCAGTGTCTGTGAATCCAGGCCGTAATGTGTAATCTGTTGGGTTTCCTGTTCGGTCAGTCAAATAGGCAGCCTCAGGCCAACCACCGAGCAAAAGATGACAATCCTACTGCTTATTGTAAAGGCCTGTTCACACGTATGCTCCCTCGGACAATTGTCGGAATTTCCGACAAGTGTTGGATGGGTTACATAGTTAGTCAGGTTGAAAAAAGACACAAGTCCATCCAGTTCAACCACAAAAAACAAAATAAAAAAACACAGTAAAATCCTATACACCCAACTTCATACCCACAGTTGATCCAGAGGAAGGCAAAAAACCCCAGCGGAGCATGATCCAATTTGCTACAGCAGGGGAAAAAATTCCTTCCTGATCCCCCGAGAGGCAATCGGATTTACCCTGGATCAACTATACCTACAAATCTTAGTACTCAGTTATATTCTGTACATTTAGGAAAGAATCCAGACCTTTCTTAAAGCAATCTACTGATCTGGCCAGAACCACCTCTGGAGGGAGTCTGTTCCACATTTTCACAGCTCTTACTGTGAAAAAACCTTTCCGTATTTGGAGGTGAAATCTCTTTTCCTCTAGACGTAAAGAGTGCCCCCTTGTCCTCAGTGATGACCGTAAAGTGAATAACTCAACACCAAGTTCACTATATGGACCCCTTATATATTTGTACATGTTGATCATATCCCCCCTTATTCTCCTCTTCTCAAGAGTGAATAAATCTAGTTCCTCTAATCTTTCCTCATAGCTGAGCTCCTCCATGCCTCTTATCAATTTGGTTGCTCTTCTCTGCACTTTCTCCAGTTCTCCTATATCCTTTTTGAGAACTGGTGCCCAAAACTGAACTGCATATTCCAGATGAGGTCTTACTACTGATTTGTACAGGGGCAAAATGATATCTCTGTCTCTGGAGTCCATACCTCTCTTAATACAAGAAAGGACTTTGCTCGCTTTGGAAACCGCAGCTTGGCATTGCATGCCATTATTGAGCTTATGATCAACTAAAACCCCCAGATCTGGAAGGTCATGCTCTCAAATTGTCCGACAACAAATGTGAACACAAGTCCGTCGGACTATAATCCAAAGTACAAACACGCATGCTCCGAACCAATGCTAACCAGAAGGCAACATTTAGCAGAAGTTGCCCAAAGGGTGGCGCTAAACAGCAGAAAAAACACGTAATTTTGTGAATGTTGGCTGAAAAAGTTCTGCCGTCTGTATGCAGAACAAGTTCACGGCCAACGCCCTTCGGACAAAAATATATGGATTTGTCCAATGGAAATCTGATCGTGTGTACGAGGCAATAGCTCTGCGTTATCAGTTTGCAACAGGCAGGGCTGCCTATAAGGGGGGTGGCACTGGCCCTCCTGAATGGGGCCCGGGCCCCATCAGTTCAACATCAGCTTTATGGTGAAGGCAGTTACAAAGGCTGCTGATCACACCCCTTTCCTGGTTTCTCCTCCTCTCTCTTCCACTGAGTGTCAGCTGCTGCATGGGTTGCCACAGAGGGATCAGTTTCAGGGATTGCCCCCCCCCCCCCCCCCGCCACTGCGGTAACCTTCTCTCCTGTCCCCATTCCCCCTTCCCTGCAGCTCCGATCACTCCTGTGTTCATTCATAACTGAAGCATGATACGGAGCCTCTGTACAGAGTGCTTCCTGTTCATTCATTCTGCAGTGCATCTGAGGCTGCAGAAAAAGGCTCTGTCTTTGTCCCATAACTGAAACATCAGGTTTGGTCCCAGGATCCAAAAGCAAGCCCATCAATGGAATTCTTCAAGTTCAAATGGATGATAATACTAGTTGACTTGTTTCAGGGGGCAACCCTCCTTCCTCAGAGCAGTTTGCGCCCCTTTATTTTTTATTGTTTGTGCAGTTACAAGATTCCCCCATCTTAAAGCGGAGTTCCACCCTAAAATGGAATTTCCGCTTTTCGGAATCCTCGGAATGTCACATTTGACACCTTTCAGGGGGGAGTAGATACCTGTATAATGCAGGTATTTGCTCCCACTACTGGGCATAGATAGCCACAGTATCCGTGGCTATCTTTGCCATATCCGGCGCCTCCTCCGTCCCCCCCGCTGTCTTATGGGAGACACACAGGTCCCAGAAGACAGCAGGGACCATTCAGATCGTGCAGTGTGACTCACACAATAGGGAACCCGGAAGTGAAGCCGCAAGGCTTCACTTCCTGATTACCTTAACGAAGATGGTGGCGGTAGCACCTGAGAGCTGAGGGACAGATCGGCCACAGGTGCGGACATCGTGGGCGCCCTGGACAGGTAAGTGTGCATATTTTAAAAGTCAGCAACTGCAGTATTTGTAGCTGCTGACTTTTGAAAAAATCAGCGAAACTCCGCATTAAGAGGGCTGCAACGTCTAGATTAGGGTAATGCAATTAGCGGATCTCCAGCTGTTGCAAAACTACAAGTCCCATCATGCCTTGTGGCTGTCAGAGTCTTGCTATGCCTCATGGGACTTGTAGTTCTGTAACAGCTATAGGTCCGCTAATTGCATATCCCTGTTCTAGATTATCCAGTACGGGTTGCTCAGTGGTTACCATTATCAGAAGTACCATGTTCAGCTTCTCTGGGCGTTCATAGCGCTACTTTGTCAAGTTTTTAGCTCTTTAATGCAAGTCAGCCATTAATGTGTACCTAAACTCTGCTTGCAGTAGGGCTCCCACGATCTCCCTGTTACTTTACAATAATGTAAAGTGGGGGAAGGGGGGGGGGGGTTGAGACTAGCTTTAACTTATGGGGAAAGCCCACCCTCCAGGTCTACTTTCACCTACCCGCTGTTCCTTTTTTTCCAACGCAAGCTCCCTGATTGGCTCTCGCTGAACTGAAATGGGTGGTGGTTTGGAAGTAGAGGAGGGGGGAGTTAATTAAGGCTTGCCCTAAAGCCAAGGCATTTAGGCCCGGATTCAGATACAATTGTGTATCTTTAGGCGGGCGTAGCGTATCTCCTATACGCTACGCCGCCGTAACTTCGAGAGGCGAGTATGGTATTCAGAAAGATTATGCGGCCGAAGTTACGGCGGCATAGCGTATAAGGGCCGGCGTAAGCCCGCCTAATTCAAATATGGAAGATGTGGGCGTGTTTTATGTCAATTAAGTGTGACCCCACGTAAATGACGTTTCTAATGAACGGCGCATGCGCCGTCCGTGAACGTATCCCAGTGCGCATGCTCCTAATTACGCCGCAAATAGTCAATGCTTTCGACGTGAACGTAACTTACGCAAAGCCCTATTCGCGAACGACTTACGCAAACTACGCAAATTTGACGCTGGCCCGACGTCCATACTTAACATTGGCTATGCCTCATATAGCAGGGGTAACTTTACGCCGGAAAAAGCCTTAACTAAACGACGTAAAAAAATGCGCCGGGCGGACGTACGTTTCTGAATCGGCGTATCTACCTAATTTGCATATTCGACGCGGAAGTCTAGGGAAGCGCCCCTAGCGGTCAGCGTAAATATTGCACCCTAAGATACGGCGGCGTAGGAGACTTGCGCCGCTCGTATCTAGGCAACATTGAGGCGTATCTGATTCTATGAATCAGGCGCCGAGATGCGACGGCCCGCATTCGGAGTTACGACGGCGTATCTGGAGATACGCCGACGTAACTCCTTTCTGAATCTGGGCCTTAATGTCAAAGCGGGATCCGAAGGGTGCACAGAGCAGGCTTCTCTGGTTAACAAAGCTAATAGCAAACACCTTGTGTGATTTCTACTCTTGGCACCTTTAACAGTTTCAAACGGTATGCTTTAAATCTTGATATGATGCCTTTCTTCCTTGTAATGACAACTCCAGCTATAATTAATGAAATTCATCCATGATTGATGCGGAGAATTAACTTAACTGCTGTTAATGTGCTCAAGAAGGATTTTTTTCCCCTACAGCAGAGTTAAATTAGCAACTGCATTGCTGTATTTTCTTTTTTTGGGATCACCATAATTAGAACAGTATTAATGTTTATGAGCCCAGGGTTGAAGTTAAGCTCAATTCACTAAGCTATAATACATGTAGTATTTGCCATAACAATCGTTATTTTCAGCTCTCAATTGTTCTTATTTCTGATTATGACAAATAACGATTGCTATAGGTGTGTCTTTTTGTTTCTGTGTCAACAGTGCACACAATTTACTTTTTTTCATCACTGTACTTTAAGGTACCTACAGACACTAAATCCACATATCGGCAGCTAAGGATCTCCTTATAAACAGCATGTAAGCATTCAGGTGGCCAGTGGCGACCCGTCCATAGAGGGCGCATGGGCGCCGCCTCCCCTATCCATGCGTCCGGCCCCCTGATCTACATGTCAGTGGCGCCGGACTATGGATTTCAATGCGGGGTAGGTGTTTTTTTAAAGTGGGGGTTCACCCGTACATAACACTTTTTCCCCTTAGATGGATGCTCATTTTGTCTAGGGGAATCGGCTAGTTGTTTTAAAATATGATCCGTACTTACCGTTTACGAGATGCATCTTCTCCGCCGCTTCCGGGTATGGGCTGCGGAACTGGGCGTTCCTATTTTGATTGACAGTCTTCCGAGAGGCTTCCAACGGTCGCATCCATCGCGTCACGATTTTCAGAAAGAAGCCGAACGTCGGTGTGCAGGCGCAGTATAGAGCCGCACCGACGTTCGGCTTCTTTCGGCTACTAGTGACGCGATGGATGAGACCGTCGGAAGCCTCTCGGAAGACTGTCACTCAAGAAGGAACGCCCGCTCCCGAAGACCCATACCTGGAAGCGACGGAGAAGATGCATCTCGAAAACGGTAAGTACAGCTCATATTTTAAAACAACTAGCCGATTCCCCTAGACAAAATGAGGGATTGTTTGAAAAAAAAATTAATGGGTGAACTCCCGCTTTAAGCACCTGATTTAAGCCATAGGCTTCAAAAAAGGGTGACCTCAGAGCGCAGAGCATTTTGTTCCGCGGCCACCCAGTTGTGTGACTATAACGAATACATTTTTACTTATTTAACACTAAAGTTCCTCCCTGCCAATCAGGAGGCAGGTCTGGGAGACCTGTTTCCCGATTGGCCAAAGCGTCAGGCGATCCTATTGGATGCCTAGCGCTTTGGCGAAAGAGGAGACACACGGAGGAGGAAGCCGCTGGAGGAGCGGACACCGGAGCTGCTGCGCCCACTGCCCGCCCTCCAGGAGAGGAGGAGAGGACACCACAGCCCCGCGGGTAAGTGCCGGACTGTCTCGGGGGGGTTTAAGTGCCGTGCCACGCCGCTGGGGGGGGCGGGCGTTCTTTTTTTCCCACCCCCACAAAAGAGGAACCTGGGCTGCCACTGCAGGTGGCCATTAATGATTCGGCATGTGAATGAAGGAGGGGAGCATTGTGGGTTGTCCCAGGGCAAAACATTAGCAAACAGATGGAAGAATCTATCCCAGTCACTAGTTTTGTCCCAACCGGGAGATATAAAAGACCGTAGATAGGAAATCGCTTCCCAGTGCGCCCATAACCAACTTGACTGGACAAGACTTTTTTTTAAGTTGTAATTTTTTTTTTGGGAAAATTAAGAAATTGCATAAAATTTGTTTTTTCCCCCCTCAAAGTTGTGATTTTCACAAGTTATTTCTTACACGCAGCATGGGCATACTTATAATTACTCCCCAAAAAAACAATCTGCTATGCCTCCTGAATATGGGCATAACACACACGTGAGACTTTTTCACAGCCTAAATGCATAGAGGGGCCCAAAATCAAAGGAACACCTTTGGGCTTTCGAGGAGCATCTAATTTCCTCACTACCTAACACATTTTTGGAGGTCCTGGAGCACCAGGACATGGACCCTGTTCTCTTTAGTTGCGTCGCCCATTATTGCCAAAAAGAATGTCAGATTTTGATTTGTCTGACCACAGAACAGTTTTCCACTTTGCAACAGACCATTTTAAATGAGCTTTTGGCCCAAAAAAGATGGTGGCGTTTCTGGATTCTGTTCAGGTATGGCTTCTTTGTATGACAGAGCTTTAATTTGCATTTTTGGATGGCACAGAGAACTCTGTTCACAGACAGTGATTTTTGGAAGTATTTCTGTTGTCCTTCTGTCATGATCACTTGGTGCCCCTGTTCCTCATTCCAGCACCCGGGTGTTGGCTGTTTCTTTTCTCCTGTCTGTGTTCACCTGGAAGATGATTGAGCTGATGGTCACCTGACATAACCAAACTGAACACACTGGCCCCGATTCTCGTATATGGGCGTAAAACTGTGCGGGCGTAACGTATCTGGTTTACGTTACGCCGCCGCAAGTTTTACAGGCAAGTGCTTTATTCACAAAGAACTTGCCTGTAACGTTGCGGCGGCGTAGCGTAAATCACCCGGCGCAAGCCCGCCTAATTCAAATTAGCCGGATAGGGGGCGTGGAGCATTTAAATTTGGCGCGTTCCCGCGCCGAACATACTGCGCATGCGCCGTCCGGAAAATATCCCAGGGTGCGTTGCTCCAAATGACGTTGCAAGGACGTCATTAGTTTCGACGTGAAAAGTAAATTCGTAAATGGCGCAACATCCCCCCCCCCCCCCCGTTGTGTTCTGGGAAACACTCGGCTCCCAGAACACAGCGGGAACCAGTCAGCACGGCGCAGCCCGACTAGCACATGCACCGTAGGGAACCGGGCAGTGAAGCCGGAGCGCTTCACTTCCTGGTTCCCTCACCGAGGATGGCGGTGGGGGCAGCAGAGTGATGAGCGGCGCTGGACTCCAGGACAGGTAAGTGTGCTGATATTAAAAGTCAGCAGCTGCAGTATTTGCAGCTGTTTTTTTTTTTTAATGTTTTTTTTCTTCAGGGGACATGCGCTTTAAAGGTTATTTTTTAATTTTATAAATAGTTTCCTTTAAGCTAGTGCAGGGGTCTCCAAACTTTCTAAACAAATGGCCAGTTTATTGACCTTCAGACTTTAGGGGGGCCGGACTGTGCCCAGTGGTAGTGGAAATTTTCTTGGCATCAGTGGGAGTAAACATCGCCATAATTGGTATTGGGGGAGAAGCAGTACCCCATGATTGGCAGGAATAGTGCCCCATCATTGGTTTAATTGGAAGGAACAGTGCCCCTTTATTGGTACCATTGGGAGGGGAGGAATAATACCCCATCATCGGTATTATTTGAAAGCAATAATGCCCCATCATTAGTATCAGTGGGAGGAATAGTGTCCCATTATTGGTGTCAGTGGGAGATATTGTGCTTCAGTGCTGGTATCAGTTGGCAGAATCGTGTCTTATATCTTTGGAAGTAGTGACCCAAAGGCTGGATAAAGGCAGGCAAAGGGCCGCATCTGGCCCCAGGGCTGCAGTTTGGAGACCACTGAGCTAGTGCATTGTTGGTTCACTTACCTTTGATTTCGCTTCTAAATATTTTTTTTTTCTTTGTCTGAATTTCTTACTTCCTGTTTCTCCTCAGTAAGCTTGCCCCCATCATCTGAGCCGTTCTGGCTGGGGGTTAGTCAGCGTGCTTGCCCCCTCCCTTGGGACTACATCCCTGTGGGGAGACACTGGGCCATATTCTCAGAAGAGATACGACGGTGTATCTCAGGAAACTCCGTCGTATCTCTGTTTTTTGACCCGGGTATCTATGCGAGTGATTCCTAGAATCATTTTCGCATAGATAAGCCGTAGATCCGACAGGTGTAAGTGACTTACACTGTCGGATCTTAAATGTAATTCGCCGCCGGCCGCTAGGTGGCGTTTACGTTCAGGTCTCATTTGTTTATGCAAATGAGCCTGATACGCCGGTTCCCGAACGAAATCGCGTCGCGTAGCCGCCGCTTACGTCGTTTGCGTAAGCGTAAGGTTACCCCTGCTATATGAGGGGTAACCTTACGCCAGTACGCCGTATGCCATGTTAAGTATGGCGTCGGGTCCGCGTCGTCTTTTCCCGTCGGGTACGTCGTTTTCCTAAGTCGTTCTTGAATACGACTTTACGTCAATGACGCACATGTCGGCGTCATTGACGTTTTCCGTCGAGAACTGGAGCATGCGCACTGGGCTATTTTAAGCCCGGCGCATGCGCAGTTCGAACGGCACGGGGGCGCGCTTAATTTAAATACAAGCCGCCCCCTTGGAATTACGCGGGGATACGCCGGGCCAATTACACTACGCCGCCGCAAACTACGGAGCAAGTGTTTGGGGAATACAGCACTTGCTCCTGTAGGTTGGGGCGGCGTAGTGTAAATAGCTTACGCGACGCCGCCGCAGGAACTACAAGAATCTGGCCCAGTGTTACCTTAGTTTATTGCGGTGCTACTCAGAATGGATGGCACTGCAATGCATGCTATGTGTGTTAATGTGCATAGCGGTAATGCACGCATTACTGCAACACGCAAGTGTAAATGGGGCTTACTTGGGCTACCAGTTCCTGTTCTAGCAGTTGCCGGGACAAATAGAAAAGGGGAATCTACCCAGCTGAAACACAGACAGCAAAAAATAAAAACTGACTGAGGTTCTAACCCTTTATCACTCAATCCAAAACTGAAAACAAAGCTTTGACTTTTGATAAACTTTAACTTCCCAGCTGTCATTTTCTAGTACAGGCTTGGATGTTACTGTTGGCTATGATGCAGCACAAGCAGTTTTTGTTTCAGACCCATAAAAAAGACCCTGTGTTGCATTGGACGGTAACTGGTTGCTAGAGGCAACAGACACCTCCCTTTGCATTAGTCTCCTTAACTAACAACCTGCTGCGTGCCAAAACTCCCTCCAGGAGACTGTGCATGGTGAAGTCTAGTGTTTCTCCTCAAAGAATATAAGTGCAGTATATGAGCTCTGTAGAGTTGCTAAGTAACAGTATATAATAGTAATTATGCAGCAGCCAAGAATCAAAGATCAGCTCTGGGAAACGGGGAGAAGGGACTGAGCTGATATACACAGTGTGATGAGAGTCTATCGACCGCATACAACAGAAGGAGCCATCTTATGGACCAAGCCTACGTTCGTTCATTCGCCCTTTTGAATCGCTAAATCCATTAAAACCACTTCAGCCCCAGAAGGATTTACCCACTTCCCGACCAGACCACAAGCATTACTTTAACTCACAATTGCGCAGTTGTGTGATGCTGTACCCTAACAATAATGGCCCAGATTCAGGTAGCAATTGCGCCTGCGTAACCATAGTTACGCAGCGCAATTGCTGACTTGCGCCGGCGTAACAAGTTCTCCTGATTCAGAGAACTCGTTACGCCGACTGCAGCCTAAAATCTGCGTGGCATGAGGCTCTTATGCCACGCAGATTTTAGGCTGCATTCTTGCGTTGACCGCATACTTACGCCGATTCACAATGTTGCGCGTACGCAAGTTACGTCGGTTGCGTACGGCGTCTTTAGCGTAAGGCTGCCCATGCTAAAAGCAGGGGCAGCCAATGCTAAAGGATACCCGGCGTTCCCGCATCGCGACGTTCGAATTTTACGTCGTTTGCGTAAGTAATTGGCGCTGGACGCCATTCACGTTCACTTTGAAGCAAATGACGTCCTTGCGACGTCATTTGCCGCAATGCACGTCGGGAAAGTTTCCCGACGGAGCATGCGCTGTACACTCGGCGCGGGAGCGCGCCTAATTTAAATGATTCCCGCCCCCGGCCGGATCATTTACATTGCGCGCGCTTACGCCGGGCAATTTTGCCGGCGCGCCCTCGCAATTTACGGAGCTACTGCTCCGTGAATTGAGGGCAGCGCAAAATATTTGCGTGGGCGCAGGGCAAAATCGTTGCCCTGTGCCTCCGCAAATAAAGCGCAAGTCCTACCTGAATCTGGGCCATTGTTTTTTTTCCCCCACAAATAGAGCTTTCTTTTGGTGGTATTTGATCACCTCTTCGGTTTTTATTTTTTGCGCTATAAACAAAAAAAGGGCGACAATTTAAAAAAATATATATTTTTTTTTTTACTTTCTGCTATAATACATATCCAAAAAAATAAAAATATATATATATATATATATATATATATATAAAACATTTTGGCCCGGATTCACAAAGCACTTACGCCGAGGTATCTCGAGATACGCCGCCTAAGTGCAAATATGCGCCGTCGTATCTGTGCGCCGTGGCCACAAAACTAGATACGCCTGAAAATAGGCTTCATCCGACCAACGTAACTTTCCTACTCCGGCGTATCGTGGGCGCATATTTACGCTGGCCGCAAGTGGCGCTCCCATTGATTTTCAATGCACATATGCAAATGAGGGAGATACGCCGATTCACGAACGTATTTGCGCCCGGCGCATAATATACGCGGTTTGCGTAAGTCGTACGTCCGGTGTAAAGTTATTCCCCATATATGAGGCGCAACTCATGCTAAGGTATGGACCAGGGAACACAGCCGTCGTATTTTACGTTGTTTACGTAGTACGTGAATAGGGATGGGCGTAGGTTACGTTCATGTCGTAGGCAGTGATCCGTCGAATCTTAGGGAGTAGTTCCAACGTGATTCTGAGCATGCGCACTAGGATGCGTCCACGGGATGGCGCATTCGCCGTTCGTTATACGTATCTTTATGGCGCTCGGCCCATCATTTGCATGGGGTCACGCCTCATTTGCATTGCTCACGCCCACTTCCACTTACGACGACTTACGCTTTCATAACCCAGCGTAGATTCGGAAGCAAGTGGGAGCAAGTGCTTTTTGAATACTGTGCTTGTCTCTCTGCACTGCGTTGGCGTAGCGTATATTTGATACGCTACTCCGGCATAAATATGCGCCGATGTATGTGAATCCGGGCCTTATTCATCAGGTTAGGCCAATATGTTCTGCTACATATTTTTGGTACCCGGCCTGAGTACTTTTAGCCCTGAGTAAGTGCTAAGTTTTGACTTGTTCAGACCGGTCTTCTCTTCCAACTGAACAGAAAGCAGCAGGTATTGAACGGGAAGTGCACTTGGACACCTGACCATCACATCTCTATGAGAATGCCAGATATCTCATTCCAAAGATCATGGGCAATAATTTGGAGATGCTCCCACTCCTTCGTTGCAACTATAACAACCTCCACAGGTTTAAGAAGGCTTACACCCCTGTAACCCTACACTCTGTACACAGCACACCTCTGAACTCTGTGCATAGGGCACCCTATAACTGCACTCTGTACGTAGCGCACTCCTGAACCCTGCACTCTGTACATAGGGCTCCCTTGAAACTGCACTCTGTACGTAACACACTCCTGAATTCTGCACTCTCTATGTAGTGCACCCCTAAACCTATGCAATCTGTACATAATGCACTCCCGAACTCTGCACTGTACGTAGCGCACCCCAGATACAACCGGGCCCTTGAATTCAACCATACTGCTGATGCAGCTGACAATGAAACTGAGTTTTACACCCCTAATGTACATACTGTATCTACTTTGAGGGACAGAAAATATTGTCCCTATTGCCTGATGAGGTCTACACCAAAAGTTTGTGGTCCTGCACTAAAATGTACCCAAATTTAGAGCAGCTAGTTGGCACAGAAGGGACATTCTTTAGGGTGATATTATTGCTTTTTACAGCTTTTGATACATTTACCTAGTTTGGGCTAGATTCAGCAACAAGATACGGCGGCGTATCTCCAGATACGCCGCCGTAATTTCAAATCTGCGCCGTCGTATCTTTACGCCGATTCTCAAAGGCAGATACGTTTAAAAAATAGGCTTCCTCCGCCGACGTAACTTGAATACGCCGGCGTATAATTGTGTGTAATTTTACGCTGGCCGCTAGGTGGCGCTTCCGTTGTAGAATATGCAAATGACCTAGATACGCCGATTCACAAATTTACGTACACCCGGCGCTATTTTTTTTACATCGTTTACGTTAGGCTTTTTCGGCATAAGGTTACTCCTGCTATTAGGAGGCACACGCAATGTTAAGTATGGCCGTCCTTCCCGCGTCAAAATTTGAATTTTTTACGTTGTTTGCGTAAGTCGTTCGCGAATAGGGCTGGACGTAATTTACGTTCACGTCGAAACCAATACGTCCTTGCGGCGTACTTTGGAGCAATGCACACGGATATGCGCCGTTCGTAAAAAACATCAATGACGTCGGGTCCCCAAGTATTTACATAAAACACGCCCCCTCATCCGCATTTGAATTACGTGCGCTTACGCCGGCCCCATTTACCCTACGCCGCCGTAACTTAGAAGGCAAGTGCTTTGTGAATACAGCACTTGCCTCTCTAACTTACGGTGGCGTAGCGTAAATACGATACGCTACGCTGCCGTAACATTGCGCGCCCCTACCTGAATCTAGCCCTTTGTGTTTTACACTATTTTGACACCGCACTTCATCTTTTAGGCTCCATTCACACCTGAACGCGGCGTATTGTACCGCAATTTGCCGCGAAAAATTGCGGCGTTTTGTCCCGCGATTTGCCGTGACAAAACGCAGCGTTTTTTACCGCGGTTTTCACTGGAGGGGTGATTTACACATTGTCGGCTATGGCCGAACGCCGAAGCCGCCTGAAAAAAAGGGTCAGGGACTTGTTTTGAGCTTCAGGCGTACGGCGTTTCGGCGTTCGGCGTGGAGATGTGAACCATCTCCATAGCCAACAATGTTAAATCACGCCTCCAGCGTATTTCAGGCTGCAATAGCGTCGGGCATCAAAACGCCTAGGTGTGAATGGAGCCTTAGGGCGTAGTTGACAATGCAGAAGCACAACTGGAAGACAAGGACAGAGCGTTGTCACCTTATAACAGGAAGTGCCTGAACAAGGACCTTTATTGAAGGATCCTCAGATATTATCGTAATGAAAGCTGAGAGATGAGAGTTTAATGATTGTGTTTACATCTACTTCAATAATGTTCTTTTCCTCTGTCCTTCTGAATTATTACAGACTCTGACTCATTCCCTCCTTCTCCTTTACAGGATAACAGCCGGCGAGTAGATAATGTCCTCAAGTTGTGGATTATTGAAGCTCGCGACCTCCCCCCTAAGAAACGCTACTACTGCGAGCTGTGCCTGGACGACATCTTGTACGCCCGTACCACCAGCAAAGCCCGGGGTGAAACCGTTTTCTGGGGGGAGCACTTTGAGTTCAATAACCTGCCCGCGGTGCGGAACCTGCGCCTCCACCTGTATAAGGACACAGACAAAAAAAGGCGTAAGGAGAAGAGCAACTACGTGGGCATGGTGAACGTGCCCATCGCCAGCATCAGCGGACGCCATTTTGTGGAGCAGTGGTACCCGGTGTCCCAGCCCACCTCCTACAAGGGGAAAAGCAGCTGTCCCTCCATCCGCCTAAAATCCCGATACCAAACCATGAGCATCCTTCCCATGGAGTTGTACAAGGAGTTTGCCGAGTACGTCACCAACAACTACCGGATGCTGTGCGCCGTGCTGGAGCCGGTGCTGAGCGTGAAAAGCAAAGAGGAGGTGGCCTGTGCGCTTGTACATATACTGCAGAGCACAGGGAAAGCCAAGGTACCTTTATTTATCTATACAATTCTTGCTTTATTTTAATTGTATGCTGGATTTGTGCTGATCGGGAAAGTTTAGGCTGTGAAGTGCCATTTTCCTCTTCTCCACCTTAGTGCACCTTGCCAGTGCTCCCTCGCCACTCCTGCCCTATAACCGGCAACAATACCTGGTGCCTCTGGGTATGGGGAACATGTGACTTCTTCCCATGTCACAGTGCTTGGGTCTAAAGGCCAATCACTAGAGCAGTGGTTTCCAAACAGCGGCCCGGGGGCCAGATGTGGCCCTTTGCTTACTTTTATCCGGCCCTTAGGGCACTGTTCTTCCCACTGATATAAAGCACCATTCTTTCCACTATTACCAATGATAAGGCACCATTCCTTCCACTGGCCCGGATTCAGGTAGATTTGCCCCTTATTTACGGAGGCGCAGGGCAGCGTTTTTGCCCTGCGCCCCCGCAAATTTACTGCGCTACCCGCAATTCACGGAGCAGTAGCTCCGTAAATTGCGTGTGCGCTGTGTAAACTTGCCCTGCGTAAGGGCGCCTAATGTAAATGATCCCGTAGGGGGCGGGAATCATTTAAATTAGGCGCGCTCCCGCGCCAAGCGTAGAGCGCATGCTCCGTCGGGAAACTTTCCCGACGTGCATTGCGGCAAATGACGTCGCAAGGACGTCATTTGCTTCAAAGTGAACGTGAATGGCATCCAGCGCCATTCACGAATCACTTACGCAAACGACGTAGATTTCAAATATCGCGACGCGGGAACGACGGGTATCCTTTAGCATTGCCTCCCCGTGCTTTTAGGATGTGCAACCTTACGCGAAACCCGACGTACGCAAACTACGTAAATTGGGCTCGCTCAACGTTGTGAATCGGTGTTAGTATGCAATTTGCATACTATACACTGAGCACAATGGGAGCGCCCCCTAGCGGTCATAGCTAGAATGCAGCCTAAGATATGCGTGGCATAAGAGCCTTATGCCACGCAGATTTTAGGCTGCAGTCGGCGTTACGATGTTCCTGAATCAGGAGCATTCGTTACGCCGGGGCAAGTAAGCAATTGCGCTGTGTAACCTATGGTTACACAGGCGCAATTGCTTCTTGAATCTGGGCCACTGACACCAACAGTGGGAAATAATGCCTCCCACTGACACCAACAATGGGGCACTATTTGTTCCACTGGCACCAACAATGTGGTGCTAGTCCTTCTGCTGACACCAACCAGGGCTGTCTTAATGCATGGGCACCTCTGGCCAGTGCCCAGGGGCCCCAGGTGCATGGGGGTCCCATAATAATCTTTAATTATGTTATACTTTCCATTTTACTAAGCTGTCCCGGGATGGCCTGGCAGCGTCTCAGAACCTGTATTGTGCCCGCCTGATCCCAGTATTATGCCCTCCTTACTCAACCTGCACTGTGTGTGCCCTTCTGCACCCTCCTTTGTGCGCCCTTTTTGTTGATTAGTCTTTGATTTATGGCATGTTTTCTTACTGTTAAAATCAAATCTAAAGTACTAATAAATATATGTTTAATTTTATCAACTATTTATACGTTAATTCTTGAGTGTAGGTGTGGAAATTGGGGCAATCTGGTATGGGCCCCAGTGCATTACTTTGCCCAGGGGCCCATAATGCTGATAAGACGGCCCTGACACCAACGATGAAACACTATCCCTCCCACCAGTACCAACTGACCACAGGTACCAAGTAATTTTTTTTTACTCCCGCTGACCACCAAGCCTCTGGCATTGTTTACTCCCACTGACTGAACCTGACCCCTGACACGTTTCGCACTGAAACTAGTGCTTAGTCATAGCAGAGTGGGTATAGCGTACCTGGACAGGCCTCTCCCACCGGCCTGGCAGCCAGAGTATCGCTCGAAACTTAGAGGAAAAGTCTCTGCCACAGACCCTCCTTGGTACCACTCGGAACTTGAAGGAAAAGTCTCTGCCACAGACCCTCCCCAGAATTGTGATGATCCTCCTTAATAGATTTTGTTTCCTGGATCTCCTTCAGGTAGTTTTCAGGTTACCGACTAACAGGTGACCAGCCTCTCAGTGTCCGGTCACCTTGATCCCCGGTGGTTTGTCGAGACCCTATTGGTTTGCCAGCCTCTCATTGGCTCTACTCCCCACCGAACAGCTTCCTCGCTTGGGTTCTTTCAAGATTTGGGAACCCAGTCGACTACTGGGCTCCCCGCCACAGCTCAAATGTTCTGGACCAACATGGTCCTGGAACCAGGAACACCGCGTGGCACGCGCACCCCGGCATGGAAGGCCATTACGCCGGTGCACCGTGATGCGGTCACCCTAAAGGTGGGTGCCGCACTCCGAAGAAGAAGAACCCAGACCAATGGCGTGTGTCCCATAAATACCCTCCCCCAGCATCAGGGCTGGACTGGGACAAAAATTTGGCCCTGGACTTCATCCAGACTGGCCCACTTTGACAGGTCTCTCCCATGGCGGCAGGACAACTTGCGCACCCCCCCCCCCCCGGTCACCCAAGCCCCCTCTACCCCTTCACTAGCCACTAGCCGCTCTACTTTATTAGAGTAGAACGGCTGGTACTGGTACTTTTAAAGGCAGTACCAGTGGGGAAGCTAGACATTATTTCACCTGGGGGAAAGGATCAGTTTGGTGCCCCCCCATGGGACAAGATTAGGCAGAAGTGAGAAACTCCCAGGCCATAGCTGTTGAGTCAGCTGTCTGTCCCCTCCCCCATGCTCCTCTGTTGTCCCTCCTGCTCCTCTGGTCCTCCCCCTGCTTCTCTGTTCCCCCCAGGTGAGCGCTGCGGGGAGGGAGAGGAGGTGAGTGCTGCGGGAAGGGAGAGACAGAGGAGCGGAGGGGGCGGCAGTCCGCTGTCACTGAAGCCGGCCCACTGAGCCATCGGCCCACCGGGAAACTCCCTGTAGTCCCAATAGCCAGTCCTTCCCTGCCCAGCATGCACAGCGAGGAAAAAACCCTCCTGATAGGCTTCTGGTTAAGCCCTGGGGTGGGAAGAGCACCCCAGAAACGTCAGAATGAGCCCATAGCAAAGGCAAGCTGAAACTGAGACCCAACTTTGAACATAATAACTGGATCAGACTCAGTTAACACTCTGATCCCCCTCTAAATTTAAAGTGGAAGTAAACCCTCCTATCGTTTCCAGCCGAGGAAGCTGCCATCTTGGCCTCGGTTTAATCTACGACTTCCACGATGTTTCACATGTGATTAGTTATGACACCAGCCATTGGATGGTGTGATAGTTTGGTTGAGAGCACAACCAATGGGAGGTAACTGTTTTATGGATGGGTTTACTTCCGCTTTAACTAGCACCGGTACTTGGAAGTAACCAGGAGCTACACGTATATAGTACATTCACATCAGAGTATGTGCCTTTCATTTTTTACCATTCAGGATTTACTACACAGTAGAGCTGCACGATTAATCGCGGAGAGAATCGCAATCTCGATTCTCCCCGCCCGCGATTTCCCCCGCGGGATGACCCGCGATTCTTCTGTTTCATGGCCGGTTCCACGTAACCAGCGTGGAACGCAAATGGCGCCGATATCGGAACCGACGTCAGCAGCCTGCGCCGCTGGATGGATGCCTGGGCTTCTCTTGCAGATCTGTACAACTGTGTGTATCCATGCGCCACCCAATGGTTGCTGGCGGTACTGCTTCTGATGTATAAAAAAAAAAGAGACCAGTGATATGTCTATAATGTTAAAGACCATATAACTCCTATAAAAAAAGTTTGATTCTGCTTTTTTCATAGGAGTTATATAGTCTTTAACATTATAGACATATCACTGGTCTGTTTTTTATATATTCACATTTTCAGATAAATCACAGGTTTATTTATTTGGGGGGGGGTTCTGGCATTCAGTTTTTGAGAATCGTGAGAGAATTGTGATCTTTAGTCTAAGCAAAAGAATCGCGATTCTCATTTTGACCAGAATTGTGCAGCTCTATTACCCAGTTTATCACAGTTTATATGGGACTTTCCATTAATGTTTAGCAATGATTTATTTGGAGAATTGAATGTTATTTATCATATATTTAAAAAAACAAAGCAACATATTACCCCCCCTCCCACACCCCCTTTCAATTTCAAAGCTGGGCAGTCCACAAGTGGATATACGTAATTATTTTCAGCCTGCTGCGATCCGCTCAAGCGATCCTTTGCGTCAGCCAGTGGCGGCTGCAGGGGAGAGGACAGAGCGCTTGACAGCTGGGTAATCCCAGAGCGGTGCTGTCACCCATAGGCTCCCATGTCTCAGCTGTTGTCGGTGCTCCCTCCTCTCCCCTGCAGCTGCTGCTGGCTACCACAGGGAAGCCAGATCCTATGACTGGACCGGAGTGGCCTGAAAATAGTATATCCATTTTTTTTTACAGAGGTTTGCCAACATAGATGTTAAAGGGGAGAGAACATTTTTAAGACTTGTTAGGTTTAGCCTAGTTTTAACATGTGGCTCTCCACTTGGCTTATAGATTCAAATGGGCCCTTTTAGGTTGAACACCATTGAGCTAACTCTTTCCATTTCTTTCCATAACAAAAACAATGGCCCAGATTCAGGTAGGGGTGCGCACTGATACGGCGACGCAGCGTTTCGTTTTTACGCTACGCCTCCGTAAATTACTTGAGCTACGCTTCATCCACGAAGCATTTGCTCCGTAATTTGCGGCGGCGTTTCGTAAAAGGGGCTGGCGTAACCGCGCGTAATTTAAATGATCCCGTAGGGGGTGTGGATCATTTAAATTAGGCGCGTACTGTGCATGCTCCGTCTGGAAAATTTCCCGACGTGCATTGCGGTAAATGACGTCGCAAGGACGTCATTGGCTTCGACGTGAACGTAAATGGCATCCAGCGCCATTCACGAACGAGTTACGCAAACGACGCACATTTTTAAAAAATCGTGACGTGGGAACTACGTCCATACTTACCATTGGCTGCGCCTCCTAATAGCAGGAGCAGCCTTACGGCGAAAACGACGTACGCAAACGACGTAAAAAACGAGCGCCGGCCGTGCGTACGTTTGTGAATCGGCGTTAGTATGCAATTTGCATACTCTACGCTGACAACTACGGGTGCGCCACCTAGCGGCCAGCGGCAGAATGCACCCTAAGATACGACGGCATAAGAGACTTATGCCAGTCGTATCTTAGGCTACAGTCGGCGTATCTAGCTTTCTGAATACAGAAAGTAGATACGCCGGCGCTACTTAGCAATTACGCTGCGTATCTATGGATACGCAGGCGTAATTGCTTGCTGAATCTACCCCAATGTTTTGGCTGGAGTTCTACCTCTCACTTTCAGTGTTACACTAACCAGGTGACGGCGCTGGCATGGCATGGTGCCGTTATGTAGGAAACACACTTATTTCTTGGCAGTGTTTTCTGTGATCAAATTGCAACATGTGGAGCAGCAATGCCCCCCTAGGAGGGGTCCATTCATTTTCTTGCTTTTTATTTTTTTTACTATCATGTTCCATTAATGCTCCTTTTAACACATCCTCTATACATATAACTCTCTCTGCCATCACAGCTTCATCAGCGGCACAGATTGCTTAGAACTTTATCTCTTTCTTCTTCAAATGTGATCTATTATCCTTTATTTTTCGCATAATATCTTTCAGAGATCAAAGTTTTCCCAGTCCCTCTCTTTTCTGCTTCTGTCGCAGAAAACCTCCGTTCCTCTTTACAAGCATTATGTTATCAATGAGATATTGTTCTGAAGAGATTTCTTCTATAATGCACCATGAAATCCACTGATTGAAAATTTCAAAGTTTCATTCAGAGAGAAGGAAATCACTGATAATTGTTTAAGGCAGAGCTGAGGGTTATACAACCCTCATCATGTCCAGTGATTGGGAGGTGTAGTGTTCTACATATAGAGTGTTATACAACTGTATTATGGACATGTCCAGTGGTCGGCCATGTTGGGAGGTGTAGTGTTCTATGTATACAGTGTAATAGAATTGTATTATGGACATGTCCAGTGGTCGGCCATGTTGGGAGGTGTAGTGTTCTACGTATAGAGTGTTATACAACTGTATTATGTACATGTCCAGTGGTCGGCCATGTTGGGAGGTGTAGTGTTCTACGTATAGAGTGTTATACAACTGTATTATGGACATGTCCAGTGGTCAGCCATGTTGGGAGGTGTAGTATTCTACGTATAGAGTGTTCTACAACTGTATAATGCACCATGAAATCCACTGATTGAAAATTTCAAAGTTTCATTCAGAGAGAAGGAAATCACTGATAATTGTTTAAGGCAGAGCTGAGGGTTATACAACCCTCATCATGTCCAGTGATTGGGAGGTGTAGTGTTCTATGTATAGAGTGTTATACAACTGTATTATGGACATGTCCAGTGGTCGGCCATGTTGGGAGGTGTAGTGTTCTATGTATACAGTGTAATAGAATTGTATTATGGACATGTCCAGTGGTTGGCCATGTTGGGGATGTAGTGTTCTATGTATTGAGTGTAATATAATTGTATGATGAATATGTCCAGTAGTCGGCAATGTTGGAGGTGTGGTGTTCTATGTACAGAAGGGTTCTCAAACTGGCGGCCCATCAGCTGTTGCGAAACTACAAGTCTCATCATGCCTCTGCCTGTGGGAGTCATGCTTGTAATTGTCAGCCTTGCAATGCCTCATGGGACTTGTAGTTGCTCAACAGCTGGAGGGTCGCCATTTTGAGGCCCCTGATGTACAGAGTGTAATAGAATTGTATTATGATCATATCCGGTGGTTGGCCATGTTGGGGGTGTAGTGTTCTATGTATAGAGTGTAATAGAATTGTATGTTGATAATGTCCAGTGGTGGGCCATGTTAGGGGTGTAGTGTTCTACGTATAGAGTGTTATACAACTGTATTATGGACATGTCCAGTGGTCGGCCATGTTGGGAGGTGTAGTGTTCTACGTATAGAGTGTTATACAACTGTATTATGGACATGTCCAGTGGTCAGCCATGTTGGGAGGTGTAGTGTTCTATGTATACAGTGTTATACAACTGTATTATGGACATGTCCAGTGGTCGGCCATGTTGGGAGGTGTAGTGTTCTATGTATAGAGTGTTATACAACTGTATTATGGATATGTCCAGTGGTCGGCCATGTTGGGAGGTGTAGTGTTCTACGTATAGAGTGTTATACAACTGTATTATGGACATGTCCAGTGGTCGGCCATGTTGGGAGGTGTAGTGTTCTACGTATAGAGTGTTATACAACTGTATTATGGATATGTCCAGTGGTCAGCCATGTTGGGAGGTGTAGTGTTCTATGTATAGAGTGTTATACAACTGTATTATGGACATGTCCAGTGGTCAGCCATGTTGGGAGGTGTAGTGTTCTATGTATACAGTGTTATACAACTGTATTATGGACATGTCCAGTGGTCGGCCATATTGGGAGGTGTAGTATTCTACGTATAGAGTGTTATACAACTGTATTATGGATATGTCCAGTGGTCGGCCATATTGGGAGGTGTAGTATTCTACGTATAGAGTGTTATACAACTGTATTATGGACATGTCCAGTGGTCGGCCATGTTGGGAGGTGTAGTGTTCTATGTATAGAGTGTTCTACAACTGTATTATGGACATGTCCAGTGGTCGGCCATGTTGGGAGGTGTAGTGTTCTATGTATACAGTGTAATAGATTTGTATTATGGACATGTCCGGTGGTCGGCCATGTGGGAGGTGTAGTGTTCTATGTACGGCGTGTAATAGACTTGTATTATGTTCATATCCAGTGGTTGGCCATGTTGGGGGGTGTAGTGTTCTATGTACAGCAGGGATCTGCCTGTGGGAGTCATGCTTGTAACTGTCAGCCTGGCAATGCCTCATGGGACTTGTATTTGCGCTGGAGGGCTGCCAGTTTGAGATCCCTGATGTACAGAGTGCAATAGAATTGTATGATGAATATGTCCAGTGGTTGGCCATGTCAGAGGTGTAGTATTCTATGTATAGAGTGTAAAAAAATTGTATTATGATAATGCCCAGTGGTTGGCCATATTGGAGGTTTAGTGTTATATACAGAGTGTAATAGAATTGTATTACGATGTCCAGTGGTGGGTCATGTTGGTATAGTGTTCTATATATAGCGTGTAAAAGAATTATCTTATTATCATATCCAATGGTCTTTTATGTTGGGGATGTAGTGTTCTATTTACAGAGTAATATAGACTTGTACTGTGTTCATATCCAGTGGTCGGCCATGTTGGATGTGTAGTGTTCTATGTATAGAGTGTTAAAGAATTGTATTATGATCATATCCAGTTGTCAGCCATGTTGGGGGTGTAGTATTCTATGTACAGAGTGTAATGGAATTGTATTATGTTCATATCCAGTGGTCGGTCGTGTTGGGGGGGTGTAGTGTTCTATGCAAAGCGTGTAAGGCCCTGTACACACGAGCAGACATGTCCGATGAAAACGTTCCGCGGACCGTTTTCATCGGACATGTCTGCTGGGAGCTTTTGGTCTGATGTGTGTACACACTATCGGACCAAATTCCCCACGGACAAAGAACGCGGTGACGTAGAAGACACTGACGTTCTCTAACACGCGAGTTCAATGCTTCCACGCATGCATCGAATCAATTTGACGCATGCGCGGGATTTCGGGCCGCTGGTTATACATCATAACCAGCGGACATGTCCGATGAGTCGTACTAACCATCGGACATGTTTCCAGCGGACAAGTTTCTTAGCATGATAAGAAACTTTTGTCCGCTGGAAACCTGTCCGCTAGGCCGGAAAACTGTCCGCTAGGCCCTACACACGGCCGGACATGTCCGCGGAAACTGGTCCGCGGACATGTTCGGTCGTATGTACAAGGCCTAATAGAATTGTATTATGATCATATTCAGTGGGTGGCCATGTTGAAGGTGTAGTGTCCTATGTATAGAGTGTAATAGACTTGTATTTTGTTCAGATCCAGTGGTTGGCCATGTTGGGGATGTAGTGTTCTATGTATTGAGTGTAATATAATTGTATGATGAATATGTCCAGTAGTCGGCAATGTTGGAGGTGTGGTGTTCTATGTACAGAAGGGTTCTCAAACTGGCGGCCCATCAGCTGTTGCGAAACTACAAGTCTCATCATGCCTCTGCCTGTGGGAGTCATGCTTGTAATTGTCAGCCTTGCAATGCCTCATGGGACTTGTAGTTGCTCAACAGCTGGAGGGTCGCCATTTTGAGGCCCCTGATGTACAGAGTGTAATAGAATTGTATTATGATCATATCCGGTGGTTGGCCATGTTGGGGGTGTAGTGTTCTATGTATAGAGTGTAATAGAATTGTATGTTGATAATGTCCAGTGGTGGGCCATGTTAGGGGTGTAGTGTTCTATGTATAGACTGTAAAAGAATTGTACTATGGTCATGTCCAGTGGGGGGTCATGTTGGGGGGTGTAGTGTTCTATGTACAGAGTGTAATAGAATTGTATTATGATCTTATCCAGTGGTCAGCCATGTTGTGTAGTGTTCTAGGCCACATTGTGTAGTGCTAACCCCCGAACATGTATGCAAGTTCTTTCCTATGCAGTGCAGAAGGAGCCAGGTATACAGAAATAGTTCACTGAACCCGGCTCAATAATCAGTCTAGGGCAGGGGTCTCCAAACTTTCTTAGCAAAGGGCCAGTTCACTGTCCTTCAGACTTTAGGGGGGCTGGACCGTGCCCAGTGGGGGAAAGCAATGCCACATCTTTGGTATGACGGGGAGAAATAGTTGGTGTCAGTGGGAGGAATACAGTAGTGCCCCATTGTTGGTGTCAGTGGGCGGATCTAGGCCACATTGTTGGTGTCAGTAGAAAGAGCCTCAAGGGCTAGGATACAAGTAAGCAAAGGGCCACATCTGGCCCCCGGGCCACAGTTTGGAGACTACTGGTCTAGAGGATGTCTTTTCTTCCCAACAAGTGTATATTCATACACTTATTTAATTATAAATCGTCTACAAACTATGGTATATATACTGGAATTTATCACATTTCTTGAGGTGCTGAAATGCCAGGGCAATACAAACACCCCTCAAATTACTTTTTGGAAGGTAGGCACCCCAAGGTATTTGCTGAGAGGCATGTTGAGTCACACGTGAAAATGGCAAATAAAGTTTCTATTTTTTTTATTTTTACACAAAGTTGTTATTTTAGTAAGATTTCTCACACATGCCATGGGTATATATGGAATTATACCCCAAAACACATTCTTCTACTTCTTCTGCATATAGGGATACCACATGTGTGAGACTTTTTGAGAGTCGAGCTGCGTATGGGGCCTGAAAACCAATGACCACCTTCTTCAGGCTTATCTCCCTCATTTCACATCCTGACTGCCTTCAAAGGCCCTAAAAAGGACAGTTCAGACGCCCGCAAATGACCCCTTTTTGGAAAGTAGTATTTGCTGAGACTCTGAGAGACATGTTGAGTCCATGGAACATTACATTTTTTGGCATAAGTTTTTGGAGAATGCCAAAAAAAATTCTTTGCCACAAGTTTTCTGAAAATGGCAAATATTTTAGTTTTTTGTTTTTCTTACACAAAGTTATAATTTTAATTAGATATTTCTCACACATGCCATGGGTATATAGGGAGTTACACCCCAAAACACATTCTGATATTTCTTCCAAGTATGGGAATACCACATTTGTAAGTCTTTTTGGGAGCCTAGCCACGTAGAGGGGCCCAAAACCAATGAGCACCTTCAGGTTTACAATGGGTGTCATTTCCTCAGTTTACTCCCTGACTACCTATTACAGTTTTGAGGCCCTAAAATGCAAGGACAGTTCAGACAGAATGACCCCCCCCCCCCCATGACCACTTTTTGGAAAGTAGACACCCAAAAGTATTTGCTGTGAGGCATGTTGAGTCCATGAAAATTTAATTTTTTGCCACAAAGTTGTCTTTTTAATGAGATATTTCTCACATATGTGTAGCACTACCCCCAAAGGAGCTGCAGGTTTGTTTTGGGTGGCACGTTACCTCTGTATCTCCGCTGTCTAGGGTACTTGATGAGAGCCGCAGTAAAGGGAATGTCCACACAGCAGGTGTCTTTTCTGTGCTTTTATTACCCAACAAGGTAAAATGGTAGAACTGGAACACCAGCCTCGTGCTTGGTATCCTTCGGACGGACAGTTCACGACCACCTTCAGATTGGGGACCCAGTCAATCACTGGGCCCACGTAGTAGATCAATTGCTCCGTGCCAACGTGGTCCTGGAACCAGGAACACCGCGACACACGCACACCCCGACCAGGAGGGCCATTTGCGGGGGCGTCGTGGAATGGCTACCCCAATGGTGGGCGTCACACGAGAAAGAACCTCGAGACAATGGTGTCTGCCCATAAATACCCCTCCCAGCATGCACAGCGTGGCGATCAGCTTCCTGATTGCCCACTGGGGAGAAATATCCATCCACGCTTGACTCTACTGCTGCCACCTGTCGGCCTGGGGCGGGACTCACTGCCCCGGCAACAACAGCATGCACAGTCAGCACAGCCAAGCTAAAGCAGAGGCCCCAAATTTAAACAATTGGACCGGTTCAGAGCCAACTATTTCTCTGAACCTTCCCCTAAATTTCTAGTAGCACTGAAAAGTAGCCAGGCGCTACATATGCTATTGGTATGTGTGGAATTACACCTCAAAACACATTCTGCTGCTACTTCCGAGTATGGGGATGCCACATGTGTGAGATTTTTTGGGAGCCTAGCCACATACGTGGGCCCAAAGCTAATAACTACTTTCAGGCTTTCAAAGGTCGCAATTTCCTTATTTCCCTTCCTGACTTCCTATCACAGTTTCGGAGGCCCTGAAATGCCAGGATAGTACAAATACCCCCAAAAATTACCCCCCTTTTGGAAAGTAGACACCCCAAGGTATTTTCTGGGAGGCATGTTGAGTCCATGAAAGATTTATATTTTGTCACAAGTTTTGGAAAATGACAAAGAACACTAAGTTGTCATTTTATTGCGATATTTCTCACACATGCCATGGGTATATGTGGAAATACACCCCAAAACACATTCTCTTCTCCTGCATATGGGGATACCACATAAGTGAGACATGTTAGCTTTCTATTTATGCTGCGTAACATCTCCTTTTATATGTTACCAAAATAATGAGTTACATATTGTGTTTTTTTGCATTAAAAGTTCAGGTCCGCCTGCCAGTTTTTTTGGCGGACATGAACGGGCGCTCCGTGCTCCTCTATGGAGCCGCGGATGTCATCGGTGACATGCCCACTGACATCCGACCCGCTCCGATCCACCAAAGTGTGACGGAGGAAAAACCTACTTTTCCATCCGTCTGGCGGATCGGATCGGGTGAACACGGACAGATGGTCCGTGTTCATCCGATCCCCCATAGGGGAGAGCGGAGAAAAGACAGGGTGGTCCCTGCACAGTGCGCGGGGACTTCCCTGTCATCCGCCGGCTCAGCAGGGATCAACGGAGCGATCCCCGCTGAGCAAGCGGAGGTTCACGGGGCGGATCATTACTGATCCGCCCCGTGTGAAAGGGGCCAAAGTGTATTTTCTCTTCCGTTTATAGACGGACACAGCCTTCATTGACATTAGCCTAAACTCTCCTGGTAGGAAGAAGCATAACCCTAATGTCAATGAAGGCTGTGTCCGTCTATGAACTCAGAGAAATGGATTTTACGGTGAGTACAAAAATCCTATTTTCTCTTCCGTTCATAGACGGACACAGCCTTCATTGACATTAGGGTTATGCTTCTTCCTACCAGGAGAGTTTAGCCTAATGTCAATGAAGGCTGTGTCCGTCTATGAACTCAGAGAAATGGATTTTACGGTGAGTACAAAAATCCTATTTTTTCCCCCCAAAAATTGCTATGACCACCATTTTAATCTCTAGGGCCTCTGCTAAAAATATATATAATGTTTGAGGGTTCTAAGTAATTTTCGAGCAAAAAAAAATACAAATTTTTATATGTAAGAGAGAAGTAACAGAATAGGCCTGATATTCAAGTGGAGTGACAACTTTGGCAAAAAATAAAATCTTCCATGGACTCAACTTGCCTCTTGGAAAATACCTTGGGGGTGTCTACTATCCAAAAAGGGATAATTTGGGGGATGTTTGAACCATCCTGGCATTTTATGTCCAACATTAGAAGTTTCCGCCACACACTCTTCTAATGTTGGGCATACACATAATGTTTGTTTTTGTGTGCAGCCTGTGGGCTTCGATGTGGATGAAGAAATCTCTGCCAGAATAAGTGTATGGTATGCCCACCATTAGAAACTTTTTCCACACGTCCACCCATTCTCCTAATGTTGGGCATACATATAATGTTCTTTTGCTTAAAGAAAAAAAGAATTTGATTCCTTCGATCAATGTGGATGAAAAAATCTCTGGCAGAACAAAAAAATTAAATGCCGAATCATAGGAGCGATCCGCCCACTTACCACCCCAGGCCCCTCATGCCTGGGTATATAATTTTTTTTTTAACTGTGCATGAGAAATCTTCTCCTGCAGCACTGCAGGCACTGATGTATGTATTTTTAGAGCAGCACCCTGCTGCTGTCAGAATAAACAGATCAGTGCTGCAGCTAATTGGTGTTCCTACAACGCAAATAACAGTTAACAACACACAGTAACAAAATCACATTAACTCAATAAAACAACACTTTTATTTATTTTTTTACTTTTTTTTAAACAAATTTTTAACACCATAACAACATTTCCAGCCTTTGATTTTAGGCTCTCTCAAAATGTGATAGCCAGTTTCTTGACTACCTAACATCTTTCGAGACCCTTCTTTTGCCGAGTTGTGTGCCCTAGACTATGCCATGCTGTACCCTAGACTAATACTCCACTAGCAGGGGCGGACTGACAACTCATGGGGCCCCCAGGCAATAGAAGATTATGGGGCCCCTGGGTTTTCAGATGGCCACCACGCCAGGAGGCAGTGCAGAGGCGGGGCAGCTAAAATCTTGGGATTTTCACATCAAAAGCATGTCGGTTTCGGACAGATCTAAAAAAACATAGATTTTTACATACTGTACCTGGTTTTACGGAGCGTGGCAACCCTGATGGGGCCCCCTAGTGGCATGGGGCCCTCGGGCAGTGCCCGAGTGACTCAATGGTCAGTCTGCCTCTGTCCACTAGTGTGTGGTAGCAACGGAAACAGTCCTTGAGGCAAAGACCAGGTTGGCAAGGACAGGAGGGAAACAAATACCAGTTGTCACATCTCATCCTGTGTTTGCTACAGACACATTTATTTTTTGGATGACCTTTGGGTTGGGGTACCACCGAGGACATCTGGATTTTGGGCCACAGCACCTTCTGGTTAAAAAAAAGGCCATGATAGTTTCCTGAAATTTTAGGAACAATCCACTTTTTCCAGTTGCTTTGTAAATTACAAAAGCGTTATATATAGCCAATTTAAATAAATAAGTAGAAACCATTTTTGTACCGGTGTTTAATACTGCAGGAAATGGTGACCCCTGAAATTCTATACCTTATGTTGTCTCTTCTGAAGTTTTCCCTCCAGGCAGTCCCAGTTAAAAACATCGAATTCCTGGTCAGACTGTACCCAGTGGTTGCTGACTCCCGTTCTTGAAACACAGTCAGGGGTTAGGTCATGTTTGGAGTTTAGTGGTCTATTGGTCTATGTACGGAGTAGGGATGCACCAATTCCATTTTTTTATGAGTACCGATACTTTTTATTTAGTACTCGCCGATACTAATTGAAAATATTTACTGCAACTGTTTTTTTTTTCCACAATAAACTTTATTGTGTAAGTAAAGAAAAGGAAATTAAGTATAGAGTATGGTGGGTATTGAAAATACCCAATATCCAAACATTTAACAAGAAATAAAATGTAACATCAGATATGTATAGCTATTAACAAGCATTTGAGATATGACAATACATATTATAAAGTAATTTTCATACAAAAGCAGCATAACTGTAAATAAACATACGTTAGTCATGTAATATATGAAGTAATAGTCTTCTTGATGTTCATGAGGACCAATAAAATGTTTAACCTTATGGAATAGGTAGTGAATATTAGTGCCTAGATTCAGGTATGTTGCCGCAACTTTGCGGCGGCGTAGCTTAAGGCATTTAAGCTACGCCGCCGTAAGTTAGCGAGGCAAGTACATGATTCACAATGTACTTGCCTGCTAAGTTACGGCGGCGTAGCCTAAAGCGGGCGGGCGTAAGGGCGCCTAATTCAAATCTGTTTAAGGGGGCGTGTTTTATGATAATGGGGCTTGACCTTACGTTTTTGACGTTTTTTTTACTGCGCATGCGCGGGCGCCTACATTTCCCAGTGTGCATTGCGGCTAAGTACGCCGCACGGGCCTATTGATTTCGACGTGGACGTAAACGACGTAAATCCCGATTCACGGACGACTTGCGCAAACAACGTAAAAATTTTGAATTTCGACGCGGGAACGGCAGCCTTAACATTACTATTCCAACTAGGGCCTAGCTCTAACTTTAGGCGGCCTATCTCTAACGTAAACAGCGTAAGAGTACTGCGTCGGCCGGGCGTACGTTCGTGAATCGGCGTATCTACTAATTTACATATTCTACGCCGACCGCAATGTAAGCGCCACCTTTCGGCCATCCGAAATATTGCAACCTAAGATAGGACGGCGCAAGCCGTCGTATCTTAGATATGTTTAAGTGTATCTCTGATTGAGAATACACTTAAACATAAGTCGGCGTAGATTCTGAGTTAGGTCGGCTTATCTACTGATAAGCCGGCCTAACTCTTACTGAATCTACCTACAGGTATTTAATAACAAATAATTAAAGAATTTAAAGAGGAGTTTAAAGAAAAGGAGTACTACTTTATTGCAACTGTTTTGTATACACTTCAGCCGTCAGTAATAGTACAAAGCATTGAAATATTATTTACAACTAAAATAATTTTTTTACATTTTGTGCTTTTTTTTTTTTATGAGAAACGTTGAAATATATGTTAAAGGTGTAAAAATATTAATGAACAAAGCAAATCAAAAAAAGTTTTAATTATTCATAGTTTATGAAAAAGAAGTGAACAAAAAAAAAATCTTCAGGAAAATAATAATTAACTAGAGAAGTAGAATAAGATAAAAATAAAATAGATAAAAAAAACACAACATTTTTTTTTTTTTTGTTTACTTGACGGGTTACTTTAAACTGACTTCATCTGCAGATCAATGTTCATCCCTTTGATCTGTAGATGAAGAAACAGAAAGATAGAAAAATAAACAATGTTTCTTTTTATCTAATGCTGGCCATATACTATACGAAAAATCGGTCGAAATTAGATCGTTCAGACAGTTTTCGTTTTTCAAACAGTTAATGGGCACAAAATCGATAACCGTTGGGATGTTTTTGAGCCGAAAAAACGAAGGACAAGTTTGGAAATTTTCTGCCGAACGAACGATAAATCGGAAGGTTAATGTGTTTCCCGTCCGAACTTTCTGCACTAGGTATATGTAAAAAAAACAAACCAATTTTTTTTTATTTATGTCTACTGAACGATTTATCTGTCATTACATGATGGCAATATCGTTTGCGCTAATGACCGAACATTCGTTTTTCGAAAGTTCATTCGGACAATTTTTGTAGAGTGCATTAGTGTTTTAGCGGCTGAGCAATGTTGTTACATTGCCTGGCTGCTTTTTCTTTGACAGCACCAATTGCCAGACTTCTTTAACACTTCAGCTGTCAACAGGAGAACCCCACTGACAGCTGAATGAGGCATTGGTTGTTAAAGAAGCGGCGACCCGGCTTCTTAACAACTAAAAATGGACAGCTTTTTTTCTTACATTTCGGCTGTCAGTGGGGGAATCCCTCTGACAGCTGAATGAACCGAGCCTGAAAGTATCGGTTTTAGGTATCGTGTATTTGCACCAGTACTGATACTTGTGCAAATGCTTAGTATCGGCACCGATACCAGTATCCGCATCGGTGAAACCCTAGTACGGAGTGTAATAGAACTGTATTATAATCATGTTCAATGGTCAGTCCATGTTGTAAGTCTAGTGTTCTAGTTTTAGAATATAGTAGGATTATATTTTTGTCATGCTCATTAATTGGCCATGTTGGAGATGTAGTGTTCTATGTACAGAGTGTAATGGAATTGTATTATGATCTTATCCAGTGGTCGGCCATGTTGGAGGTGTAGTGTTCTACGCATATAATGTATGTATATAATGTTAATATAATTATATTGCCATCAAGCTCAGTGATTGAAGTATTTTGTTGGTGTATTCTATGTATATAGTTTAAGAGTATTATGGTCTGGTCATGTCCAGTGGTTGGCCATGTTGAAGATTTAAGCCCAGATTCACGTAGGGCGGCGTAACTTTAAGCGGGCGTAGCGTATCGTATTTACGCTACGCCGCCGCAACTTAGAGAGGCAAGTGCAGTATTCACAAAGCACTTGCGTCCTAAGTTACGGCGGCGTAGCGTAAATGTGCCGGCGTAAGCGCGCCTAAATCAAATGAGGAAGAGGTGGGCGTGTTTTATGTAAACTTATCATGACCCCACGTAAATGACGCTTTTTACAAACGGCGCATGCGCGCGCATGCTCAGTATCATGTGGAATTTTCAAAGTAAATTGCGCCCGCTCAATGCTTAGTCGACGTGAACGCAACCTACGCCCAGACCCATTCACGGACGACGCTGTTCATACGTTTCTGACGTCCATACCTAACATGACTTACCCCTGCTTTATGAGGGGTAACTTTACGCCGGCGTATGTCTTACGTAAACTACGTATCTTGATACGCCGGGCGCACGTACGTTCGTGAATCGGCATATCTTGCTAATTTGCATATTCTATGCGAAAAACTACGGAAGCGCCAGCGTAAATATGAGCCCTAAGATACAACGGCGTAGGAGACTTGCGCCGCTCGTATCTAGGCAACTGTGAGGCGTATCTGATTCTATGAATCAGGCGCCAAGTTGCGACGGTGTATCTGGAGATACGCCATTCGTAACTCCTTTGTGAATCCGGGCCTTAGTGCGTTATGTATAGAGTGTGATAGAATTCATGTTGGGGATGAAGTATTCTATCTATAGGCTGTTTAAGAATTTTAATATAATCATGTTCAGAGGTCATTCATGTTCTGTGTAGTGAATGCAATATAATTATTTTGCTCTCATGCTTAGTGGTCAGACTATTTTGTTGGTGTGTCTATGTATAGAGTTTATTAGTGTCATGTCCATCAGTTGGCCATGTTGAAGGTTTAGCGTACTGTAAGCAGATGCATTTAGCTAGGTTTCCACTAGGTGGCGTGTAATAGGGAATTATGTAATTGGGTGTTAGGTCCCCTTTTTAGGCAAAGCATATCTGTAGTAATGTGGTTGGTGAAGTTAGTGCCCATTTAAATGCCAGAAGGGGTAGCAGCCTAGAGAGGTGGGGCATAGGAGCTAAACATCTGTGGATGTAGTAAACTACTACCAAGTGGACCCCCATGGGGCTGAACTCTGGGTGAGGTAGTTCAAGACCCAGAAGAGCTAGTTGTAGTCACCCTGAAGCAAGTTATGGTTTCTAAGTGTACAGTAAGCGGGATCAGGGCTGGACTGAGACAAAAATGTGGCCCTGGACTTCATCCAGAACGGCCCACTTTAATTTTGCAAGCATAAAAACAGTATATAAACTATACGCAATTGTGCAAAAAAAACATAAGTAGCATAACATAAGGAGTCCTCACTCACCTCTTTTATTATTTCACTTATTCTCCTCTGTATTTTTCTCATCCTTCTCACATCACTGCATGAAGTGGAGGGCGAGCCGCGCATCCATTACTTTGACAGGCTGTCACTGAAACCAGCCCACTGAGCCATCGGCCCACCGGGAAACTCCCTGTAGTCCCAATGGCTAGTACATGCCTGAGCGGGATGCAAAAGGATTTTTAGGCCAGGCTAAGTGTTCTCTGATGTGAGTACTAATACACCTGGGAGTGAGACTAACATCTGGGAGCGTGGCTGGCTAGGTAGAGCTATGGAGTGGGACGTAGACTTGTATAGAGAGAGATAGAGAGACTGGTATACGGAAGAAATTGCCTTTGTTAACCTTGACTAACAGAGCAGGATGCTTCACCTTGTTAATCTTGGTTTGAATAGAGCAGAATGCTACAGATCAAGGGCTAGATTCAGCATTGAATTACACCGGTGTATCTATAGATACGCTGCATAAATTCAAAGCTGCGCCGGCGTATCTTCTTTTTGTATTCAGAAAGCAAGATACGCCGGAATTAGGCTAAGATCCGACTGGCGTAAGTCTCTTACATCGTCATATCTTAGGGTGCATACTTACGCTGGCCGCTAGGTGGCGCTTCCATCGTTTTCAGCGTAGAATATACAAATGACCTAGATACGCCGATTCACAAACGTACGTGCGCCCGGCGGAATTTTTTTACGTCGTTTGCGTAAGGCTTTCCCGGCATAACGTTGCTCCTGCTTCTATGAGGCTCACGCAATGTTAAGTATGGACGTCGTTCCCGCGTCGAATTTAAATTTTTTTTATGTTGTTTGCGTAAGTCGTTCGCGAATAGGGCTGGACGTAATTTACGTTCACGTCGAAACCAATACGTCCTTGGGGCGTACTTTGGAGCAATGCACACTGGGATATGTACACGGATGGCGCATGCTCCGTTCGTAAAAATTGTCAATCACGTCGGGTCACCACCCATTTACATAAAACACGCCCCCCTCATACTCATTTGAATTAGGCTCGCTTACGTCGGCCCCATTTACGCTACGCTGCCGTAACTTAGGAGGCAAGTGCTTTGTGAATACAGCACTTGCCTCTCTGATTTACGGCGGCGTAGCATAAATACGATACGCTACGCCGCCGTAACAATGCGCCGCCCTACTTGAATCTAGCCCAATACATATTGTAATCACGCGGCAGCGGGATGCATATCGTGAATGCAGCGCAAATATGATCATGGGTTTGTGTTTAAAATGGAAATTGAATCCATGTTTTGTATGTTATGCTTTTTATTCGATTATATGTAAGGTTGCTACCATCACTCCGTATCATAAGTCAAGAGGTTAAAATGTTAAAGCATTGCACACGGTCAGAATTTCCGATGAAAAAAGTCAGATGGGAACTTTTTATCGAATACTCTGACCGTGTGTATGCCCCATCTGAATTTTTCCGTCTGAATTTCCCAGGGCTGTGGAGTCCGTAGATAAATGTTCCGACCAGTGGCGGCTGGTGCTCAAATTTTTTGGGGGGGTGCAAACGAAAAAAATAAAATAAACAATTGCAGCCTCACTCGGCCTATCAATTATCACCACTGTGACATCAAACGCAGCCACTGTGCCATCAAAACGCAACCACTGTGCCATGCCATCAAACACAGCCACTATGCCATCATTTGTCACCACTTTGCCATGCCATCAATTGTCACCACTTTGCCATGCCATCAATTGTCACCACTTTGCCATCAATTGTCACCACTGTGCCATCAATTGTCACCACTGTGCCATGCCATCAATTGTTACCACTGTGCCATCAATTGTCACCACTGTGCCATGCCATCAATTGTTACCACTGTGCCATCAATTGTCACCACTGTGCCATCAATTGTCACCACTGTGCCATGCCATCAATTGTTACCACTGTGCCATCAATTGTCACCACTGTGCCATCAATTGTCACCACTGTGCCATGCCATCAATTGTTACCTCTGTGCCACCAATTGTCACCACTGTGCCCATCAAATGTCACCACTGTGCCCATCAATTGTCACTGTCCAGACATCCATCCACCTCGGAGCTTTATATTATAACCTGCTGGGACTTGTAGTTCTCCATCATCTCCTGGGGCTCAGGTGCATGCAATCCACCATATTTGTTCAGTTTTTCTCACTGCTGGGACTTGTAGTCCCATAGAGGGTGGATTGCATGCACCTGAGCCCCAGGAGATGATGAACTACAAGTCCCAGCAGTCTAAATACAATAACAGGCTCCAAGGTGGATGGGTGGGGATCAGGAAGTGCACCGCTGTCCGCTGATGACCTAATGGGGCGATAAATCAAATCCATTTTGAACTGAATTCTGTGGCTTGGCTGGCTTACCTTAGCAGCGCCAGCTTCACTCCGCTCGGGCAGTGTGAACTTCAGAGAAAGTGCCGCGTGACGTCATTTCCGATTTTCGTCTGTAAGACGAATAGCCGGAAGTCACAGTAGTAATGCTCCCGGCGCTCATAGAGAGGCACGGGAAGCATATCCGCGCTTTTCAATGCGCCCATATTCAAGATAAAAGCCCGCAAATGAAGCGCCATGTCTAGATTGTAGTGACGCGGCGCTTCATAGGGAAATGGTGGCTGGCGCTCAATCCCAACCCATTAAAGAATTTTTTTTTTTTTTAAGTTTCTTTCTTAAAGGGGCCAAAAAAAAAAAAATATATATATATATATATTTATTTTTTTGCCTACAGGAGGGGGGGCGGCGCCCGGGCGCCCCCTATGGGCGGGCCGCCACTGGTTCCGACTCCTCAGTTTTTTGTACTTCCGACTCCTACTCCTCTGTATTAATATGCAAATGTATTTTATACATTCCTTGAAGGAAAGAAAGGCAACATACATGTCATTACCACAGGAGTTTTTATAGCCTTAGCTGAATGACAGCAGTTTTTCCAATGGTTTACAGCTTCAGTCTTGAACTATTGTCCCTCCATTCCCTTCACTTATACAAGTGTCTCTAGTCCTGCAAAAAACATATTTACTTTTATCAGTGAGAGGCTAGGTTACCCATGGGCGCTGCGTTCCCTGTAACAGCAGAACACAACACTATGGAAAGTATAAGTATTGCCGCTCCTAATTGTGCGTTGCGTGCCATATAGTGAAGCACATGAAAAGCATGCTTCTTCACGGTCACTTAATGTGTTCGTTTTGCGGTTACGTGAGGCACTGCATGCATTGGTCTTTATTCTTACAGTAGAGAAGTCATTAATTATAACTTTTTGTAAGTTGGGACATTTAAACTTGTTTTTTTAATTCTAAATTTAGTCGGATTTTGGTGCATTGTTTGCCGACTCCAGGTACCCAAAATCTACTCCGACTCCTCGACTCCGACTCCACAGCACTGGAATTTCCGATGGACTTGGATAGAGAGCAGGTTCTCAATTTTTCAGACGGGAAAAATTACTATTGGAAAATCCGTTCGTCTGTATGGAATTCCGACGGGGAAAAAAACATGCATGCTCGGAAACAATTCGACGCATTCTCGGAAGCATTGAACTTCATTTTTCTCGGCTCGTCGTACTGTTTTACGTCGCCACGTTCTTGACGTTCGGAATTTGGTGTGACCATGTGTGTGCAAGCTATGCTTGAGCGGAATTCCGTCGGAAAAAACATCCGATTTTTTTCCAACAGAAAATCTGTTCGTGTGTACGTGGCATAAGTTATATTTTCAATCCTCAGTGCAAGTCGATGCAAGACAAGCAAAATGTTTTAATAAATTTTGCCTTGATATACAAGCAATGTCTTGATATAAGAGTAACATTATGTCACAACTGAGTATAAAAAAGAAGAGAGGAGCCTCTAAGATTAGCAATATGGTTACATTTAATGAATGTACAACATTTAGAAACGTATTGCTACACCTTAGAGGTGCCTTTCTTCTCTTTTATACCCTGTAAAAAAAAATGCTTTGATATACAAGTGCTTTGGATTACAAGCATGTTTCTGGAACGAATTATGCTTGCAATCCAAGGTTTTACTGTATTTTGTCTACGGTACTAGTCTTCAGACATATTGTATACCTATCTGCAACCTTTGTTTTGTTCATTCTTCTATCATTATCCGTGATTACCATTTGATATGAATCAGTGGTGGCTGGTGCTCAAAATTTTTGGGGGCGGGGCAAACAAACTGAAAAACCTAAACTATTCCATTGTAGCTCTGGCTGTCTGTTTAGGGTCGTTGTCCTGCTGGAAAGTGAACCTCCGCCTCAGTCTTTTGCAGACCCTAACAGGTTTTCTTCTAAGATTGCCCTGTTTTTGACCCCATCCATCTTCCCATCAACTCTGAGCAGCTTCCCTGTCCCTGCTGAAAAAAAGCATCCCCACAACATGATGCTGCCACCACCATGTTTCACGGTGGGGATGGTGTGTTCAGGGTGATGTGCAGTGTTAGTTTTCCGCCACACATTATTTGATCTCATCTGACCAGAACACGTTCTTCCACATGTTTGCTGTGTCCCCCACATGGCTTCTCGCAAACTGCAATCGGGACTTCTAACGGCTTTCTTTCAACAATGGTTTTCTTCTTCCCACTCTTCCATAAAGGCCAGATTTGTGGAGTGCACAACTAATGCCTCGTACACAGGGTCAGATGTCCCACAAGGCCAACAAGGCCAGGCCTCGGGGCGGCACTGTGTGCAGGGGCGGCGGAGGAGACAAGTAATTTTTCAACGGTGCGGGCCATGCGGCAGTGAAGAGAGATTAAATCTTCTCTCATTGCCTGGACTGCTGTTCCAACTTCCGCCCTTACAGGGCCGTGAAGGCTCATGTGCCTCTGTTTCACGGTTCACCTGCAGATAGTTTCCCCGCGTGGGAGAGGAGAGGCTGACAGCCTTGTACCTGGCTGCAAGTACTATGCAATGCTGGGGGGGGCTTCATTTTACATGCAATTAGTGACAAACTGGTACTTTTTGGGTGGCAGCCAGGTAACTGTGGCAAACCCCGTTCTGCTAGCAGGCAGTGTGGCAAGTGACATCCCCATCTGGTGGCAGGCAGTGTGGCAAGTGACATTCCCATGCGGTGGCAGGCAGCGTGGCAAGTGACATTCCCATCTGGTGGCAGGCAGTGTGGCAAGTGACATCCCCATCTGGTGGCAGGCAGTGTGGCAAGTGACATTCCCATGTGGTGGCAGGCAGCGTGGCAAGTGACATTCCCATCTGGTGGCAGGCAGTGTGGCAAGTGACATTCCCATGTGGTGGCAGGCAGCGTGGCAAGTGACATTCCCATCTGGTGGCAGGCAGTGTGGCAAGTGACATCCCCATCTGGTGGCAGGCAGTGTGGCAAGTGACATTCCCATGTGGTGGCAGGCAGCGTGGCAAGTGACATCCCATCTGGTGGCAGGCAGTGTGGCAGTGACATTTCCATCTGGTGACAAGCGACGGTGGCACTCATTCTGCTTTGCAAGTTGAACTATTTAATTTTATATTACAATGTAATGATAGAAATAATGCATTTCAATCATCCTGACACCATAACAACCATGGTGCCGGAATGATTGAAGCACTAACACCAGTCGCTTACCCCCCCGCGCGTCGCCCCCCCCCCCATGTGATGGTGGGTTGGGGGACATTGAAGGACCTGGCCTTGGGGCGGCAAAGGAAGTAAATCCGGACCTGCTCGTACACATGATCAGTTTTCCAGACGGGAAAACTGTAAGGAGAGCTTTTGGCTGGGAATCCCCGACTGTGTGTATGCTCCTTGAAGTTTTTCCGTCAGGAAAACTGCCCAAAAAACGCCGGACAAAAAATGAGAACCTGCTCTCATTTTTCCCGGCAGACTTTTTCCCGTCGAAAAACCCGGCCGTGTGTACGAGAAAACCGTCCGTTTTTGGCAGTTTTCCCATCTGAAAAACTCAGAGGGAGCAATACACATGGCCAGGTTTCATGGCCAAAAACCTGCTCGTGTGTATGGGAGAGCAGGTTCTCGATTTTCCCGTCTGGAGTTCTGACGGACCATGACCCATCGGGAATCCCGACCATGTGTACAGGGCATAATAGTTGTCCTGTGGACAGATTCTCCCACCTGAGCTGTGAATCTTTCCAGAGTTATCATGGACCTCTTGGCTGCTTCTCTGATGAATGCTCTCCTTGCCTGGTCTGTCAGTTTAGGTGGAAGGCCATGTCTTGGTAGGTTTGCAAGTTGTGCCATACTTTCCATTTTCGGATGATGGATTGAACAGAGCTCCGTGAGATGTTCGAAGCTTGGGATATTTTTTTATAACCTAACCCATAAAATCCCAATAAAATAAATTTAAGTTTTTTGTTGTAACATGACCAAATGTGGAAAATTTCAAGGGGTATATATGCAAAATTACTGAAAGGTTTATTTATAAAAAGAACCTGAGATCGTCTCACAATAACATATATTTGATTCACGTCTTCCCATCTTACTGATGCCATGTCCCCTTTTTCCACTTTTGTCTAATCCTGTCTTTTAAACACTTTCCAAATTGGGCTAAAGTAAGACATATGTCAGTCACATTCAACATCTTACAGACTCTAGAAGAACAAACTTCCCCCTGGGCATCTTTGGCCAATTTAGCCTTTCCAGCATCGAAAGATGTCATCCCGATCCCACAATGAAAATGTAATCCATTCCAGAGGGACAAAATGTTTCTTTATTGTCTTTTAGTCATCATACCTGAAGAGAGGTAGGAAATATGAATATACCGTATTTATCTTCGTATAGCGCACCCCCAACCTGGAAGGGAAATTTCCTGAAAAAAAGAAAATACTTACAGTTTGAATGCCCCTCGTCGGTGGCTTGCCCGGCGTCCATCAGCGGCCTTGTCCGGTCCGGCGTCCGTCTGCGGCCCTGGTGGTGTCCTCCCCGCTTCCCCCGCACTGTTTCTGAGTCGATCCCCGCTTCCCGCGCTGTGTTTGAACGCCGCCGCCGGCATATACCGAACGCAGCACACTCGGGCACGCTCGGCTCCTTTTGCATAAAGGCTAGGAGGCGGCACAGGGCGTGACCGCGAGGGGAGCCGAGCCTGGCCGAGTGTACCCGAGTGTACTGCGCTCGGTATATGTCGGCAGTGGCATTCAAACACAGCGCGGGAAGCGGGGATCGGCGTATATCGCGCACCCACGATTTCCCCCTTATTTTAAGGGGAAAAAAGTGCGCGGTATACGCCGATAAATACGGTATGTGTCTTTGCTTTTATTTATTCATTGATTTTGCTATTACTACTTCATCTCAGTTTGCATAAAGCAGAGTTCCAACCACAATTTTTATATATATATATATATATATATATGTTATTATTATATGATATTCTTTTTGCATTGGCTTGTGTTGTAAAGCATTAGTTAATTTTTTTAATTAAAAACTCACCTTGTATTCCTTATGCTCGGGCGTTCCCATCTTTCTTGTGGGCAGGCCCGGCCCACTAGCATAAACTTACGTGTTTCGGTGCTGCTGAATAACCAGAATGCCCCGTTCGTTCTCTCGCATGTGCAGTATGTACGGCCTGCAGCGCAGTACACTTCAGACATTGCCATCACAACGGGCGGCGGCGGAAGTACCCGCCCCGTTGTGATGACAACGAAGCCTGCGGCGCTGCCCACTGACTCCTGGGAAATTATGACACACATCTCCCAGGAGCATCAGCTAGCACGGGCGCTGAGGGAAATGACGTCAGGCGCCACAGAGAGGAAGTGGCAGAATAGAAAGGACTAGGGCCGAAACAACTAATCGATTAATCGACAACTAATCGATTATGAAAATAGTTGTCAACTATTTTCATAATCGATTAATCGGCCAGTTGATTAGTTGGCCTGCATATAGTATGCATTATTTGTTTACATATCAGGAAATACAGTGCAGCACACATACAGCTCAGTACACCATTCATACATGTCACTAAGTGCCTGAGAATTTGTGAATGTGAAAGTGTGAGGAGCAATGCCTCATGGGACATGTAGTCCTGGGCAGGAAGTGAGTGGTTCTAAAGGCAGAAGTATTTTTACCTTGCTATAGCGGGCGCTCTATACTATACTTTGCAGCTTGCTATTGAGGCACTCTGAAGGCAGGAGGAGCCAGAAGCATCGGTGAGGGACCCCAGAAGTGGAGGATCTGGGCTGCTCTGTGCAAAACCATTACACAGAGCAGGTGAGTATAACAAGTATGTTTAAAAAAAAAAATAATCACTTTAAAGAATCTGTGCAGGGAAGATCAAGATCTGAACCCAGAGAAAGTGGAGGTAATAGAAGGCATTACAATTACTGTAGTTGGTTACTTATATTTACCACTGCATATGGATATTTAAGAATAATTTGCCATTTTTTTTATTTACATATTAACTAAATTGTACACCACACTTTTTTTTAAGATTATCCGATTAGTCGATTAATCGAAACAATAATCGGCCAACTAATCGATTATGAAAATAATCGTTAGTTGCAGCCCTAGAAAGGACCCCATAGCAACAGTGTTAAAAAGGGTGGATAAAAAAAAAATTACAAATGTTTTTGCTGTTGCATAATGCTGTAGATTTCTGCAAAGTTGTTTTTTTTGGGTGGAACTCCGCTTTAATAGCTTAGTCACTCCAAAGATGCTCACACATATTTCAGTCTGGATGTTTAGTAATCCAATTGCTTTGAAATTCCAGCCACATGTGTGAAAAATCGAAGCATGTATGTACAGTGTTAACATTTTTCCCGACCGCCCTATAGCAGATATACTGCTACAGGGCTGTTGTTATGTGCAGAATCACGTATATATTTATATATATATATATATATATGATGGCCCGGATTTACGTAGCACTTACGCCAACGTATCTCGAGATACGCCGTGTAAGTGTAAATGTGCGCCCTCGTATCTATGCACCGTGCCCACAGAACTAGATACGCCTAAAAATAGGCTTCATCCGACCGACGTAACTTTCCTACGCCGGCGTATCGTGGGCGCATTTTTACGCTGGCCGCCTCATTGCAAATATGCAAATGAGGGAGATACGTCGACCCACGAACGTAGTTGCGCCCGGCGCATAATATACGCGGTTTGCGTAACGCTTACGTCCGGCGTAAAGTTATTCCCCATCTATGAGGCGCAGCTCATGCAAAGGTATGGACCAGGGAACAGCCATCGTATTTTACGTCGTTTACGTAGTAGTACGTGAATAGGGCTGGGCTTAGGTTACGTTCACGTCATAGGCAGTGATTCGACGTATCTTAGGGAGTAGTTTCGACATGATTCTCTGACTGAGCCCCAGCATTTCTCTGTGGAGAGAGGAGAACATTCCAGAAGAAAAACCATCTCTGCAGTTCTCCACCAATCAGGCCTGTATGGTAGAGTGTCCAGATGGAAGCCACTACTCAGTAAACGGCACATGATAGCCCACTTGGAGTCCTCCAAAAGGCACCTGAAAGACTCTCATGCCTAGTACACAACCGGGATTCCCGACAGGAAAAGGTCTGTCGGAAATCCAGAGGGGAAAACCGAGAACCTGCTCTCTACTTTTTCCCCATACAGACGATCGGTTTTCCCATCTGGAAAACTCAGATAAGAGCCTTTCCTCGGGAATCCCGACCGTGTTTATGTTCCATCAGAGTTTTTCCCCCACAGGAAAACTGCCAAAAATGCCCAGTTTCTGCTACACGCGGCAGGGTTTTCTGACAGGAAAAAGTCAGTCGGGAATCCCGGTGGGAAAAAAGAGAGCTGGTTCTCCTTTTTTATTTTTTTTTATTTTGTCCGGTGGGTTTGCCAGTTTTCCCATCAGAAAAGCTGCGAGGGAGCATACACACGGCCGGGATTCTCAGCCAAAAGCTCTCCTTGCAGTTTTCCCGTCTGAAAACCCGGTCGTGTGTACGGGGCATCAGACTATGAGAAACAAAATTCTCTGGTCTGATGAAACAAAGATTGAACTCTTTGGCCTTAAAGCAGGAGTTCACCCAAAAATCAACTTTCTGCAGTTAGATCCAGCATACTGCTGACATCTGCAGTATGCTGGTCTTTTTTTTTTTATTTGGGTACTTATCGTTTTAGCAGTATTTCTTCTATGGCTCCGAGCAGGGAATCCTGTGGGGAATGGGCGTTCCCGAAGGCAAGCAAGTTGATTGACGGCCTTCGATGGCGCGTCACGGCTTCCGAAAACAGCCGAGGTGTCACTTGGCGGTTTACGGCGCCTGCGCCTGCCGTGTAGAGCTGACTGCGCAGGCGCCGTAAATTGCCGAGTGTCACTTGTGTGTATTTTCGGAAGCCGTGACGCGCTATCGAAGGCTGTCAATCAACTTGCTTGTCTTCGGGAACGCCTATACCAGGAAGTAATCCCCGCTCGGAGCCATAAAAGAAATACTGCTAAAACGATAAGTACCAAAAAAAAAAAGACCAGCATACTGCAGATGTCAGCAGTATGCTGGATCTAACTGCAGAAAGTTGATTTTTGGGTGAACTCTCGCTTTAATGGCAAGCGTCATGTCTGGAGGAAACCAGGCACCAATCACCTGGTCAATACCATCCCTACAGTGAAGCATGGTGGTGGCAGCATCATGCTGTGGGGATGTTTTTAAGCGGCAGGAACTGGGAGACTAGTCAGGAATGAGGGAAAGATGAATGCAGCAATGTCCAAAGACATCCTTGATGAAAACCTGATTGATGTCCATCTGCAACCTCGGATGGGACAGGGAGGGGGCGAGCGCTGACAAATTACATACAGAAGAATCTGTTTTCTGTTTTCTCAGCGGCCTCTTTAATACAAAGTCCCGTCTCCTATGATGGATAGAACAGTCGTCCAATGGCAGCGAGACGGAACTTCCTATTACAGAGGCCGCGTGCAAACAGGAAATTCTCCTGTATGTACGGCACTCATCCCATCTGCTCCCTGTCCCCTCCAAGGCAGCCAGCATGTATATCTTTTGTGGCCCTCGGCGTTCGGGGATTCGTTCGGGGCCACAAAAGATATACATGTCCAAATTACCAGACGGACTATTCGAAACAGTAACACGTGCCGGACTTTGGACATGCATGATCTATATGCAACCCACATTTCTTTGCTGTATATCAGGGGTCTCTAAACTTTCTTAACAAAGGGTCAGTTTATTGTTCTTCAGAATTTAGGGGGTGCACTTTGGCCAGTGGAGATGAAAATGCCCCATCAGCGGGAGTAGACAATGTCTCAGGCTTGGTGGTCAGTGGGAGAATAAAGAGTGCCTGTGATCAGGGCACTATTCCCCCTCCACCCTATCACTAGTGTTGGTGGAAAAAATAGTGCCCTATCACTGGTGTTGGTAGAAGAAATAGTACCCTATCACTGGTGTCAGTGGAAGGAATGGTGTCTCATTGGTGTTAGTGGAAGAAATTGTGCCCTATCCCTGGTGTCAGTGGAAGGAATGGCGTCTTATTGGTGTTAGTGGAAGAAATAGTGCCCTATCACTGGTGTTGGAGGAAGAAATAGTGCCCTATCACTGGTATCAGTGGAAGGAATGGTGTCTCATTAGTGTTAGGCCTTGTACACTTGGCCAGACATGTCCGATGATAACGGTCCGCGGACCGTTTTCATCGGACATGTCTGCTGGGAGGTTTTGGTCTGATGTGTGTACACACCATCAGCCCACAATCCCTGCGGACAGAGAACGCGGTGACGTATACGACACCGACGTTCTCTGACGCGGAAGTTCAATGCTTCCACGCATGCGTCAAATCAATTCGACGAATGCGCGGGATTTCGGGCCGCTGGTTATACGTCATAACCAGCGGACATGTCCGATGAGTCATACTGACCATCGGACATGTCCAACGGACATGGTTCCAGTGGACAAGTTTCTTAGCATGCTAAGAAACTTTTGTCCTCTGGAAACCTGTCCGCTAACCCAGGAATCCAGTCCGGTAGGCCCTACACACGGTCGGACATGTCCGCGGAAACTGGTCCGCGAACCAGTTTCAGCAGACATGTTCGGTCGTGTGTACGAGGTCTCAGTGGAATAAATAGTGCCCTATCACTGTTGTTGGTGGAAGATATAGTACCCTATCACTGGTGCCAGCGGAAGTAATGGTGTCTCATTGGTGTTAGAAATAGTGCCCTATCCCTGGTATCAGTGGAGGGAATGGTGTCTTATTAGTGTCGGTGGAAGAAATAGTGCCCTATCACTGGTGTTAGTGGAAGAAATAGTGCCCTATCACTGGTGTTGGTGGAAGGAATGGTGTCTCATTGGTGTTGGTGGAAGGAATGGTGTCTCATTGGTGTTAGTGGAAGGAATGGTGCCATATCCCTGGTGTCAGTGGAAGGAATGGTGTCTCATTAGTGTTGGTGGAAGGAATGGTGTCTCATTGGTGTTGGTGGAAGGAATGGTGTCTCATTGGTGTTGGTGGAAGAAATGGTCTCTCATTGGTGTTAGTGGAAGAAATAGTGCCCTATCACTGGTGTTGGTGGAAGGAATGGTGTCTCATTGGTGTTGGTGGAAGGAATGGTGTCTCATTGGTGTTGGTGGAAGGAATGGTGTCTCATTGGTGTTAGTGGAAGGAATGGTGCCATATCCCTGGTGTCAGTGGAAGGAATGGTGTCTCATTGGTGTTAGTGGAAGAAATAGTGCCCTATCCCTGGTGTCAGTGGAAGGAATGGTGTCTCATTGGTGTTAGTGGAAGAAATGGTCTCTCATTGGTGTTAGTGGAAGAAATAGTGCCCTATCACTGGTGTTGGTGGAAGGAATGGTGTCTCATTGGTGTTGGTGGAAGGAATGGTGTCTCATTGGTGTTAGTGGAAGGAATGGTGTCTCATTGGTGTTAGTGGAAGGAATGGTGCCATATCCCTGGTGTCAGTGGAAGGAATGGTGTCTCATTGGTGTTAGTGGAAGAAATAGTGCCCTATCCCTGGTGTCAGTGGAAGGAATGGTGTCTCATTGGTGTTAGTGGGAGAAATAGTACCCTATTATGGTGTCAGTGGAAGGAATGGTGTCTCATTGGTGTTGGTGGAAGATATAGTACCATATCACTGGTGTCAGTGGAAGGAATGGTGTCTCATTGGTGTTAGTGGGAGAAATAGTGCCATATCCCTGGTGTCAGTGGAAGGAATGGTGTCTCATTGGTGTTAGTGGGAGAAATAGTGCCATATCCCTGGTGTCAGTGGAAGGAATGGTGTCTCATTGGTGTTAGTGGGAGAAATAGTACCCTATCACTGGTGTCAGTGGAAGGAATGGTGTCTCATTGGTGTTAGTGGGAGAAATAGTGCCTCTTTTAGTGAGAGGAACAGTGCCCCAGGGCCTGTATAAGGAAAGTAAAGGCGTGGACACTATATGATACGATAACAGGTCACGTGTAGAATGTTGCATTTTTGTTTGTTGTTTAAAGATGTGTATTGGGAAACCTTAGTTGGGTTGGATACTGAACATATGTTCTGATGTACCAAGGATGTGTTTTGTGACATATTTTTACTTCTTACCCTCTAGGCCTTTTTGGCCCCCTCATACCCTAGTCAATAGGCTAGCCTTTTTATCACACTAACCAGATCAGATGTCATATCCACAGATTTCATAGCCTCACAAGACACACTGATCCCAGGAGAGCAGGCTGGAAGGGGGACCGTTTACCCCAGGGTCTCCAAACTTTCTAAACAAGGGTCAGTTTATTGTCCTTCAGACTATAGGGGGCCAAAATGTACAATCAGTGTGATAAAAAATGCCCCATCATTTATTTCAATGGGAGTAATTGTGCCCCTATTTTGGTGTCTCTGGCAGGAAATGTGCCCCATCGGTTGTGTCATTCAGGGAATTATGCCCCATTGTTGATATCAGAGGATTAAATAGTGCCCCAAGAGCCAGATAAAAGCATGCAAAGGGCCTTATCTGGCCCCTGGGCCGCAGTTTGGAGGCCACTGGTTTACTCACTCCTAGAACCAATAAAGAGAAGAGTGAAGTAAATTGAAAGCAACACTGTGAAATTAAGAAATGGGTATAGCAGAGCAACTGTATAACAATTAAATGGCTTTATTTATACAGAAATACAAAAATAGATTGTGCCTTCCAATCAACACTACTCCCACAGTGTAATTAAAATTCAGACAACATTGTCATATAAACCAGAAATGTCTAAAAGAATGCCCTGTGCATATCCGAATCTCCACCATTACATAAAATGTTCAACTTTTCTCATCTGTTAGGATTAAAGGGGTTGTAAAGGTTTGTTTTTATTTTCTAATTAAGTTCCTTTAAGCTAGAGCATTGTTGGTTCACTTACCTTTTCCTTCGATTTCCCTTCTAAATTATTTTTTTCTTTGTCTGAATTTCTCACTTCCTGTTCCTCCTCAGTAAGCTTGCCCCCATCACCCGAGTCGTTCTGGCTGGGGGTTAGTCAGCGTGCTCACCCCCTCCCTTGGGAACACAGCATCTCCCCGCAGGGATGTAGCCCCAAGGGAGGGGGCGAGCACGCTGACTAACCCCCAGCCAGAACGGCTCGGATGATGGGGGCAAGCTACTGAAGAGAAACAGGAAGGGACAAATTCAGACAAAGAAAAGAAAACATTTAGAAGGGAAATTGAAGGAAAAGGTAAGTAAACCAACAATGCACTAGCTTAAAGGAACCTACCGTATATACTAGAGTATAAGCCGACCCACCTAATTTTACCATAAAAAAATGGGAAAACGTATTGACTTGAGTATAAGCCTAGGGTGTCCATCTGCATGCCTCACTGTGCCCATGCCTCACTGTGTCCACGACTAGACTCACGTTTAACATGGGAGTCTATGGAAGGGCTGCCCAGCTTTGAAAAATCGGTGCTCCTTAGCTGTAGGTCCCCCAGACAACAAACTTTGCACACTTGTAGAGTTCCGGGTCCTGGGGACCTATGACCGTCCAGTACCGGGTCTCCAAAGTCACCAAAGAAATTACCGTTTAACATGGAGACTATGGAAGGGGTGCCCGGCTTTAAAAAATCGGTGCTCCCCGGCAGTAGATCCCCCTAGACAACAAACTTTACAGACTTGTAGAGGGAGAGTGGAGCTACATGTGTGCCAGATCCAGGGGACCTACGACTGTCCGGTACTGGGTACCCAAATTCACCAGAGAAATTACCGTTTAACATGGGAGTCTATGGAAGGGGTGCCCGGTTTGAAAAATTGGTGTTCCCCGGCCGTGGATCCCCCAGACAACAAACTTTGCAAACTTGTAGAGGAAGAGTGGGGCTACATGTGTGCCAAGTTCCAGATCCTAGGGGACCTACGACCGTCCGGTACGTGGTCCCCAAATCTCGGAGATCAGGCGCAAAAAGGTGACTCGAGTATAAGCCGAGGGGGCATTTTCAGCACACAAAAAATGTGCTGAAAAACTCGGCTTATACTCGAGTATATACGGTATTTAGAAAATAAAAAACAAACCTTTACAACCCCTTTAATGATTCTTCTATCACTTTGGCCTCTAATAGTGTGGATGAATGCAAGGAGGTCTAAGTGTCAACAACTTAGAACAGTTCATATAAAGCTGTAGAGGATGAATCCACTGGTAAGTTTTTTTTCAGTGATGGACAAAGATCAAGTCGGTGCAGTTCTTGGAATGCTGGCTTTTGCAGTAAACGGAAAACACCCCTGGCTACTAAACAGTGTACTTGTTTTGTAATGAGCTACTAGTACAACTTCAGACGGAAGGGCTGGAGAGATCACATCATACAGCAGGGCTCCAGTCAGTGCACAGAAGATGTGGGTTCTCTCTTCGGAAGAGCCACTCACCTAGTGCCCATTGGTCGGCTTTGGCTGATAACGAGAAGAGGGGTTCGCTGGGATTTTTGGCTAGGTGGACCAGAATTTACCTTTCCCCCGTTAGGAGACTTGCATCTGGAGAGGGGGTGGTGGCAGGAAGGGTCCTTCCCCTTTGGGAGGGGACCATATCACACACCCTTGTGCACTTTTTGCGTGTTTGCACTCACATGCACTTTTTTGGAACACGTTGGTGTAGTGCGCAGTGCAGAAAAAGAATAAAAAGAAGGTATGCGTGCAGCCAGGGGTGGACTAACATCTCATGGGGCCCCCGGGCAAAAGGAGATTATGGGGCCCCCGGGTAATAGGAGATTATGGGGGCCCCCAAGCAATAGGAGATTATGGGGCCCCCAAGCAATAGGAGATTATGGGGCCCCCGGGCAAAAGGAGATTATGGGGCCCCCGGGCAAAAGGAGATTATGGGGCCCCCGGGCAAAAGGAGATTATGGGGCCCCCGGGTAATAGGACATTATGGGGGCCCCCAAGCAATAGGAGATTATGGGGCCCCCAGGTAATAGGACATTATGGGGCCCCCAGGCAATAGATTATGGGGCCACACAGAATACACATACACACACTTAAAAGGTACTGGAGAGGCGGGGCAGTTATAATAGGGTGACCAGACATCCCCGGTTTCAGGGGACAGTCCCCGGATTGAGGACACTGTCCCCGGACCAACTCTGTCCCTGGTTGTGTCCCCGGATTGGATTTGAACAGGGGCTGGGGCAATTTCAAAGACAGTCAGTGCAGAATAAAAAAAAAAAATCTGAATTGCACCCCCCTCCCACTTCACCACTCCTAGTAGCTTATTCCTAGTCCTAGTGTATTTTTTTTCCATTATCTGTGTCCCTTTCTAATGATCATGCACTGGTCGGGGTGGAGGGAATATTTCTTCCGTTTTTAGGTGCATGCCCATTCAGCTCCCATGTTCTTCTGCCTTGACTCAAGTCCCGGCCAGCCGCCTGCCTTCCTATCTCCTTGCCTACCCTGGCAAAGTGATCTTCCTCTGCACCCCACCCAGTAGTAGCCGGGGCACGAAGTGTAATGCCGCGTACACACGATCGGATTTCCGATGAGATAAAATCTGATGGAATTTTCCGTCGGAATTCTGATGAAGCTGACTTTCATCTGTCTTGCCTACACACTATCAGACTAAATTTCGACTGTCCTAAACGCGGTGACATAAAACACTACGACGAGCCGAGAAAAATTAAGTTCAATGCTTCCGAGCATGCGTCGACTTGATATTGAGAATGCGTGGATTTTTCTCCGATGGAATTCCATACAGACGATCAGAATTTCCTATATATTTTTTTTTTTTTTCCGAAGAAAAACCCGAAGGGGCCCACACATGATCGTTTTTTTCCGATGAAAAAAGTCCATCTGACATTTTTCATCGGAAAAAACGATTGTATGTACACGGCATAAGACTTCAAAGGCTATGAGGCGGGCGGAGACAGGCAGAGAGTCGCTTTAATTCCGCTATTACTAGTAAAAAAAAAATATGTCTCCGGATTTCATTTTAAAAATCTGGTCACCTTAAGTTATAATCTTGGAATTTAAAAAAAAAAACATTGGGGGCAGATCCACGTAGATCGGCGCTTCTCTCCGCCGGGCGCAGCGTATCTAAGATACACTACGCCACCGTAATTTTTTTTTTATTTCAAATCCACAAAGAATGCGTGCCGTAAGTTATGGCGCCGTAGTGTATCTTTGGTGGCGTAATGGCGCGCCATTCAAATATCTGTGATGGGGGCGTGTTTTATGTAAATACATTGTGACCCGACGTAAACGACTTATTTTTTTAACTGCGCATGCACCGTCCGTGGGGGTATCCCAGTGCGCATGCTCGAAATTAAACCGAAACCAGACAATGCTTACGACGGCGACGTCATTATATGCAAATTCCCATTCGCGAACGACTTACGCAAACGACGTAAAAAAATCAAAATTGTACGCGGGAACGATGGCCATACTTAACATTGAGTATGCCTCATAACAGTAGCTTTAACTATACGCCAGAAAAAGCCGAACGCAAACGACAAAAAAAAAAAAGCGCCGGACGTACTTTTGTGGATCGCCGTAACTAGCTAATTTGCATACTCGACGCGGAATTCGACAGAAACGCCACCTAGCGGCCGCCGAAAAATTGCAGCTTAGATCCGACGGCGTACTAAGACGTACACCTGTCGGATCGAGCCGAGATGCTGTCGTATCTTGTTTTGAAGATACAAAACACGACGCGGGAAATTTAAAATTACGCCGGCGTATCAATAATGCTTTTGTGGATCTGCCCCATAGATTTGTACATACTGTCCCTGGTTTTACTGAGGCTGGCATCCCTTATGGGGCCCCCTAGTGGCATGGGGCCCTCAGGCAGTGCCTGAATGGTCAGTCCGCCCCTGCGTGTAGCTGGCCAGTCAGACCAGCCACCAACACGTTTCATCCACCAAAATATGAACTTTGTCAAGTTGTAAACTATAACCATATTTTGCCAATAATTTGGTTGTAGTTTGACCCACAGTATGCTCAAACTTCAGGGACAATAATGAGGCTCCAGATACATTTCACTGCCAGGCAGGGCGGCAGTCTGCAACCTTTTATTACACAGATATGGTATTCGGTAACATGAATGATGTGTTGATGGCTGGTTCTACCACCCTAGGCCATGCTAGCTGTTCAGAAATCCATTCCTCCTGTTTCCTATCTGTAGATGCCAAGCACATAAAACGCTACAATAAAACATTACTTGGTGCTGGAAACTGGAGCTCTTTGTAGTGAAAGGGAAGCCCATTGCTTTAACATGTCGTTTTCTGGCATACCACCACCCAGCATGAAATGGGACATTGTAACCTTTCAGAAGAATGGAAAAGGTTTAAACAACACGCTGATCTCATCTTCAAAAGTTCCCTAAACCAAAAGAAGAGGAAGAAACATGTTTTATTTCCTATTACGGGTTGAGAAGAAACACAGGTGAATTTACAAGACGTGTCTGTGGAGAATTAGGCTGCTCAGTCCTTGCTATGGCAGACGTGGTGATTATATAAGGCCAACTAGCAAACTCATTATTTGCAATGTAAAAATTCTACAACAAAGAATAAAGTGTCAATGGACCATCTTAACGCTTTTTGACAAACCTGATGCTATCAACCTACGGACTGTGTTTCCCCTTATATTGATGAAGAAATTGGGTGATAAAATAGTGTTTAAAACAAGCTCCCTCGTAGTACAAGGAAAATGAAAAAAGTCCAGGCACAAATAAAACTTATAACTTAATCGGAAAAAGAAGATGAAGTCGGTAATGCTCCCACAATGTCTGGAATGACACATTTAGGTGAGGTCAGCAAAGCTTCCACCACTTCTGGAGCATCACATCTAAGTGAGGTCGATGGAGCTCCCACCACTTCTGGAGTGACACATCTAGGTGAGGTGGCAAAGTTCCCATCACTTCTGGAGCGGCACATCATGGTGAGGTGGCAAAGTTCCCATCACTTCTGGAGCGGCACATCTAGGTGAGGTCGGGAAAGCTCCCACCAATCCCTGAAGCCTCACATCTAGGCGAGGTTGGCAAGGCTCCCTCTCATCACCCCTGAAGCCGCACATCTAGGCAAGGTTGGCAAAGCTTCCACCACTCCTGGAGCAACACATCTTGGTGATGTCAGCAAAGCTCCCACCACTCCTGGAGCAGCATATCTAGGCAAGGTCTGCAAAGCTCCCACTACTCCTGGAGCAGCATATCTAGGCAAGGTTGGCAAAGCTCCCACCACTCCTGGAGCAGCACATTTTGGTGATGTCAGCAAAGCTCCCACCACTCCTGGAGCAGCATATCTAGGCAAGGTCGGCAAAGCTCCCACTACTCCTGGAGCGGCATATCTAGGTGAAGTCGCCAAAAAGCTCCCACCACTCCTGGAGCGGCATATCTAGGTGAGGTCGGCAAAGCTCCCACCACTCCCGGAGCCTCACATCTAGGTGAAGTCGGCAAAGCTCCCACCACTTCTGGACCAGCACATCTAGGGGAAGTCGGCAAAGCTCCCACCACTCCTGGAGCGGCTTATCTAGGTGAGGTTGGCAAAGCTCCCACCACTTCTGGAGTGGCACATCTAGGTGAAGTTGGCAAAGCTCCCACCACTCCTGGAGCGGCATATCTAGGTGAGGTTGGCAAAGCTCCCAGAACTTCTGGAGTGACACATCTTGTACTGACAAAACAGAAAAATTGTTCAGAAACGTGACAAGATCACACAGATCTGTTCTGCAAAAGGAAAAATGTGTTAAGAAAGAGCAATTGCTATGCTAAGCTGTATCACATCAAAGATATACTTCAAAATTCAAGTAGCAACTTTTGTTGATTCGGATGACTTATTACCACCTCTACTATAAAATCTCTTGGGCAAAAAAGGAAAACAAATCAAGATTCAAAGTGCACATAAGTGAATGTGATATGTTTGAATGTATTTCAACATAAAAAAAAAAAGAACCGGCTACTAACCACAAGCTTTATGGATATAATACAGAGCCGTTGGAAGTAAAAGGCTTATGTTTGTTGACATATATACAGTGCCTTAAAAAAAGCATTCGTACCCCTTGAAATTTTCTGCATTTTGTCATGTTACAACTAAAAACTTTAATATATTTTATTGGGATTTTATGTGATAGACCAACACAAAGTGGCACATAATTGTGAAGTGGAAGGAAAATTATAAATGGTTTTCATTTTTTTTTTTTACAAATGTCTGAAAAGTGTGGGGTGCATTTGCATTCAGCCCCCTTTACTCTGATACCCCTAACTAAATTTAGTGGAACCAATTGCCTTCAGAAGTCACCTAATTAGTAAATAGTCAACCTGTGTGTAATGCATTCTCAGTATAAATACAGCTGTTCTGTGAAGCCCTTAGAGGTTTGATAGAGAACCTTAGTGAACAAACAGCATTGTGAAGGCCAAGGAACACACCAGACAGGTTAGTAACATAGTTGTTGAGAAGTTTAAAGCAGGGTTGGTTATAATAAAATATCCCAAGCTTTGAACATCACATGGAGCTCTGTTCAATCCATTGTCTAAAAATGGAGAGTATGGCACAACTGCAAACCTACCAAGACATGGCCGTCCACCTAAATTCACAGGCCGGGCAAGGAGAGCATTCATCAGAGAAGCAGCCAAGAGACCCATGGTAATGCTGGACGAGCTGCAGAGATCCACAGCTCAGGTGGGAGAATCTGTCCACAGGACAACTATTAGGCCCCATACTCACGAGCAAACATGTCTGCTGAAACTGGCCCGCAGGCCAGTTTCAGCAGACATGTTTGGTCGTGTGTGGGCGCGAGCGGGCCGAATTCCAGCAAACATTTGCCCGCCGGGCCTTTTCCCAGCGGGCAAATATTCCTGGACTTGTTTTAAAACAGCCCGCTGGAATTCAGCCCGCTCGGACATGTACGGTCGTCAGTACAGACCTACCGTACATGTCCAGGTGCCCGCCGTCCCTCGCATGCGTCGAATGACTTCGACGCATGCGTGGAAGCATTTTAAAGGCGGGCCGCCCACGTCGCCGCGTCATTGTCGCGGCGACACCCGCGTCATCGACGCGGCGACACCGCGGACACGCCCCGCGTATTGTTTACGCGCGGACTTCTGTACGATGGTGTGTACAACCATCGTACAGAAGCCCTCTGGCAGACATGTATGGTGAAAACGGTCCGACGGACCGCTTTCACCATACATGTTTGTCCGTGTGTACCCGGCCTTAGTCTTATGTGTGGCAGAACACTAACAGTGCACATCACCCTGAACACACCATCCCCACTGTGAAACATGGTGGTGGCAGCATCATGTTGTGGGGATGCTTTTCTTCAGCAGGGACAGGGAAGCTGGATGGGAAGATGGATGGAGCCAAATACAGGGCAATCTTAGAAGAAAACCTGTTAGAGTCTGCAAAAGACTTGAGACTTGGGAGGAGGTTCACCTTCCAGCAGGACAATAACCCTAAACATAGAGCCAGAGCTACAATGAAATGGTTTAGAACAAATCATATTCATGTGTTATTTGTGTGCCCAGCCAAAGTCCAGACCTAAATGCAATTGAAAATCTGCGAAAAGACTTGAAAATTGCTGATCACAGACGCTCTCCATCCAATCTGACAGAGCTTGAGATATTTTACAAAGAAGAATGGGCAAAAATGTCCCTCCCTAGATGTGCAAAGCTGGTAGAGACATCCCCAAAAAGACTTGCAGCTGTAATTGCAGAGAAAGGCGGTTCTACAAAGTATTGACTCTGGGGGGCGCCATACAAATGTACCCCACACTTTTCACATATTTATTTGCTAAAAAAAAATTGAAAATCATTTATCATTTTCCTTCCACTTTACAATTATGTGCCACTTTGTGTTGGTCTATCACATAAAATCCCAATAAAACACATTTACGTATTTGATTGTAACATGTCAAATCGTGGAAAATTTCAAGGGGTATGAATACTTTTTCAAGGCACGGTAAGCAAAGACAACAAGCATAAATTGACATTTTATATTATAGACTACATGCAGGGCTCAGAGCTTGTCTGAACATAAAACTAATACAATTATTCTGTCTGCAAAGGACTTTCAGAAATCATAATCGGCTGATGTCAAAAACTCTGATATTCTTAAAGCGGAATTAAAGCTCAATGAGCTCCCTCGCTGGTACCAACATCTTCACCCTGTCTTCTTCTGTGTTTGGCATGTTTAGTCATCTTGATTGACCGGGCAGCGATGACAAAAGCACCACCTACAGTGGGTTCAATATTGAGTTGGCCAACCCTTTGCAGCTATAACGGCTTCAACTCTTCTGGGATAGCCATCCACAAGGTTTAGGAGTGTGTCTATGGGAATGTTTGACCATTCTTCCAGAAGCACATTTTTTTGAGATCGGGCACTGATGTGGATGAGGCCTGGTTTGTAGTCTCCTCTCTTATTCATCCCGAAGGTGTTCTCTATTGGGTTGAGGTCAGGACTAGACATGTGCGTTCCCGTTCGTAACGATTGGATTTTCGTACAAATTTGTTAGTTTTCGTACATTCGTAACAAATCGAGCATACGAAAAGCTGGAAGAACCAAAATACGAAAATTACGGAATTACGAATAAGTAAAATAACGAACAAGCGAAAATACGAACGTATGATTGGACAATCTTTCTAAAATACGAAACACCAAAAAAGCAAAAGAACGAAAATGACATCTATAACGAACGATTTGCATTCCGTATTTTAAATCCTTCGTCTGTTCGTATTTCCATTCGTATGTTCGTATTTTCATTCGTATGTTCGTATTTTCATTTGTGTGTTTTGAAAAACCGTTTCTTTGTCTGTTCGTAAATTTGTGTACTTGTATCGTTCTTTCGAATGGGCACTGGGCAGTGTAGTTAGTGAGTGATTACTTAAAATCTTAGCCAATCAGCTTATCTCTTTTGTGCTGAGTCACATTGTACAGTGTAAAGCCTCGTACACACCATCGGACTTCAAACAAACTTTTCTGTGGATTTTTGTCTGAAGGGAGTTGGCCGGACTTTTGAAACCGAAAAAGTTTGTCCGGTGGAGTGTACACACGGTCGGATTTTTTGGAAAACGCTCATTTTGACGTTTGTTGGCAAAAAGTCCGACCGTGTGCACGGGGCTTAAGAGAAAGTCTATCTTAATATGGATTAGCCGCGTGTTGCTATGTATTTACGAAAGTACTAAATTACGAATCCATTAAACGAAAATTATTATCTAACAAAATTACGAATTTCGAATCAACGAAAATAAATTGGACAGAATTACGAATCATTCAGTATAAACGAAAATAAAACGAAACGGGTCCGAATAGGAAAACTTGCGTCTTAAGAAATACGAACGGGTCCGAATAGGAAAACTTGGGTCTTACGAAATACGAACGGGTCCGAATAGGAAAACTTGCGTCTTACGAAATACGAACGGGTCCGAATAGGAAAACTTGCGTCTTACGAAATACGAACGGGTCCGAATAGGAAAACTTGCGTCTTACGAAATACGAACGGGTCCGAATAGGAAAACTTATACGAAATTACGAATCTACGGAACGAGACCAAACGGAACAAAAAAATACGAAATTTTTTGTTGTGCACATGTCTAGTCAGGACTCGGTACAGGCCAGTCAAGGTGCTCCACCCCAATCTCGCTCATCCATGTCTTTATGGACCTTGCTTTGTGCACTGGTGCGCAGTCATGTTGGAACAGGAAAGGGCCGTCCCCAAACTGTTCCCACAAAGTTGAGATCATGAAATTGTCCAAAATGTCTTGGTATGCCGATGCCTTAGGAGTTCCATTCATTGGAACTAAGGGGCCAAGCCCAACCCCTGAAAAGTAAGCAACCCCACACCATAATCTTCCATCCACCAAATGACCAAATGATTTGGACCAGTGCACAAAGCAAGGTCCATAAAGACATGGATGAGCGAGTTTGGGATGGGGAACTTGACTGGCCTGTATTTTTTGGACAGGGGACAGTTGTGGAACCCTGACCGGTCTGCGGATACGATTCCCCATACGTCCCATACTGCGATACACTGTGGGGCAGATCCACAAAGAGAGTACGCCGGCGTATCTACTGATACTCCGGCGTACTTTCAAATTTCCCGCGTCGTATCTTTGGTTTGAATCCTCAAACCAAGATACAACGGCATCTGGGTTAGATCCGACAGGCGTATGGCTTTGTACGCCTTCGGATCTTAGATGCAATACTTCGGCGTCCGCTGGGTGGAGTTCTCGTCGTTTTCCACGTTGAGTATGCAAATTAGCTATTTCCGACGATCCACGAACGTACACGCGGCCGTCGCATTCTCTTACGTCGTCTCTAGTTGGCTTTTTCTGGCGTATAGTTAAAGCTGCTATTTTGCGGCGTATAGTTAGACTTGCCATGTTAAGTATGGCCGTCGTTCCTGCGTTTCATTTGAATTTTTTTTTTTGCGTAAGTTGTTTGTGAATCGTGATGGACGTAATTTACGTCCAGGTCAAAACCAATGACATCCTTGCGACGTCATTTAGCGCAATGCACAACGGGAAATTTAATAACGCCGCATGCGCAGTTCGTTCGGGGTGGGGACGCGCTTCATTTAAATGAAACACGCCCCCCTACTCGCCGATTTGAATTAGGCGCCCTTACGTCGCAAGAGATACACTACGCCACCGTAACTTACGGCGCAAATTCTTTCTGGATTCGAAGCAACAAAAAGTAAGTTACAGCGGCGTAGCGTATCTCCCATACACTGCGCCGGTGCAGATCTCTGTGGATCTGCCCCTGTGTGTTCTAAGAAATCTTTCCTCGCGCCGGCATTAACTTTTTCAGCAATAGATGAGTTAGGATAGCTTTTCTATTCGATCAGACAACACATTCCAGCCTTTACTCCCCACATGTGTCAATAAACCTTGGCCGCCCATGACCCTGTTACCAGTTTACCATCTTTCCTTCCTTGGACCACCTTTGGTAGGTCCTGATCACTGAAATCTGGTAACATCCCACAAGAGCTGCAGTTTTGGAGATGCTCTGACCCAGTCATTTAGCCATTACCATTTGGCCCTTGTAAAAGTTGCTCAAATCCTTATGCTTGCCCATTTTCCCTACTTTCAACGCATCAACTTCAGGGAAAACATGTTCACCTACTGCCTAATATATCTAACCCACTTTCAGATGCCATTGTAACAAGATAATTTATGTTATTTTCTCTACCTGTCGGTGTTCATAATGTTATGGCTGACCGATGTATGGTCTGGGCCTGTTATTCAAGGGGTTCCACAGAACACACAAAAACTAACCATTGTACTCAGCAAAACTGTTATTTTTGTCACTTTCTGTTACTCCTATCTCTCTTTCTTCTCAGGACTTCCTCTCCGATATGGCTATGACAGAGGTTGATCGCTTCCTTGATAGAGAGCACCTTATTCTCCGTGAGAACACACTTGCAACTAAAGCCATAGAGGAGTATCTGAAACTGATAGGACAGAGATACCTCAAGGAAGCCATTGGTAATGTATCCACTGTGCACTGCTTGCCTTAGGAGCCTAGACACACTGCCCATTTTGGTGGCCAGATAGACCTCTTGTGATAAATTAGTGCAGTGCCCTAAAGAATCTTACTCCAACATTTCATATTCTTGATATTTGTATGTTGTACCTTGTACTTGTGTTAAAACTAGGGTTGTCCCGATACCACTTTAAGGCCAAGTACGAGTATGAGTGCCGATACCGATACTTTTTTACATGTGTCAGTATTTTTTTTTTTTTTTTTTATCTTTAACAATTTTTTTTTATTTTTTTACAATTTTTTTTTTTTTTTTTACAATTTTTTTTACCTCTGACATCTCCCCTTTGAGACAGGGAAAGGGACTAGGGACACATGTTCCCCAGTCCCTTTCTCAGCAGCATCAGCTGAAAAGGAATGGAGAGAGACAGATAAACTGAAACATTGTAATCACAGGTTACGATGTCTCAGTTATGTGAATAGACAGAGTCAGTGATCACTGACTCTGTCCATTCGGAGCAGTAAGGAGCCGGATTTACCAGCTCCTACCCCGCTCTCCATCCTGACATTTCCAGGGGGTGGAGGAGGAGCACAGAAGGGGAGAGAAACACGGAGGGATACACGGCAGGATACACGGAGGGAGAGAGAAACACGGCGGGATACACGGAGGGAGGGAGATAGACTGCAGCAAAACGGAGGGGGGCTGGAGGAGGACACGGGACCGTCAGCGGTGATCGTGTGTGGGGGAGTTACAAGCACTGATCACCGCTGATTTTAAAGCAGCTGAAAGCCGCGCGGGGGGAGGGGGGGGGCGTGTAGAGAGAAGCGGAGAAATTAGTATTACTTTTAAATCTATACAGCGGTGATTGGTGCTTGTAACTTCCCCATGCAATGATCACCGCCGACAGTACAAGTATGGGGTGAAGCATCGGGAGCATTTGCCCGAGTACAAGGTTCACATATACTTTAAGAACAAAAGATATTTGCTTAAACCAATAAGAAGGGAGAAGGAAGAAAGATTTTTAGTAAAATTCAGCACTCACTTAACCCCTTGATTACCCAGAGATGTTAACCTCCTCCCAGCCAGTGTCATTAGTACAGTGATAATGTATAATAATATAACTGATCACTGTATTATGGTCACTGGTGGTATCAGTTAGTCAGCTCCCACTCAGTGTCAGTTCTGACTAAGCTTCGGAGGGCAGAGCCAGGCCCAGATTTACTCCCTTTGCCGCCGCAAGGCCGGGTCCTTCAATGCTGCTCCCCACCAAAAAAAAACAAAGTCCCCCAACCCGTGCCCATCATTGCCACCTCACCATGCCCATCATTGCCGCTGTCATGCTTTCATTAATAAGGCTCATAATCTTGCATTGACTTTTGTTTAATCAAATCAAATCTATGCTGCAATCTAATGGCCATTTTGTTTAACTGCGCTAGTTCTATTTAATGCAGTCAGTTAGAATAGCTGGGTAGTTTTGGTCCATGCAAGCCACCGTATTTCTTTCCCATCAGGCCTTGCTTCAGGCTTTTAGGTCTTTTCCCTTTTCACCCTGGAAGCAAGCACATGGACTGCTGAGTTCTATTCTACGCTACCCATCCAGATCCATCTCCGGTATGTTTACCATCTGTGTCTCTAGATAGATAGGGAGGCACTAATTGTGTGATTATTTATTAATTATATTTTGTTTGTATCTGTTACAGTTTTACTCTGTCTTGTATCAATAAAAGTTCAAAGGGATTCTGCACCTACTGGAATGCATTGGTATGAGAGGAGTTAACAGTGTGCCCGAATACACCTCAGTCACGTGTAGTGAGGGGCATAACAGCCGCCTCACCATCATTGCAGCCTTACCGTGCCCTCATTGGAGTCTCCCTCGCCATCATTGCTGCCTTACTGTGCCCACATTGGAGTCCCCCTCACCATCATTACAACCCCCCTCACCATCATTACAACCCCCCTCACCATCATTACAGCCCCCCTCACCATCATTACAGCCTTACTGTGCCAAACAATGTAGCCTCACCAGTCAGTGTGTGCATTACGCACATCGGGCATCTCCTGCTCCTGCTGTGTCGCGGAGCTCACTGTGAAAAGTTTGGGCGCGCTGTGATAAAAGTCCCGCCCTCCTCCTAGACCAGCTTGTGTGATGGACAGAACACTGCCTATCTCACACGAGCTGGTCTAGGAGGAGGGCGGGACTTTTATCACAGCGCGCCCAAACTTTTCACAGTGAGCTCCGTGACACAGCAGTCTCCCGCTGTGTGTTACAACCGGCGCCCCCCCCCGCACCCACTGCCGCCCCGAGGCCTGGCCTCGGTGGCCTTGTGAGGAATCTGGACCTGGGCAGAGCGAAACATGTTGGGGTCATTGCCTGGTGGTATCCCAGGCTAAGGTACAGTGAGGAAAATAAGTATTTGAACACCCTGCTATTTTGCAAGTTCTCCCACTTGGAAATCATGGAGGGGTCTGAAATGGTCATCGTAGGTGCATGTCCACTGTGAGAGACATAATCAAAAACAAAAATTACAGAAATCACAATTTATGATTTTTTAACTATTTATTTGTATGATACAGCTGCAAATAAGTATTTGAACACCTGTCTATCAGCTAGAATTCTGACCCTCAAAGACCTGTTAGTCTGCCTTTAAAATGTCCACCTCCACTCCATTTATTATCCTAAATTAGATGCACCTGTTTGAGGTCATTAGCTGCATAAAGACACCTGTCCACCCCATACAATCAGTAAGAATCCAACTACTAACATGGCCAAGACCAAAGAGCTGTCCAAAGACACTAGATACAAAATTGTACACCTCCACAAGGCTGGAAAGGGCTACGGGGAAATTGCCAAGCAGCTTGGTGAAAAAAGGTCCACTGTTGGAGCAATCATTAGAAAATGGAAGAAGCTAAACATGACTGTCAATCTCCCTCGGACTGGGGCTCCATGCAAAATCTCACCTTGTGGGGTCTCAATGATCCTAAGAAAGGTGAGAAATCAGCCCAGGACTACACGGGAGGAGCTGGTCAATGACCTGAAAAGAGCTGGGACCACCGTTTCCAAGGTTACTGTTGGTAATACACTAAGACGTCATGGTTTGAAATCATGCATGGCACGGAAGGTTCCCCTGCTTAAACCAGCACATGTCAAGGCCCGTCTTAAGTTTGCCAATGACCATTTGGATGATCCAGAGGAGTCATGGGAGAAAGTCATGTGGTCAGATGAGACCAAAATAGAACTTTTTGGTCATAATTCCACTAACCGTTTTTGGAGGAAGAAGAATGATGAGTACCATCCCAAGAACACCATCCCTACTGTGAAGCATGGGGGTGGTAGCATCATGCTTTGGGGGTGTTTTTCTGCACATGGGACAGGGCGACTGCACTGTATTAAGGAGAGGATGACCGGGGCCATGTATTGCGAGATTTTGGGCAACAACCTCCTTCCCTCAGTTAGAGCTTTGAAGATGGGTCGAGGCTGGGTCTTCCAACATGACAATGACCCGAAGCACACAGCCAGGATAACCAAGGAGTGGCTCTGTAAGAAGCATATCAAGGTTCTGGCGTGGCCTAGCCAGTCTCCAGACCTAAACCCAATAGAGAATCTTTGGAGGGAGCTCAAACTCCGTGTTTCTCAGCGACAGCCCAGAAACCTGACTGATCTAGAGAAGATCTGTGTGGAGGAGTGGGCCAAAATCCCTCCTCCAGTGTGTGCAAACCTGGTGAAAAACTACAAGAAACGTTTGACCTCTGTAATTGCAAACAAAGGCTACTGTACCAAATATTAACATTGATTTTCTCAGGTGTTCAAATACTTATTTGCAGCTGTATCATACAAATAAATAGTTAAAAAAAATCATACATTGTGATTTCTGGATTTTTGTTTTTGATTATGTCTCTCACAGTGGACATGCACCTACGATAACAATTTCACACCCCTCCATGATTTCCAAGTGGGAGAACTTGCAAAATAGCAGGGTGTTCAAATACTTATTTTCATCACTGTAGTTTCTCTCATCATCACACAACCCCCTGGATGTGCGGCACCAGGGATTCTCTCCTTCTATCCTCCAGTGTCAGTTAGTGTCAGATTATTCGCCGCACTATCACAGCCCCACTATAAGTGGCTGATCACCGCCATTACTAGTATAAAAAAAATATTCCAGTACATATACCATATAGTTTGTTGGCGCTATAAGTTGTGCACAAACCACAGCGTCGCCTATGGAAAATATAGGGTGCCGAAGTTCATTGTCGGTTTGTTTATGGGAGTTTGTGGGAATTTGTTCTTTGGTTTGTTTTCGGAACAAGTAAATTTAAAGCTTGACATGTTGGGCATCTATTTACTGCGTGCGACCTCACCTTTTATATTTTAACCATATTTGATTTTCAGTAATTTATATAATAGGTATTATATAATAATGTTAATCCCAGGGTCTAATCTCTCGCCTCCTACCTTTTTCCCTTCCTCTCCTTTTCCATGTCCCCCATATCCCTCTCCTTCCTAATCCTATCTCTTCTTCTAGCTGGGGGGGGGGGGGCACTGTGGCAGGCTAGCAAGAGGTGGGATGGTTTTAGCATTGTGACAGACTATGGGCGGGGATTGGGGGAGCACTGAGGCAGACTAGTGGGGAGGGGGGTTGGGGGAGCACTAAGTCAGACTAGCGGGGGGGGGGGGGGTTCAAAGTGGAAGGAAAATTATAAATGGTTTTCAAGATTTTTTACAAATAAATATGTGAAAGGTATGGCATGGATTTGTATAGAAAATACTTTGTAGAACCTCCTTTCGCTACAATTACAGCTGCAAGTCTTTTTGGGGGTATCTCTACCAGCTTTACACATCTAGAGAGTGACATTTTTTCCCATTCTTCTTTGTAAAATATCTCAAGCTCTGTCAGATTGGATGGAGAGCGTCTGTGAACAGCAATTTTCAAGTCTTGCCACAGATTCTCAAGTGGATTTAGGTCTGGACTTTGACTGGGCCATTCTAATTTCCCGTACACACGATCATTTAAAAAAAACATTGTTTTAAAAAAATGTAATTTAAAATGATGGTGTGTGGGCATGAATATGCTTTGATCTAAACCATTCCATTGTAGCTCTGGCTGAATGTTTAGGGTCGTTGTCCTGCTGGAAGGTGAACCTTCGCCCAAGTCTCAAGTCTTTTGCAGACTCTAACATGTTTTCTTCTAAGATTGTCCTATATTTGGCTCCATCCATCTTCCCATCAACTCTGAGCAGCTTCCCTGTCGCTGCTGAAGACAAGCATCCCAACAACATGATGCTGCCACCACCATGTTTCACAGTGGGGATGGTGTGTTCAGGGTGATGTGCAGAGTTCGTTTTCCTCCAAAAAGTTCAATTTTGGTCTCATCTGACCAGAGCACCTTCTTCCACATGTTTGCTGTGTCCTCACATGGCTTCTCACAAACTGCAAACAGGACTTCTTATGGCTTTCTTTTAACAAAGTCTTTCTTCTTGCCACTCTTCCATAAAGGGCAGATTTGTGGAGAGCACAACTAATAGTTGTCCTGTGGACAGATTCTCCCACCTGAGCTGTGGATCTCTGCAGATTCTCCAGAGTTACTATGGGCCTCTTGGCGGCTTCTCTTATTAATGCTTTTCTTGCCCGGCCGGTCAGTTTAGGTGGACGGCCATGTCATGGTAGGTTTGCAGTTGTGCCATACTCTTGGATGACGGATTGAACAGAGCTCCGTGAGATGTTCAAAGCTTGGGAGATTTTTTTATAACCTAACCCTGCTTTATACTTCTCCACAACTTTATCCCTGACCTGTCTGGTGTGTCACTTGGCCTTCATATTGCTGTTTGTTCACTAAGGCCCCTTTCACACAGTCAGTTTTTTAGGCAGACCTGAACGGATGCTCTGTACTCCTCTATGGAGCCACGGATGTCAGCGGTGACATGCCCGCTGATATCCGACCCGCTCCGATCCGCCAAAGTGTGATGGATGGAAACCCTACTTTTCCATCCATCTGGCGGATCAGATCGGATGACAACCGACTGTACGGTCCGTCGTCATCCGATCCCCCATAGGGAAGAGCGGCACTCTGACAGGTCGCTATTTACTAATTAGGTGATTTCTAAAGGCAATTGTTCCACTAGATTTTAGTTAGGGGTATCAGAGTAAAGGGGGCTGAATACAAATGCACCCCCCACACTTTTCACATGTTTATTTGTAAAAAAAAAAACTTTGAAAACCATTTATAATTTTCCTTCTACTTCACAATTATATGCCACTTTGTGTTGGTCTATCACAAAAAAAAAAAAAAATACATTCACGTTTTTGGTTGTAACACATAGCTCCCAAATGTCCTGGATTTTGAGGGACTGTCCCTGATTTGGAGAAATGTCCCTCTGTCCCTAATTCCTCCTCATTTGTCCCTCATTTTGGTCCGATCTCTATAGATGTATATAAAATGCACTTTTTATCTATCAAAAACTGTTTCCCAGTGCTAAACCTTTCATCTGATTTCTAAATTACTGCATCTGTAAATGCCAAAAGACAGAATAAAGGAATAGTAGTGGTAAAATAAAGTACTTGTGGGTTTAACTATTATTTTTTTGTTCAATTCTCCTTTAAGGGGGCGTGGCAGGGAGGTGTGTCCTATGCCTATATACTTTTTCTTATAGGTGTCCCTCATTCCCATCTCAAAAAGATGGGCGGTATGGTAACATGACAAAATGTTGAAAATTTCAAGGGGTATGAATACTGTTGCAAGGCACTGTAGATGCATTGGGGGCAATTAAAGGGGTTGTAAAGGTTTGTTTTCTTTTTTCTAATTAGGTTCCTTTAACCACTTAAGACCCAGACCTTTATGCAGCTAAAGGACCTGGCCAGTTTTTGCGATTCGGCACTGCGTCGCTTTAACTGACAATTGCGCGGTCGTGCGACGTGGCTCCCAAACTAAATTGGCGTCCTTTTTTCCCCTCAAATAGAGCTTTCTTTTGGTGGTATTTGATCACCTCTGCGGTTTTACTTTTTTTGCGCTATAAACAAAAATAGAACGACAATTTTGAAAAAAATGCCAACATTTTTACTTTTTGCTATAATAAATATCCCCCAAAAAGATATAAAAAAACTTTTTTTCCTCAGTTTAGGCCGATACGTATTCTTCTACCTATTTTTGGTAAAAAAAAATCGCAATAAGCGTTTATCGATTGGTTTGCGCAAAATTTATAGCGTTTACAAAATAGGGGATAGTTTTATTGCATTTTTATTATTATTTTTTTTTACTACTAATGGCGGCGATCAGCGATTTTTTTAATGACTGCGACATTATGGCGGACACTTTTTTGACACATTTTTGGGACCATTGTGATATTCACAGCAAAAAATGCTATAAAAATGCATTGTTTACTGTAAAAATTACAATTGCAGTTAGGGAGTTAACCACTGGGGAGCACTGTAGGGGTTATGTGTGACCTCATATGTTTTTCTAACTGTAGGGGGTTAGGGCTGGACGTGTGACGTCATTGATCGTGTTTCCCTATATTAGGGAACACACGATCAATGAACCTGCCACTGTGAAGAACGGGGAAGCTGTGTTTACACACAGCTCTCCCCGTTCTTCAGCTTCGGGGACCGATCGCGGGACTCCGGCGGCGATCGGGTCCGCGGGTCCCGTGGCCCTGGTCACGGAGCTTAGGACCGGGGCGTGCGCCCGCGACCCACGGCTGGGCACTTAGAGGACGTACAGGTACATGCTTGTGCCCAGCCGTGCCATTCTGCCGACGTATATCGGCGTTAGGCAGTCCTTAAGTGGTTAAGCTAGTGCATTGTTGGTTCACTTACCTTTTCCTTTGATTTCCCTTCTAAATGTTTATTTTCTTTGTCTGAATTTCTCACTTCCTGTAAGCTTGCTCCCATCATCCGAGCCGTTCTGGCTGGGGGTTAGTCAGCGTGCTCGCCCCCTCCCTTGGGACTAAATCCCTGTAGGTGTTCACAGCGTCTCCCCGTAGGGATATAGTCCCAAGGGAAGGGGCAAGCACGCTGACTAATCCCCAGCCAGAACGGCTCGGATGATGGGGGCAAACTTACAGGAAGTGAGAAATTCAGACAAAGAAAATAAACATTTATAGCTAGATTCAGAGATGTTTACGCTGGCGTATCGGTAGATACGGCGTCGTAACTCTGAATCTACGCCGTCGTAAATTTAAGCGCATTCTGAAAACCAGATACGCTTAAATTAGGCTAAGATACGAGCGGCGTAAGTCTACTACGCCGGCGTATCTTAGGGTGCATATTTACGCTGGCCGCTAGGTGGCGCTTCCGTTGAGTTCGGCGTAGAATATGCAAATGAGCTAGATACGCCGATTCAGAAACGTACGTGCGCCCGGTGCATTTTTTTTTACGTCGTTTACGTAAGGCTTTTTCCGGCGTTACGTTAGTCGAACAAATAGCTGGCCTAGCCAATGTTAAGTATGGCCGTCGTTCCCGCGTCGAAATTTGAAAATGTTACGTTGTTTGCGTAAGTCGTCTGTGAATGGGGCTGGACGTAATTTACGTTCACGTCAAAACCAATACGTCCTTGCGGCATACTTTGGAGCAATGCACAGTGGGATATGTACACGGACGGCACATGCGCCGTTCGTTAAAAACGTCAATCACGACAGGTCACTAGTCATTAACATAAAACACGCCCCCCTGTTCATCATTTGAATTAGGCGCGCTTACGCTGGCCCATTTACGCTACGCCGCCGTAACTTAGGAGGCAAGTGCTTTGTGAATACAGCACTTGGCTATCTGACTTTCGGCGGCGTAGCATATGTGCGATACGCTACGCCGCCTCAAAATTAAGCCAGTCTTTCTGAATCTGGCTATTAGAAGGGAAATGGAAGGAAAAGGTAAGTGAACCAACAATGCGCAAGCTTAAAGTGGAGTTCCACCCATAAATATAACATTACATCAGTAGTTTTAAAAAAATGTCATTAGTCCTTTAAGAATTTTTATTTATTTTTTTAGATGCCTTCAAAGTGTTGTTGCTAGGTAGAATAGTTAATCTTCCCACTTCCTGCACCTAGGTGCTTAATGCTTCCTAACCTACACCGCACAGACTCCTGGGAATGTAGTGGGTGTAACTTTCCAGGAGTCTGTGCACTCCCCAGTCTCGAAGAATCATGTAACTTGGACAGTACAGGTGCTGAAACCTGATCTGAAACCTATTACACTGTTTGTGCAGCACTGAGCATGTGTGAGATCGGCAAGGCTGAAATCCAGGAAGTCATACAGTCTGGCTTCATGATGCCCACACTTAAGATGGCCCCAGTCAATTTCTATTTTATTAAGTGTCTAAATGCTGTAACAACCTAACAAAACGGACCTTAGTTTACAGACCAACTTTACTAGAATACATTAAGCTTGTGTATTACAGGGGTATTTATATTTAAAAAGTGAAATTGTGGCCGGAACTCCGCTTTAAAGAACCTATTTAGAAAATAAAAACAAACCTTTACAACCCCTTTAAGGGCAAAACTTTGCACCACTGTAAGTGTACTGTCCCAAGCTGCACAGGGGATCAGTCCATAACCCAGTGTCTAGATTGCTGAGAGTGTGCCGAATCTTTCTCTTCTTCGACTGCTAAAGAGGAAGATTTCCTTGAAATGCATCCTGTTGCAACCTGGATCCTTTGGTGGTGTCATAGTTGTGGTGGACCTTTTCGGGACTGGGACATTAGTCGGCGGTTCAGCGCCTTGGAAGAGCCGCCGCACTCTAAGTGATCCAGAAGCTGGGTTATGGATCGATCCCCTGTGTGGCTCAAGCGAGTGCACTGATAATGGCGCACAGTTTTGCCCTAATTGCTCCCAATGCATCTTCCTTTGAGAGTATGATCGTTTTACATTTGTATCACTACCCCAGCAGGAGCTGCTGGTTTAGATTTGGACCTGCCGTTACCTTACTGTTCCTTGCGTTCGTCTCAGGGGTTCTCATTGAACAGTTGGTTAAAGAAAGAAATGTCTGCGCCAAACAACCAGGCCCCGATTCACAAAGACTTACGCCGACGTATCTAATGATACGCCAGCGTAAGTCCACGGATGCACCGTCGTATCTATGCACCTAATCCACAGTACAAGATACGCCTGAATTTTGACTTCCTACGACCGACGTAAGTCTCCTACGCCGTCGTATCTTGGGTGCATATTTACGCTGCCCGCTAGGGACACTTCCAATGATTTACGCGTCGAATAAGTAAATGAGCAAGATACGCCGATTCACGTACGTACTTACGTCCGTCGCAGTAATCTACGCCGTTTACACAAGGCGTACGTCCGGCGTAAGTTTACCCCTCATAAAGCAGGGGTAAGTCATGTTAAGGTATGGACGTCGGAACAGCCGTCGTATTTTACGGAAGTCGTACGTGAATGGGGCTGGGCGTAAGTTACGTTCACATCGTACGCATTGAGCCGTCATATCTTGGGGAGTATATGCAACGTGATTTTGAGCATGCGTGCGCATGCGCCGTTCGTACGGCCATGCATTTACATGGGGTCACGATTCATTTTAATACAAAACGCCCACTACCTACCTACTTTGAATTAGGGGGGCTTACGCCGGCCTATTTACGTTACGCTGGCGTAAATATGGGAGCAAGTGCTTTGTGAACACTCAGCTTGCCTCTCAATGTTACGTCGGCGTAGCGCATATGAGATGCGCTACGCCGCCACGAAGACACGACAATGTACCTAAATCTGGCCCCCAGTCTTTTTCTTCCTCCTGCAGAGAGGGTTTTTCTTAACCAATTCCATACCGGGCACTTACGCACCTTCCTGCCCAGGCCAATTTTCAGCTTTCAGCGCTGTCGCACTTTGAATGACAATTGCGCGGTTATGCTACACTGTACCCAAATGAAATTTTTATTTTATTTTGGTGGTATTTGATCACTTCTGCGATTTTTATTTTTTGCGCAACAACTAAAAAAAAAACACAGAAAATTTAGAAAAAAAAAAAGTTTTTATTTTTTTCTGTTTTTTTTTTTGTAAATAAGTACGTTTTCTTCTTCAATTATGGGCACCGATGAGGTGGCACTGATGGGCGGCGCTGGTATGCGGCACTGATGGCTACTCATAGGCGGCACTGATGGCCACTCATAGGCGGCACTGATGGCCACTCATGGATGGCACTTATGGGTGGCACTGATGGTTACTTATGGGTGGCACAGATGGGCACTAATAGGTGGGCACTGGGCATAGATGGGCACTAAGAGGTGGCACTGATGGACACTGAGGGGTGACACTGATGGAATTGCTGGGCATCATTTCAGCCAGTGCCCATGTTGCCATTCAATGGGCACTGATTGGCATCGGAGGCTCTTTACCGAGATCGGAGATGCAGGGTGTCAGACTGACACCCCGCATTACCGATCGCTGCGCCGTGATTTCACAACCACTTCCCGGACGTCAATTGACTATTGACCGGGCAGGAAGAGGTTAAAGTAAACTTCAGAAAAGAGGGATGGAGTGTTAGGGGAAATTCAGGCATCTTACTTGCGAATCACGAATATTCTCCTAGGTCCAGAGGAACAACTGTCTCCACGATGGACTCAGCGTCCACCAGATAGGCTCACTCTCACTAGCCTAGCAGCCGGTGCGAAGCTCAATCAAAAGATAGTCTCTGCCACAGACTTGGTGAAAATAGAATTGGTTCAATAGTCTCTGCCACAGACTTGTGTAACCACGAACTGGGTTAACTTCTGAAGAAAGGAGCATAGCTCACAGTGCCGGGATCTCTCAGCTGTTCCGGCAGCACTGTGAGGTAGATTTTGATCCAGATGCATCCTCCAATTGAGTCCTCAATTGTTTGGTCCCTTCCAGCAGGCAAGGCGACACAGGACCATCCCTGGATCAGTAGGCCCCAGCAGCTCCTGGGCCCACATCTCAGCAACGGAGCCTCAGGCCAACGTGGCCCCGAGACAAGAACCGCCAATACATCCCTGAGGCCAGGAGGGCCCTCAGGTCCGGATCAGGGAAAACCGAACCCACAAAAAGGTGTTTTTGCTCTTAAGTACCCTCTCCCAGAATGCACAGCGGCTTGACCACGCCCCCTGAGCCACTTCTGAAAAAGGAATACCCAATACATTCAACCTACTGCATTTCCAACCTTGACCAATGGTGACAGTGACACCTACTGTCAAGTGGAAAAACGTGCAACCCAGCCGAACTGTAACAGAACCACAATTTGAATACAATCTTTCTGAGCCAAACTATAGCTCAGACAACTGTAATTTTAACATATAGAAGCCACTCATTGGTTCAGGGTGCTACACATTTAATAAAGGCTTACATTGACATACTACACCAGAGCAGTGACACGGTCTGTCCCTTCCCCCCTGTTTTGTCTATGTATATTGTATTCTAAAGGTACCACTTTTATTATCTATAGAGGCCCAGATTCTCAAAGGGCTTACGACGGCGCAACGCCATTTGCACCGTCGTAAGTCCTAATCTGGGCCGTCGTATCTATGCGACTGATTCTTAGAATCAGTTACGCATAGATATCCATTAGATCCGACAGGCGTAAGGCTCTTACGCTATCAGATCTTAAATGCAATTTTTTTTCCCGCCGCTAGGTGTCGCCTCCGTCGTTTTCCCCGTCGTCTATGCAAACTAGCTATTTACGCAAAATTCCCGAACGTACGCGCGGTCGACGCAGTGAAGTTACGACGTTTCCGTATCTTTTGCGACACGTAAAGTTGCCCCTGCTATATGAGGGGCAACCAATGTTAAGTATGGCCGTCGTTCCCGCGTCAAAATTTAAAAATGTACGTTGTTTGCGTTAGTCGTCCGTGAATGGCGCTGGACGCCATTTACGTTAACGTCGAAACCAATGACGTCCTTGCGACATCATTTAGCGCAATGCACGTCGGGAAATTTTAGGGACGGCGCATGCGCAGTACGATCGGCCTAATTTAAATGATCCACGCCCCCTACCCGGATCATTTGAATTAGGCTGGCTTGCGCCGGAGGATTTACGCTACGCCGCCGCAACTTTACAGGCAAGTGCTTTGTGAATCAAGCACTTGCCCGTAAAACTTGCGGCGGCGTAATGTAAATGAGATACGTTACGCCGCCGCTGTATTACGCCCATCTACGAGAATCTGGGCCAGAGTTTATAGGAAGAGCCAGGTTGCTTGTTGCTATAACCGCCTCTGATATTTTTGGCGGCATAACAGACAAACATAACAATTGCGAAGATTGCTGATTGAGTGGTGTAAACTGTTTTATGAGGCTGTTGTTTTATCACAGCAAAATTGAGTCATGGGTCCAGGTGTTTTATACCAGAACGTAACATGGATATTGTTTTCACAGACTGACCTCGCTTTACACATTTAGGTGGGCAGTGTTACATTGTTAGAACGTCATTTTCGGGCGAGGTCTGTTTTAATTGGAACATATGTTCCAAATGTCTCAAACAACTCCTATGGGAAAGTACACATTCATTACCCGTCACACATTCATCATATAAACGCCAGCGGTAGTATTTCTTAGGTTTTTCTGAAATCCGACACACATCTTGCAAATCAGCCAACATATAGGAGGTTAAGGTTTAAAGGATTCTGGTCAATATCTTTTCAGTTTACCAAAAAAAAAACTGCACCAATGGAAGGAGTGCCAGACCATACGATAAAATAGTTCAAATTAAGTTATTGATTTTCACTTCAAAACTGACAACATGTTTCGGGCATCAAAAAAAGTCCCTCTTTACCAGGGCTTCAGTTAGAATGTAATTTTTGTGCAAGATCTGTTTTAACTGGAACATATAGTTACATATGCCAGATTCACGTACACTAGCGGCGGCGTAACGTATCCCGTTTACGTTACACCGCCGCAAGTTTTCAGCGTAAGTGCCTGATTCACAAAGCAATTACCTGTAAACTTGCGGCGGTGTATCGTAAACACGTCCGGCGCAAGCCCGCCCAATTCAAATGGGGCGTGTACCATTTAAATTAGGCGCGCTCCCGCGCCGGACATACTGCGCATGCTCCGTTAGGAAATTCCCGCCGTGCTTTGCGCGAAGTGACGTCATTTTTTTTGAACGGCGACGTGCATAACGTACTTTCGTATTCCCGGACGTCTTACGCAAAAAAAAATAATTTGAAATTCCAAGCGGGAACGACGGCCATACTTTAACATGGCTCGTGTAAAGTTAAGGCAGGTAAAACGAGCCTTAACTTTGCGACAGGAAAAAATTACTAGCGACGACGTAACGAACGTGAAAACCATCGTGGATCGCCGTAAATGCTCATTGGCATACCCGACGCAGGAAAACGACGCAAACTACACCCAGCGGCCGAAGTATTGCAGCCTAAGATCCAAAGGCGTACGAAGCCGTAAGCCTGTCGGATCTTAGCCAAAAGCCGTTGTATCTTGTTTGTGAATCACAAATCAAGATACGACGCGGCAAATTTGAAAATACGCCGGAGTATCAGCAGATACTCCGGCGTATTTGTTCTGTGAATCTGGCCCATAGTTACATAGTAGGTGAGGTTGAAAAAAAACACAAGTCCATCAAGTTCAACCTATGTGTGTGATTATTTGTCAGTATTACATTGTATATCCCTGTATGTTGTGGTTGTTTAGATGCTTATCTAATATTTTTTTTAAACCATCGATGCTCCCCACTGAGACCACCGCCTGTGGAAGGGAATTCCACATCCTTGCCGCTCCTACAGTAAAGAACCCTCTACGTAGTTTAAGGTTAAACCTCTTTTCTTCCAATTTTAGAGTGGCCATTTGTCTTGTTAAAGTCCCTTCCGCAAAAAAGTTTTCTCCCTATTGTGGGGTCACCAGTACGGTATTTGTAAATTGAAATCATATCCCCTCTCAAGCGTCTTCTCCAGAGAGAATAAGTTCAGTGCTTGTAACCTTTCCTCATAACCAATATCTTCCAGACCCTTTATTAGCTTTGTTGCCCTTCTTTGTACTCGCTCCATTTCCAGTACATCCTTCCTGAGGATTTGTTAGTATTCGTACATTCGGATCAATTCGAAAATCCGAAAAGCTGAAAGAACCAAAATACGAAAATTACGGAATTACGAATAAGCAAAATAACGAACAAGCGAAAATACGAACGTATGATTGGACAATCTTACTAAAATACGAAACACCGAAAAAGCAAAGGAACGAAAATGACATCTATAACAAACGATTTGCATTCCGTATTTTAAATCCTTTGTCTGTTCGTATTTTCATTCGTATGTTCGTATTTTCATTTGTGTGTTTTTTAAATCCGTTTCTTTGTCTGTTGGTAAATTTGTGTACTTGTATCGTTCTTTCCAATGGGCACTGGGCAGTGTAGTTAGTGAGTGATGTATCTTACTTAATATCTTAGCCAATCAGCTTATCTCTTTTGTGATGAGTCACATTGGACAGTGTAAAGCCTCGTACACACGATCGGACTTAAAAAAATAACGTTTCCGTGGATTTTTGTCTGAAGGGAGTTGGCCGGACTTTTGAAACCGAAAAAGTTTGTCCGGTGGAGCGTACACATGGTCGGATTTTTTGGAAAACGCTCATTTTGACGTTTGTTGGCAGAAAGTCCGACCGTGTGTACGGGGCTTAAGAGAAGGTATATCTTTATATGGATTATCCGCGTGTTGCTATGTATTTATGAAAGTACAAAATTACGAATCCATTAAACAAAAATTATTATCTAACAAAATTACGAATTTCGAAAATAAATTGGACAGAATTACGAATCATTCAGTATAAACGAAAATAAAACTGTTACGAAAATACGAACGGGTCCGAATAGGAAAACTTCAGTCTTACGAAATTACGAATCTTTACGAATCTACGGAACGAGACGAAACGGAACAAAAAAATACGAACATTTTTGTTGTGCACATGTCTACTGGACAGCATAAGTTACGGACCAGAGTCTTGTAGAGTGGGAGAATTATTGTTTTATCTCTGGAGTTAATCCCTTTTTAATGCATGCCAAAATTGTGTTTGCTTTGTTAGCAGCAGCTTGGCATTGCATGCCATTGCTGAGTCTACTAGGACCCCCAGGTCCTTTTCCATCCTAGATTCCCCCAGAGGTTCTCCCCCCAGTGTATAAATTGCATTCATATTTTTGCCACCTAAATGTATTATTTTTCATTTTCCTACATTAAACCTAATTTCCCATGTAATTCCATATGTTCCAAATATGTCAAACAACTACTTGATGAGTACACATTCATTACCCATCACACATTCATCATCTGAACGCCAGTTGTAGACTGCTTGGGTCTTGTTGAAATCAGACACATATCTTGCAAATCAGCCAACATTTATGGGGTTGAAAGGATCCTGGCCAATCTCTTTTTAATCTACCAGAAAATAAAAAAAACATGCACGAATGGAAGGAGTGCCAAACCATAGGATAAAATAGTCCAAATTCATTTATTGGTTTTCACGGGAAAAGTAGTAGTAAAGCTAGCCATAGATGGATTCAGCAAGGACCGGCCGAGATTCGATCCATCTATGGGCAGTCTGGCTGTACCCAAGTCGATCATTCGACAGCCTGTCAGATTTTTACATGTGATTTCTGCTGTCGGCTATAGCCGTTAGTAATAATCACTGTAGGAAGGTTTCCCGCCCGCACGACACAATAGTGCTGTGGGAGCAATGAACGTTGATGGGGAAATCGAGCAATCGAATCCTATATGGCTTGCCTAACTCTCCTGATCCAGCAATTGGCTTCCCCAGAAATATTCACACAGGTCAGCACTGTTTTTAAAACCACTCAAGGTTCCTCTTTTAAACAAAGCCCCGATGAAAGGAGAGTTTTTCTGACCCCCCGAAATGTTTTGGCAATTTTTCTTGTGAAATACAATAAAAAAAATTGGACTCTTTTATCCTTTGGTCTGGCATTCCTTTTATTGGTGCATGACCTTTTCTGGTAACCTGCAGGATACCCATAGGAGGGTAGCCCTGTATATTGCGAGCAGCCTAACCTGAGCCAGTGAGCTCCCTGAATGTTTTTGTCCTCTTATTACTTTGTATTGCCTCTTTTCAGTGACAAAAAGCAACATTAAAAGGGTTGTAAAGGTTCGTTATTTATTTTCTAAATAGGTTCCTTTAACCACTTAAAGCGGGAGTTCACCCATAAAGGCCGTTTCTGCTCTTTTACCCTTAGATTGATGCTCATTTAGTCTAGGGGGAATTGGGTTGTTGTTTAAAAATCCGAGCATTACTTACCGTTGTAGAGGGCGATCTTCTCCGCCACTTCCGGGTATGGGTCTTTGGGAGCGGGCGTTGCTTCTTGATTGACAGTCTTCCGAAAGGCTTCCGACGGTCGCTGGCAGCCGCTGGCAGCACGCTCGCGACCCCACGGCTAGGCTTAAAGCGACACGTATATCGGCGTGAAGGGGTCCTTAACTGGCTAAGCTAGTGCATTGTTGGTTTACTTACCTTTTCCTTCGATTTCCCTTCTAAGGCCTCGTACACACGATTGGAATTTCCGATGGAAAAAGTCTGACTCACTTTTTCCATCAGAAATTCCAACCGTGTGTATGCCCGCATCGGAAATTCCGATGAATTCCATAGAGATTACATAGAGAAAATGTTCTCTTTTCCTCTGATGAAAGTCCTTCGGAATTCCGATGTGAGTTTGGTCGGGCTAAAGCCCAATCGTGTGTACAGGACATTAATGTTTTTTTTCTTTGACTGACTTTCTCATTTCCTCTTCCTCCTCAGTAAGCTTGCCCCCATCATCCGAGCCGTTCTGGCTGGGGGTTAGTCAGCGTGCTCGCCCCCTCACTTAGGACTACATCCCTGCGGGGAGACGCTGTGAACACAGCGTCTCCCCGCAGTGATGTAGTCCCAAGGGAGGGGGCAAACACAGCGTCTCCCCGCAGGGATGTAGTCCCAAGGGAGGGGGCGAACACAGCGTCTCCCCGCAGGGATGTAGTCCCAAAGGAGGAGGCGAGCATGCTGACTAACCCCCCAGCCAGAACGGCTTACTGAGGAGGAACAGGAAGTGGGAAATTCAGACAAAGAAAAAAACATTTAGAAGGGAAATGGAAGGAAAAGGTAAGTGAACCAGCAATGCACTAGCTTAAAGGAACCTATTTAGAAAATAAATAGTGAATTAGGTCATTGCACAAAAATACAAAGACACATAATGATACAGTGCAATAGCTATGAGAAAGTGGAAAGAACGTGATATGAAGTGACCAAAGGTCTAAAATAAACACAGCCAAAAATAAAGTGCATAAATAATAAATTGTGAAATGGCAGTCCACTGCAGAAAAGAGGAAAGGAATCCACTTCTCCCGAAGAGGAATGAGAAACTCCACACAAGACACCGTTCTGGTCTCCCAGAACTCTCACCTCAGCTAAGGGTTAAAACAGCAGTACAGCGCCAAGTAAATCCCTCACACATTGGTATCCTTGGTGTCTCACGCGGCACTCTGTCCTTAGTCCCAATACCTATATGCTCTCAGTACCAGGGAACAGAAGGGGGACAAACGGAGGCCTCCAATAGTGTAGTATAAAATTACTGGCACATTTATTAAGGTTAAAATTGCGCTTACATGTAAAAAATCAATCAATGCAAAAAGTAAACAGTGGCGTCTTCTGCGCTGTCTCACGTCACTCCCGGTGTACGTCTGCCCACGGCCAATCCCTACGCGTTACGACATCGTCACGTGATATGATTCTCAATAACTTCTTTGCAGAAGTCTAGGAAAACCATGGGAGGATTTGCTCCATTGCCTGTAAACAGCAAGTAGAGTTAGAATTTTTAATCCGGTCCTCTCCTATTTAATATTTCCACAATAAGGACATATGATAAAGTATTTAGGTAGGACATTTTCTCAGGAGATAATAGTAGCTTAGCTAAAAAGCCCAACGTGTCCTGGTCATGCTGAACCAGAAAGAGAGGTCAAAAGTGTAAATCCACCCTCTTCAACCTAAAGCAGAGAGCGATTTTTTGGGGGGGTTGATTTAGAAGTTGTATGTTGTTTGTTGGTTTTGCTAATTCCTCCTTCTCTCGCTATCCTGCGCTGATCACATGCTCTTGTTTATCTCTCTCCCTCTTAGGTGAGTTCATTCGGGCTCTGTACGAGTCAGAGGAGGACTGCGAGGTTGACCCAATGCGTTGTCCGCCTTCTGCCCTGCCCGATCACCAGGCCAATCTCAGGATGTGCTGCGAACTTGCGCTTTGCAAAGTCTTCAACTCCCATTGGTCAGTGTCTGGTCATGTGATGTCATTGCCAGGAAAAGAATGAGACATTATATGTTAGTCATTCTCCATTACATATTACTTATCTCTTCACCCTTTCCCCTCCCTTCCATTTCCTTTCCACCCCCTTCTGTGTTCCCATTCTGACTATATTCTTGTCGTTGTCACCTCCAGAACTATTCTTCTCCTCTCATTGGTCCTTGATTGCCTTCTCCCTCTGTTTTTTGTTTGTTTGAAGTGTAACTGTCAGCCATGAAGCAGCCATTTTTGTGAAGAGGAGCAACATTCTTGATAGTGAGCCCAATGTGTAACTCCGGCCAAATCTTTACATTTTTAGGATGTGGAAAAGTTAGAAACCCCTTTAGATTTCTGCTGAAGGGACATGCAGGAAAACAAGAGCACCACACCACAGGGATTGTAGTTAAAAAATATTTACTTTGTCATTGACTTTCATAGCATACCTCCCAACTTTTCAACTTCAGAATGAGGGACAAATGAGCATACCCCCCCAAACGAAGTTGTTGAGCGGGGGGGGGTCCGCGGATCAAAGTTGGTGAGCGGGGGGGGATTCCGTGGATCAGAGTTGTTGAGCGGGGGGGGGGGGGGTTCTGCGGATCACAGTTGTTGAGCGGGGGGGCCACGGATCAGAGTTTTCAGCGGGGGGGATGCAGGGTATTACGTGGATCGGAGTTGTTGCGGGGGGGGGGGGGTTTCGCCAATCGCGGGATTACATAGTAACCAATCAGCTTCCAGGTTTGAGCCCTCGTTGACACAAAACATGGATTTGAAATCCTTCAAATTCATCAGAAAGCTGCATCTAAGGCCCCGTACACACGACCGAACATGTCCGCTGAAACTGGTCTGGCGGAACAGTTTCCGCGGACATGTTCGGTCGTGTGTACGGCCGACCGGACAATTGTCCGGCGGATCGGACAGTTTTCCAGCGGACAAATGTTTCTTAGCATGCTAAGAAACATGTCCGCTTTCAAGCCTGTCTGTCGGACATGTTCGGTCGTCTGTACAGACTTACCGGACATGTCCGCTCGGCCCAAAGCCCTCGCATGCGTCGAAGTGATTCGACACATGCGTGGAAGCATTGACCTTCCAGGGCCACACACGTCGCTGCGTCATCATCGCGGCGACGGCGCGGCCACATCACCGCGTATCCTGTCCGCGCGGATTTCTGTTTGATGGTGTGTACAACCATCAGACAGAAATCTCCGAGCGGACATGTCCGATGAAAACGGTCCGCGGACCGTTTTCATAGGACAGATCCCCTTGTGTGTACAAGGCCTAAGGCTCCTTTTACACTGGGGTGGTGGGAGCATCCGCGGTAAAGCAGCAACTTTCTGTCAATTTCGCGGCACTATTTGACCACTAGCGAGGCGCTTTTAACCCCCGCTAGCGGCCAAAAAAGGGTTAAAACCACACACTTTGCCGGCGGTATAGCCGTGCTGCCTATTGATTTCAATGGGCAGGAGTGGTGGAGGAGCGGTATACACACCGCTCCAAAGATGCTGCTTGCAGGACTTTTTTTTACCGTCCTGCTATCGCTTGTTATGCCGCATACACACTGTTGGAATTTCCGACAACAAATGTTCGATGCAAGATTTTTGTTGGAAATTCCGACCGTGTGTATGCTCCAACAGACATTTACTGTTGGAATTTCCGACAACAAAAATTTGAGAGCTGGTTCTGCAATTTTCCGACAACAAAAGTTCTTGTCGGAAATTCTGATCGTCTGTATGCCATTCCGACGCACAAAAAATCCTACGCATTCTCGGAATCGTTGAACTTAATTTTTCTCGGCTCGTCGTAGTGTTGTACGTGAACGCGTTCTTGATGTTCAGAATTTCCGACAACATTTATGTGATCGTGTGTATGCAACACAAGCCAACATTCCGTCTGAAAAAAATCCACAGTTTTGTTGTCGGAAATTTCGATTGCGTGTACGCGGCATAAGACATACGGTGCGACAAAGTATTGCAACAAACACCATTTTATTCTCTAGGGTATTAGAAAAAAAATATATAGGCCCGGATTCACAAAGCACTTACGCCGACGTATCTCGTGATACGCTGCGTAAGTGTAAATATGCGCCGTCGTATCTGTGCACCGTGCCCACAAAACTAGATACGCCTGAAAATAGGCTTCATCCGACCGACGTAACTTGTCTATGCCGGCGTATCGTGGGCGCATATTTACGCTGGTCGTATTTGGTGCTCCCATTGATATTCTATTCACATATGCAAATGAGGGAGATAAACCGATTCACGAACGTACGTCCGTCCGACGCAGTGTGCGTAAAGTCCTACGTCCGGCGCAAAGTTATGCCCCATAAAGGAGGTGTAACTCAGCAGCATCCATGCAAAGGGAACGCAAGCCGACGTATTTTACATAGTACGTGAATAGGGCTGGGCGTAGGTGACGTTCACGTCGTAGGCAGTGACCCGTCGTATCTTAGGGAGTAGTTCCGACGTGATTCTGAGCATGCGCACTGGGATACGTCCACGGGACGGCGCATGCGTCGTTCGTTTTAAGTACTTGTATGGCACTCGGGCCATCATTTGCATGGGGTCACGCCTCAATAGCATGGCTCACGCCCACTTCCACTTGCGCCGAGGGAACCCAGCGCAGTTTGGGAGGCAAGTGCTTTGTGAACTCGATGCTTGCCTCTCTGCGCTACGTCGGCGTAGCGTATATTGGATACGCTACGCCGGCATAATTATGCGCCAATGTATGTGAATCCGGGCCATAATGTTTGGGGGTTCTAAGTAATTTTCTAGCAAAACATTTTTTTTTTTAACTTGTAAACAACAAGTGTCAAAAAGAGGCTCGGACCTTAAGTGGCTAATACTTACCTGTCCCGCCACCCACACCACCAAACACCACTGCCTTTAAGATCCAGGTTTGCTGAAAAATGTTAAGCGTTCAACGCTGCTGGCAGCATCAGATGTTGTTCCCTGTGGTACTATGGACACAAGTGGTATACTCTACCTGCGTGTGCTGTCCCTCCCCCGCTGTACTTTTGACAAAGGTGGTTTTCTCCAACCGTGTCCTGTAATAACGTAGGGGTCTGCGGAAGGAACGACAGAGTGCAGCTGGATACAAAGCATCCGACTCTCCTATAAGTGTGCCGGATGGAGAAGTTCTATCGGCAAGCTTAGATCTTCAACACAACAGGGTTTTGCAACATGTTGGCAGCCAGATAGGTAAGTGTTTATGGCTTTTTTTTCAGGTATGACCCCTTCCCCCTATTTTTAAGAGCAAGACATTTACTACAATAATTATAAGTAATAAGTAATGCTAAACAATGACACAAATGTAAAACATTTCATAAGTAAGCCAGACCAATTATAGTAACTGAAGTGTAGATATTCCGATTCTTGCAGAAACCCAACCTCGGTTGTCGTTACAATATCCAAGACATGATATGGTGGACAGAAATGAAATGATGAAATATTGATAATGATAACCATCAATCAGTTTAATGTAGACAGGCTACTATAACCTTACATTTGATATGTAGTAGAAGTAATAGACTTTACTTTATCCCTCAGTGATGTCACAAGTTCCAATAATTGCTTGGACAACAAAAATGGCCGCTTCTTTAGTGACAGGAGCACTTTAAGCATCTACTATATTGCTCATCTAACTGTTTGCTTCCATCCCTCTTAGTGTATTCCCCCGGGAGCTGAAGGAGGTCTTTGCATCATGGAGAATGCGCTGTGCAGAGCGCGGTCGTGAAGACATAGCAGATCGACTCATCAGTGCCTCACTCTTCCTCCGCTTCCTGTGTCCGGCCGTCATGTCCCCCAGCCTCTTCGGCCTGATGCAGGAATACCCTGATGAGCAAACCTCCAGGACCCTCACACTCATCGCTAAGGTCATCCAGAACCTGGCCAACTTCAACTTCAAGTGAGAGTAGGGGCAGCGGGGGGAGTGGCACAGGGACAGAGAGGGGGAAGTGGGACTGTCCTATCACAGGGTGGGGATTTTGACCCTTTTGTATGCAGAGTGCCTGAAAGTAAGAACGGTCTTGTTGCCCATAGAAACTAAACTGATTTCGTAATTTATAGATGAATGCCACACAAAACTGTTGACTCGTCACCCACTGTCCTTTTAAATGTCTGAGTGACTCAAGTGGGGATATTTCCTCCACAACAGGGGTCTCCAAACTCTGAACAAATTCTAAACAAAGGGCCAGTTTCCTGTCCTAAAGATTTTAGGGGGGCCGGACTGTGGCCACTGGGAGTAGAAATTTTCCTGCCATCAGTGGTAGTAAACAACGCATCTTTAGTACTAGGGGATGAATAGCACCCTGTCGATGCCAGGGGGAGGAATAGTGCCTGACGTTGGTGTCAGGGGGAGGAATAGTGCCCCATCTTTGGTATCAGTGGGAGCAATAGTGCCCAATCATTGGTATCGGTGGGAGGACTAGTGCCTGTCATTGGTGTCAGGGGGAGGAATAGTGCTCCATTGTTGGTAATACTGGAAGGAATAGTGCCTGTCCTTGGTATCAGGGGGAGGAATAGTGCCCTATCGTTGGTTTAAGTGGAAGGAATAGTGCCTGTCCTTGGTATCAGGGGGAGGAATAATGCTCTATCGTTGGTATCAATGGAAGGAATAGTGCCTGTCGGTGTCAGGAGGAGGAATAATGCCCCATTGTTGGTATCAGGGGGAGGAATAATGTCCCATCGTTGGTAGCAGGGGGAGAAATAGTGCCTCATCATTGGAGTCAGTGGAAGGAATAGTGTCCTATCGTTGGTATCTGTGGGAGGAATAGTGCCCTACCATTGGCGTCAATGGGAGAACTAGTGTCCCATTGTTGATGTCAGTGGCAGAAATTGCACCCTATTGTTGTGTCCAAAGGGCTGGAAAAAGGCAAGCAAAGGGCCACATCTGGCCGCAGTTTGGAGACCACTGCTCTACAACACTCTTTCTCAGGAGGAGGACATCAATGGGAGACTCTGTACTTCCCTTAGTAAAGCTAGCCATAGATGGCTCAAATCTTGGCTGATTCCCACTAAGGCTGGCCAGAGATGGAGCAATGTTCTTTCCTACAATCACGGGTTTCAGTGAAAGAAAATTGCTTAATTCCTCCATCAACACAGACAGTGTTGATAGGGGAATCCCTCCCACTGAGCCATTGTGTTACCCCAGTAGGGGGCGAGGGAAGTCGTCCCCGCCGGGAGAACATAGTGATTATTGCTAGCGGCCATAACAGCCACTAGCAATAATCACATCTAAAATCTGACAAGCTGGTTGTACCCAAGTTGATCGATCAATCAACTTGGGTACATTCAGTCTGCCCATACATGACTCCAATCTCGGCCCATTCCTGCTGAACCAGCCGAGATTCAAACAGTCTATGGCTGGCTTAAGTCAACCAAATTTCAAACCATGGGTGGCCCTGCAAGAACCAACTTGGCTTGACAAAAGTTGATTTAAAACGAAGTTTAAATTTAAATTTAAGTCGGGTGTAAATTAGGCAGGGCTATTATATTTACAGTGCTATAGCTGACTGAACAGAATAGCCAACAGTGAAGATTCTTTTATCTACACTGTTTAGTATGGAGTGCAGCACAATCTAAAATTATTACTTCTGATTCCTCTATTTAGATCTTTAGTTATCACTAGAGGGATCTCCGGAAGGAGGAAAGGGGTCCTGATTCATCTATACAGATCTTTATATCACTAGAGGGATCTCCAGCAGGAGGAAGGAGGTCCTGATTCCTCTATATAGATCTTTATATCACTAGAGGGATCTCCAGCAGGAGGAAGGTCCTGATTCCTCTATATAGATCTTTATATCACTAGAGGGATCTCCAGCAGGAGGAAGGAGGTCCTGATTCCTCTATATAGATCTTTATATCACTAGAGGGATCTCCAGCAGGAGGAAGGTCCTGATTCCTCTATATAGATCTTTATATCACTAGAGGGGTCTCCAGCAGGAGGAATGAGGTCCTGATTCCTCTATATAGATCTTTATGTCACTTGAGGGATCTCCAGCAGGAGGAAGGAGGTCCTGATTCCTCTATATAGATCTTTATATCACTAGAGGGATCTCCAGCAGGAAGAAAGAGGTCCTGTTTCCTCTATATAGATCTTTATAACACTAGAGGGTTCTCCGGCAGGAGGAAGGAGGTCCTGATTCCTCTATATAGATCTTTATAACACTAGAGGGTTCTCCGGCAGGAGGAAGGAGGTCCTGATTCCTCTATATAGATCTTTATATCACTAGAGGGATCTCCAGCAGGAGGAAGGTCCTGATTCCTCTATATAGATCTTTATATCACTAGAGGGATCTCCAGCAGGAGGAAGGTCCTGATTCCTCTATATAGATCTTTATATCACTAGAGGGGTCTCCAGCAGGAGGAATGAGGTCCTGATTCCTCTATATAGATCTTTATGTCACTTGAGGGATCTCCAGCAGGAGGAAGGGGTCCTGATTCCTCTATATAGATCTTTATATCACTAGAGGGATCTCCAGCAGGAAGAAAGAGGTCCTGTTTCCTCTATATAGATCTTTATAACACTAGAGGGTTCTCCGGCAGGAGGAAGGAGGTCCTGATTCCTCTATATAGATCTTTATATCACTAGAGGGATCTCCACCAGGAGGAAGGTCCTGATTCCTCTATATATATCTTTATATCACTAGAGGAATCTCCAGCAGGAGGAAGGTCCTGATTCCTCTATATAGATCGTTATTAATAGAGGGGTCACCAGCAGGAGGAAAGAGGTATTTATTTCCCTATATAGATCTTTATATCACCAGAGGGATCTCCAGCAGTAAGAAAGAGGTCCTGATTCCTCTATATAGATCTTTATATCACTAGAGGGATCTCCAGCAGGAGGAAGGAGGTCCTGATCCTCTATATAGATCTTTATAACACTAGAGGGATCTCCGGCAGGAGGAAGGAGGTCCTGATTCCTCTATGTAGATCTTTATATCACTAGAGGGATCCAACAAAAATAGGCAAAAATATGTATAGCAGTATTATTCATGAAATACTATAAATGTGCCACATAAACAATCAAACATATGTGTTCACAATCTTCACATTAAGCGTGTATAGTTAATAATGTGCTTAAAGTGGTTGTAAAGTCAGAAGGTTTTGCATTGTATGCATTAAGATAAAAAGCCTTCTGTGTGTGGCAGCTCCCCTAAGCCCTCCTAATACTTACCTGAGCCCCATCTCTGTCCAGCGATGTCTACGAGTGTCTCGGCTGTCTGAGACTCTCCCTCCTGATTGGCTGAGACACAGCAGTGGCGTCATTGGCTTCCACTGCTGTCAATTGACGTCAGTCAGCCAATCAGGAGAGCGAGAGGGATGGAGCTCGGCAATGGCTCAGTGTCTGAATGGATACAGGGAGCTGTGACTCGGCTCAGGTGCCCCCATAGCAAGCTTTTTGCTATGGGGGCACTCTACAGAAGGGAGGGGCCAGGAAAACACTAAAACGTGTGCATTAATGTCAATCAAGTTCCAAATGATATGCATTAGAGTGGTTGTAAACCTCAGACATAAAATATGAACGAAGCATATCCCTCTATAGTGTATACTTGTCTCTATCCAGAGCACTAAGTGTGATTTCTGTCTGCTGCCTCGCTCCTCTGCTATCAGCATGAGTCACTTCTTTGTTTTGAAAAAAAAGTTTGTGCACTGCATGAATTCTTTGTCAATTCCACCTCAGTGTGCTCTGTCATCAGCCACACCACCAGCTCACCTTTAAACATTGATCTAGAATTATAAATAGGACAAAATGCACCTTGTCCCTTAATGGGGCTTCAGATCTCCTCGGGACTCTCCAGATGTATCAACTGATCTCTTCTAGATAAAACAACTTCCTGAACTGCAAGTCTCCTCATTATTTCATAATGCTCAGAAAAAAAAGCCATCATTGTGTAGTATATTTAAACACCATACACTTTCATGTCGATGATTAAAGGAGTTGTAAAGGAAATTTTTATTTTGCCTAAAATTAATGTCTGCAAGGTAGACAGACAGAATAGTGTAATGATTCTATTAAAAAACGAGTAAATACCTATTAAATTCCTTCATCTATATCACCTCCGGCATTCTAGTTTCTATTCTCTCATTCACTTCCTGGTTTGCGGCGCTCGTTCATGTAAGAACTACATTTCCCAGTATGCATTGCGGCACGCCCAGTAATTCACACCTCCTTGAAGTCTCTAACACGTAAAGAGCGTCCTGCCGCACAGATGTAGTTCCCAGGAGGGGGTGAGCACGTTACTGACCACCGCAGTAAAGCCTCCCATCACGGTGGTGAGTAACAATCAGACAAGCAGGAAGTGAACAGAGAAGAAATAGAGCAACTTCTGAGCAAAAACGAACAATGAGGAAGTGAAAAGAGGAATGTCTGCAGGTAAAGGATGCTTATTATGAAAAAAATGTTTTTCCTTTACAACCCCTTTAAGTAACAAAGGGCGTGACGAAATGCGTAGAGAGTGGAGCTACGTCACATCATCACGTTTAACTAGAACCTGGAAGTGAGATTCTTTTCTATGTGGAGATGATATCCATGTTATGTTTTAAGGGGGTGACGTACTTTTAAAGTGGCAAATCATTTCCAGGGAGAAGGAAAGTTGTGCACTGTATTTGTGAATGCATTTCCTTTGTTTTTTATTGCTTTATGCTCAATAAAGGGTATGGTGTTTAACCACTTGGAGCCCCAGCATTGTAAAATGACGGCCACAAGGTGGCTCTACAATGCCGGGAGGACGTCCATTGACGTCCTCGGCTCCTCCGGGCCACTGGGGGGCGTGCGCGTGCCCGGTGCGTCACTGCGGTGCCGATGCGTGTGCCTAGTGTCCGCGATGTCTGCCAGGTACCCGTGATCGGCCATTACACAGACAAGGACGTGGATCTTTGTGTGTAAACACAGAGATCCATGTCCTGTCAGGGAGAGGAGAGCGATGCTGTGTCCCTTGTACATAGGGACACAGATTGGTCACCTCCCCCAGTCACCCCCCCTCCACCTACAGTTAGAATCACTAGTAGGGAACACGTTTAACCCCTTCCTCACCCCCTAGTGTTAACCCCTTCCCTGCCAGTCACATTTATACAGTAAGCAGTGCATATTTATAGCACTGATCGCTGTATAAATGTAAATGGTCCCAAAAATGTGTCAAAAGCATCCGATGTGTCCGCCATAATGTCGCAGTCACAAAAAAATTCGCAGATCGCCGCCATTACTAGTAAAAAAAAATAATAAAAAAAAATGTCATTTTGTCCCCTATTTTGTAGGTGCTATAACTTGCGCAAATCCAATCACTATACGCTTATTGCGATTTTTTTTTTTTTTACCAAAAAATATGTAGAAGAATACATATCGGCCTAAACTGAGAAAAAAATATATATTTTTTTTAAATTGTGATATTTATTATAGCAAAAAAAAAGTTAAAAATATTGTGCTTTTTTCAAAATTGTCGCTCTTTTTTTGTTTATAGCGCAAAAAATAAAAACCACAGAGGTGATAAAATACCAACAAAAGAACGCTCTATTTGTGGGGAAAAAAGGACATCAATTTTGTTTTGGAAGCCACGTCGCACGACCGCGCAATTGTCCGTTAAAGCGACGCAGTGCCGAAAGCTGAATTTTCGCCTGGGCACGAAGGGGTATATGTGCCCAGTAAGCAAGTGGTTAAGTACAGTGGAACCTCGGATTACGAACATAATCCATTCCAAAGGAATGCTCGTAATCCAAAGTACTTGCATATCAAAGTGAGTTTCCCTATTGAAGTCAATGGAAACGAATATAATTTCTTCCGCATTGACTGCAATACTTCATGCGGCCGGAGGTAGGGGGGGGGGGCGCTGGAGAGCCTCGGAAATGGCCGGAAAGGCCCGAGGACAGCTCGACTGACCTCGGCAAACCTCAGAACTGAATATTTCCGGGTCTTTAAGGGGATTTCCGAACGGCGTCCCACCTCAGGCCAAACGCGGTACTGCACACCGCTTTGACCTAAATCCAGCTCGTTTTACCAGACAACACTCACAAACCGAGTTAGGATATTTTCAAATACAGTGCTCGTATTGCGAAACGCTCATTAACCGCGTTACTCGCAATCCGAGGTTCCACTGTATACTACACGATGATGGCTTTTTGTTTCTTCTGAGCAATATGGAATAATGAGGAAACGTGATGACGTCGCGTAGCTCCACTCTATGCATTTCGCCATACCCCAAGGACATGAACGTTTATGGTGTTTAAATATACTACACAATGATTATTATTTTTTTCTTCTGAGCAATATATAATACGTGTAATGAGGAGGCTGGAAGTTCTGCAGGTTGATGTATCTAGAAGACATCTGTTGATACACTGGAGAGTCCTGAGAAGATCTGAAGCCCCAATTAAGGGCCAAGGTGTATTTTGACTCATTTCTAACTATAGGTCAACGTTTAAAGGTGAGCAGGTGGTGTGGCTGGTGACGGAGCACTAAGAATCCACGCAGTGCACAAGTTTATTTTTTTCATAGCACCTTTTTTTAATATTAACCACTTAAGACCCGGACCTTTATGCAGGTAAAGGACCTGGCCAGTTTTCTTTATCGTACATCACGGGACACAGAGCGGCATTCATTACTATATGGGTTATATGGAGTACCTTCAGGTGTAGACACTGGCAATCTCAAACAGGAAATGCCCCTCCCTATAAAACCCCCTCCCATAGGAGGAGTACCTCAGTTTTTACGCCAGTGTCTTAGGTGTTAGTCATGGTTTAGCTTGCCTCCGCATCCTTGGGATTAGGTGAGCTACCGGTTCTGTCCAAAAAAGCCTCAGCGCTAAAGTGGTCAGTAACCGGACCCCAAACCCTTGGGGTATAGCCCATAATGCTTTTCTTTTTAGAGAGCTGGACCCTGGGCCCAGAACTTAGAAACCTTTGGGTACCTAAAGTTTTCTGTTGCCAGGGTGCTATATGGGCCCAGGACAGTGGATCCTTCATAGGAACCCAGGGCCTGAAGGTCTAGACATCCCCACGGAGATGGGGGAAGATTGGGCCTCTTGCTTGGCAAAGTCCTGCGGCATGGAGCAGGTAAGTGAGGGGAAAACTTGCGGAACTTGGTTCTTAGCAGGTTTTTTTCTGGGGGGTCACAGGGGACATGCCTAAAGTTATGCACTGCATCTGGCAAACTAGTCACATATCATAAAGATAGGATGGCTCTCTATGTATTATTCCCCATAAGATGTGACCTCCCTTGTAGTGTTGGAAAAGCATTGAGTGGGGCCTGTGTTATATAAAAATATATGTGTGTGTCAGAGAGCTTTGCTTACCTGCAGGCCTCCAGGCGATGCTCCATTCAGTCTTCCTCCTCAGAGCCTGCAAGCAGGCAAAACGCTGACCTCCTCATGGTTCCAGGCTGCAGGCTGCAGTTTGCTGGAACAGAGAGGTCCCTTCCTCCCAAAATCCCCCCCCCCTCCCCCTGTCGGGAGGGGCATTTCCTGTTTGAGGTTGCTGGGGGGGAAGGGCGGGTCAGTGGCTTAAAGGAAGGGGCGGCCCTTCCTTGTTTGTTCCATCAATACTTTGGAACTGAGGAGAAAGACCAGAGCGGCAGCACGGGGCGCCGAGGACACACAGTGGCCAGAAAGGATATTGCAGTCTTCAGGGGGGAAGAGGACTGTTTTGTCAAGCCTAGAAATAGGCTGTTTCTTTTCCATCTCATAGTTTTTCTTTGCAATACTACTCAGGGGGACAGAATGTTTTTTCTTTCCTGGATTTGAAAAAAAAAAAAAAAAGTCATCTAGGGGAGAGGAAGCATTTTTTTTATCCCCCAAACAGGTGTTTGGACAATTAACTTTTATAGTTCCAAATACCAATAGGTAGCAGGTGTACCTCGGTATTGTACCATGGTATGCCGCTGTTTTCCCTACAGGGAGCCTTGGGGCCATCGGGATCTGGGGCTGGAGCTGACGCGGGTCAGTCCAACCCTAAGATGGTCACGGAGGAGGTATTACTCACCTCTTTAAAAGAGATGCAGAAAAGCATGGGAAAAATGATATCCGCAGCTATGCGGGGCAGTAAGCGGAATAGATCTCCGTCGCCCGAGCGCGGACCCTCAGAAGAGGAGGTCCTTTCCTCAGGGGAATTGGACGACCTCTTGGACACGGACCAAGTAGGTTCAGGGATCGAAGACCCGGATACAGAGGAGTCTGGGGCAGTCTCCCTGAGGGAGAGCTGGTGGATTCAAGGATTGTCGGACTTGGTCCATAGGACATTCAACTTGCCAGTACCAGATCTCCAGGTATCGACGGTTTTAGCTTTGGGCTCACTGAGGGCGCCTCAAAGCAATGCTGTGTTTCCGATCCATCCTCTATTAGAGGGAATTTTGTTCCAAGATTGGAACAAGCCAGATAAGATCTTCTTACCACCTAAAAGGTTCTCTGTCCTATATCCTATGGAAGAAAATTTTTCCAAAAGATGGGCTACTCCTGCAGTGGACGCAGCCATCTCATGTGTTAACAGATCGTTAACATGCCCTGTAGAAAACATACAGGTGTTCAAGGATCCAGTTGATAAGCGCTTGGAAGCACTACTTAAGAACTCCTTCACTACTGCAGGGGCAGTAGTACAGCCAGCTGTGGCTGCGATTGGGGTCGCTCAAGCATTATCGGATCAATTTAAGCAGATGCTTAAACTTATTCCGGCCCAGCAGGCAGAAAAATTTTCGGATGTCCCTAAGGCCATATGTTTTACGGTAGACGCAATCAAGGATTCTATCCAGCAAGCGTCACGTTTATCGTTATCCCTTATCCATATGAGAAGACTCTTATGGTTAAAAAGCTGGGAGGCTGAGCCCCCATGCAAGAAGCTCCTGGTAGGGTTCCCCTTCCATGGAGGACGACTCTTCGGAGAAGACCTAGATAAATACATTCAGACCATTTCAAACGGCAAGAGTACTCTCTTGCCAACTAAGAAGAAGGTTCAGGGACCTGCGTTTAAACGACAGTATTCCCCTGGGCAGGGGCCCTCTAATGCCAAGCAGTATCGACGGCCTCCTGCAAAAGCAAACTTCGGCTTCAACAGCAGATCACAAGGACAGGCTGTTAGAGGCAAAAGGCAGTGGTTTCGCAAACCAGCAAAACCAGCCCCCAAGCCAACCTTATGAAGGGGCGCCCCCACCCACGAAGGTGGGGGGAAGGCTGCGACTCTTTTCAGAGATTTGGGAAGCCAGCATTCCCGACGAGTGGGTACGGTCTTCCGTGGCCACAGGCTACAAATTAGATTTCCTAAGGTTTCCTCCTCCTCATTTCCAGAAGTCGAGGATTCCAAACGATCCGGAAAAGGGAGCCGCATTAAGATCGGCATTAGATCATCTACTTTCCCAGGAAGTAATAGTAGAGGTACCAGTCCTGGAACAGGGGCTGGGTTTCTACTCCAACCTATTCATCATCCCAAAATCCAATGGAGATGTCAGGCCAATTTTGGACCTAAAGATGGTAAATGCATATCTAAAGATCCGCTCATTTCGGATGGAATCCGTGCGGTCAGCAGCTGCCACACTCCAGAAGGACGACTTCATGGCGTCCATAGACATAAAGGATGCCTACCTTCATGTTCCAATTTATCAGCCACATCAAAGATATCTACGCTTCATGGTGGCTTCGCGTCACTTCCAATTCGTGGCGCTTCCCTTCGGGTTGGCTACGGCCCCCCGGGTGTTCACGAAGGTCCTAGCTCCAATCCTAGCCAAACTAAGGATCCAAGGGGTCACGATCCTAGCATACCTGGACGACCTCCTAGTCATAGATCACTCGTCTCCCGGCTTGGAGCGAGCAGTGGCCCTCACGGTCCAATACCTCGAGAGGTTCGGCTGGGTCCTAAATCGAGAAAAGTCAGCTTTCCAGCCCACAAAGCAGTTGGAATATCTCGGCATGAGATTAGACACAGAACAACAAGGAGTGTTCCTATCTCTGAGGAAGGTAAAAGCCATCAAGGAATTAATCCTACTGGTTCTAAGCAAGAAAGAACCGACTATTCGCCTATGTATGAGGTTACTAGGCAAGATGGTGGCCACATTCGAGGCGGTACCATACGCCCAGAGCCACACTCGCATCCTGCAGGCAGCCATCCTGTCAGCATGGAGCAGAAGGCCACAGGCCTTGGATATCCCGTTGCCGCTCTCATCAAGAGTCCGACAAAGTCTGTGTTGGTGGTTAGACCCTCAGAATCTACTGAAGGGGAGGTCTTTCAGCCCAGTGGCTTGGAAGATAGTGACCACAGACGCCAGCCTGACGGGCTGGGGAGCAATTTTGGATGGTTGCACTCGCCAAGGTACTTGGGCAAAGCCAGAGAAGCAGTTGCCCATCAACATCTTGGAGCTCAGAGCTGCTCGACTAGCCCTCAGGGCTTGGACGTCAAAATTGCAGGGGTTCCCGGTGAGAATTCAATCAGACAATGCCACGGCCGTGGCACACATAAATCACCAAGGGGGAACCAGGAGTCAAGCCGCTCAGAGAGAGGTGAGCTTGATTCTTCTATGGGCAGAGGCTCATGTGCCCTGCATATCGGCAATATTCATTCCAGGAGTGGACAACTTTCAGGCGGACTTCTTAAGCCGCCAGACTCTATGGCCGGGGGAATGGTCTCTGCATCCACTAGTCTTTCAAGCACTCTGCCAAAGATGGGGAGTGCCGGACGTGGATATCATGGCATCGAGACTCAACAAGAAACTAGACAGGTTCATGTCCCGCTCAAGGGATCCGATGGCCTGCGGAACCGATGCGTTGGTTTGCCCTTGGCATCAGTTCAAACTTCTTTATGCGTTTCCCCCGCTCCAGTTACTACCCCGCCTGCTGCGCAGGATCCGGGTGGAGCACATACCAGTCATCCTGGTAGCTCCAGCATGGCCCAGAAGGGCATGGTACTCACTAATCTTAAGGATGGTAGTGGGAGACCCTTGGACTCTTCCTCTACGGCCAGACCTGCTATCGCAAGGTCCGATCCTCCACCCTGCCTTACGGCATCTAAATTTGACGGCCTGGAAGCTGAATCCCTGATTCTCAGGGGTAGAGGTCTGTCTCAGAAAGTAATCTCTACCCTAATCAGAGCCAGGAAACCGGTCTCTAGGGTGATTTATTACAGGGTCTGGAAGGCCTATGTAGGCTGGTGTGAGTCCAAGCGATGGCTTTCTCGCAAATTTACCATCGATAGAGTATTAAGTTTTCTCCAGCTAGGAGTGGATAAAGGATTGGAAGTAAGCACAATCAAAGGACAGATTTCTGCTCTGTCAGTGTGGTTTCAGCGGCCGCTGGCCACCCACTCGCTGGTTAAGACCTTCCTTCAAGGGGTCTTACGTATTAGACCTCCAGTTAAATCCCTGCTTTGTCCGTGGGATTTAAATCTTGTTCTGTCAAGTTTACAGAAACAACCGTTTGAGCCGTTGGCTGATATTCCTTTGGTTCTACTGACAAGGAAGTTAGTATTTTTGGTTGCCATAGTTTCCGCAAGAAGAGTTTCGGAGCTGGCAGCCTTATCCTGTAAGGAACCATATCTTGTTTTTCATAAGGACAGGGTCGTTCTCCGCCCTCATCCTTCCTTCCTTCCGAAGGTCATATCCAGTTTTCATTTGAACCAGGATTTGGTATTACCATCCTTCTTCCCTAAACCTACTTCCAGAAAGGAAGGGTTGCTGCATACCTTGGATATTGTCAGGGCCATGAAGGCCTATCTTAAAGCTACAAAGAAGATCCGGAAGACAGATGTGCTGTTCATTCTACCGGATGGGCCCAAGAAGGGGCAGGCAGCTGCAAAGTCCACCATTTCTAGGTGGATTAAGCAATTAATCACTCAGGCCTACGGCTTGAAAGGGTTGCCTCCTCCAGTATCATTAAAGGCTCATTCTACTAGAGCCATGGGCGCCTCCTGGGCAGCACACCACCAGATCTCTATGGCTCAAGTTTGCAAGGCGGCAACCTGGTCTTCTGTCCACACGTTTACAAAATTCTACAAGTTGGACGTAAGAAGGAATACTGATACTGCCTTCGGGCAGGCAGTGCTGCAGGCTGCAGTTTGAGACCCTCGGATTCCGGGGGCTCCTCTTGTTCGAGTTAAATTTAAAAATTTTATTTTTCTCAACTAAGTTGGATTTATTATGATTTGAGTATATCTCTAAATTAAATCCTTTTGTCTTGGAGATGTTCTCCCTCCCCTCATTGTAAGCATTGCTTTGGGACATCCCATATAGTAATGAATGCCGCTCTGTGTCCCGTGATGTACGATAAAGAAAAAGAGATTTTTAATACAGCTTACCTGTAAAATCTTTTTCTTGGAGTACATCACGGGACACAGAGCTCCCACCCCTCTTTTTTGAGGACCATTTTGGGAGGCATACTGCTTGCTACAAAACTGAGGTACTCCTCCTATGGGAGGGGGTTATATAGGGAGGGGCATTTCCTGTTTGAGATTGCCAGTGTCTACACCTGAAGGTACTCCATATAACCCATATAGTAATGAATGCCGCTCTGTGTCCCGTGATGTACTCCAAGAAAAAGATTTTACAGGTAAGCTGTATTAAAAATCTCTTTTTTGCGCTTCGGCACTGCGTCGCTTTAACTGACAATTGCGCAGTTGTGCGACGTGGCTCCCAAACAAAATTGGCGTCCTTTTTTCCCCACAAATAGAGCTTTCTTTTGGTGGTATTTGATCACCTCTGCGTTTTTTATTTTTTGTGCTATAAACAAAAATAGAGCGTCAATTATTGGTATTGACTTTCTGTGGCACTGCAATAATCCCGCATCACCCAATTCCCTTTGATGTCTGATTGCTTATGTTATTTGGCACATTTATAGTATTTCATAAATAAAATTGGTATACATATTTTTGGCAATTTGTTTGAATACCACAGAGTAATAATTTTTAATTGCGCTGCATTAGGCTTTTTATCAATGTGGGAACACATGACAGTGCATAGCAGAAATTAGTAGCTGATAGTTTGTTTACACACATTCAGTGGGGAATGTTTCTTTCCTATGCTAACCTTTGACCCATGGCTCACTGTAACGGTCACCACCGTTTACGATATTCCATTCCATCGCCCTACGACAGCTTATCCGACAGTCTGACAAGCCAGCAGACACGATCCATAAGAATTCCCTCAGAAAGACGAGACATAAGCTCTGTGTTCTGAGTCAAATGAATGAACGAATGCTTTAATGGTTAGCTCTCTTATATACAGTACAGACATTTTACAGTAATCAAAGGAACAAAGACACTCCACCCACACATCACACAATGGGGCTTCAATCACATTCTTTTAGATAATGACATTCAGAGGAGTTAATTATCCCCCAGACGTCCTGTCTCCGACAATAAGTGATTCACCTGCATAATACACATTCCTATGTCAGACGTTTTGGCTCTGGTCTGACATAATTAACATGACCTAATTACTAATCAGTATCCAGACAGCCTGTCTCTGCATACAGCTTGACAAGTCACATTCCACATCTTATACTTTTCACACAAAACAGTGTTATTAGCATACATAATGAAAGGTCTTAGAAGCCAGGCTGAATTAACACCTAAAAGCTAGACATCTGACCTGTACAGACTTAATTAGCATCTCAACAGCCTAGGTTAAGCATTGAAGGAGACATCCTATTGACCTGTTGTGGACAGCATTAACCAAACTGTAATATTCCAAGATATCCTGCAAAACATGAATTATCATTTATCAGTCACCCTATGCCCAAAAGGGGCACAGGGTGACTCTAGACCCATTAGTGACGCTGGCACAGGAGTACCCGCCATCCTTCAAAAGTCTCTGGGTGTCACGGGTCTTTCCGTTACACTCACTAAAGGGGGCAGCAAGGTCGTAGGGGTCGCAGGATGAAACAACAGTGTGCAGTAGGGGGCACAGGCATCTGACACTCCCAGAAGTGTTAAATGCTCTAAATAGTCTGGTAGGAGCCACAGCACTGAAATGTAGGAAAGGTTAGACACATGGGCCTGCTGAAGAGATGAGTGTTACAGCTCTTCAATTGCAATTATTATTCTTGTGTATAACTTGTAATAACATGGGGAAGACTATACTGCTCTGAAAATATGCAGCATTGTTCCAGCTTCGTTGTGCTGCACAGTGGTTGTGCCTTTCATGTCTCTCTTTATGCAAGTCTAGAAGTCAGATGGGACTGATATAAAACATTGGGGGTTATTTACGAAAGGCAAATCCACTTTGCACTACAAGTGCACTTGAAATTGCAATGAAAGTGCACTTGGACGTGCAGTCTCTGTAAATCTGAGCGGTAGATCTGAAATGAGGGCAAGCTCTGCTGATTTTATCATTTAATCATGTGCAAGCTAAAATCCCTTTTTTTTTGTTTTCCTTGCATGTCCCCCATCAGATCTACAGCGACTGCACTTCCAAGTGCACTCTCGGAGCAAAGTGGATTTGCCTTTCGTAAATAACCCCCAATGTGCCCTCTGTGTGCCTCAGATTCTATTTTCACAGTCGTCGATCTGAGATTTTTTATTTATTGATTTGTGAAAATCAGATAACTGATGACCACTTGTCAATCAGTTGCAGGTTTTTATCTCACAACCAACCAATATAGTGCATTTTTCAGGCTCCTGACCTGTTCCTGAACCAGCAATTGACAAAACTACACATTTTAGGGAGTCTTTACATCTGGACAACTGAGCTAGCTTTCTAGTAAATACCTGCACCTGATTCCAAAGAGAATTTAGCTGGAGATATGGGTAATGTGCAGCTAAAATGGGACAACACACAATTCTGATTAGACACTTAAAGCCAAACTAAATCCCAAAAAAATTAAAATGTGAATATAGTTCTACCTTGGGAAACTTCACTGTGATTTACTACTTGGAAAGGTTGAGGAGGGCTGGTTACACCAGTGTGAGTGAGTGCAGAAAAGGAGCCTTGGTGTTTGACCCCCGAAGCACATTGGCTCTATTTTGCTATAAAATAAATTTTATCATTTTAGTTACCTAAAGCCTTGTACACACGATCCAACTTTATCGCCATAATTGTCAGATGGACGCGTTGTGTCGGATAATCCGACCGCGTGTATGCTCCATCAGACAATTGTTGGCTGAAATAACGACAACCAACTGTTGGTCAATAAATCTGTTGCGTCGGATTATCCAATCGTGTGTACTCAAGTCCATCCAACTAAAATCCAAAGTACAAACACGCATGCTCTGAACCAATGCTAAACATCAGACAATAGCAGAAGTTGCCCAAAGGTTGGCGGTAAAGAGCAGAAAAAACACGTGGTTTGGTGAATGTTGGATGAAATTGTTGCGCCGTGCGTATGCAGAACAAGTTCACGGCCAACTCCCTTCGGACCAAAATCCATGGAAAAGTCAGATGGAAGTCCGATCGTGTGTACAAGGCTTTCGACTCTTGGACATTTGTTTTGCTTGCTCATTGGATTGTATGTGTCTTAAAGTAAACCTGGCCAGTTTAGCGGTCCATTCATGGGCTTTTTGTAACTAAGTTTGTGATTTGTTGGTTCAGCATTAGGAGACAACTGAGGCCCGGATTCACGTAGGAGAGCGCATCTTTGTGCGGGCGTAACGTATCCTATTTACGTTACGCCACCGCAACTTTGTCAGGCAAGTGCAGTATTCTCAAAGCAAAGTTGCGGCGGCGTAGCGTAAATAGGCCGGCGTAAGCCCGCCTAATTCAAATGTGGAAGATGTGGGCGTGTATTATGTAAATGTATTGTGACCCCACGTAAATGACGCTTTCTTCGAACGGCGCATGCGCCGTCCGTGAAAGTATCCCAGTGCGCATGCTCCAAATTAACCCGCAAGAAGCCAATGCTTTCGACGTGAACGTAAATGACGCCCAGCCCTATTCGCGAACGACTTACGCAAACGACGTAAAACGTGAAAAATTTTACGCTGTTCCGACGTCCATACCTAACATTGGTACGCCTCATCTACGCCTCATGGAGCAGGGGTAACTTTACGCCGGGAAAAAGCGTTACGTAAACGGCGTATCTGTACTGCGACGGCCGGGCGTACGTTTGTGAATAGGCGTATCTAGCTGATTTACATATTTCTAGGCGTAAATCAGCGTACACGCCCCCTAGCAGCTAGCGTAAATATGCAGTTAAGATACTACGGCGTAGGAGACTTAGGCTGGTCGTATCTTATACAAATTCTGGCGTATCTGATTCTTTGAATCAGGCGCCAAGATACGACGGCATATCTGGAGATACGCCGTCGTATCTCCTACGTGAATTTGGGCCTTACAGTTGGATTATGGGGATGGTCCTCTGAGAACCTGCACCTGATTCAAGTAATGACTGGACTCAAATGAAGAGATGTCATATTGTTGAGTAGCTATGCTGGGACAGAGCAATGCTGGTTGATGCATCTCTTCTGCGTCTGATATTTTTCTTTATGTAGTTTTACAGTTTATGGCAATATAGGCCAAATAATACCAAGGTAATTAATAACTGATAAGCAGATCATAGGCAAGATAGAAATGTATGAACACCTGAACAATTTTACATATGACAATTCTAGAACGGGCAGACAGTACCTCATACACACAATAAGGGGTTGCAGGGGACTGGCGCCACTTTATGGATGATTCCCTAACATTGAAATGTCATTGTTCCCAGGTTCAGCAGTAAGGAAGAGCACATGTCCTTCATGAACGAGTTCCTGGAGACGGAGTTGGCCAATATGCAGAATTTTCTTTATGAGATCTCCAACATGGACGCACTTACCAACAGCAGCAACTTCGAGGGCTACATCGACTTAGGGCGAGAGCTGAGTACTCTGCACGCCCTGCTTTGGGAGGTCATCCCCCAGCTCAGTAAGGTCAGTGGAAACTCGCATGCCACTTATATAACCTATATACTACACACAAGTCTTTACCGCGCTAATAATTGATTATGAAAACAATGAAAAAGTGAACCAAAAAAACCTATATGATAGGTCCAAAATTCCAGTCCAATATGGTGAAGAGAGTCTGATGCGTAGAGATTAGGGTTGTCCCGATACCACTTTTTTAAGACCGAGTACAAGTACTGATACTCGCCGATACCGATTACCGACCGAATGTGATGGTGTTACATATACCCATCTCATCTTGCTACGGAAATGACGTACCGCCGAGAAATTTCGCACTGCGAACGATTGCGCCAATAAAGAGCAGTGAAACCGTCAGATAATGTCACGGAAGTGACGTTACAGACAATACAAACACTGGGCTATGCGTTCCAATGTCGCTTCCGTAGCAAGATGCGATGGGTAGCCGAATGTGACGAGACACGGCTCCCTGCCAGCTTACTTCAGGACTCGCTCGACGCTCCGCCCTCCACTTCGCCCTCCGCCCGCCACTCGGCCATCAAAGTCCCAATTTCATCCAGGATGGGTGAGAAAATCAGCTATGAACAAAACAATTCAGATCTAAAATGTGAGTCACCTGAGTGTACCTCCACCCTAGGACAAAATGGACTCTTACCAGAAATTAAGGACTAAAAAGAGTCAACGAAGCTGTATGAACTAGTGATGGGAACCTTTCTCTACTCTCTATTACCAAGTGTCACTGCAGTCTCCCAAGCAAAAACATAAGGTGCTCCATAATAACATGCAAAAAACAGAACCGCCCCCCTTACAGTTAGAACACCCAGGGAACATACTTAACCCCTTCCCCGCCCCCTAGTGTTAACCCCTTCACTGCCAGTGGCATTTTTATAGTAATCCAATGCATTTTTATAGCACTGATCGCTATAAAAATGCCAATGGTCCCAAAAATGTGTCAAAAGTGTCTGCCATAATGTCGCAGTACCGAAAAAAAAATCGATGATCGCCGCCATTACTAGTAAAAAAAATATTAATAAAAATGCCATAAAAATACCGGCTAATTTGTAAACGCTATAACTTTTGCGCAAACCAATCAATAAACGCTTATTGCGATTTTTTTTTTTTTACGAAAAATATGTAGAAGAATACGTATCGTAATTTTGTTTGGGAGCCACGTCGCACGACTGCACAATTGTCAGTTAAAGCGACGCAGTGCCGAATCGCAAAAAGTGCTCTGGTCTTTGACCAGCAATATGGTCCGGGGGTTAAGTGGTTAAAGTTCAGCTCTAAATAATGATCTGTAGTATCCAGGAAGAAAACAATACCCTGTCTCCTGACTCTGTATCTGTCTAGAGACGTAGATTTAAATTTATTAATAGAATCAGCTGGTGGTATAATGGAGATTCTTCATCACTGCTACAAAAAGGCAAGTCCTGGCAAACGTAATGCTGCAAATAATTCATTGTGTGTTTGAAGGGCAGCATGAAAGTCACTAACGAAATGTTCCCTACATGCTGCTGTGTAATATCTTGACATTAAAGCGGAGGTTCACCCATACATAACTATTTTTCCCCTTAGATTCCTGCTCGTTTTGTCTAGGGGAATCGGCTAGATGTTTTAAAATATGAGCAGTACTTACCCGTTTACGAAATGCATCTTCTCCGCCGCTTCCGGATATGGGCTGCGGAACTGGGCGTTCCTATTTTGATTGACAGTCTTCCGAGAGGCTTCCGACGGTCGCATCCATCGCGTCACGATTTTCCGAATGAAGCCGAACGTCGGTGCACAGGCGCAGTATAGAGCCGCACCGACGTTCGGCTTCTTTCGGCTACTAGTGACGCGATGGATGCGACCGTCGGAAGCCTCTCGGAAGACTGTCATCAAGAAGGAACGCCCGCTCCCGAAGACCCATACCCGGAAGCGGCGGAGAAGATGCATCTCGTAAAAGTACAGCTCATATTTTAAAACAACTAGCCGATTCCCCTAGACAAAACGAGCATCCATCTAAGGGGAAAAAAGAAAAAAATACTTAATTGGGTGAACTCCCGCTTTAACCCCATGACGCCGATATAACACGTATATGCGGCCCCACTGCACTGGGCTCCCATGGGGCCACAGAAATGCGTATCTCCCTTTGCCCTTTGTTCGGTGCACTCCCAGCACAGAGCCCGGGCTCTCACAGAGAGCCTCGGGCCCCATACTAATAATTGGGACCTGGAACTCCCGATACCGGGTTCATCTGATCACTGTGATAGCCTCTGATTGGCTACCACAGTGATCAGTCACTGTAAAGCTTTCCCCTGTGTTTATCTCTCTGTTAATGGAGAGGAGGGATACATTGTATCTTTCTTTCTCCTTGCAGAGAAGAAATAAAAGTGTGTATAAAAAAAATAATAATAAGAAGAAGAAGAGATAAAAGAAAAAATAGCTAAATCAAGGTTTGATATAGGCCAGTGCCAGGGGTAGTGTTTGGGTCAAAGATCCTGATTCAGTATATTTTGGGCAGGATTGTTCTTTTTTTTTTTCCGTTAGTACCAGTGTTATTGTCAGTGGGGTAGATTCACGTACCTTTTACGGCGGCGTATCTCCAGATACGCGGCCGTAATTTGAAATCTGCGCCCGCGTATCGTTGCGCCGATTCTCAAAGGCAGATACGCTTAAAAAATAGGCTTCGTACGCCCAGCGCAATTTATTTACGTCATTTACGTTAGGCTTTTTCGACGTAAGGTTGTTCCTGCTATTAGGAGGCGCAGCCAATGTTAAGTATGGATGTCGTTCCCGCTTTTCGAATAGGGATGGACGTTCGCGAATAGGGATGGACGTAATTTACGTTCACGTCGAAGCCAATACGTCGTTGCGCCGTACTTGGGAGCAATGCACACTGGGATATGTACACGGACGGCGCACGGACGTCAATCACGTCAGGTCGTCATATATTTACATAAACACGCCCCCCCTTCCACATTTGAATTACGCGGGCTTACGCCGGCCCCATTTACGCTACGCCTCCGCAACTTACGGCGCAAGTGCTTTGTGAATACTGCACTTGCTCCTGTAAGTTACGGCGGCGTAGCGTAAATACGATACGCTGTGCCGCCGTATCATTGCGCGCCCCTACCTGAATCTACCCCAGTGTTTTTTATGTAGGACAAAAAAAACAAAGCAAACTGTACACTATTTATTCTGCGCTATACTACGGGTACAAATAACATACACATACAGTATGTGGTATCGCTGCAATCGTCAGGAGCTGGAGAATTTATTTTAGGTTGTTCTTTGGTGGTAAATTATCGTACAATTAATTTGTTTATAAATGATCTGGAGGATGGGGGTAAGCAGTTCAATCTCTGTATTTGCGGGCGATACTAAGCTAAGCAGGGCAATAACTTCTCCACAGGATGTGGAAACCTTGCAAGAAGATCTGAACAAATTATTGGCGTGGGCAACTACATGGAAAATGAGGTTTAATGTAGAAAAATTAAAAATAATGCATTTGGGTGGCAAACATATGAATGCAATCTTTACACTGGGGGAAGAACCTCTGGGGGAATCTAGGATGTAAAAGGACCTGGGGGTCCTAGTAGAGGATAGGCTCAGAAATGGCATGCAATGCCAAGCTGCTGCTAACACAGCAAACAGAATATTGGCATGCATTAAAAAGGGGATTAACTCCGGAGACAAAAAAGATAATTCTCCCGCTCTACAAGACTCTGGTCTGGCCGCACCTGGAGTTTGCTGTCCAGTTCTGGGCACCAGTCCTCAGGAAGGATGTATTGGACTTGGAGCGAGTACAGAGATGGGCAACAAAGCAAATAAAGGGTCTGGAGGATGTTGGGTTGTGAGCACTGAACTTATTCTCGCTTGAGAGTGGATATGATGTCAATTTACTAATACCGTACTGGTGACCCCACAATAGGGATAAAATGTTTTTGCATGAATTTATGTATTGTCGCCGATGACGCCCACTATTCAGATGTCCGGCCCCCTGTTGAGCGCCAGCCATCTGAATAACAACGGTGGGTGTGTTTTGGAAGTGTCTATCAGAGCCAGCGGCTCCGATAGGCTTCCCGATTACAGCCTGTTGGCTCTAATCGGCTTCCAAATGCTTAACCAGAGGGCGATCAGCCAATCAGGTTCACCGTCTCTGGTTACTGGTCACCTGGCTGAAGCGACATCAAGGGCGGGAGAAGACATTGAGGGAGCGTGGAGGAGGATGGCTGACCCGAGAAAGGTAAGTGCTGGGCGGGGGGGGGGGGGGGGGGCAAACTGGCGGTATTTCATGGGGCAATCTGGCGGCTTTTTACAGGGCAAACTGGCGGTATTTGAGGGAGCAAACAGGTGGTATTTGAGGGGGCAAACTGGCGGCAATTGATGGGCACAGTGGCTGCGTTTGATGACACAGTGGCGACAATTGATGGCACAGTGGCGACAATTGATGGCACAGTGGCGACAATTGATGGCACAGTGGCGACAATTGATGGGCACAGTGGCGACAATTGATGGGCACAGTGGCGACAATTGATGGGCACAGTGGCGACAATTGATGGGCACAGTGGCGACAATTGATGGGCACAGTGGCGACAATTGATGGGCACAGTGGCGACAATTGATGGGCACAGTGGCGACAATTGATAAGCACAGTGGCGACAATTTATGGGCACAGTGGCTGCGTTTGATGGCACAGTGGCAACAATTGATGGCACAGTGGCGACAATTGATGGCACAGTGGCGACAATTGATGGCACAGTGGTGACAATTGATGGGAACAGTGGCTGTGTTTGATGGCACAGTGGCGACAATTGATGGCACAGTGGCGACAATTGATGGCACAGTGGTGACAATTGATGGGAACAGTGGCTGTGTTTGATGGCACAGTGGCGACAATTGATGGCACAGTGGCTGCATTTGATGGGTACAGTGGCTGAGTTTGATGAGCACAGTGGCTGCATTTGATGGCACAGTGGCTGTGTTTGATGGCACAGTGAGGCTGCAATTGATGTTTGTTTTGTTTTTCGTTTGTTTGCGCGCCCCCCAAAAAAATTGAGCAACAACCGCCACTGGGTGGATCCTCTGTTGCATTTTTGTTTTTGCTTTTTGTGTTTCCACTGGGCAGATTCACCCACTCTGTTTGTCCTGGTGACTATAGTCACTGACATAGAAAGTGTTGGGAAAATCCCAAATTTTTAGATCGTCCCCAGAACAAGAGATGAGTAAAAACCTTAATTTGGGACACAAACCTATAAAAGGGGTAGGGCAAGGTCACAGATTCACTTAAGTAAGTAATTTGCATTAATTAATACAACAAGAAGGGTTTGGGGGATTACACACCCAATACACAACTTGGATAGGGTAAATAGAGGGAGGGTTAGGTTTTCCATGGTAAGGAAAAATGTGTGTGTGTGTGTGGAGGGGGGGGGGGGTTATGCAGGTTTTTTTGGGGGGGGGGGGGGGTGGTATAATATTTCTAATTTTTGTGATATCTCCAAATTCTTTTTACATTTCTGAGAACTTTCAAAATGTTGGCCTTTAAAGAGGAGTGTGTTTATAGGATAGATCCATTTTTGTGTTTTTGTGTTCTTCTTAAATGTTTTGTATATTTGTCTTTTGAAATGATATGGAAGGTTTTACTGTATTTGGGCCAGATTCGTGTAGACTTACGACGGGGGTATCAGGAGATACGCCGTCGAAGTCCGAATCCCCGCCGTCGTATATTTAAGCGTATTCTCAAACTGAGATACGCTTAAATATTGCTAAGATACGACCGGCGTAAGTCTCCTACGTCGTCGTATCTTAACTGCATATTTACGCCGATCTCTAGGGGCGTGTACGCTGATTTACGCCTAGAATATGTAAATCAGCTAGATACGCCTATTCACAAACGTACGCCCGGCCTTCGCAGTAAAGATACGCCGTTTACGTAAGGCGTTTTCAGGCGTAAAGATAAACCACCAAAAAGATGGCGCAGCCAATGTTAAGTATGGACGTCGGAACCACGTCTAATTTTTCACGTTTTACGTCGTTTGCGTAAGTTGTCCGTGAATGGGGCTGGGCGCAATTTACGTTCACGTCGAAACCAATGAGTCTTTGCGGCGTAATTTGGAGCATGCGCACTGGGATACGTCCACGGACGGCGCATGCGCCGTTCGTTAGAAACGTCAAATACGTGGGGTCAATAGTATTTTGCATAGAACACGCTCCCAACCAGCCTATTTTGAATTAGGCGGGCTTACGCCGGCCCAGTTACACTACGCCGCCGTAAGTTAGAGCACAACTTCTTTGTGAATACAGGACCTGCTGCTCTAAATAAAAATAAAAAATAAAAACAATTAAAACAATAAAACTAAAAGAGAAGGTTTTGGCTTTTGTATGAAGTAAAACACAAAACTGCAATGGAAAAAAGTTATGTTTCCATTTACATCAACTGGCATCTGTTTTATTTTCATGTCTTATTTCTGATACAGGATGCTCTTATAAAGCTGGGGCCCCTCCCTCGCCTTCTCAACGACATCAGCCTAGCGCTCAGGAACCCCCACATCCAGCGACAACCAAGTCATCAAGAACGGCTACCACCTCCCAAACCCGTCGTATTAAGGGGACCGTCTGCGGAGCTTCAGGGCTATCTGGCACGAGACCTCAACAGGTATAGTACAGTGTGCTTGTGCGTGTGTGCAATTTGAAGAAGTTGTTCCTCTGGGTCTTAAGGCAGAACTAAACCCTTTAATTTAACAGGTTTAAAAAACCCCCCCCCCCCAGCAACAATAGATCCACCCCAGCAACAATACAGCTCCCCCCAAGAGGATTTGCCTGCCAGCAACAATAGACCCCCCCCCCCGCCCCCCACCCCCAACAAATTAACAACCAAGCAACAATAGATCCATCCCAGCAACAACAGATCCACCATTGCAACAAAATACCAACCCCAGCAACAAACTACACATCCCAGCACATATGTACCTCCTAAGAGGATTTGTCCCCCAGCAACAATAGATCACAGAGTAGCCAGCATTAATAGACTCTCCAGTAGCCGGCAACAATAGACCTCTCCCTCAATAGTAGATCCCTCTGAGCAAAATTGCCCCGCAGCAGCTAACATCAACAGACCATCTAGCACACTTCATCACCTCTTGCCACTACATACACTATATTACCAAAAGTATTGGGATGTCCGCCTTTACACGCACATACATTTTAATGGCATCCCAGTCTTAGTCCATAGGGTTCAATATTGAGTTGGAACACCCTTTGCAGCTAAAAACAAACAACAGCTTCAAGTCTTCTGGGAAGGCTATCCACAAGGTTTAGGAGTGTGTCTATGGGATATGTGTGTGTAAAGGCAGGCGTCCCAATACTTTTTGGTGATATAGTGTACATTCAGTGCTGGAGGTGCAGAAATTGCGTTCACCCACGTTTCCGCTGAAAAACAGCCCTGCAACCCTGCTATGCAACGAGTGCTGGACAAAGCAATCATTCCACTCTTGTTATGTCGTAAATATCGGGGCATCCAAAGTAACTTTGCTAAAGTTATTTAAGCTCCTCCCACCCACGCTATAGCCGAATAACGGCTACAGCGCGGGCCTAAATTGCCGGGAGGCCATCATATGTCGTCCTCCCGTCCATGAGCTGCCTGTGCACCCCCTGTGGGGCACATGTGGTCTGCTCTGTGATAAACGAGTCTATGAGGCTCGGGTGGTCATAGATCGCAATAAAGGGCCGATCCCGGCCCCTTACCATGTATTCAGTTGTCAGCCAATGACAGCTGATCACGTGATGTAAAAAGAAGGGCGGTAATCGTTTTTTCCCCTCCCGTCTTTCAGGACAGCCCACAATTGAGAGATACTCCTCCTCTTCCTCTAGGAAACACTGCGCCAGCCCATAAATTTCTCACTCCCCCTGCCAGACCTCAGTATTAGTGTTTCCTCCGGTGGGGAGACACTGTGCATGGGAACCTAGGCCAATTCAGGCAGAGGACTGAGGCCATCTATTTTACCTTAAGGAAGCAGAGGCTTCCAGGTGAATCCTGGTGCGGTGCAGGCCCACCATTAGCCACCCCTTCCACGCCGAGCGCGGCTCCTGGTTGCGGGGGACCCCTATCTCGTCCAGCGGGGCGCAGCGGGGGGGACATCCAGGCTCGCCCTGTACTACAGGCCGCAAAGAATTTTTTTGAACCGAGCGGGCTGGACGGCGGGTGACGTCATTTCCGGCGTAGAGCGGATGTCTCCCCTTTGAACCACGACTTCCGGTTCCGGGTCGCGGTGCTGATAGGAGGTCCGGGCGGACGCTGGAGTGAGTCGGATCTCGCACAGGCGAGGAGAAGCTCTCAGCAAGCAGCCACCTGCAGTCATGTCGGCAGCATCTCCAGAGCCAGCCCTGACAACTGACGCTACCTCCAGCGAGCCTAAGGTAAGAGTACCCTGGGGAGGGGCGCTCTCTAGCTTAGGTTTGCCTCTCCATGTAGGGTTCAATGCATGGGGAGGCAAGCCCCCTGGGTGGCCAGGGGAGGGGGAGTCCTTAGTCCCAGGGTTTATAGGGGGCTAGGTGCACTCCCAGGGTTGTAACCAAATTTTTTAAATTTTTTTTTTATAACTGTTGTTTTCTGCCCTTTCTGTGTTTCAGAAAGCCATTGAAAAAACGGGAAGTGGAAGGCATAGCTCAAAGAGGAAGTGTGCCTCCTGTAGGGATGTCCTCCCAGAAACATGGACTAAGGTCCTATGTAGGGATTGCATTCAATCCCTGGTCAGGGAAAATGAATTAGAACAGGAGTCAGGACTTGCAGCCTCTGTTAAAGAACTGTCATCCACGTTCTCCTCATTCAGATCTCTGTTTGAGAGGTTACAGCCTTTGGCTGTCCCTACCCAGGTTACAACCCAGCCACAGGCTCAGGGTCCTGCTCCTGTCATACCCATTGCAGCAGCTATGGCAGATGTTTCCGCAGGCCCTTCCCAAGAGGAACAGGTTCCTCCAGATAGTGCCACCTCTGATTCTCAAGAGGGGTCAGAGGGAGAGGACCAGGACGGGGAGTCCAGGAAGCCCTCTAGGTACAAATTGTCACTGGATGAGGTAGAGGACCTCTTAGGGGCAGTTTACACAACCCTTGGTATCCAAACCGACAAGAAACCTCTTACCCTCCATGATCGAATGTACAGGGGTCTGGAGGAGCAAGAGAGAAAGGTCTTCCCAGTACATGATATACTGGTTGAGACCATTAAGAAGGAGTGGCAGGATCCTGAAAGGAAACCCTTTTTTTCCAGATCCCTAAAGAGGAGATTCCCTTTCTCAGAGGATCCTTTATCTGTTTGGAACAAAAGCCCCAAATTAGACGCCGCCTTCTCCCAAGTGTCCAGGAACACGGATTTAGCGTTCGAGGACATGGGGGTTTTGTCCGATGCTATGGACAAAAGAATGGATTCCCTATTAAAGAAATGTTGGGATTCTACTATGGGGAATCTTAAACCAGAACTTGCCGTCACAGTAATGGCTCGCAATCTGGAGCATTGGCTCTCTAAAATTCAGGAGCACATTGAAGCTGGTACGGATAAGGAAACTATTTTAGCCTCCTTCCCTACTATCCTGCAAGGAGTCGCTTATATAGCGGATGCCTCAGCGGAGTCAGTCCGCATGTCGGCCAGATCAGCGGTTCTGGCTAACTCAGCCAGAAGGGCCCTCTGGCTCAAGACTTGGACTGGCGACAGCGCCTCTAAATCCAAGTTATGTGGTATTCCCTTCACAGGGGACCTGCTTTTTGGCCCAGGCCTTGAAGCAGTACTAGACCGCACGGCGGACAAAAAGAAAGCCTTTCCTCCTAAAAAGAGAGTCACAGTACAGGCAGGAAGGGGGTTTCGTCCGCATAAGCAAAAAGGGGCCAAACCAGCAGGCCAAAAGAGGGTTTGGACCCCCAGGGGCAGAGGCAGAGGTGGAGCGATTTTTCACCCTCCTGTCCAGCCCCCTAAAAACCCATGACTCGCTAGTCAGGGTGGGAGGAAGACTGGGGACCTTTCTCCCACAATGGGAATCAATTTCCCCAAACCAGTTTGTCCTGGCGGTCATAAGAGGGGGATACCGACTGGAATTTTCATCACCTCCCCCCCAGAGATACCTAGTCACCCATCTACCCAGGGACAAGGAGAAATCCGAAGCCTTGTTGGGAGCTCTAAGGGAACTAGAGGATCAGAGGGTCATCCTCAGAGTTCCAAGGGCAGAGGAAGGAAGGGGATTTTATTCACACATCTTTGTGGTAAAGAAGCCCTCGGGAAAATACAGGTTAATCCTAAACCTAAAACCTCTGAACAGATCCATTTCATACAGGAAATTCCGTATGGAATCAATTTATACAGTCAGAGCCCTCCTTCCCCTCAATTGTTTCATGGTATCTCTGGACCTCAGAGACGCATACTTACACGTCCCGATCGCGGAGAATTCTCAGAGTTATCTACGATTGGCCGTGGACCTAGAGGGAACGATTGTACACCTCCAGTTCCAGGCTCTGCCATTCGGGCTATCCTCCTCGCCCCGGATTTTTACCAAAATCCTGGCAGAACCCTTAGCGTTTCTGCGACTTCAGGGAATATCCATCATAGCCTATCTGGACGACCTGCTACTTTTCGCAGCCTCGCCAGAGCAGCTATCCAGGGACCTGGAAGTGACCAAGAAGGTTCTAACAGACCTAGGGTGGTTACTGAACCTAGACAAGTCCAGTTTAATTCCATCCCAACAGATCACTTACCTAGGGTACCTGCTGGATTCTACTCTCTCAAGAGTGTTCCTCCCGGTAGAGAAAGTCAAGAAATTGGACAGAGCAGTAGCTTCCCTCCAAAACAATCAACAGGTGTCACTAAGGTCCCTGATGTCAACGCTAGGTCTGCTGACATCTGCCCTCCCAGCCGTACAGTGGGCAGGGATTCACTTTCGCCCACTACAGGCCTTCCTACTAAGGGTCTGGGATCACAGCCTAGAAGCCCTAGACTCCTTGATTCTAGTACCCCTTCAGGTAAAAAGATCCCTCTGGTGGTGGAGAAAGGCCACCAACATAACCCAAGGACGTCTGTGGATTATCCCGGTGTCTCGGGTGGTAACCACAGACGCAAGCGGCAAGGGCTGGGGAGCGCACCTGGGATCCCTTCCAGCGCAGGGTACCTGGGGTCTCCAAGATCTAAAAAGATCTTCCAATTGGAAGGAGCTGAGGGCAGTGGGCCTAGCCCTCAGGTTCTTTCAGGAGGAACTCCAGGGGCACCACATTCAGGTGAGATCGGACAATTCATCGGCCGTAGCCTATTTAAACAAGCAGGGCGGCACGAGAAGCGAAAGTTTGTCGGTCCTGACAGCAGAGATTCTGGGCTGGGCCGAGATCCACACCCTCTCCCTTTCGGCGGTCTTTCTGAGGGGAGAAAGAAACGTAACAGCAGACTTCCTCAGTCGGAGGCAGCTGAGGGAGGGCGAGTGGACCCTCAACCAGGAGGTCTTTCATCTCCTGAACAAGAGATGGGGAACTCTGGAGGTGGACCTCTTCGCCTCAAGAGAAAATGCGAAGATCCCCTGTTTCTTCTCCCTGAACAAAGGAGAAGGAGCAAGGGGAGTGGATGCCCTGTCCCAAAGCTGGAAGTTCGGAAGATGCTATGCATTCCCACCTCCGGTACTTCTTCCAGCAGTACTGAGAAAATTCCAATCAGAGCACACCTCTCTAGTCCTGGTAGCTCCTTACTGGCCCAAGAGGGCATGGTTCTCAGTCCTCAAACAGTTAGCGGCAGAACCACCCTTATTTCTACCTCAGCGGGAGGATCTTCTATCACAGGGCCCAGTCCTATGTCCACAAGTCCACAGGTGGAGGCTAGCAGCGTGGCTACTGAGGAAGCCATACTAAGATCCAAGGGATTTTCCGAAGGTTTAATTGCCACCCTCCTTAATAGTAGAAAAAAGGAGACCCGCAAAATTTACAAGAAGGTTTGGCTTCGTTTCAACGAATGGTGTGTAAATTGCCCCTGTTCTGTACAAAGCCCCACGGCTGTCTTAGAATTTCTTCAGTGTGGGGCAGATAAGGGTCTTTCGGTTAGCACCCTTAAAGGGCAGGTTTCGGCACTTACGGTGTATTTAGAAAAACCTCTGGCCACCAGTCCCTGGATAGTCAGGTTCTTTAAAGCACTATCCAGACAGAGACCAGCTAGAGGGCCACCCTTCCCCAGTTGGGACCTGTCTCTGGTATTACGTACCCTAACGGGTACTCCCTTTGAGCCCTTAGATAATTGTTCTCTAAGGGATTTAACCTTAAAAACAGCTTTTTTGGTTGCAGTGACCACTGCTAGGAGGGTCAGCGAGCTAGAAGCTCTATCGATCAGACCCCCTTTTTGTGTTATTTTCCCGGATCGGGTCGTTTTCAAGACCGATCCAGCCTTTCTTCCTAAAGTGACTTCAAAGTTTCACAGGAGTCAAGATATAGTTTTACCCTCTTTTTGTTCCAACCCTTCGGGGGAAAGGGAACGACGTTTCAGTACGTTAGATGTTAGGAGAAGTATCCTACATTATTTAGAGGTGACTAAACCGTTTAGACGGTCAGACTCACTATTTGTTTTATTTTCTGGAACCAGGAAGGGATGCAAAGCATCCAGGCGCACTATTGCCAGGTGGCTAAGACTAAGCATTGAGCAAGCATACACTTTGGCTGGTAGGGATATCCCTACAGGAATTAAAGCACACTCCACTCGAGCGCTGGCAACCTCTCAAGCAGAAAGAGCGGGAGCAACGCCGGAACAGATTTGCAAAGCAGCAACATGGTCCAGCTACACCACCTTCGTTAAACACTACAGGGTGGACCTGGTTTCGGCAGGTGAGCAAGCTTTTGGACGAAAGGTTTTGCAAGCCATAGTCCCACCCTAGTTGGTAAGTTCTCGGTTATCCTCTCAATTGTGGGCTGTCCTGAAAGACGGGAGGGGAAAAATAGAGTTACGTACCGGTAACGTCTTTTCCAGTAGTCTTTCAGGACAGCCCTGGGTACCCACCCGAATAGAGGAAGTCTGATTTCAAGACCAGGACATGATGTTGATATGTAATTGTATGTTATTAACATGTTCTTGTGTCTCCCCAGCTGACCGGAGGTGCTCGTATAAATACTGAGGTCTGGCAGGGGGAGTGAGAAATTTATGGGCTGGCGCAGTGTTTCCTAGAGGAAGAGGAGGAGTATCTCTCAATTGTGGGCTGTCCTGAAAGACTACTGGAAAAGACGTTACCGGTACGTAACTCTATTTTTTTTCTCCCTCACATTGTCAGCGTGAGGGGGAAAAAAAGCAGATCGCTGGCTTCTGTCAGAGGGGCATCAGTCCCTTACACAGAAAGCCATGGCTGCCTCATCTGTGCTCACCAGTGCTGCCTGCCAGTGCCACCTATCCGTACCCACCAGTGCCACCTATCAGTGCCCACAGTGCCATCTACCTTTGATCAACAGTGCCACCTATCAATGCCCACCAGTGCCTCATCATCAGTGCCACCGTTCAGTGCTGCCTATTGATGTCACCTACCAGTGCCCATCAATGCTGTCTATCAGTGCCTTTCAGAGCTACCTATCAGTGCCAACTATCAGTGCCCCTTATCAGTGCCCATCAGTGCAGCCTTATCAGTGCCCATCAGTGCAGCCTCATCAGTGCACATCAGTGAAGAAGAAAAATTACCTGTCTTCAAAATTTTATAATAAACTATGAAACTGTTTATTTTTGTTTTTTTCTAAATTTTCGGTCTTTTTAAAAAAAAAAAAAAAACAGCAGTGATTAAATACAACTAAAAGAAAGCTCTATTTGTGTGAAAAAATGATAAAAATCTCATTTGGGTACAGCGTTGAATGACCGCGCAATTGTTATTCAAAGTGTGACAGCGCTGAAAGCTGAAAATTGGCCTTGGGCAGAAAGGGGGTTTATGTGCCCAGTAGGCAAGTGGTTAAGTACCGTACCATTCTGGTGTACGTGGTCAAGGAGAGGTACTATTCCAATGTTTCGCTAGCATTCCAGGCTTTTTCAAGGGGTCCCTAAATTTACATATCCTTAAGCCATTCCTGACCCTCTCTGCCTGCCTAAAATGTGAAGTGAGTAGTTCTCAAAAATCCCCAAAGCTCACAACAAAGCTGAGTTTCGGTCATTTCAACAACTTATAAATATCTGCAGCATGTTTTGAAAACAATTAATATTTCAATGCCTGTGTTGTGAACTTTGAAGATGAATTTCTCCATGGTGCACATAGCTATAGAGGTGAGTGAGGATTTGTTTTAAAGTACTTGTATTACTTGTAAATGCTTTAGTGTGCATGATCTGGGCACAGGTTCACTTTAAGATAAACTCCAGCCAGAACTCCTTTTTAAGCATTGGATGGAAAGATTTGTTGTTAGTCTGTGCTTCCATCACAAATATTTAATCTTACGCTCTGTCCAAGAGACACAAAAAAAGTGTAAATTTTACACTTTGTCTTTTTTTCTCAGCCAGGAAACATTAGTAAAAAACTGTAATTTTCTAACCCTGCCATAAAAAAAAAATCTTAATGATTTTGTAACCAAATTATTGTCAATTCTCTTATAGCAAATGTTTACATTGTTCCTCATAGGAGAATGATTTTTATCATAAAGGTACAGTGCTGTGAAAAAGTATTTGCACCCTTCCTTATTTTTATTTTTTTGCATATTTGTCACACTGTTTTAATATTACACAAAGATAACCAGAGTAAATACAAAATGCAGTTTTTAAATAATGATTTAATTTATTAAGGGAAAAAAGCTGTCCAAACCTCCATGTGAAAAAGTAATCGCCCCCTAAACCTAATAACTTGTTGTGCCTTCCTTGGCGGCAACAGCTGTAATCAAGCATTTGCGATAACTGGCAATGAATCGTTTAGGCCTCGTACACACGACGGGACCTGTCCGATGAAAACGGTCCGCGGACCGTTTTCATCGGACATGTCCGCTGGGATCATTTGGTCTGATGGCTGTACACACCATCAGACCAAATTTCCCGCGGACAGGATACGCGGTGACGTGGCCGCATCGATGACACGGCGACGTGCGCGACCCTGAAAGGTCAATGCTTCGACGCATGCGTCGAATCACTTGGACGCATGCGAGGGCTTTCGGCCGAGCGGACATGTCCGGTGAGTCATACAGACGACCAGGCTTCCAGCGGACATGTTTCTTAGCATGCTAAGAAACATTTGTCCGCTAGAAACCTGTCCGATCCGCCGGGAATCCGGTCCGGTAGGCCGTACAGACGACCGAACATGTCCGCGGAAACTGGTCCGCAGACCAGTTTCAGCAAACATGTTCGGTCGTGTGTACGAGGCCTTATATGACTGTGGGAAATTTTGGCCTACTCTTCTTGGAGGGTTTTTATGCATGAAAGGCCAGTTTAAGGTCATCCCTAAGCATCTCAATAGGATTTAAGTCCAGACTTTGACTAGGCCACTCCAAAACCTTGATTTTGTTTTGTTTGAGCCAATCAGAGGGGGACTTGCTGGTGTGTTTTGGATCACTGTCCTGCTGCATAACCCAAGTGTGCTTGAGCTTGAGGTCACGACCTGATGGTCGGACATTCTCCTTCAGGATTTTCTGGTAGAGCTCAGAATTCATGGTTCCATCAATGATGGCAAGTCATCCAAGCCCTGAAGCTGCAAAACAGCCCCAGACCATCACACTACCACCATGTTTTACTGTTGACATGATGATCTTTTTATGAATTGTTGTGTTACTTTTACCTGGGACGCATGTCTTCCAAAAAGTTCAACTTTTATCTCATTAGTCCACAGAATATATGCCCAAAAGTCTTGGGGATAATCAAGATGTTTTCTGGTAAATGTGAGATGAGCCTTTGTGTTCTTTTTGGTCAGCAGTGGCTTTGGTCTCGGAACTCTCCCATGGACGCCATTTTTGCCCAGTCTCTTTCTTATGCCGTGTACACACGATCATTTTTCAGCATGAAAAAAAAACGTTTTTCAGCATGTCGAAAAAACGAAGTTTTCCCAACTTCATCATTAAAACGATGTTGCCTACACACCACCGTTTTAAAAAAATTATCTAGCAAAGCGCAGTGACGTACAACACGTACGACTGCACTATAAAGGGGAAGTACCATTCGCTTTTGGGCTGCTTTAGCAAAAGACGATTTGCGCTTTTTTGTCTGTTAGAGCGTGATGAATGTGCTTACTCCATTATAAACGGTAGTTTTACCTGAACGAGCGCTCCCGTTTCATAACTTGCTTCTAAACATGCGCAGGTTTTTTACGTCGTTTTAGCCCACACACTATCAGTTTTTACAACCCGAAAAACGACATTAAAAAATGCAGCATGTTCGAATTTTTTTTTGTCGTTTTTCAGAACCTGAAAAATTATGTGTAGCCCACACACGATCATTTTAAATTACGTTTTTGAAAAACTACATTTTTTTCATGCCGAAAAATGATCGTGTGTACGCGGCATTATTATTAAATCATAAACACAGATTTTACCTGAGGCAAGTGAGGCCTGCAGTTCTTTTATGACCTCCTGGATGAATCGTTATGTGCTCTTGGGGTAATTTTGGTAGGCCGGACACTCTTGGGAAGGTTCACCACTGTTCCAAGTTATCTCCATTTGTGGATAATGGCTCTCCCCGTGGTTCACTGGAGTCCCAAAGCCTTAGAAATGGCTCTGTAATTCTTTCCAGTCTGATACATGTCAATTACTGGTACTTTGTTTCTCACCCGTTCTTGAATTTCTTTAGATCGCAGTATGATGTGTTGCTTTTTGAGATCTGCTTCTATTTAAGTCATTTCTTGATTCAACAGGTCTAGCAGTAATCTGGCCTGGGTGTGGCAAGTTAAATTTAACTCGGCTTTCCAAACAATTTAGTTACAGTTCATTCATGTTAACCAGGGGGGGTTACTTTTTCACATAGGGCCAGGCAGGTTTGGACAGCTTTTTTCCCTTTAATAAATAAAATAATAATTAAAAAACTGCATTTTGTATGTACTCGGGTTATCTTTGTGTGATAATAAATTTAGTTTGATGATTGGAATCATTTAAGTGTGACACATTTTGCAAAAAAAATTAAATAAAAAATCAGGAAGTGGGCGAATATTTTTTTTACAGCACTGTATATCCTGAGACTGAATGGCCGAGGAGGTGATGTGAGACAGTTGTACACAGTAGTAGGTGTAATCTTGGGCTGCAGATAACAATATTAAATACATTATTGGTTTGGATCCTTACTTTAGCGCTATATATACAGTATATATATATATACTGTACGTAGCATTGGCTAGAACTATCTTTTTAAATGTTTTGTTTCCTCAGCTCCATCGACATGACCCGTCTACCTTCACCCACCAAGGACAAGTCCTCAAAAGATATGTTCTTTGTGTCACGCCGCCCCCTCACCCGCTCATCGCCCGCCTATTGCACCAGCAGCTCAGACATCACAGAGCCCGACCAGAAGATGCTGAGTGTGAACAAAAGCGTGTCCATGTTAGACTTGCAGGACAGTCGCATGAACAGCGTGTCCAACCTGCAGGCCGTAGGGGACCTGCTTAACTCCAGCCAGGCCTCCATATCTGGGGGGCTCCGCCCGGGGGGCCGGCTCTCCCAGGGCAGTGGGTCTAGCATTGCGGCTGGTCTTCGGCTCAGTCAGATGGGGGTCACCACCGACGGGCTTTCGGCTCAGCAGCTCCGTATCCCCTTGTCCTTCCAGAACCCGCTCTTCCACATGGCCCCCGATGGCCCCACTGGACCACCCTCTCACGCAGCTCCTCATCGGCCGGACCCAGGAGTTGATGCCTTCGCCCCATTCCATGGCTACAGCAAGAGTGAAGACCTGACCTCCGGCAAGCACATGCTGCACAGCCACAGCTACAGCGACGATTTCAGCCGGCAGGGGTCAGAGTTCAGGTACCAGCCCCACTAGGGGGCAAAAGATTTGGGGCTGCAGGTGGGGAGAGTAGAGAGGTGGTTTAAATATCATTGGATATACATATATAAGTCATATATGTATATAGCACTATATATTTATATATAGTTAACCTGTGTTTCTGTCTATCGCATGCTCTCTGATAGTTCTAATCTTTGTTGAAGAATGGAGGGTGTTGTTCCGGCACGAACACATCTTCCTTTCCCTTAGTTTTATGCAGCTTTATTAATTACATACTGATTACACAGATCTATATTTAACGCAGCTAGACAGCTGGGGGGCGATGAGACAGTCAGTGTTCACAGTATCAAAGCCGGCTCTTTAAGGCCCATTTACACTTCAGCACTTAAAGTGAACCTGCAGCAAAGTTAATCCAGGCATTGGAATGGTGAAGCTTGTACATGTTCATGTACAGGTGTATACTTTATATATTATTAAAAGCAATGGAACAAATCTTTTTGTGAGCTTTAGGTGTTTGTTTTTAGTGTAAATGGGTCTGTATGGGGATCTGTCATTTCACAGGTAAGCACCTGGATAGTGTGGAACTATGGCAAGGATTTCTGTAGCCCCTTTTGCTTGGAAGAGCCCTTAAAACAATGCGTGCCTTGCGCAAAATAAAGCTCTTTTCAGTTGCAGATGGTTGCAAGCTTGACACAATCACTTGAAAAGATTCCACAGAGAAGTTCTTACATTCTACAATTGTTACCAGATTGTAGACCAACATTGCTTGCCTGTATCTGGCCCTTGAGGCACTATTCCTCCCACCGTTACCAGTGATGGGGGTACTATTCCTCCCACTGACACCAATGATGGGGCACTATTCCTCTCACTGATACCAATGTTGGGGCATTTTTCCTCCCACTGACACCAATGATGGGACACTATTCCCTCCACTGACACCAATGATGGGACACTATTCCTTCCACTGACACCAATGATGGGACACAATTCCTTCCACTGACACCAATGATGGGACACTATTCCTTCCACTGACACCAATGATGGGACACAATTCCTTCCACTGACACCAATGATGGGACACAATTCCTTCCACTGACACCAATGATGGGACACTATTCCTTCCACTGACACCAATGATGGGACACTATTCCTTCCACTGATACCAATGATGGGACACTATTCCTCCCACTAATACCAATGTTGGGGCATTTTTCCTCCCACTGACACCAATGCTGAGGCATTATTCCTTCCACTGACACCAATGATGGGACACTATGGCCTAGATTCTCAAAAGAGATACGACGGCGCATCTCCAGATACGCCGTCGTATCTCTGCCTAGCGCCGTCGTATTTATGCGACTGATTCTTAGAATCAGTTACGCATAGATATCCATTCGATCCGACAGGCGTAAGTCTCTTAAACCGTCGGATCGTAACTGCACTTTTTTTCCCCCCGCTAGGTGGCACTTCCGTCGAGTTCCGCGTCGAGTATGCAAATTAGCTAGATACGCGAATTCCCGAACGTACGCGTGGCCGACGCAGTAAAGTTACGACGTTTACGTTAGGCTTTTCTCGGCGTAAAGTTGCCCCTGGGTCTATGAGGCGCAGTCAATGTTAAGTATGGCCCTCGTTCCCGCGTCAAAAATTTATAAAGTTACATCGTTTGCGTAAGTCGTCCGTGAATGGTCCTGGACGTAATTTACGTCCACGTCAAAACCAATGACGTCCTTGCGACGTCATTTAGAGCAATGCACGCTGGGATATTTTAGGGACGGCGCATGCGCAGTTCGTTCAGCGCGGGGACCCGCTTCATTTACATGAAACACGCCCCCTACCTGCCGAATTTGAATTCCGCCGGGTGATTTACGCTACGCCGCCGCAACTTTACAGGCAAGTGCTTTGTGAATAAAGCACTTGCCTGAAAAACTTGCGGCGGCGTAACGTAAATTAGATATGTTACGCCCACACAAGTTTGCGCCCATCTACGTGAATCTGGGCCTATTCCTTCCACTGACACCAATGATCGGACACTATTCCTCCCACTGATACCAATGTTGGGGCATTTTTCCTCCCACTGACACCAATTATTCCTTCCACTGACACCAATGATGGGACACTATTCCTCCCACTAATACCAATGATGGGACACTATTCCTCCCACTAATACCAATGATGGGACACTATTCCTCCCACTAATACCAATGTTGGGGCACTATTCCTCCCACTAATACCAATGTTGGGGCATTTTTCCTTCCACTGACACCAATGATGGGACACTATTCTTCCCACTGATACCAATGAAGGGGCACTATTCCTCCCACTAATGCCAATGATGGGGAAATGACGTAGGGAAAATTTCTACTCCCACTGGCCACAATCTGCCCCCACCTAAAGTCTGAAGGACAGTAAACTGGTCCTCTTTATTGAAAGATTAGAGACCCTTGCCATAGAGAATAGTTCTCTGGTCATTCTGTAATATTTGATTTCACCAGCAGTGATCAAAATCTAGATCAGTCGTGGTCAACTTTCTTAATATGGTGGGCTTTAGGAGCAGCCCTCAACATCAACAAAGGGCCACACATAAAAGTCTATAAATATTCCGTATCGGAGAAAGAAAACACACAACAGCATATAGTTAAAGACTATATACATGGTACAGGAGATGGTCAGAGACTGCAGACAAGATACAAGGATGGTCAGAGGCTGTGAAAATAATATAGGAGATGGCCAGAGACTGCAGATATGATAAAGGCCCAGATTCTGGTAGTTTCTGCGGCGGCATAGCGTAAGCCATTTACACTACGCCGCCGTAACTTACTAGAGCAAGTGCCGTATTCCTCAAGCACTTGCTCCGTAATTTGCGGCGGCGTAGTGTAAATGGCCCGGCGTATCCCGCGTAATTCAAAGGGGGCGGCTTGTATTTAAATTTAGCGCGCCCCCGCGTCGATTTAACTGCGCATGCGCCGGGCTGAAAAATAGCCCAGTGCGCATGCTCCAGCTCACGACGGAAAACGTCAATGACGCCGACGTATGCGTCATTGACGTAAAGTCGTATTCAAGAACGACTTAGGAAAACGACGTACCCGACGGGAAAAGACGACGCGGACCCGACGCCATACTTAACATGGCATACGGCGGACTGGCGTAAGGTTACCCCTCATATAGCAGGGGTAACCTTACGCCTACGGAAACGACGTAAGCGACGACTACGCGACGCAAATTAGTTCGGGAATCGGCGTATCAGGCTCATTTGCATAGTCAAATGAGACCTGAACGTAAACGCCACCTAGCGGCCAGCGGCAAATTATATTTAAGATCCGACAGTGTAAGTCACTTACACCTGTCAGATCTTGGCCGTATCTATGCGAAAATGATTCTAGGAATCACTCGTATAGATACCCGGGTCAAAAAACAGAGATACGACGGTGTTTCCTGAGATACACCGTCATAACTCTGCTGAGAATCTGGCCCAGTATAGTTAATTAGAGACTGTGGACCTGGTGCAAGAGATGGTCGGCATTTGCAGTCATAATACAAGAGATGGTCAGAGACTGCAGACATGATACAGGAGAGGGTTAGAGACTGCGGACATGATACAAGAGATGGTCAGAGACTGCGGACATGATACAAGAGATGGTCAGAGACTGCGGACATGATACAAGAGATGGTCAGAGACTGCGGACATGATACAAGAGATGGTCAGAGACTGCAGACATGATACAAGAGAGGGTCAGAGACTGCAGACATGATACAGGAGATGGTCAGAGACTGCAGACATGATACAAGAGAGGGTCAGAGACTGCGGACATGATACAAGAGATGGTCAGAGACTGCGGACATGATACAAGAGATGGTCAGAGACTGCGGACATGATACAAGAGAGGGTCAGAGACTGCAGACATGATACAAGAGAGGGTCAGAGACTGGAGACATGATACAAGAGATGGTCAGAGACTGCGGACATGATACAAGAGAGGGTCAGAGACTGCAGACATGATACAAGAGAGGGTCAGAGACTGCAGACATGATACAAGAGAGGGTCAGTGACTGCGGACATGATACAAGAGATGGTCAGAGACTGCGGACATGATACAAGAGATGGTCAGAGACTGCAGACATGATACAAGAGATGGTCAGAGACTGCAGACATGATACAAGAGAGGGTCAGTGACTGCGGACATGATACAAGAGATGGTCAGAGACTGCGGACATGATACAAGAGATGGTCAGAGACTGCGGACATGATACAAGAGATGGTCAGAGACTGCAGACATGATACAAGAGAGGGTCAGAGACTGCAGACATGATACAAGAGAGGGTCAGTGACTGCGGACATGATACAAGAGATGGTCAGAGACTGCGGACATGATACAAGAGATGGTCAGAGACTGCAGACATGATACAAGAGATGGTCAGAGACTGCGGACATGATACAAGAGATGGTCAGAGACTGCGGACATGATACAAGAGATGGTCAGAGACTGCAGACATGCTGCAGGTTACTGTCAGAGACTGTGAATATGCTATAGGAGTTGTTGGAGAGTGGGGACATGCTTCAGGAGACAGTCATTGACTCAATACATATTGCATAAGACTGCTAGAAATCACTGTTCATAACAGGGCAATAGGGAAAACCAGATTCGTGGCTGCAGGGGCCCTGAGGGCTTTGCAACGAGTGCCAAAGGGCTGCAGGTTGGGCACCAGGGATCTATTGTAGCTCATAATTCAGATATAATAAGGAATTAAATGAGAGGAGAATTACTCTGTTAATATTTGGCATAATGCACTTACAATGAGAGACATATGAAGGGGAAAAAAAGCTATTTGACTGCTTGCATTTGGCCTCAGGCAGTGTAGTCAGGAGGAAGTCTGGGCTCCTAAGTTGCCTACTTGTTCCAGGTCGGTGTCTCGGTAAAGGTTTCATTTAAGGTTATGAGCTATACTGTCCAGTCTGCAACCAACTCTTAATGGAAACACAACCCAAGTAGAAGGTGGCACTTAAAATCCTAATTCCACATTACCAATGCTCTAGGTCCTGGGTGCTCGAACCTGCGTCCCTCCAGCTGTTGCAAAACTACAAGTCCCATAAGGCACTGCAAGTTGCTGACAGTTATAAGCATGACTCCGAAAGGCAGAGGTGTGATGGGACTTGTAGTGACTCAACAGCTGGAGGGCCACAGGTTGAGCACCCATGCTCTAGGTGCTGCATACATACATACATACATACATGTGCACTTCCAAGTAAAATGACAGATCCTCTTTAAGGGCTGTGCCCAAACTGTCCATTTTTGCATTTAGCTCTCCCAGGTCTCTCTATACATTGGTTGTTCTGGTGGGAAGGATGGAAACATAAAAATATGGTATGCCAGAAAGACCATAAGAAACTTTGTCAGGGAGTATTAAAGCTGAACTCCAGGCAGTTATAAAAGATGCAAAATAATTCAGAACTTTGTTGAAGAATACATCATGAATTGTACAGGGTGGGCCATTTATATGGATACACCTTAATAAAATGGGAATGGTTGGTGATATTAACTTCCTGTTTGTGGCACATTAGTATATGTAAGGGGGGAAACTTTTCAAGATGGGTGGTGACCATGGCGGCCATTTTGAAGTCGGCCATTTTGAATCCAACTTTTGTTTTTGGTGTATCCATATAAATGGCCCACCCTGTATTTATCTCAATCGTACGGTATAGGATACAGGCATTGATTTTAGGCTATGGGTTATATGCCCTTACCTTCAGGTGTTTGGACACTGGTAAAAGCTTTGCTGGGACCACCCCCCAGTGTATCCATATAACCCGATCCACTCAACGAAGCTCCATTTTTTCTAATGTCCTTAAAGTGGATGTAAAGCCCCTCTCATCCTTTCTAAACTCCTGCCATAGTGCTGATCTATAAGGATATAGACGCCTCCTGCATGTATCCTCACCTGTCAAAAGTCTCCCCTCTGTCTGTTATAAGAACTGAAAAACTGAAGATTTTGTGGGTGGATCTGTTTTCTGGAGCTCTGTGGGTGGAGTCGTGATGTCAGTAGACTCCCCGCCCACCTCTACACTCCCCTTACACGAAATTCTGCTATGATCACTAACATCCAGAAAAGTAACCACATGACTTCAGAAAAGGAGTGGGGGTGGGAATTAAAAATAATTCCAGGCTAGTGCATGAGATATGTAAATAACCTGTCACTCACAGCAAGGGGGCGGAACGGACTAAGGTTTTTCTCTGTAAGTCCGTTTTATTTCACTGAACAATAAAAGAGAACTGCTCAGAGCTGTATTAACTCTGTGTGGCAGACTGGGCACAGATGATAGGAAATCTTATACTCTACATTGTGACAGCAAAGATTTTTTTTTTTCCGGGTTTACATCCACTTTAAGTCAAGGACCCATTCTCCTGTTGGAGATTTTTTTCTATTTTTCACCAGTTTTCCTTTTTTTTTTTTGCAACTGACACTTCAATCAACATTTGGCTGCTCATGGCTAATTAGCAGCTTCCAGATCAGTTACCATTGATGAACATCTTTGGAAATGTACCCAGACCTCGCAACAGTGGGGTTAGTCTATAATGTTTGTCTCAGGCACTGGAACCCTGCATTAGGCGCTCACCTTGGTACAAGGTTTAGTGAGCGAGATAGCTACAGAATGCTATACAGTACCAAGGCTTTTATCCATTCCTATGGTACCTGGACCCTAAACTCCCCTCTGGCGGTATGCCCACCGTAACGGGCAAAGGCTGGACCCTGGATTGGACCAGCAACATGGACAAGGTAGGACAGGATTTCCCTTTACCTTCACTTACCAGTTCCTGGTTATATGTGTCTTGTTGGATCATTGCTTGGATCTATAGTACACATTACATTATATCCTTTTATCCTACAAGACACACTGCAGTGCTAAGCACACAGGGGTTTTGAAGGCACAGGTTATTGGGTAATCTACACTTTAATAGCCGGATTCAGAAAGACTTACGACGGCGTTGTAAGTCTGAATGCGCGCCGTCGTATCTTTGCACGCATTCTTAAAATGAGATACGCCTCGCTGTTGCTAAGATACGACCGACGTAAGTCTCCTACGCCGTCGTATCTTATGTGCATATTTACACTGGCCGCTAGGGGCGTGTACGTGGATTTACGTATCGAATATGTAAATGAGCAAGATACGCCGATTCACGAATGTACGTACGCCCGTCGCAGTAAGCTACGCCGTTAATTTAAGAGATACGCCGGCGTAAAGATAAACCACCAAAAAGATGGCGCAGCCCATGCAAGGTATGGTCGACGGAACAGCCATCGTATTTTACGTCGTTTGCGTAAACGTACGTGAATGGGGCTGGGCGTAGGTTACGTTCACGTCGAAAGCATTGAGCCGACGTTGTTACGTAGGGAGTATTTGCGACGTACGAACGGCCCTCATTTACATGGGGTCACGGTTAATTTAAATGTAGCCCGCCCACTACATGCCTACTTTGAATTAGGTGGGGTTACGCCGGCCCACTTGCGCTACGCCGACGTAACTTCCAACTTGCAAATTCCAAAAGCCAATATAAAGGAATATTACTGGTAAAAAAAAAGCACTTTTGCGTTTAACAAATCTTGTTTTTTTTTCTTTTTTTATAAAATTCATCCTTTAAGGGGGTGTGTCCTATGCCTGCATACTTTTGCTGATATGTGTCCCTCATTCCAATCTCAAAAAGTTAGGAGGTGTGGTTATTGTGATTCCTTCATACCAGACATACTGAACCCCTCACTCCGTTTAAATTAAGTGAGTACCCCACAGGGCAAGAACCTCACTGGGCAATGGCAGATTTTAGGCATTTGGGAGCGGGAGCACATGACAAATGGCAGGAATTCCGCTCCAGGCCCTGACGAAACTCCTAGTTCCTCTCAGGTTGATAGCAGGTTTCCTTGTCCTGAAACAAGGCCCTACACTGACAGCCAGAAGAAGGGAAAAGTTGAGTGCCACAAAAATCAGCTAAAAATGCATCAAAACTTTATTCAAATACTGGTGAAAAAACAGCCAGAAGAAGCCAATGCCCTTTAGCCATTAGGCCTTAATCATGGCCATCAGTTTTTCACCAGTATTTGAATAAGGTTTTGATGCCTTTTTAGCAGATTTTGTGGCACTCACCTTTTCACTAATTCTGACTGTTATGGAGGTTGCGGAGGCCTTTTTAGTGCCCTGTCAGAAGTGCATGATCATTACCTGGAAGGTGGAAGTCCGGACACACCTGTTTCCTACACTCACAGTGCTCCATTTGCAGTCCAAGGACCTAGACTGTGGAACGCTCTACCAACCAGCATCCGATTGGAGGTGAACCACTTGGCCTTCAGAAGAAAGATCAAAACCCATCTCTTCTGAGGGCAAAAAGTTTACTCAAGGAATGGATACTAAGCGCCCAGAGGCTATTCAGTTTGCATGTGTTGCGCTATATAAGTTTTTCACTCACTCACTCCATTCCCCTGATTCGGCCTCCCTCACAGACACATAACAGGTGACCTTTTTGAATATACCTGGTTCACGTCTGTACATGCACGTTTGTGTGAGCACGTCATGGGTAGGGCAGCCCATTCAATTCAATGGGCTTCCCTACCCAGGAACCTACCCTGCCCTACCCCTACCCAGGAGAAACCCAGGGAAAGAAGTCCCTGACCCTTTTTTAAAAACTGTTCCACATCATGGTGGGTATGAAAACGAACCATGGTTGCCAGTGTGTGGGGGTACCATTAACACGTATTGGCACCCCCACAAGTCTGCTGAAGTGCAATGTTTTTCTCTGTGGGTCAGGAATGCGTGCGATTTTGTGCATTTCCCATACACAGAGATGTCAACTTAGGTTAAAGGAGAACTTTCTGCAACTATGTCTGATCTATTTCTTCTAGAAATGGCAGGTGCCAATAGCCATAAATGCCCTTTAGCCTCTTCTTCCCTAACTATATCCCCGCTTTACATCCTGAATTGTCACACTCATATATGCAGAAGGCAAAGGGGAATCTGACATTTTAGTGGAGGCTTTTCAACCCCAACATTTTGTGAAGTTAATTCTTCACCTTCTTACCACAATGCTGGCTACAGTAGACTTATTGACTGAGGCAGTGTGTACTAGTCTCTAGCAAGATAAACGTAGCTCTCCTCCACATACTCCTATAGGCATGAAAAGGCAGACAATTCCTAGAAAGCCTTTCCTTATTCTTGATCAGTCCAATTGGGCACTTTATAATGACTGGTCCCAATGGAAGAAGAATTCAAGAAGAAATTGATTGTTCCCATTGTTAGCCCAACCATTCTTGCACTGAATAATCAATCTACTGTTTAATTGAGGGCATTCCATTAAGGATTCGGTTGATAGGCATTTGGAGACTCTATTGAAGTCATACTTTGTTCTGGCTAGTCCGGCCTTACAGCTGGCTATTGGCTCCTTATCTGTTGTCCAGATTAAAGCAAACTGGACTGAAAAACTCAATCGGAAATTGTTTCCTGAAATACGAGATGTGTCTAAAGTTTGGTGAATGGTCTGATATCTCAACGGCAACATGGACCAGGTTCACGCGCACGCACATGGCTATACTGAGACCCCTTGAGAAGTGCCACCCAGCATGGAGTACACGTCACCATCAGGATAAACCAGCTGTGGGTAGTCAGTGCGAGAGGTAGGGTAGGGCCACAGTGCAATGGAGCAAAGAGTGACCATCAAGTTCTGCTACAATGTGGGGGAAATGGTGACGGAGACGCATTAAATGTTGGTGCAAGTGTAGGGGATGGAAGCCATAAACAGATAATGTGTTTACAACGGTTCAAACACTTTTGCAATGGGAAGGAAATGACTGAGGGCGAGGCATGTTCGGGTTGGCCGTTGACAAGCAGAATCCTAGACAATATGGAAGGAGTGCAACAAATGCTGGCACAAGATCGTCCACTGACTCTACGATTGATGGTGGAGGAATTTGCCATTAGCAAGGACATGGTGCGGCACCATTGCCCCACGAAGATTCGGTTAAGGGGAAGATCTGTTCCCGTTTGTGCCGCCCAAGCTGACAGACAAACCGAATGCAAAACAGATGGAAACCTCTTTACATGTGTGACCAGGATCCGTCCTTTATGTGCATTCTGTTTGCGCCAATTCCTGGTTCAGTGCAGCGGACCTGTTCTCGATCATCCATCGTACTACCCTGATCTGGCGCCTGCAGACTTCTTTCTGTTTCCCCGCTTGAAGAGTGTCATAAAAGGCTCACGTTTGGTGGATGTGGTGGCAATCGAAGAATGTGTGACAGCGATTCTGCGTTAGATTCCTAGAGGCCTTTGCTGACAGTTTCCAGAAGCTTTATAAAAGTTGCCAAAAGTGCGTTGTGAAGGATAGCGATTATTTTGAAGGCCAATAAGTGCCGGTTCACACAGGGGCAACACGACTTCCAGCGTGACTTTGCGAGACGACTATAGCTCGACTTGGAGCGGCTTACAACGTGACATCAAGTTGCCTCCAGGACAGGCGACTTTGCCAGTGGCCAATCAAACAATAATCAGCTCTATGGGAGGGAGGGGTTTGCCTGAGAAAACAATTTTCCTGTAAAGTTGCTTCAGTTAAGACAGTAATCCGACTTTGGAGGCGACTTCCATTCAAGTCGCCTTGAAGTAGTACAGGAACCTTTTCTGAAGTCAGAGCGACTTTAGTAGTGTACTGTAAGACGGCTCTCATTCACGTCAATTGAATTTCTCATGTCGGGCGACTTGGGACGACACAAGTCGGATCCCAAGTCGCGGTAGTGTGAACCGGCACTAAAGGTAATTTGTTTGTTTTCTTATACCATTCACCAAACTTTTAAGACACACCTCGTAGATAATCTCATTCTTTTTGCGAGATTGCAGCTCTTGCCCTTGGCTCTACTATTCTGCATAGATGCCCTGGATAATGTGATTCATAAAACTTTAGAAGGACTTTCTTAGCACAGTTGCAGAATTTTATGGCTAAAGCCCCGTACACAAGACGGGGTTTCCCGATGGGAAAACTGTGAGGTGAAATTTTGGCTGGGAATCCCAGCCGTGTGTATGCTCCTTGCATACACACGGACAAAAAAAAGAAAACCTGCTCTCTTTTTTTCCCGTCGGGATTCCCGGCTGACTTTTTCCAGACGGAAAACCCGGCCGTGTGTACGAGAAAACCGTCTGTTTTTGGCAGTTTTCCAGTCGGAAAAACGCCTGGGCACACCCTAGTCACCCCGGGTGGCGCAGACTCCCCCTGCAGCCTGGGCCCCCGCTGTGTTTACTATCCAGTTTGTGATTGAACAGAAAGCTGCTCAGCACAGAGCACTTTACGCTCATTCACTGAAAGGGGCTGAGGAATCTCTGTGCAGAGGCTTTCTCTGTTTAACAAGTGAGACATCAGAGGTCTGGTTAGACCCCTGATATTTCACCAAAGCCCCCCAACAGAGCACACCCCCTGAGCACGCCTATGGATCAAACGAAAATGAGGGACTAATGAGGAGGAAAGAGGGGCTTTGTTTCAAATCAGGGACAGTCCCTCGAAATCAGGGACAGTTGGGAGCTATGCAAGACTGGGGCAGAGTCCATAGTAATGCACTGGAAGTGAGGATGTTGAGGGATGCTTCTGGCTTGTAGGGAAGCACTGTCTGTCAATTGAGTGGAGGATCTGGCAACTAAGAGTGCTTTTACTGTACCATAGACTAAAGCATTTAGCCCTTGCAGTGCAGATGCATCCTCACTGAAAGTGGGAATATTGTCCCAGATTCACAAAGCACTTACGCCGACGTAAAACAAGTTACGCCAACGTAAGTGCAAATGTGCGCCGTCGTATCTGTGCGCCAGACCCACAAACTAATATGCGCCTAAAAACAGGCTACACCCCGCCGACGTATCTTGCTTACGCCGGCGTAGAGTGGGCACGCATTTAGGCTGGGCGGATGGTGCTGCTCCCATTGATTAGCCATTCAAATAAGGGAAATACGGCGATTCACGAACGTGCGCGTGCCCGGCGCATGCTACGCGAAATGCGCGTAAGTTGTATGTCTGGCGTAAAGTTATTCCCCATAAACAACAGACATGCTCAGGTCTGCACCAGGGAACACAAGCCGGCGTATTGTGCGTTGGACTTGTGTCTGGCTGGGCGTACGTTATGTTCACGGCGTACGCAGTGTTCAGGCGTAGCTTAGACAGTTTTGCCGGCGTGGTTGTGAGAAGGCGCATAGGAGTGCGTCCACGTCATGGCGCATGCCCAGTTCGTAATACGTACCTGTCTGGCGCTCGGCCCATCATTTGCATGGGGTCACGCCTCATTTGCATGGGTCACGCCCACTTCCACCTACGCCGGCGTACGCCTTCGAAAACCCACGCCATGCTGGCGCAGCGTTGGGAGCACTGGCTTGCTGAATGCAATGCTTGCCTCTCTGCGCTGCGTTGGCGTAGCATACGGTGGTTACTCTACGACGGCGTAATGTGCGCCTTGCTCTCTGTGAATCTGGGCCTTAGACTTTAAATTACAGGGGTAGGCTTAAAGTGGGCCTGCGTTCAGAAAATAAATATTTGCTATTTTATAGGAAACGGACAGAAATGTTAATTGTTCTAGTGTCCCAAAAAGTCAAAATGTTGTCTTAAATTCTTGCTGAAAAATAGCAGTGCAGTTTCTGGTATGTGAAGGTGCCTTGCCATTCCTGTGTCTACAGCCTGGTGCCTTTTAAAATAAGCCTGTTGTGTAAAATGCACACGTTACTGTAATACTTTTAGGATATCCTTATCTTGTTAGAGGAATTTTGTATTCCACTGGAGAAAAGACTTTTGAGCAATGACGCTTCACAAGCTTAAAATGCAGACACCACATCATTTGGCAGTCAAAACCAAAGCTGCATCCCTCTTACGGGCTTATGTTCCTTGTTTGGAAAGGTGCAATATTGCTAGCGACTGCCAGAAAGGATCCTGGCAAGACAATACACCTGCATTGGAGGTAAACATTTCTGATCGAAGCGATGGGATTTAGAGAGTGCTTTTTTTACTTTCTTGGAGGCATGAGTGTTAGGCTTAACGGTTAGGACAGGTTAGGGTTAGGTTTACAGGTTAAGGGTTAGGATTTAGAAGTTGGGGTTAGAGTTAGGTTTAAAGGTTAGGATTTAAGACTTGGGGTTGGGGTCAGGGTTAGGACAGGTCAGGGTTATGTTTAAAGAGTTGAGGGTTAGGATTTAGAAGTTGGGGTTAAAGGTTAAGATTTAAGACTTGGGGTTGGGGTCAGGGTTCGGACAGGTCAGGGTTATGTTTAAAGGGTTAGGATTTAGAAGTTGGGTTAGGTTTAAAGGTTAAGATTTATAACTTGGGGTTGGGGTCAGGGTTAGGACAGGTCAAGGTTAGGTTTAAAGGTTAAGGGTTAGGATTTAGAAGTTAGGGTTAGGTTTAAAGGTCAAGATTTAAGACTTGGGGTTGGGGTCAGGGTTAGGACAGGTTAGGGTTAGGTTTATAAATGGTTAAGGGTTAGGATTTAGAAGTTGAGGTTAAGGTTAGGTTTAAAGGTTAAGATTTAAGACTTGGGGTCAGGGTTAGGACAGGTCAGGGTTAGGTTTAAAGGTTAAGGGTTAGGATTTAGAAGTTGGGGTTAGGGTAAGGTTTAAAGATTAAGATTTAAGACTTGGAGTTGGGGTCAGGGTTTGTACAGGTCAGGGTTAGGTTTAAAAGGTTAAGGGTTAGGATTTAGAAGTTAAGGTTAGGTTTAAAGGTTAAGACTTTGGGTTGGGGTCAGGGTTAGGACAGGTTAGGGTTAGGTTAAGGGTTAGGATTTAGAAGTTGGGGTTAGGACAGGTCAGGGTTACGTTTAAAGATTAGGATTTAAGACTTGGGGTTGGGGTCACTATTAGGACAGGAAAGGGTTAGGTTTAAAGGTTAGGGTTTGGGGTTAGGGTTAGAGGGCTGAGTGTACCTTCTGACTGAATATTACATCATGATTAATTGCCATGCCTACAGTTGAGTTTCCATCATTGCCACCTTAGAGGACAACTGTCTGTACAAGGGATATATTTATACACTGTGCCCAGCAGAGGTAAATGCAATTGGGCAGTTTTGGGTACTGGTTGTGCGGTAACAGGTAGGTCCTCAATCAGTAGTTGGGAAGTATAAGAAAAGTTTGCTTCCCTTGGATATTTGCACACAGGTGGTTTTCAGTCAGCCAGAGTTCCTTCCCACTAGGTAAACTACAACATTTTGGTTGACCACGTATCCACAAATACTATTATTTTGCACAAAGAGCCCAACTGATGTACTGGCATACTAGTCTAGTGGGTATCCCTGTAGGCATATACATGTGCTTTGATAGTTATTAATAAATTAATAAGCTCCTTTGGATCTTTTCAATTTAACGCCATAACAATACATTCCCTGAAACTGTAGGACTCAGTCAAACCTGTCCCTGCACTCACCTTTGCAAATGATCCTGGGTAACCTCTTGTCCTACTCAGGGCTCGTTGATCCATGCCATGGCTTCCGCCACATTGAAACTTTAGTGACTGCCTCTGGGCTAAAATCCTATGACACTTCTCAAAAAACAAAAATCGCATGTTCCCCCCCCCCCCAAAAAAAATTGTATGCACAGATGTGTAGGTTCCTTTTCCTGCTACCGTGTTTCCCGAAAATAAGACCTACCCCAAAAATAAGACCTACCGTTATTTTCCAGGAGAGCTGCAATATAAGCCCTACCCCGAAAATAAGCCCTAGTTTAAAATGCTTGTAAAATCCTATAATCCACTCTATTACAGTATTATATATATAATGTACAATGTGTGTGTTTCTGTAATATAATTGTGAGGAAGAGAGCTCCGGCGGGTCACAAAAGCGCAGAGCGGTGCCATAACGAACGTATTTGGTACAATTATATTACAGAAACACACACATTGTACATTATATAATACTGTAATAGAGTGGATTATAGGATTTTACAAGCATTTTAACTCTGTTCACACTGGGGATTCTTATCAGGCAGGGAAAGAGAGGGGGAGAGAAGACGGCACATTACATGATAAGACCTACCCCAAAAATAAGCCCTACTTTGTCTTTTGTTGCCAAAATGAATATAAGACCCGGGCTTATTTTCGGGGAAACACGGTATCTATCTATACTATCTCTGTATATCATCAGTACAGTCAACAACTTGACTATGTAACTTCCTATGATTAAGCCCCAATTAAAGCACAACTTAACCACTTAAGGACCGCCTCCTGCATATATACGTCAGCAGAATGGCACGGCTGGGAAGATGTACGTACAGGCACGTCCTGTACCCAGCCATGGGTCGCGGGCGCGCTCCCGCGACCAGGTCTGAAGCTCCGGGACTCGCGGACCCGGTCGCCGCTGGGGTCCCGCGATCGGTCCCCGGAACTGAAGAACGGGGAGAGCTGCGTGTAAACACGGCTTCCCCGTGCTTCACTGTGGCGGCTGCATCGATCGTGTCATCCCCTTTATAGGGAGACAAAATCGATGATGTCACACCTACAGCCACACCCCCCTACAGTTGTAAACACACACTAGGTGAACCCTAACTCCTACAGCGCCCCCCTGTGGTTAACTCCCAAACTGCAACTGTCATTTCCACAATAAACAATGCATTTTAAATGCATTTTTTGCTGTGAAAATGACAATGGTCCCAGAAATGTGTCAAAATTGTCCGAAGTGTCCGCCATAATGTCGCAGTCACGAAAAAAAACGCTGATCGCCGCCATTGTTAGTAAAAAAAAAAAAAAATTAATAAAAATGCAATAAAACTATCCCCTATTTTGTAAACGCTATAAATTTTGCGCAAACCAACCGATAAACGCTTATTGCGATTTTTTTTACCAAAAGTAAGTAGAAGAATACGTATCGGCCTAAACTGAGGAAAAAAACAATTTTTTTATATATTCTTGGGGGATATTTATTATAGCAAAAAGTAAAAAAAATTCAATTTTTTTCAAAATTGACGCTCTATTTTTGTTTATGGCGCAAAAAATAAAAACCGCAGAGGTGATCAAATACCACCAAAAGAAAGCACTATGTGTGGGGAAAAAAGGACGCCAATTTTGTTTGGGAGCCATGTCGCACGACCGCGCAATTGTCAGTTAAAGCGACGCAGTGCCGAATCGCAAAAAGGGGCCTGGTCCTTTACTTGCATTTTGGTCCGGGGCTTAAGTGGTTAACTTTATCTGAGCACCACAAACTGAAAACACTATTTAATTTGTTTTTGATATTCAAAGCAAACTCCCCCATCCATCCATGTCTCCATAATTTATTTTGTTTTGAATTGTTTGTTTTAAAAACTCCCTCCTAGCCACAGCCATCTTGAATAAGGGCAGGTGATTCATGTAGGATTTACTTCCTGGCATCCATCTGCCATTAGCTCAGGCATGCAGACAGGAGGATGTTCTTAGCTGAGAAAGCCCCTACTCCAGATGAAAGGAAAACAAATACCAGGATGACTTTTGAGATGTATGACATTGATTTGGCCTTGGATACAAACCTGGAAGCAACTAAAGAATTGTAAAAAAAAAGAAGTGTAAAACAAACAAATATAATACCTTCCTATCTATTTACTTGGGCTAGCAGCATAAAAGTTCAAATTGATTGAGAGAGTTTAGGTCATTTTTAGTTTCCTATGGGGATACCCATTCAGGTAATTTCCTCTGATTTCCTGTTGTATCTCCTGGGAAGGAAGTGAAGGGAAATCTCCGCAATGAAGCACTGAAAAACAAAAGAAGCACAATGTGTGCAGCACCACGAAACAGTAAACCATGCAAATATGGCTGCCACAATGTGCATACTGTATATAATAGCCAATTATACATACAGTGGAACCTCGGATTACGAGCATAATCCGTTCCAGGAGAATGCTCGTAATCCAAAGTACTCGCATATCAAAGCGAGTTTCCCCATTGAAGTCAATGGAAACTAAAATAATTTGTTCCGCATTGACTTCAATAGGATGCAATACCGCATGCGGCCAGAGCGGGAAGGCGCCGGAGAGCCTCGGAAACGTCCGAAAAAGGCCCGAGGACACTTGGGATGACCTCGGCAAACCTCGGAAAGACTTCCTACCTGAGAATTGCCGAGGTCAGCCGTGGCCTTTCCGTGCATTTCCTAACGGCGCCAATCGGCTTTGATCTGCTCGGCTCCGGCACCCCCCACCTCAGGCCATAAGTGGTATTGCACACCGCTTTGGCCTGAATCGTCCCCCTTTTTGCGAGACAACACTCGCAAACCGAGTCCCAATTTTTTTAAATACAGCGCTCGTATTGCGAAAACGCTCGTTAACCGCGTTACTCGCAATCCGAGGTTCCACTGTATACACTTTTAAAAATATTAACTCGCATTGATAAGTGTGTTTAAACTTAAGGTGATAGGATGATTAAAGCGGTGGTTCACCCTAAATAACAAGTTTCTACCATAAAATCCAGCATACTAGCGCGAGCTACAGTATGCCTTTATTTTATTTTTTTGTGCCGTACTCACAGTTTAATCCCGTAGTTAAGTTTCAGACTCCCTTATGCCTTCGGGAAAAAAAAAAACGATGGTTTTCATGACGGATTTCCTCTCAAGCCTGCCTTGCATACACACGGTCACACAAAAGTCCGGTGAACTCTTGACTGCCATGAACGCAGAGACTACGACGAGCCGACAAAATGAAGTTCTACAGTAGGTGAACCCGATTTTGTGTCAATCTCGCTCTCTTTCTCGGCGAGATTGAGCACCTACGAGCCCCATCGCGGGAGCCAGCGCCGAGCTGGCTTGCCGCGATGGAGACAGAGCCGTCATAGAAGCGACGGGAGATCCGACTTGGATTCCCGCCAATTCTACACGTGTGCGGCGTTTGTTATGAATCCTGAGGGGGAAGTCCCCGCCGGATTTTAAATAAAAATCCGGCATGGGTCCCCCCCTCAGGAGCATACCGGGCCCTTAGGTCTGTTATGGGTTGTAAGGAGAGCCCCCCTACGCCGAAAAAAACGGCGTAGGGGGTCCCCCTACGATCCATACCAGACCCGTATCCAAAGCACGCTACCCCGGCCAGCCAGGAAGGGAGTGGGGACGAGCGAGCGCCCCCCCCCTCCTGAGCCGTACCAGGCTGCATGCCCTCAACATGGGGGGGTTGGGTGCTCTGGGGCAGGGGGGCGCACTGCGGCCCCCCCCACCTCAGAGCACCCTGTCCCCATGTTGATGAGGACAGGGCCCCTTCCCGACTACCCTGGCCGTTGGTTGTCGGGGTATGCGGGCGGGAGGCTTATCGGAATCTGGGAGCCCCCTTTAATAAGGGGGCCCCCAGATACCGGCCCCCCACCCTAAGTGAATGAGTATGGGGTACATCGTACCCCTACCCATTCACCTGCAAGAAAAGTGGTAAAAACACAAATAAACCACACAGTGTATTAAAATATTTTATTAGTCTGCTCCGGAGGCCGCCCCCTGTCTTCTTTATTAGCTCTTTTACCAGGGGGGGCTTCTTCTTTGACGTCTTCGGGTGGGTGGGGGCCGCCGTCTGGTTCTCTTCCACCGCCGGGGGGGGTGGCTTTTAAAAAAGCCCCCACCCCCCCGGCGGGTTTCCTCCGGCGTCTTCGGCGGGGCTCTTCTTCTTCCGCTATCCCGACGGGTCTTCTCCGCTATCCGGGGGGTCTCGCCGCTCTCCGCTGTTGACTCGTCGCACCCCGGTTCTTCGTCTCGCAGTCCGGTCCCTTCTTCCGTGCTGTACGTCTTCTTCCGCGCTGTGACGTCATGTTCTTCACTTCTCTTCTTCTCCCGATGTTGACTCGCCGGTCCTCCTCGCTGAAATGACGGATGCGCGCCTTGCATCGGACCTATATAGGCCTCACAGTCCCATCATGCTCTGTACCTACCCATGTGATACCCATGTGGTAGGTATCACATGGGTAGGTACAGAGCATGATGGGACTGTGAGGCCTATATAGGTCCGATGCAAGGCGCGCATCCGTCATTTCAGCGAGGAGGACCGGCGAGTCAACATCGGGAGAAGAAGAGAAGTGAAGAACATGACGTCACAGCGCGGAAGAAGAACTCACAGCACGGAAGAAGACGTACAACACGGAAGAAGGGACCGGACAGCGATACGAAGAACCGGGGTGCGCCGAGTCAACAACGGAGAGCGGCGAAGACAGAAGGAGAACCCCGGAGAGTTGAGAAGACCCGTCGGGATAGCGGAAGAAGAAGAGCCCCGCCGAAGACGCCGGAGGAAACCCGCCGGGGGGGTGGGGGCTTTTTTAAAAGCCACCCCCCCCGGCGGTGGAAGAGAACCAGACGGCGGCCCCCACCCACCCGAAGACGTCAAAGAAGAAGCCCCCCCTGGTAAAAGAGCTAATAAAGAAGACAGGGGGCGGCCTCCGGAGCAGACTAATAAAATATTTTAATACACTGTGTGGTTTATTTGTGTTTTTACCACTTTTCTTGCAGGTGAATGGGTAGGGGTACGATGTACCCCATACTCATTCACTTAGGGTGGGGGGCCGGTATCTGGGGGCCCCCTTATTAAAGGGGGCTCCCAGATTCCGATAAGCCTCCCGCCCGCATACCCCGACAACCAACGGCCAGGGTTGTCGGGAAGGGGCCCTGTCCTCATCAACATGGGGACAGGGTGCTCTGAGGTGGGGGGGCCACAGTGCGCCCCCCTGCCCCAGAGCACCCAACCCCCCCATGTTGAGGGCATGCAGCCTGGTACGGCTCAGGAGGGGGGGGGCGCTCGCTCGTCCCCACTCCCTTCCTGGCTGGCCGGGTAGCGTGCTTTGGATACGGGTCTGGTATGGATTGTAGGGGGACCCCCTACGCCGTTTTTTTCGGCGTAGGGGGGCTCTCCTTACAACCCATAACAGACCTAAGGGCCCGGTATGCTCCTGAGGGGGGACCCATGCCGGATTTTTATTTAAAATCCGGCGGGGACTTCCCCCTCAGGATTCATAACAAACGCCGCACACGTGTAGAATTGGCGGGAATCCAAGTCGGATCTCCCGTCGCTTCTATGACACGCTTGCTGGGATGTGCTGTCACTATTCCAGTGAGTGTGAGATGTCGGCGAGATCTCGGCACCCTGTCGCCGAGTATCAGCGCGACGCTGTCGTGCTAAAAGCACAATATCACAAACACCTACTGTATGTTTACGAGCATGCGTCAAATTGTTTCCGAGCATGCATATTTTTTTTTCCCGTCGGAAAAGCATACAGACGAACGAGATCCTGCTCTTTTTATTTTTTTTCTGGCAGTTTTCTGTGCGGAAAAAGTCAGATGGAGCATACACACGGTCGGGACTCCCAACGAAAAGCTCTCATCGCAGTTTTTCCAACGGGAAAACCGGTCGTGTGTACGGGGCATCACAGACAGCTAAAAAAAGATCTGCCAAATGGTGTTGGATCAGAAATTATGCAGGCACCAACAGATTGGAGATCAATAAGTCACAGCTATAGGAACCTTTGGAGGAACCCTAGTGTTCAATGGAGCCCCGGTTGAGAAACACTGCCTTAGACTCACATGGACTTGTTTGTGCATAAAGTAAGCTCAAACAGAATCAGGAAAAGGTATAACTGAGACACCTGTGTGCAAATCTTCTATTACAACCAGCAGTTCAGGAGCTCATAGGGACATTGAGCATGTGTCTTCATATGTCTATGTTCATGCCAAAACAAGCTGTTTCAGAGTGAATGAATTATTAACACATTAGTTCTTACTGATATAACATATAGCAGGGGTGGCCAACCAGTGGCCCGGGGGCCACATGTGGCCCGCGGAGACCTCTGATGTGGCCCGCGACCTCCTGCTTTGCAATGGTGGTTTGGCAAGCCCAGATCGCAGGTTGCCGACCTGCCATACCACAGCATCAGTGTTGTGAATGAAGCTGGTAGTAGTGGAAGAAAGCAGCTGCGAAGCCCCATAAGCCGATGCTTCCTCTACAGCACCGGCTTTTGCACAGGCGGAGTCTATGGCAAAGTTCCGCTAACCCGCAGGATAGACACCGGTGCACTACGCTGCACCCGCAGTGTGGGTAAACCACAGAACATCAGTGTGAAAGCAGTCTTAGGCCCCTTTCACACGATCAGCCCGACCAAATGGGACCCTCAATTCATCTCTATAGAGCGACAGATGCCTACCTCCAACCTGAAAAACAGAATGGAGTTCGTCCCCTTCCATCAGGGCGGATCGGAGGGCCTATAGAGTAGCCGTGACTTGTCATCCACCCACTCCGCTCATTGTGGCCTCCGAATGGTTATCAAGTTGCTTAAGTGGCCCTCACTCTTCAAAAGGTTGGGCACCCCTGACCTATAGGTTGGTCCATACCTCACTGTGGCTTAGATATAAATGCCTCCTCCCATGCAGAGCATGCAAAACCAAAATGGTAAATTTGGAAGAGGACCCTTGAAGGTGTAAGCATGCAACCTTGCATGTTCATGTAATCTAAAGACTATTGCTGATCTAGGCATTACTAGTACCACATCCATAAACAAAATAAACAAGGAGAAAATCAAATAAATGGGACTTTTCTGGTGCCAACCAATATGCAGTATATAATAAATATAAAACATAAAGAAAATAGCCATATAAAAGAGATTATAGGCTTCACAATAGTTTATTGTATCCGAAAGCAAGTGCAAATTTTACAACAATTTTTCCAATGTTGTACCTTCATTAAATGTCACCATATTGCTACACATAGATGCTCCTCTCTTCTTTTTTATACTTTTTTTTTTTTTGACGTCGTCTTATATTAAAGCGGGAGTTCACCCGAAAAACAATTTTTAACATTAGATTGAGGCTCATTTTGTCAAGGGGAATCGGGTGTTTTTTTTTAAATCGAAGCAGTACTTACCGTTTTAGAGATAGATCTTCTCCGCCGCTTCCGGGTATGGGCTGCAGGACTGGGCGTTCCTATTTGATTGACAGGCTTCCGACGGTCGCATACATCGCGTCACGAGTAGCCGAAAGAAGCCGAACGTCGGCTACTTTCGGAAAATCGTGACGCGATGTATGCGACCGTCGGAAGCCTGTCGGAAGCCTGTCAATTAAATAGGAACGCCCAGTAGGCAGCCCATACCCGGAAGCGGCGGAGAAGATCGCTCTCTAAAACGGTAAGTACTGCTTCGATTAAAAAAAAAACACCCGATTCCCCTTGACAAAATGAGCATCAATCTAATGTTAAAAATTAAGTTTTTGGGTGAACCTCCACTTTAAGACATTGCTTGTATATCAAGGCAAAAAAAAAAAAAAAAATTAGCTTGTCTTGCAAAACGCTCTCAAACCAAGTTACTCTCAAACCAAGGTTTTACTGTATACAATTGTTTCACGACCACAATAATAACTCATGCAAACATCCCAGGATTACAAGCAAGGTAGCAACCATAGAATGATATAACATCTCATGATGTGATGTTGCAGTCCATGGGTGAACATAAAAGTCCTCAATTCGGAACACGTTTCGCAGACAACCCTGCTTCTTCAGGAGGGTGTGGTTCTTTAGTAAACATTCATTTGTATGTATGCTTTAGATCTGCTGACTGCACATTCAAAGGACATAGGGATCCAAAGGCTGAGCCCACCTCCACCAAAAAAAAAGATGGCAGTGGGGGATACTTACCGCTGGTCCACAAAAGAGTATAAAAGCTTGTGTAACCAAAGTTTACTAAAGTGCCTGAAAGAGCAAGTTTTCCTGTGAAATACGTTGGAGCTTTGGGACTATGTTATATTACCTGGATTGCAGCATCGCATCATGCGTGTTAGGTGTCCCCCACTGTCAACTTTTCTTTTTGTAGAGATGGACTTAGGGTCCTTTCACACGTGCGGACCGTTTTTTAGATCAGTTTTTTATCATCAGTTGATTCGTTTTTTCATCCGTTTTACATACGTTGTCATCCGTTTTCCATCCGTTTTTCCATCCGTTTTTCCATCCGTTTTTCCATCCGTTTTTCCATCCGTTTTTCCATCTGTTTTTCCATCTGTTTTTCCATCTGTTTTTCCATCTGTTTTTCCATCTGTTTTTCCATCTGTTTTTCCATCTGTTTTTTTTTTTGTTAGAACTTTATTTTTATTACATATTTTGATGAAAAACGGATGTTAGCGGATCGGATGTTAAACGGATCGTCCGCTAACATCCGTTTTTCATCCGTTGCGTTTTTTTGACGGAAGAAAAAGGACCCTAAGCATTTGGATCCCCATGTCCTGGATGCACAGTCAGCAGATGTAAAGTATATGTAACCAAGGTTTACTAAAACACCACTGTCTCCTGAAGAAGCAGGGTTGTCTACGAAACCTGTTGAAGATTGAAAGCACTATGCTATCTTCACCTCTGGATTGCAACATCACATCATGAGATGTTATATCATTCTGTGGTTGTAATTTTGGGGTGTTTGAATGAGTTATTATTCTAATCATGATACACTTGTATCTGTTGTAAAGTTAAAATAATATGGTTTGGGGCAAACCCGATTTATATGCCCATAGTTATATGTTTTTAATTAATCTTTTACTAACTGTGCACTGGCTTCTGGTTACAATAAACAATGCAAAGCCTAAAAACTTTTTTACCTTGGCTTTTTTCTGTATGTTTAATATTTATTATATACAACGGGTAGAATAAGTTTCGAACACATCACCATTTTTCTAGGTAAATATATTTATAAGAGTCCGTTTACACTGGGGCGGCACGACTTCGGGGGCGACTCTGCAAGTCGTCCTGAGGCTGACTTCAGAGGCGATTTGCATAACGACTTCTGTTTGGAAGTCAATGCAGGTCGCCCCGAGCCGCCCCCGAAGTCGTACAGGAACCTTTTTCTAAGTCGGAGCGACTTGCGTCGCTCCTATTAGAACGGTTTCATTGCATTGAATGGGACGCGACACGTCAGGCGGCTGAGCCGCCTGTCGTGTCGCCCCAGTGTGAACCGGGTCTAAAGGTGCTATTAACATGACATTTTCACCACATGTCAGTAACAACCCATGCATACAAAGAAACCAAAACAAATAAATTCAAAAATTATGTTATGTGTAATAAAATGGAATGACACAGGGAAAATGTTTTGAAAACATGAAGAAAGGGACGATCAAAAAGACATGGAAAGCCAAGACACCAGCTGAAATCTATCAGTAAATAGAAAGCAATCCTGCCCCTTGTCAGTGCAAATTAAAAAGGTGTCTTATTACCAAGGTGTCACGCAAGAAACATTTTATGATGGGTAAAAGCAAAGAGTTCTCTCAAGACCTTGGCAACCTTATGCCCTGTACACCGGTTTTCCCATGGAATAAACTCTGATGGTTTTTCTGACGAGTTCCGACGGAATTCCACTCAAGCTGTCTTGCATACACACAGTCACACTAAAATCCAACCGTCAAGAACGCGGTGAAGTAAAACACTACGTCGAGCCAAGAAAATGAAGTTCTATGCTTCCGACCATGCGTCAAATTGTTTCCGAGCATGCATGGTTTTTAGTCCGTCGGAATTGCATCACCCCAAAAACACCCCCCATACCAACAGTGAGGTTTGGAGGAGGGAACATTATGGTGTGGGGCTGTTTTTCAGCATACGGCACTGGCAAACTTCATATCATTGAAGGAAGGATGAATTGAAAAATGTACCAAGACATTCTTTATAAAAATCTGCCGCCATCTACCAGGATGATGAAGATGAAACGAGGGAGGACATTTCATCAAGACAATCCCAATCACAAAGCCAAGGAAACTCTCTATTGGCTTCAAAGAGAAAATAAAGGTGCTAGAATGGCCCAGCAAATCACATGACTTGAATCCAATAGAAAATCTATGAAAAGATCAGAGTTTATAGGAGAGGCCCACGGAACCATCAAGTTTTGAAGATTTTACATTTGTGTGGAAGAATGGGCCAAAATCACACCTGAGCAATGCATGCCACTAGTTTCTCCATTCATGAGCCTGCGTCTTAAAGCTGTCATTGCCAACAAAAGATTTTGAAGTATTAAACTAATTTCAGTTAGCATGTTCAATACTTTTTGACTGTGTGGTTCCATTTTATTACACATAACTTAAAGTGGTTATTAAACTTTGTGTTTTTTCACCTTAATGCATCCTATGCATTAAGGTGAAAAAACACCTTGCACTCTACGCCCCCCCCGTGCCCCCGTTTTACTTACCTGAGCCCCGAACTACCGTGGGCTCGTTCCCGCGTCGCTTTCCAAGCGGCTCGTTGGCTGTTCATTGGTTAGATTGATAACAGCGCAGCCATTGGCTCCCGCTGCTGTCAATCAAATCAATGACGCTGCACATCGGGGGGCGGAGCCGAGTCATACACTTGGCGGCTATGGCCACCGAGTGTATCACATGGGAGCGCGCCCTCAAGGTAACCCCCTCGGGAGAACGCTTCCCAGAGGGGGGTTAGCTCTTGCGGGGAGGAGCTACAAGAGCCACCGTGGGACCCCAGAAGACAAGGATCGAGGCCACTCTGTGCAAAACGAACTGCACAATGGAGGGAAGTATGAATTTTTTTTTTTTTTTTTAAATGAACCCATACAACCCCTTTAAAGCGGGGGTTCACCCGAAAAAAAATTTTAACATTAGATTGAGGCTAATTGTGGGAAGCAGAATCGGGTGTATTTTTTAAAATCAATGCAGTACTTACCGTTTTAGAGATAGATGTTCTCCGCGGCTTCCGGGTATGATCTTCGGGACTGGGTGTTCCTATTTGATTGACAGGCTTCCGACCGTCGCATACATCGCGTCACGCGTTGCCGAAAGAAGCCGAACGTCGGTGCGGCTCTATACGGCGCCTGCGCACCAACGTTCGGCTACTTTCGGCAACTCGTGACGCGCTGTATGCGACGGTCGGAAGCCGGTCGGAAGCCTGTCAATCAAATAGGAACGCCCAGGCCCACAGTCCATACCCGGAAGCCGCGGAGAAGATCTCTCTCTGTGTACTGCATTGATTTAAAAAAAAACACCCGATTGTGCTTCCCACAATTAGCCTCAATCTAATGTTAAAAATGTGTTTTTTGGGTGAACCCCCGCTTTAATTTCTGAATGTATTTGTTTTGATGTCTTTGTATGTATGGATTGCATGGGTTGTTACCGACGGTGAACATTTCATGTTAATAGCGCCTTTAGAAATGTTTTTACCTGGAAAAATAGTGATGTTTTCAATACTTATGGTGCTTATGGTACACACCATCAAGCTTTTGCCCGGCCAAATCACATCGGAATTCCATCGGAAAAATATAGAGCATGTTCTATATCTAAAGTCTAAAGGAATTAAAAAAACTCAGATGGGGCTACACACGATCGGAAAATCCGATGAAAAAAGTCCATCTGACTTTTTCCATCGGAAATTACGATCGTGTGTACGGAGCATTAGTCTGCCCGCTGTATATAAATTACCACCTGAAAAGTCCCATTAATTTGGTTTTCTCCTTGTAGTGACCCGGCAATTACTGCCATAATCGTATTGAAGGAGATGGTAGAGAGATGAACTGCTATGCTAGGTCTGAGAACTTTGTAATTTGACTGTGAAAAATGATCAAAGCTTAAAGAAAAAAAGAATGAAGATTATTATCCTGCCGATTGGGCGGATACGTAGAATTTGTTCATGCGGATCAGCTAAAAGAACAATAGGCCAGGTGTGAAATCTGAATTCCAGGCAGATATTAAAAAAAGACAGTTAATCAAGTCATGTTGGATTAAAAAGCATAGATGCATTGGAAATACTGGTAATGAAAGTATCTGAAACCCATCTTTATGTTTATTTCTTATGATCCCATGCACACCAATGATCTCAGACTGAGAAAGGGAGTGCCAGCTCTGGCGAGCCAGTCAGGCTCTATAGCAGTGATGGTGAACCTTGGCACCCCAGATGTTTTCAAACTACATTTCCCATGATGCCCAACTACAGCGCAGAGTGCATGAGCATTGTGGGAAATGTAGTTTTAAAACATCTGGGGTGCCAAGGTTCGCCATCACTGCCCTAAAGCATTGCATATGGCCAATAGTCAAACATGGAGCTTGGAGAAGAGAGGACATTGGATGACATTCTCATGCTGCTTCTTCATTGTCCAGTCAGAAGACCCGATGACAGGGATGTGTCCAAGCTGTAGCATTTTACCATAAAAACGGAAAAGTGAGGTCCACCACCTACCTAAATAGTGCAACAATAATGGGCGAATCACAAGACTGACTGAACAGAGTTGCTTCTGTCAGGCACAACAAAACATATACAGTGAAATCTCGGATTACGAGCATAATCCGTTCCAGGAGAATGCTCGTAATCCAAAGTATTCGCATATCAAAGTGAGTTTCCCCATTAGAGTCAATGGAAACGAAAATAATTTGTTCCGCATTGACTTCAATGGCATGCAATACCGGATGCGGCCAGAAGAGGGGCGCCGAAGAGCCTCAGAAACAGCCGGAAAGGCCAGAGGACAGCTCGGCTGACCTCGGCAAACCTCGGAAGGGCTCAGGAACTTAGTATTTCTGAGCCTTTCCAAACGGCTCAGAATGGGCCAATCGGCTACAATCGGCTCGGCTCAGCTCCGGCACCCCCCACCTCATGCCAAACGCGGTACTGCACGCCGCTTTGACCTGAATCCTGCTCCTTTTGCGAGACAGTGCTAGTATTGTTAGTTCCTCAAAAATGGCTTGTTTTTGCTGAAATGTCTCAGTAGTTTTAAATGTTTGTTTGGTACCCTCATAAGTTATTTTCCGTGTTCATTTTGGGCTGGCACTAGATTTTAACGCCGTACTTTATTCCTTCTTATAATACAGCAAGAGGCAGCTTTCCCTCCAAGACAATCTGCAGCACATGCTGTCCCCCCCTCAAATCACCATCGCCCCCAGTGTACAGCGAAGGCCGGAAACGCAGCCCCCTCCCCTTCACAGGGGCAAATCCCAACAGCTGACGGTGCAGGCCGCCCATAAACCCCGGCCAAGCAGCGGTAACCTCCTGCAGAGCCCAGAACCAACGTATGGAGCTGCCAGACTGAGGCAGCAGTCAGTGGAGAAAGATGGTGGAGGGCTTAAACCCAGTATAACCAAGCAGGTACCATCAACGTTTTCCACAGTCTACTACTACTGTCTGTTTGTTTGGTTAGGCTGTGCATAATCTTTGGCTTTCCTCCTTCAGCATTCACACACGCAGTCCACACTGAATCCAGTCACTCCTGCCTCGGAACGCACAGTTGCCTGGGTGTCTAATATGCCTCATCTCTCCGCCGACATTGAAAGCTCTCACATAGAACGAGAGGAGTACAAACTTAAAGAGTACTCAAAGTCCATGGATGAGAGTCGCCTTGAGAGGGTAAGTACGGCTATCCTCTACACAATACTATTCAGACTTCTTCTGCCACCCTCTCCTTTTCCTTCTCCACCATCCTACCGTACTTCTCTTCCACCCTCCTGTCCTGTCCTGCTTCTACCATACTGCCCTGCCCCTTTCCCATCATCCCGGCCAGCGTCTTTTCCAGTATACTGCCTTGTTCTTTTTCCACCATCACGCCTCTCTTCCACCATCCATTCACACCCCCTTTCCACCATCCTGGCTAACGTCTTTTCCAGTATACTGCCTTGTTCTTTTCCCACCATCACGCCTCTCTTCCACCATCCATTCACACCCCCTTTCCACCATCCTGGCTAACGTCTTTTCCAGTGTACTGCCTTGTTCTTTTTCCACCATCACGCCTCTCTTCCACCATCCATTCACACCCCTTTCCACCATCCTGGCCAACGTATTTTCCAGTGTACTGCCTTGTTCTTTTCCCACCATCACGCCTCTCTTCCACCATCCATTCACACCCCTTTTCCACCATCCTGGCCAACGCCTTTTCCAGTATACTGCCTTGTTCTTTTCCCACCATCACGCCTCTCTTCCACCATCCATTCACACCCCCTTTCCACCATCCTGGCCAACGCCTTTTCCAGTATACTGCCGTGTTCTTTTCCCACCATCACGCCTCTCTTCCACCATCCATTCACACCCCCTTTCCACCATCCTGGCCAACGCCTTTTCCAGTATACTGCCTTGTTCTTTTCCCACCATCACGCCTCTCTTCCACAAACCATTCACACTCCCTTTCCACCATCCTGTCCAACGTCTTTTCCAGTATACTGCCTTGTTCTTTTTCCACCATCACGCCTCTCTGCCACGATCCATTCACACTCCCTTTCCACCATCCTGGTCAATGTATTTTCCAGTATACTGCCTTGTTCTTTTTCCACCATCACGCCTCTCTTCCACTATGCATTCACACCCCTTTTCCACCATTCTGGCCAGCGCCTTTTCCAGTATACTGCTTTGTTCTTTTCCCACCATCACGCCTCTCTTCCACCATCCATTCACACTCCCTTTCCACCATCCTGGCCAGCGCCTTTTCCAGTATACTGCTTTGTTCTTTTCCCACCATCATGCCTCTCTTCCACCAGCCATTCACACCCCCTTTCCACCATCCTGGCCAGGGTCACTTTAAAGGGTAACTTCACTTTCATGGGTACTTCTTCCAATAGCTTGTCCAGCTTGTCATTATGCCATCCTGCTCTACTGTCATCCTGTCCTACTTCTTCACCATCCCAAGTTGCTTCTCCATTTTCATCCTGTTCTTTCTTCTATGCGCCTCTCCTGGCCTGCCTCCTCACAATCCTGTTCATCTCCCCTCATTAAGTCCAACTCCCTTTAATATCCCATCCAACTTCTCCTTCTCTGTTCTCCCCTGCTCTACTGTCATTCCATCCTACTTCTCCTCCAACTTCTTATGCAGCTTCTCTTATACCATCTCTCTTCTGCTTCTATCCTGGTTTGCATTTCCATGAGCCTGTTTTTGTCTTTTTTTATGAAGTCCAGTTTTAATTTTTTTTTCATGTCCAGCTTCTTCTACATGGTCGTTTCCTGGTCCACTTCTCCTCTACCATCCCGCACTGCTTCTTTTCCACCACCTATTTTTTTTCTCCTTATTTTGTTCTGCCCCTTTGGCACCATCCTCTCTTAAGCCCTGTATACCCGGCCGGGATTCTCGTCGGGGGAAAAAAAAACGTTGCTTTTCCTGACGAGATTCCTGGCAAGATTTTTTTGCCGGCCGAGTGTACACACATACGATTCAAAAGAACCGCCGTTCTTTTGAATGGCACGAACGCAGTGACATCATCGACTACGACGAGCATGCGCTTGTTACATTCGATGCCGTCGCCACCATCTTGCTTCACCCTACCTATGCCTTGGAAGCTATCGTGTATGCGTCAAAGTCATTTCGAGCATGCGCGGGTTTCCATGGAGACAGGTAAGTATACACACGCTCAGCTTTCTCGGCAGGAAAACACAACGAGAAAATAGAGAGCAGGTTCTCTATTTTTCTCGTCTAGATTGTGGGCAGTTTTCTCGACGAGAAACCTCAAAGCCTCGTACACACGCACGGTATACTCGGCAAGAAAGCTCTGCCAGCAGTTTTCTTGCTGTTTCTGGCCGAGAAAACCATGTGTGTGTACGAGGCTTTACGTCTCTTCTACAAACTCGTCTCACTGCACCTCTACTACCATGTCCTCATTTTCCTCTGCTACCTTGTCCTCCTCCTCCATCCTTTCTTACTTCTCTTCATTCACCTTTCCTCCACTGCTCATTAGACATGTGCACACTAAAATATTTTATTTCGGAATTTCGATTTTGTCCGAAAAAATTTTTTATTTAGTTACTCCCGAAATTCGTTTTTATTCATTTTGTTTCATTAAAAAATGCATTCGTCCAAAAATCCGAATTAAAGCGGTAGTTCACCCACAATCCCATGATGTTACCATCGAGACAGGCATTGTAGCGCGAGCTACAGTATGCCTGTCCCGATTTTTTTAACCCCGTACTCACCTCGTAGTCGTCCATCGTAGATTCCGGCTCCCGCGGGGAATGGGCGTGCCTATGGAGAGGGAGGATGATTGACGGCCGGCCCTGGCACGTCACTCTCCCCGAAGACAGCCGGAGTAGGTCTCGGCTCTTCACGGCGCGTGCGCACAGGCTATGCGCACGCGTCGTGAAGACCAAGCCTATTTCGGCTATTTCCGGAGAAGCGTGACGCGCCAGAGCCGGCCGTCAATCATCCTCCGTCTCCAGAGGCACGCCCATTCCCCGGTATCTTCGATGGACGACTACAAGGTGAGTATGGGGGGAAAAAATTCGGGACAGGCATACTGTAGCTCGCGCTACAGTGCCTGATTTAAAGGTAAAAGAAAAATTTTTTTTTTTTTTTACTGTCGATAGGGTGAACCCCCGCTTTAAGTAAGGTCGAATCTGTCGTTGAGGGCTTATGGTGTCCGTCGAATGTTCTAAGAAGATTCGACGAAGCAGCTAAACTGTAAGGTCAAATGCTCCGCCCACAAGCTATAGTAGAATTCCAATGTTGTATGACTAGTAATAATTATATTTATGAATTATTATTACTAGTTAACCAACAATAGAATTCTTCTATAGCCTATGGGTCTAGCATTTGACCATAAATGTCCGCTCTTGGCGATCGTATGTTTTTAGCTGCTTCGTCAAATCTTAATGTCTCTATTATGTCAAATCTTTTCTCTCTATGTCAAATCTTTTCTTTCTATAATGTTTAATCTTTTCTCTCTATGTCGAATCTTTTCTCTCTATGTCTAATCTTTTCTCTCTATGTCAAATCTTTTCTTTCTATAATGTTTAATCTTTTCTCTCTATGTCGAATCTTTTCTCTCTATGCCTAATCTTTTCTCTCTATATCGAACCTTCATGTCTCTATAATATCGAATCTTTTCTCTCTATATCGAACCTTCATGTCTCTATAATGTTGAATCTTTTCTCTCTAAATCGAACCTTCATGTCTCTATAATGTCGGATCATTTCTTTCTATGTCAAATCTTTTCTTTCTATAATGTCTAATCTTTTCTCTCTATGTCAAATCTTTTCTTTCTATAATGTCTAATCTTTTCTCTCTATGTAGAATCTTTTCTCTCTATATCGAACCTTCATGTCTCTATAATGTTGAATCTTTTCTCTCTATGTCGAATAATCTTGGACTAATAGAGTTAGATTAGGCACATTCGACCTCAGGTTCGATAGACACAGATCGCTATTGTCACCGTCATGTTGAATCTTCTATCTATATTGAACTGTTGTCACAACTAAATAAAAAAAAAGCATTTTTTTATATCGGATTTCGGATTCTGCGCGCTCGTTGTTAAAACGAACGTGAAAATCCCCCAATTTCCAACGAAAATGCATTCGGGCAAAAACAAATGCTCATCCAACTTCTTCTGCATCATCCTATTATGGTTCCACATCATCCATTTATGGCCCCCGTCATCCCTTTTTTACTTCTCCCTTATCATTTTGTACTACTGCTCTTCCTCCATTTTATTCTGCTTGTTTTTTAGCATTCTGTTCTACCACTGTTCTGTCTTCGCTTACAAAATTTACATCATTTTTAATCACTTCCACAATCCCAACTTGCTTTGCTGGCATTTCCAGCACCCTGTCAGGCTTTTCCTTTACCATTCTGTCTTGCTTCTCTGCTATTGTCCCTTTTCCCTTCTCTCTTAAAATTCTGTCCTGCTTCTGTATTATCCTATTCTGCTTCTCCCCCACTATCCCAGCTACTCCTACACCTACTGCTTGTCTTTCTTTTCTTTTGTTGTCCTCTCCTACTTTTCTTTCCACAATCTCTTATTACTTCTCCATTATAGTGGCATGCATCTAGGTTAGGGGTCTCAAACTGGCGGCCCTCCAGCTGTTGCAAAACTACAAGTCCCATGAGGCATTGCAAGACTGACAGTTACAAGCATGACTTCCACAAGCAGAGGTATGATGGGTAGGGTGACCACGTGTCCCGGATTGCCCGGGACAGTCTCGTATTTTGCAGGTCTGTCCCGTGTCCTGGGCACCTTCATTCCAGGACAATACTGTGTCCCGGAATGACTGATACAGCCACCTGATGAGCCAACGATGGAAACATGCTTGTTTCCCAGCCCAGGGAGTTCGCCCGCCAAATGCCCTGCAATGCACTGCGCCCAACCAGGACGCAGTAAAAGCTGGTCGTTAAGGAGCGGGGCTGGGAAGCACGGGGTCCCCCTAGTCCATTCCAGGCCCTTTGGGTCTTTTGGGGGCTTCCAGATTCTGATAACCCCCCTGCCTGCATGCAACCACACCACCAGCCAGGATAAGATAGGGATGGGGGTTAGAGACCGAGGGGTCTGGTATGGACACTACGTTTTTTATTTTTCAATAGCCGGGTGCCAGCAATTGCAATCGTAAGTCAATTTAAATGTGATTTGACTTTTTTTTTTTATTTAATTTTTGCTGCAGCATGTTACACATGCGCCACTTTACAGGCAGACTAAGGGGACCCTCCAGGCACTATATTTAGAGGAATTGTTCATTTTTATTGTTGCACTTTAAACATAATTATAATCACTGCTCCTGAGTCCCGAAAAGGCTATCATTTTAAAAAACATTTTTTGCATTGATACATGTCCCCCAAGGCAGTACCCGGACCCCCTTACCCCTATTATGGCCAATTACTTGCATATAAGCTTTTAAAATTGGCACATATTTGTGAAAGAGGTGGGTGTCCCTGAAGGGCAGTTTGGAATTGTGGTCACCCTAGATGGAGGGCCGCCAGTTTGAGACCCCTGATCTAGGTTATCCTGTCCTGTATCTCCACCAGCTTGTCCTGTTCCTCAAAGTTTTTCAACTCCTTCCTTTCTGTCCGCTCACTCAATGATGTCACAATTGTTCTTGTTCTCTTCTCTTTCTCAGTATCTGTTCTTACTGCTCCACTTCCAGTGCCGATCCTGACCTCCCTGGGGCCCTAAGCAAAATTACATGTCACATTAAAGTTGAGAAGTGGGGGGGCTGCCGAAAATGGCATGTCACATTAAAGTTGAGAAGAGCGGGGGGAGGGGGGTGGGCGGAGGCTTTGCTGCCGACAGTGACATGTCACATTAAGGATTCAAGAGTTGAGAAGCGGGGGGAGGGGTGTTCTGCTGTCGGAAATGACATCTTACATTAAAGTGAGAAGCAGGGGGTGCTGAATTCTTACCTCTTCTCCCATGCAGCCAGCGAGTTGAGAAGCAGGGTGAGGTGCCAAAAATTACTTCTCACCAGGCGGGCCTCTAGTAATTTGGGGGGCCCGCCGCCGCTTTGCGGGGGCCTTAAGCGGCTTGCATAGTGAGCCTATAGGGTGGATCGCCCCTGTCCACTTCCTTCAACTCTCTTGTCTCTTTCCTTTCATCTTTCCTCCTCTCTCTCCTCTTCCCTTTCTCGCTGGTCCTCTAGGTAAAGGAGTATGAGGAGGAGATCTACACTCTGAAGGAACGGCTCGTCATGTCCACCAAGAAACTAGAGGAGTACGAGCGACGCCTTTTTAGCCAGGAAGAACAAACGAATAAAATGCTGCAGCAATATCAGTGTCGGCTAGAGCAGAGTGAGAAGCGACTCCGGATGCAGCAGGCAGAGAAGGATTCGCAGATCAAGAGCATCTTAAACAGGTTAGAAATGGTAAATACTCTATTATTTACTTCTGGGGACTGGGGGGGAGGCGGGAACGTGGGATCCTCTGGAACAGGGATCCCCTGTAAAGGACACATTATTCAGAGAAAGCTCAATATATGACTGCCAAATATGAACATATTGTAGGGCCTTATTCATTTGATAATTCCAGTCACCCCCCTCACCCTTTTTGTTGAGTAGCACCATCATCACTCATCATCTTCAAATTTGTGGCTCCAAAAAATGCATTAACCAAACTTAAAAAAAAATTTTAATGCATTAAAGGGACATAGCCTGGGTTTATGGTATTCATTGTACTCAATGAACCCTTATGTCTGTATATTTTTCTAAATATCCCTGAAAATAGGTGCTAACTGTAGTTCTTAGCTTAATTGGTCCAGTGCTGTCATATAGGGGCAGACAGGGAGACCTCAGCCCTGTAAAAGCTCTGACTAATTTAACTGGGAGCTTACACAGGTCTTCTTCTACTTGAGCTTACACAGGTCTTCTTCTACTTGCTCTTAGCAGTTGAACAGAGGGATGGGAAATGAAAAAGCAAATAATGTGCAGCTGGAAGAAGGGAGAATGAAAACAAACACAGTGGGGGTTATTTACGAAAGCTTGCTAAGAAACATGTGTGGAAGCATTGACCTTCCAGGGTCGCGCACGTCGCCGTGTCATCATCGCGGCCACGTCACCGCGTATCCTGTCCGCGGGGAATTTGGTCTGATGGTGTGTACAGCCATCAGACCAAATGATCCCAGCGGACATGTCCGATGAAAACGCTCCGCGGACCGTTTTTATCGGACAGGTCCTGTCGTGTGTACGAGGCCTAAGGTGAACAGTAAGGTTTGGGGTTGAGGTAAGTTAGTTTCATAAATTGTGATCATTTTATTTATCGGGTTATAACATCATTTCTTGTGTAAAAATTCTTACCGTCAAGCTCATATGCACTCACATGTACCACAGCTATAAATTCTCACTACAAATGACATAATGCACTAAAATATGCTCAGTACGTTACCCATTAGACTGGATATGTCTGCTTCTGACCTTCAAAACCCATTATGGAGAGGACACTTGATATTAGCCTTCATAAAGACATTTTACCGAAATTTCTGTTTCATTTAGCGAGAGAGAGAGAGAGAAGATCAGACTTTGAACGTCCCAGCTGCCCTTTATATAGTTTATTTTCGTCAGTATGACCAACAAAAGGCTAAAGTTGGTTTCTAAACTTTGTGAGACCTTTTTCCACTTGTTTCTGTTGGCTTTGTGAATTTAAAAGGTTTTGTTATCTAACACCTCTGGACCACCAAGGTGTTATTACTTTCTAACATAAATAACCTTGTAATTAGCTGGCCATGGGCCTAATTTGTAAAAAATAAAGTTCAATGTGAGCAGGGGCGTTGCTAGGTGGCAAAAAGACCAGGGGCTTCAGCCCGAAGTCCAGTGACCTGCCTGACCTACACACACTGACCAGTGACCTGCCTGATCTACACACACTGACCAGTGACCTGCCTGACCTACACACACTGACCAGTGACCTGCCTGATCTACACACACTTACCAGTGACCTGCCTGACCTACACACACTGACCAGTGACCTGCCTGACCTACACACAGTGACCTGCCTGATCTACACACACTTACCAGTGACCTGCCTGACCTACACACACTGACCAGTGACCTGCCTGACCTACACACAGTGACCTGCCTGATCTACACACACTTACCAGTGACCTGCCTGATCTACACACACTGACCAGTGACCTGCCTGATCTACACACACTGACCAGTGACCTGCCTGATCTACACACACTGACCAGTGACCTGCCTGACCTACATACACTGACCAGTGACCTGCCTGACCTACATACACTGACCAGTGACCTGCCTGACCTACACACACTGACCAGTGACCTGCCTGGTCTACACACACTGACCAGTGACCTGCCTGACCTACACACACTGACCAGTGACCTGCCTGACCTACATACACTGACCAGTGACCTGCCTGACCTACACACACTGACCAGTGACCTGCCTTTCCTACACACACTGACCAGTGACATGCCTGACCTACATACACTGACCAGTGACCTGCCTGACCTACACACACTGACCACTGACCTGCCTGACCTACACACACTGTGACCTACTGACAATGACATACATACACACACTGTGTGTCTGACTTACCTCAGTCAGCCACGGTGTGCAGGCAGTCAGTCAATCGTCAGCATCAGAGAGGAGCCGAGCCAAGGAGGAGAGGAGAGCCGCCCGCCCGAGCGGGGATGTAGCAATCCCACCTTCTGGAGCCTGCAGGCTAAGATGGACTTCAACGTCATACGTCCCGTGGTCCTCACATTGGTGCTGCAGGCTCCAAAAGGCGAGACCTGCAGCACTCGGCCACTTTCGGCCGCACTCGCCCCATTTCGGCCGCCATGGCACTTGGCCACTTTCGGCCGAACTCGCGACCAGATTGTCAGAAATTCCGATCGTCTGTCACGCATGCTCAGAATCAAATTGACGCATGCTCGGAAGCATTGAACTTAATTTTTCTCGGCTCCGCGTAGTGTTGTACGTCAAGCGTCCTTGTCGGTCAGAATTTTTATGTGACCGTGTGTATGCAACACAAGTTTGAGCCAAAATCCCGTCAGAAAAAAATCCACGGTTTTCTTGTCGGAATTTCCGATCGTGTGTACGCAGCATTACTGGGGCAGTCATAGAGAACTGACAGTCTTATGCCGCATACACACCGTCGGAATTTCTGACAACAAATGTTCGATGTGAGCTTGTTGTCGGAAAATCCGACCGCGTGTAGGCTCCATCGGACATTCGCTGTCGGAATTTCCGACAAATGTTTAAGAGCTAGCTCTCAATTTTTTTCCGACAACAAAAGTTCTTGTCGGAAATTCCGATCGTCTGGATCCAATTCTGACGCACAAAAATCCTACGCATGCTCGGAATCAATAAACGTCATTTTTCTCAGCTCGTCGTAGTGTTGTGTGTCACCGCGTTCTTGACGTTCGGAATTTCTGACAGTGTGACTGTGTGTATGCAACGGTTTTGTTGTTGGAATGTCAGATCGTGTGTACGTGTATAAGATTGGATATGAGGCCCTTGTGAAGACTGTGGGGTGACATTTGTTTCATCTGCAAAGACATTGTAGCAGTGTAGAATACAGACAATAACATGAACATTTCAGTTGGTATTAGGTCACTGCTGAAACTGTGAAGGTGACATGTAGATGAGCAGAGTATGAGAGGCTCTAGCAGTAAAAGGGGGTGCAGAGGTGCGGTGCTGTGTAATGTAAAAGGGTTGCAGAGGTGCGGTGCTGTGTAATGTAAAAGGGGTCCAGAGGTGCGGTGCTGTGTAATGTAAAAGGGGTGCAGAGGTGCGGTGTAATGTAAAAGGGGTCCAGAGGTGCGGTGCTGTGTAATGTAAAAGGGGTGCAGAGGTGCGGTGCTGTGTAATGTAAAAGGGGGTGCAGAGGTGCTGGGTGCTGTGTAATGTAAAAGGGTTGCAGAGGTGCGGTGCTGTGTAATGTAAAAGGGGTCCAGAGGTGCGGTGCTGTGTAATGTAAAAGGGGTGCAGAGGTGCGGTGTAATGTAAAAGGGGTCCAGAGGTGCGGTGCTGTGTAATGTAAAAGGGGGTGCAGAGGTGCGGTGCTGTGTAATGTAAAAGGGGGTGCAGAGGTGCGGTGCTGTGTAATGTAAAAGGGGGTGCAGAGGTGCGGTGCTGTGTAATGTAAAAGGGTTGCAGAGGTGCTGTGTAATGTAAAAGGGGGAGCAGAGGTGCGGTGCTGTGTAATGTAAAAGGGGGTGCAGAGGTGCGGTGTAATGTAAAAGGGTTGCAGAGGTGCAGTGTAATGTAAAAGGGGGTGCAGAGGTGCGGTGCTGTGTAATGTAAAAGGGTTGCAGAGGTGCGGTGTAATGTAAAAGGGGTCCAGAGGTGCTGTGCTGTGTAATGTAAAAGGGTTGCAGAGGTGCGGTGCGGTGTAATGTAAAAGGGGGTGCAGAGGTGCGGTGTAATGTAAAAGGGGGTGCAGAGGTGCAGCGCGGTGTAATGTAAAAGGGGGTGCAGAGGTGCAGTGTAATGTAAAAGGGGTGCAGAGGTGCGGTGTAATGTAAAAGGGGGTGCAGAGGTGCGGTGCTGTGTAATGTAAAAGGGGTGCAGAGGTGCGGTGTAATGTAAAAGGGGTGCAGAGGTGCGGTGCGGTGTAATGTAAAAGGGGTGCAGAGGTGCGGTGCTGTGTAATGTAAAAGGGGTGCAGAGGTGCGGTGTAATGTAAAAGGGGTGCAGAGGTGCGGTGCGGTGTAATGTAAAAGGGGTGCAGAGGTGCGGTGTAATGTAAAAGGGGTGCAGAGGTGCGGTGCGGTGTAATGTAAAAGGGGTGCAGAGGTGCGGTGCTGTTTATATCTTTGGCTAAGCATAATTCTAATTTATTTAATCCACATTAAGCAAGCACTATATTTGATTGGCTGCTTGCATCTGTTTGTCATGTGCCTGGCACATGACTTGGACTACTTTAACACTGGGGCGTTGCGCCGTCGGCGGTAAAGTGCCGCTATTTTAGCAGCACTTTACTGTCGTTTTTGCGGCGCTATGCAGCGCTGGTGGGGCGGCAAAATGCATCTTCGCCTGAGTTGGCAAAAATCCTTGCACCGGCCCTGTATATGTACTAGATCTTTCCCTCAAAGGCATCTGGTCTCTGACATTTACTCGTTTCACGCCGTGATTCCTTCCAGACTGGAAAAATTTGCAGAGCTTTGGAGATTTTGATTTGGTTTGTCAGTTTACAGAAGAGGATTGGTCACACATTTACACTGTAGTCCATAAAGACTCATTTAAAGTGCACTTGCAAGAAAATGCATATCAAATTTGAGAGCGCTGGTATAAGGTAAGGTTATTGCATATAATGTCTCCTTCGCTTAATGATCGATGCTTGAAGCAAGAAGGCACTTTTCTTCACATTTGGTGGACGTTCCCCAATCTAAAGTGCCTTGCAAAAGTATTCACCCCCCTTGGCTTTTTACCTATTTTGTTACATTACAGCCTTTAGTTCAATGTTTTTTTTTATTGGAATGATATGTGATGGATCAGAACACAATAGTCTAAGTTGATGAAGTAAAATTAGAAAAATACATACATTTTTCAGAAATAAAAAACTGATAATTACCATGTGCGTATGTATTCACCCCCTTTGTTATGAAGCCCATTAAAAAAAATCTCTGGTGCGACCAATTACCTTCAGAAGTCACATAATTAGTGAAATGATGTCCACCTGTGTGCAATCTAAGTGTCACATGATCTGTCATTACATACACACCTTTCTGAAAGGCCCCAGAGGCTGCAACACCTAAGCAAGAGGCACCACCAACCAAACACTGCCATGAAGACCAAGAAACTCTCCAGACAAGTAAGGGACAATGTTGTTGAGAAGTACAAGTCAGGGTTGGGTTATAAAAAAATATCCAAATCTTTGATGATCCCTAGGAGCACCATCAAATCTATCATCACCAAATGGAAAGAACATGGCACAACAGCAAACCTGCCGAGAGACGGCCGCACACCAAAACTCATGGACCGGGCAAGGAGGGCATTAAAGGGGGTGTAAAGGTAAACGTTTTTTCACCTTAATGCATTAAGGTGAAAAAACATCCGGGTATTGGCGGCCCCCCAGCCCCCTGTTTACTTACCTGACCCCTCGAAAGTCCCGCGCGACGTGATTGCACAGGCTTCTCTGCCGTCTAACCATCTCATTCATTGGTTGATTGAAAGCAGCAAAGCCATTTTTTTTGGACTCCTTTGGACTTGTATCTGGCTTTGGGTATCTGGAGTAGGTTTTGATTGGTGGATCGCAGAACGCGATTGGGGTTATGGGCTTTTATTTTTTCGCATAGATATTGGTGGGCGCTGCCTTGAATACACTTATGGGTTAGGCAGAGTGCCTTGAAAGTGATTCTGTCTTTTACTGGCAACCAATGAAGGGATCTCATGGTGACAACAATTGATGGCACAGTGGCTGCGCTTGGCATGGCACAGTGGTGACAATTGATGGGCACAGTGGTGACAATTGATGGCACAGTGACTGTGTTTGATGGCATGGCACAGTGGTGACAATTGATGGGCACAGTGGTGATAAATGATGGCATAGTGGCTGCGTTTGATGGCATGGCACAGTGGCGACAATTGATGGCACAGTGGCAATAATTGATGGCGTGGCACAGTGGCTGCATTTGATGGCACAGTGGCTGCGTTTGATGGGCACAGTGGCTGCGTTTGATGGGCACAGTGGCTGCGTTTGATGGGCACAGTAGCTGCATATGATGAGCACAGTGAGGCTGCAATTGTTTTTTTTTCATTTGTTTGCGCCCCCCCCAAACATTTTGACCACCAGCCGCCACTGAATGACACTTTGCTACAATGTTGTGTAGTGAGTGTGCAGCTTGTATAACAGTGTAAATTTTCTGTCCCCTCAAAATAACTCAACACACAGCCATTAATGAAAAAGCGCCCAGAGGCGATACAGTTCGCATGAGTAGCGCTATACAAGTCATTCATTCATTTATTCATAAACCGCTGACAACATAAATGAGTACACCCCCAAGTGAAAATATCCAAATTGGGCCCAAAGTGTTCCAACGGGGGCCCTAACCTATATGTCTGAACTTGTTTTATAAAGGCTGTGCACACCTCTACACACACCCCCGCTGGTCTCCAGCAAGACCTAGGCACTGAGTTGAAGACTTCTTCCCTCACAAAGTTCTTCGAAGGCTCCAAAATCTGAAACCCCATCCGGTTTTACAAAACGGAGAGAAAGCTGAAAGAAGGTTTGTTCTGCTCAAAATCAATATTCTGGAGCCTTGCACTCTGCATTCAAGTCAGCCCTGTGTCCCTTTTGCCTTCTTTTACACAGTGGCAGGGCCTCACACCGTCACAAATTGAAGTGCAAAAATATAACTTGAAAGTTGTGAGCTGATAGCCTAGACCTAGACTAATGCTTCCAAAACTTCCAAGAAATTAAAAAGTTCAAGAAACAAATATAAAAAAAAAAAAAAAAATGTGTTATACGATTGAACAATACCCCATAATTCTCTCTGCTGCCGTCTCCCAAACACCTTTAATCAGTCACATTTTCCGGCTCCTTTAAATACATTATCCTGCTGTTCTATTAGATATTTTCTATCCTCAAACGCCACAGCCGAGAATCTTCCAGCTTTCAGGGAAATTGGATTCCTTAAATCGGAAGGGGGCTGTAATATACGAAATGTTCCAGGCTCTCAATCCTTGGAGACCACTAGGTTCCTTTGGACTTGCCTAGTCATCTTGACTCTCTCAGCCCTCTGGACAAGGAACCTTCCGTCTCCAGCATGGAGTACTGTCTCCTGAGCAGAGCACACCTGTTTTCGGGCACCTGAAATACAACGGTGGGGGCATTTTTTGAAGGACCTGATTAGAGCCATTGGCTCTAATAGGCGCCCAAAAATGTGAGAAGCGGGCGCAACGCTGTGCGTTTGCTTCTCACTCAGCTGTATGTTAGCAAAGCTAAGGAATTCACTTTGCTAACATTGAATCGCTTCTCAGCCAATCAGGTACACCGGGTTTGTGTTACCTGTCACCTGATTGGCTGAAATGACAGGCGCTGTGATTGGACTTCTATTAGGCGTCCAATCATAGCAGAGGACGAGAGGAGGCGCGGGCAGGAGAAGAAACCGGGGTCGGGGAAGAAATGTAGGACAACGGACACCGCTCGCCGCCTGCCGCCGTCACCCGCTGCCCACCTGAGACAAGGTAAGTGCCGGGAAGATGGCTGGCGGGGGGCACAGTGACAGCACTTGGGGCACAGTGGCAACATTTGGGGCACAGTGGCAACATTTGGGGCACATTGGGAGCTCTTGGGGCACAGTGGCAGCGTTTGATGGACACAGTGTCAGCGTTTGATGAGCACAGTGGCTGTGTTTGGTACAGTGGCAGCATTTGATGGGCACAGTGGCAGCGTTTGATGGACACAGTGGCAGCGTTTGATGGACACAGTGGCAGCGTTTGATGGGCACAGTGGCTGTGTTTGGTATAGTGGCTGCGTTTAATGGCGCAGTGGCTGAATTTGATGGGCACAGTGGCTGAATTTGATGGGCACAGTGGTAGCGTTTGATGGACACAGTGGTAGCGTTTGGACACAGTGGTAGCGTTTGATGGACACAGTGGTAGCGTTTGATGGACACAGTGGCAGCGTTTGATGGACACAGTGGCAGCGTTTGATGGACACAGTGGCAGCGTTTGATGGACACAGTGGTAGCGTTTGATGGACACAGTGGTAGCGTTTGATGGACACAGTGGTAGCGTTTGATGGACACAGTGGCAGCGTTTGATGGACACAGTGGCAGCGTTTGATGGACACAGTGGCAGCGTTTGATGGACACAGTGGCAGCGTTTGATGGACACAGTGGCAGCGTTTGATGGACACAGTGGCAGCGTTTGATGGACACAGTGGCAGCGTTTGATGGACACAGTGGCAGCGTTTGATGGACACAGTGGCAGCGTTTGATGGACACAGTGGCAGCGTTTGATGGACACAGTGGCAGCGTTTGATGGACACAGTGGCAGCGTTTGATGGACACAGTGGCAGCGTTTGATGGACACAGTGGCAGCGTTTGATGGGCACAGTGGCTGTGTTTGGTATAGTGGCTGCGTTTAATGGCGCAGTGGCTGAATTTGATGGGCACAGTGGCTGAATTTGATGGTACAGTGGCAGCGTTTGATGAGCACAGTGGCTGTGTTTGGTACAGTGGCTGAATTTGATGGTACAGTGGCTGCATTTGATGGGCACAATAAGGCTGTGTTTGATGGGCACAGTGAGGCTGCAATTGATGTTTTTTTTTATTCCAGAATTTTTCAGTTTGCGCACCACCAAAAATTTTGAGCACAAGCCGCCACTGACCTGGACACTGAGTTGGAGATTTCTTCCTTCACAAAGCTCTTCAAAGTTTCCAAAAATTGGAACAAACAACCAGAGAAAGCTGAAAAAATCAGGTGCACCGGGTCTGTGTTACCTGTCACCTGATAGGCTTCCAATCACAGCGCCTGTCATTTCAGCCAATCAGGCGTCCAATCATAGCAGAGGACGAGAGGAGGAGTGGGCAGGAGAAGACAACAGACACCGCTCGCCGCCTACCACCGTCATCCGCTGCCCACACAAGGCAAGGTAAGTGCCAGTCAGACGGCGGATGGGGGGCACAGTGGCAGCATTTGATGGGCACAGTGGCAGCATTTGATGGGCACAGTTGCTGCATTTGATGGGCACAGTGGCTGCGTTTGATGGCACAGTGGCTGCGTTTGATGGGCACAGTGGCTGCGTTTGATGGGCACAGTGTCTGCGTTTGAAGGGCACAGTGGCTGCGTTTGACGGGCACAGTGGCTGCGTTTGACGGGCACAGTGGCTGCGTTTGACGGGCACAGTGGCTGCGTTTGACGGGCACAGTGGCTGCGTTTGACGGGCACAGTGGCTGCGTTTGACGGGCACAGTGGCTGCGTTTGACGGGCACAGTGGCTGAATTTGACGGGCACAGTGGCTCCGTTTGATAGGCACAGTGTCTGCATTTGATAGGCACAGTGGCTCCGTTTGATAGGCACAGTGTCTGCATTTGATAGGCACAGTGGCTGCGTTTGATGGGCACAGTGAGGCTGCAATTGATGGTTTTTTTTTCCCTGAATTTTTTTAGTTTGTTTGCGCACCACCAAAAATTTTGAGCACCAGCCGCCACTGACCTGGACACTGAGTTGGAGATTTCTTCCCTCACAAAGCTCTTCGGAGTTTCCAAAAATTGGAACAAACAACTAGAGAAAGCTGAAAAAACGATTTTCCCGACTCAAAATCAATATTCCGGAGCCTTGCACTATATGAAGAGCAAAAATATTGATCCTTCCACAAATCTGAGCTGATAACGTCGTCTAATGCTTCCAAGAAATGAAAAAGTTTTGTCTGGAGTTCAAAAAACAAACCTTTTATTTTTTATATGTTGTACGATTGAACAATACCCCATAATTCTCTCTGCTGTCGTCTTCCAAACACCTTTAATCAGTCACATTTTCCGGCTCCTTTAAATACATTATCCCGCTGTCCTATTAGATATTTTCTATCCTCAAACGCCACAGCCGAGAATCTTCCAGCTTTCAGGGAAATGGGATTCCTCGAATCGCAAGGGGGCTGTAATATACAAAATGTTCCAGGCTGAATAATAGCCTCTCGCTCTCGTTGCCGCTAGACGCCACCGCGCTTAATCTGTTTACTCGGAAATTTTGCTTTGTATCCTCTATTCATCAAAAGCTGAAAGATTGCAGCAGACGCTTGGCACGACTGGAGAATGGGAGCTTATATCAGCATTATTCAGAGCAAATGAGACTCGGGCCCCCGTTTTCAAGATGGGAAACGAGGGGTTATTGATTTGGCCGCGCTCTGCCGGGTTTGGATGCAGAATCTTGCCCTTTTGAATCCCAGTTCATAAAAATTTGACACGGGAAGTTGTAATGTGAAAGTGTGGCGTATAAAATGGTGGAGATAAGAATCTGTTTAACCACTTCACCCCCCGGGGGATTTGGCTGCCCAATGACCGGGCCGTTTTTTCCGAAATCGGCACTGCGTTGCTTTAACTGACAATTGCGCGGTCGTGCGACGTGGCTCCCAAACAAAATGTACGCCCTTTTTTTCCCACAAATAGAGCTTTCTTTTGGTGCTATTTGATCACCTCTGCGTTTTCATTTTTTGCGCTATAAACAAAAAAAGAGCGTCAATTTTGAAAAAAATGCACTATTTTTAACTTTTTGCTATAATAAATATCCCCCAAAAATATATAAAAAATATTTTTTTTTCTCAGTTTAGGCCGATATGTATTCTTCTACATATTTTTGGTAAAAAAATCGCAATAAGAGTATATTTATTGGTTTGCGCAAAAGTTATAGGCCCAGATCCACAAAGAAATTACGCCGGCGTATCTATTGATATGCCGCGTAATATCTACGATGCCCCGTCGTATCTTTGTTTTGTATCCACAAAACAAGATACGACTGAATGTGGGCTCGATCCGACTGGCGTACGTCTTAGTACGCCGTCGGATCTTAGATGCATATTTACGCTGGCCGCTAATGTGGCGCTTCCGTTGATTTCCGCGTAGAGTATGCAAATGAGCTAGATACGGCGATCCACAAACGTAGTCCGCCCGGCGCATTTTTTTATGTCGTTTACGTAAGGCTTTTTTTCGGCGTAACGTTACCCCTGCTCTATGAGGCGTACGCAATGTTAAGTATGGACGTCGGGCCAGCGTCGAATTTTCCGTCGTGTACGTCGTTTGCGTAAAACGTTCGCGAATAGGGCTTTGCGTAAATTACGTTCATGTCGAAAGCATTGACTATTTGCGACGTGATTTCGAGCATGCGCACCGGGATACCCCCACGGACGGCGCATGCGCCGTTAAAAAAAAACGTCATTTACGTGGGGTCAAGATGAATTACCATAAAACACGCCCACATCTTATCCATTTGAATTGCGCGCCCTTACGTCGACACAGTTACACTACGCCGCTGTAACTTACGGCGCAAATTCTTTGTGGATACGGAAAATACGCTGTAAGTTACGGCGGCGTAGTGTATCTGAGATATGCTAAGCCGGGATAATATATGCGCCGAGGTACGTGGATCTGGGCCATAATGTCTACAAAATAGGGGATAGTGTTATGACATTTTTATTAGAAATGACGGCAATCTGCAATTTTTATCGGAACTGCGACATTATGGCAGACAGATTGGACACTTCTGACGCTATTTTGGGACCATTCACATTTATACAGCGATCAGTGCTATAAAAAAGCACTGATTACTTTGTAAATGACACTGGCAGGGAAGCGGTTAACCAGTAGGAGGCGAGGAAGGGATTAAGTGTGTCCTAGGGAGTGATTCTAACTGTGAGGGGGTGGGGCTTACTGTGACATGACACTGATCACTTCCCCAACGACAATGAGCAGACGATCAGGTGTCCTTTTACTAGGCAGAACAGGGAGATGACTTGTTTACAACGGTATCCCCCCGTTCTGCCGCTCTGTGACACGATTGGATATCGAGTCAACAGCAAGTTGATAAAAAAGGAAAGTCACCAACTCTCTGCTCTGCCCCTCCCCCCCATCACTGGAGGGGGCAGCCAGCTTAGGCTCTCAGCTGGGCCATATTCTTATACATCTAAGGCGGCGGAACGTATGTACTTTACGTTACTCCGCCGCAAGTTTAAGTGGCAAGTGCCTGATTCACAAACCACTTACCTGTAAACTTGCGGCGGCGTCGCGTAAAGTCCACCCGCGTAAGCCATCCTAATTCAAATGATCCTGGCAGGGGGCGTGGATCATTTAAATTAGGCGCGCTCCCGCGCCGATCGTAATGCGCATACTGTAACGTAAATGGCGTCCAGCGCCATTCACGGACGACTTACGCAAACGACATTAAATTTTGAAATTTCGACGCGGGATCGACGGCCATACTTAACATTGAGTACGCCACCTAGGGGGCATCTTTATCTTTACGCCACGTATCGCTTACGGAAACTACGTTAAAACACTACGGCGGGCAAGCGTACGTTAGAGAATCGGCGTGACTAGTCATTTGCATATTCTACGCTGACCGCCACCTAGCGGTCAGCGTAAATATTGCAGCCTAAGATACAACGGCGCAAGCCGTCGTATCTTAGGCATGTTTAAGTGTATCTCAGTTTGAAAATACACTTAAACATAGGATCGGACTTACGTAGGCGTATCTGCTGATACGCCTACGTAACTTGTTTAAGAATATGGCCCTTTGTGTGTACATTCTGTGCTGTGCGTTCTGTGCGCCCTGTGTACATCATGTGCTGTACATTCTGTGCTGTGCGTTCTGTGCGCCCTGTGTACATCATGTGCTGTACATTCTGTGCTGTGTTCTCTGCATCCTGTGTACATCATGTGCTGTACGTTCTGTGTACATCATGTGCTTGGCGTTCTGTGCTCCCTGTGTACATCCTGTGCTGTGTGTCCTGTGCATCCTGTGTACATAATGTTCTTGTACGTTCTGTGCTCCCTGTGTACATCATGTGCTGTGTGTCCTGTGCATCCTGTGTACATAATGTTCTTGTACGTTCTGTGCTCCCTGTGTACATCATGTGCTGTGTATTCTGTGCATCCTGTGTACATCATGTGCTGTATGTTTTGTGTACGTTCTGTGCATCCTGTGTACATCATGTGCTTGTACGTTCTGTGCGCCCTGTGCACACCCTGTGCTGTGTATTCTGTGTGTGCTGTGTAAGCTGTATGCACCCATTGCTGTGCGCCCTGTGAGCACCCTGTGCGCACCCTGTGCTGTGTGCCCTGTGTACACCCTGTGCTGTGTATTCTGTGTGTGCTGTGTTAGCTGTATGCTATGTACATCCTGTGCTGTGTGCCCTGTGTACACCCTGTGCTGTGCGCCCTGTGTGCACCCTGTGCTGTGTGCCCTGTGTACACCCTGTGCTGTGTATTCTGTGTGTGCTGTGTTAGCTGTATGCTATGTACACCCTGTGCTGTGTGCCCTGTGTACACCCTGTGCTGTGCGCCCTGTGTACACCCTGTGCTGTGTGCCCTGTGTACACCCTGTGCTGTGTATTCTGTGTGTGCTGTGTTGGCTGTATGCTGTGTACACCCTGTGCTGTGTGCCCTGTGTACACCCTGTGCTGTGCGCCCTGTGTGCACCCTGTGCTGTGTATCCTGTGTACACCCTTGTGCTGTGTTTTCTGTGTGTGCTGTGTTAGCTGTATGCTGTGTGCGCTCTGTCTGCTGCATGTAGGATTTTGCGCATTTGTGCTATAAATGGATGCACCCCCTTCACATCACAAGAGTGTGACCCCAAATCAGTGGACTGCCCTGGGGGCACATCAAGTAACATCAGCTTATTCTTAAATATAGAGGATAAAGGATATTACTTTGGGAAAGGTCAGAACCAAAGATGGAATATCATAGAACAAATCATTAGTTCTAATAGTGCGGCACTTCTATTTGTATTACGGTGGCACGGACATAAAATAACGGTGGCAGCTCAGAGCATTTCAAGAAAATCGTAAAAATAAATTTTATTGTGAAAATAAATGGATTTTGTTGTATTATCTTAAACGACCTTCACGTGGCTGCAATCTTCTAGGCTTCATTGGAAATAAATGTTCAGCATATGCATTGTATGCAGCAGACCACTTATTGCAAACAAAAGCAGTTGAATTGTTTTGTTATTATGTTTGAGTTATGTTGTTTAAGGTCATTTTATAAAATATTCACATTTTTCTTGTTATTTCCCCATTTATTCAGTGCAGTAGCAGCCTCCAAATTGTATTTCTAATCAAATCAAATCTTTCACTACATTTTTTTTTTTATCTTATATTTTATTTAAATTGGTCTGCAATCACACAAAAAAAAAAGACAGTTAATAAAGTGAATAAAAAGCACCAATCAGGAACGGCCTTTTGTGTTGCCGCGTACACACGATCGTTTTTCGGGTTCTGAAAAACGACAATTTTTTTTTTCCGACCGTGCTGCATTTTTTAACGTCGTTTTTAAAAATGTAGTTTTTCGGGTTGTAAAAAATGATTGTGTGTGGGCTAAAACGACGTTTTAAACCCGCGCATGCCCAGAAGCAAGTTATGAGACGGGAGCGCTCGTTCTGGTAAAACTACCGTTCATAATGGAGTAAGCACATTCATCACGCTGTGACAGACAAAAAAGCGTGAATCGTCTTTTACGAACAACGGCCCAGATTCACAAAGAGTTACGCCGGCGTATCAGTAGATACGCTGACGTAACTCGCAATCTAAGCCCGTCGCATGTTTAAGTGTATGCTCAAACTGAGATACACTTAAACCTACCTAAGATACGACAGCCTGCGCCGTCGTATCTTAGGGTGCAATATTTCCGCTGGCCGCTAGGTGGCGTAAAATATGCAAATTAGTAGATACGCCGATTCACGAAACGTACGCTTACCCGTCGCAGTAAAGATACACTGTTTCCGTAAGAGCTTTGCCGGGGGAAAAGATAAAGCTGCCCCCTAGGTGGCGTATCCTATGTTAAGCATGGCTGTCGTCCCCGCGTCGAAATTTTGAAATTTTACGTCGTTTGCGTAATTCGTCCGTGAATGGGGCTGGACGCCATTTACGTCCACGTCAAAACCAATGACGTCCTTGCGACGTCATTTAGAGCAATGCACGCCGGGATTTTTTAGGGACGGCGCATGCGCAGTTCGTTCGGCGCGATGACGCGCTTCATTTAAATGAAACACGCCCCCTACCCGCCAAATTTGAATTCCACCGGGTGTTTTACGCTATGCCGCCGCAACTTTACAGGCAAGTGCTTTGTGAATAAAGCACTTGCCTGAAATACTTGCGGCGGCGTAACGTAAATCAAATACGTTACGCCCACCCAAAAGTACGCCCATCTACGTGAATCTGGCCCAAGGAATCGGCTAAAAGCAGCCCCAAAGGCGAATAGAACTTCCCCTTTAGAGTGCCGTTGTAGGTCACCGCGCTTTGTTCATAATTTTTCAAAAACGATGGTGTGTGGGCAACGTCGTTTTTAATGATGAAGTTGGAAAAACTTTTAGCTAGATTCAGAAACGCATCTCAGTTTGAGAATACGCTTAAATATACGACGGCGCGGATTCGGACTTACGACGGCGTATCTAGTGATACGCCGTCGTAATTCCGAATCCGCGCCGTCGTATATTTAAGCGTATTCTCAAACTGAGATACGCTTAAATCTTGCTAAGTCTCCTATGCCGTCGTATCTAACCTGCATATTTACGCTGGCCGCTAGGGGCGTGTACGTCGATTTACGCCAAGAATATGTAAATGAGCAAGATACGCCTATTCACGAACGTACATACACCCGTCGCAGTAAGCTACGCCGTTTGCATAAGGCGTTTTTCAGGCGTAAAGATAAACCACCAAAAAGATGGCGCAGCCAATGTTAAGTATGGACGTCGGGACAGCTGTCGAATTTCACGTCGTTTGCGTAAGCCGAATTAGAATGGGGCTGGGCGTAGGTTACGTTCACGTCGAAAGCATGGAGTATTTGCGACGTGATACTGACCATGCGCGCGCATGCGACGTACGATCGGCGCTTCATTTACATGTATGGTAATGAATCGTGAATTCATTACCATACAACACGCCCCCTACCTGCCTATTTTGAATTAGGCGGGGTTACGCCGGGCCATTTGCGCTACGCCGATGTAACTTAGGAGGCAAGTGCTTTGTGAATACAGTACTTGCCTCACTATCTTACGTCGGCGTAGTGCAAATGAGATGCGCTACGCCGACCTAAAGAAGCGCCGCCGTACGTGAATCTAGCCATTTGTTTTTTTTGGACATGCTGAAAAACGTTTTTTTTCATGCCGAAAAACGATCGCGTGTACGCGGCATGAGACTCTGAATCTTCACCCCAAAAGCCTCGTACAGACGATCAGATTTTCAGACGATCGTTCATCCGATTTTTTTTGTTGCATGCTAGTCTCATGTTGAGAGTGAAGAGGTTACTCACGTACGAATTTCGTAAAGCAGGATACAACTTCAGTGATGTGTTGAAAAGTTTTGTATGTATTCTCTCCTTTCCGAGCATGCGTAGTCTTGCTCTTATGATTTTTTTCGGATAAAAGCCGTACTAATGAAACAAAAATCGAATATTGAGTTCTCGTACAACAAAAAAATGTATAGTTTGCACATCCAGCTTTTGTCAGACAAAAAAATCAGAATCGGCTGGTGAAAGCACCGTACTAACCATCTGAAAATCGGCAGGTCGTGTGCCGGATGAAATTTTACTTCCGATTTTCATATCATGTGTTTAGTTGTTAATATACAGCGCCTTCAAAAAGTATTCATAGCCCTTGAAATTTTCATAATTTATTCATGTTACAACTAAAAACGTAAATGTATTTTATTGGAAAATTGGCACATAATTGTGAAGTGGAAGGAAAATGATAAATGGTTTTCAATTTTTTTTTTTACAAATAAAGCCCTGTACACCGGGAATCTCGTCATGAAAAAAACATTGGTTTTCCTGGTGAGAATTCCTTGCAAGCTTTCCTGCTCGCCGAGTGTACACACGGGCCATTCAAAAGAACCTCCGTTCTTTTGAATTCCAAGAACACAGTGATGTCATCGACTACGACGAGCATGCGCTCGTCACATTCGATGCCGTCACCACCATCTAGCTACACCCTACACTGCCCTTGTAAGCTACCGCGCATGTAACATGTAAAAGTCTCATTGAGCATGTGCAGGCTTACCGGGGACAGGTAAGCATATACACACGCTCGGTTTTCTCGGCAAACACTGCCGAGAATCCCGACGAGAAAATAGAGAGCAGGTTCTCTATTTTTCTCGTCGAGATTCCCGGCAGTTTTCCCGACGAGAAACGATACACATGCACGGTTTTCAGTGTTTGCCAACCTACCGGATCGAAATTTACTGGCACGACACCCAAAATTTACTGGCGCAGCCACGTTTTTACTGGCATTTGACAAAAGTTACTAAATTACATTTTTAGGTGCAAATTTCAGTATTTAGGCTACAAACAAGTACGCTAGGCAAATGTGATTTAAGGTAGATATTAAGGTAAAAAATCGTATTTTTGTTATTTTCGATATAATAAGGGCAAATTATTTAGTCACATCACCCCCTGCCTCCACCCCCTCTGCCACCAACACCCCCTGCCTTCACCCCCCTCTGCAGTGCCACAATCTCCCCCTGCCTCCAATCTCCCCTTGCCTCCAATCACCCCCTGCCTCCATCGTCCCCTGCCTCCATGCCCCTCTGCGGTGCCACCAACAACCCCTGTCCCCTATCCCCCACCCTCTGCGGTGCCACCATCCCCCTCTGTGGTGCCACCAACACCCCCTACCTCCAAGCTCCCCCTGCCTCCATTTTCCCCTGCCTCCATCCCCCTCTGCGGTGCCACCGCAGCCACCATCACCCCCTACCTCCAATCACCCCCTGCCTCCAATCTCCATGTACAGTTCCAAGCCGAACCGATCTCGGCTATTTTTAACTGGCACATTTCCGCAACCACGGACATTTATGAACGGGGAAAAAAAGTGCCTGATTTTACGAACTGTCCGTAAAAATACAGACGGTTGGCAACACTGACGGTTTTCTCGGCAAAAAGCTCTCCCAGCAGCTTTCTTGCTGACAAATCTGTGCGTGTGTACGAGGCTTCAATATGTGAAAAGTGTGGGATCCAAGCCTGACCCCGGACCGTGACATCTGTGTTGTCTTTCTGAACAAATGTCAACATTATTAACTCTTAGACCCTTTTATTTGACAATCTCGTTGAACTTTGTGTATGTGAATCTTCAAATCTGGACCCCTCTAGTTTTGGATACCCTACACCATCGCTGCTGTTTGCATTGCCTTATTGAATAAGACTCATGGTATATATACAATGAGATGCTGTGAACCACCATGGCCAATCAGGAATGAGCTTAATAGTCTGATAGTAGTAGACTGCAAAGTGCTGCCTTGGTTGATTGGTTGATGTGGGTGCTTATCAATACTCTTTGTAGATTGGTATTAAAGGGCAACTCCAACAAAATACAGAGTAGCAGAGCATATGCAGTCAAAGTCATTGCTGGGAGGGGACAGCTGAGCTTGTAGAGTTACTGCTGGGAGGGAGTAGTAGAATGACCTGAGCTGCTGAGTCGCTGCTGAGGTGAGGAGCAGGATGGGCTGATCTGCTGAGTTACTACTGGGAGAGGGGAGCTGGGAAAGCTGAGTCACTGCTAGGAGGGGGTACATGGGGAACTGAGCAACTCCCGAAAAAGGAGCAGACGTAGCTGAACTGCTAAATCACTATTGGAAGAGGAGAGCTGAGCTGCTGAGAGAATGGATTCAGTGCTTCTACTGTAAATTTGAGGATGAATAGCTCCATAGTGTCTGCTGCTACAAAGGTCAGTCAGGGCTTATATAAAAGCTCATGTTTTTTTTCACATTTTAAAGCAATAAAAAGGAGAGAATTTAGCACATAATGCAAGTTACATCATGTATGTGTAATAATTAACACTATTTTCACCAGTTTGTAGTGTATCAAGGGTAATAAAACAATTGTCCTCGCTGCTCATAACAACCAATTAAATACTTCCATTCCATTCCTAACCTAAACTAGAAATATGTCAGCTGGGATCTGATTGGTGCATTGTAGCCTTCTGTTTCAGATACTTTTGTGCCAGGGTTCAGGTATTATTCATTGTGACATTACACATAGGCAAAGGTTCCATACCCTCTGTCTGTATGGGTTTGATGCTTTCAGCGGCCATTTTTTTGTTCTCTCCCAATAGGTTGATGCTGGTGGAGGAGGAAATCAGGAAGGATCACACCCAAGAACCCATCGACATGAAGAGGAGACTTATCGAGGCTCAGGTGGAAATTACAATGTCATTGTGCCTTTCCGTGTCACATGCCCATCCCACCCTGTCTGTGTCTGCCATCTGAGGTGAGAGGAGCAGAATTGAGTTCCGTCCCAGGTAGCAGTGCTGAAAGATATGTTAATTCAGTGATGCCCACAGGAAGTAGATCTAGTAAGCCTTACATAAAAGCCAGATTGGCCCTTACATTTAAATCAACTAAGTACAATCCAGCAGCATCATAACAAAAGTTGTTTGGTGTCGTACCGTTCATTTGCTTTAAAAAGCAGCTACAGCCAGCGTAGAGAAGCCTCTCCCTTGCCAGCGTACTGTAGAGAAGGACATTTGTATGAAAGCAGCCAGGGGCGGACTGCCAACTCATGGGGCCCCCGGGCAATAGGGCATTATGGGGCCCCCTGGCAATAGGAGATTATAGGGCCCCCGAGCAATAGGAGATTATGGGGCCCCCTGGCAATAGTAGATTATGGGGCCCCCTGGCAATAGGAGATTATGGGGCCCCCTGGCAATAGGAGATTATGGGGCCCCTGGGCAATAGGAGATTATGGAGCCCCCAGGCAATAGTAGATTATGGGGCCCCTGGGCAATAGGAGATTATGGAGCCCCCAGGCAATAGTAGATTATGGGGCCCCCTGGCAATAGGAGATTATGGGGCCCCCCGGCAATAGGAGATTATGGGGCCCCCAGGCAATAGATTATGGGGCCACACTGTATACATACACAGTATACATACACACAGAATACACATATACACACTGAAAAGGTACTGGAGAGGCGGGGCAGCTAAAATCTTGGCGTTAAAAAAAAAAAAAACACAGATTGTGTCCCTGGTTTTAATGAGGATGTTAACCCTGATGGGGCCCCTATGTACAAGGGACACAGCATCGGTCTCCTCTCCCTAACAGGACGTGGATCTCTGTGTTTACACACAGAGATCCACGGTCCTGCTCAGTTACTGGGCAATCGCAGGTGCCCGCGGACGCCGGGCTCACGCGCATCGGGTTCCCAGTAACGCGGGCGGTGTGCGCAAGCACCCCCTAGTGGCTCTGCAAGAGGAGGACGTCATATGACGTCATCTCAGAACAACAGAGCTATCGTGCTGCCGTCAATTGACGGCAGCCGGTAGTAAAGTGGTTAAAAAGTGCAAATAAGCTGTGCTGAATAAAGTGCTCAGTACAAGGATAAGTATCTCATATACGTCCATAAAGTGCTACAACATTTAATGCATATACAGTAAAACCTTGGTTTGAGGGTAACTTGGTTTGAGACAAGTAGAATGTTTTAATAAATTTTGCCTTCGATATACAAGCGATGTCTTGATATAAGTGTAGCCTCACGTCACAACTGAGTATAAAAGAGAAGAGAGGAGCCTCCAAGTGTAGCAATATGGTAACATTTAACGAAGGAAGAACATTTAGCAACTTATTGCTACACTTGAGCCTCGTACACACGCACGGTTTTCTCAGCAAGAACCAGCAAGAAAACTGCTGGCAGAGCATTCTTGCCAAGAAAACCGTACGTGTGTACGAGGCTTTCAAGTTTCTCGTCTGGAAATCTGCCCAGAATCTCAACAAGAAAAATGGAGAACCTGCTCTCTATTTTTCTCATTGGGATTCTCGGCAGTGTTTTCCTGCCGAGAAACCCATGCGTCTGTATACTTACCTGTCTCCATGGAAACCTGCGCATGCTCAAAATGACTTAGGCCCCGTACAGACGTCCGAGGAACTCGACGGGCAAAACTCATCGTTTTGCTCGTCGAGTTCTGTGTGAAGCCGCCGAGGATCTCGGCGAGCCAACTTTCCTCATTGAACAACGAGGAAATAGAGAACAAGTTCTCTATTTGGCTCGATGAGGAACTCGTCGGCTTCCTCGGCCGAAAGTGTACACACGACCGGGTTTCTCGGCAGAATTCAGCTCCGAATTTCTGGCTGAATTCTGCCGAGAAACTCGGTCGTGTGTACGGGGCCTTAGACGCATGCGCGGTAGCTTTCAAGGCATAGGTAGGGTGTAGCAAGATGGCGGCGACGGCATCGAATATGACGAGCGCATGCTCGTCGTAGTCGATGACGTCACCGCGTTCGTGCCATTCAAAAGAATGGCGGTTCTTTTGAATGGAGTGTGTGTACACTCAGCCGGCAAGAGAATCTTGCCAAGAATCTCGTCAGGAAAAACAACGTTTTTTTCCTGACGAGATTCTGGGCCGTGTGTACAGGGCTTTAGAGGTGCCTCTCTTCTCTTTTATACTCTGTAAAAAAAGACGCTTTGATATACAAGTGCTTTGGATTACAAGCATGTTTCTGGAACGAATTATGCTCGCAATCCAAGATTTTACTGTATAATCAAAAAAAAGTCCATTCAAAAAATATCACATAAAACAAATCAAAGGGTGATCAAGAATGGATATTCTATCCACGAGAACTAAAACCCAATGTGCTCCTTTATCATTTGCTTGGAGATCACTCACCAGACACAATGGCTGGTCAGGTTATAAACCAGCAAAAGCGCTCTGTGCAAAACAATCAAGCTGACGTTATCCTCTGCTGTTGCTTTTGACTGCTCTCTCAAATTTAAATCATATCTGAGAGAGAAGTCGGAAGCAGCAGCAGAGGATTTCATCAGCTGGATTGTTTTTCACAGAGCGCTTTTGCTGGTTTATAACCTGACCAGCCATTGTGTCTGGTGAGTGATCTCAGAGGAAATGGTGAAGGAGCACAATAGTGTGACAATAGTGTAGCTACTAGGCTTTTATTTTTTTCTAAAGGAACCTGGAGCTCCCCTTTAAGTCTTAACAGGTGAATCTGGTTTTCAAAAACACCCAGTTCATAAAAAAAGGAGGGGGCAAAAGGAAAACTGCAGTATAAAGCCACGTAATGTATTAAAGCCTCAGTGCCTTTATAGGGGTCCTGGTATGGAGTCTTAACAGACAAATCTCGTTTTCAAAGCCACCCAGTTCATAAAAAAGGGGCATCTAATGTTTTAATGCAGCCCTTCCCACCATTTAAAAAGAGAAAAGAAGAGAGAAAGTAACTACCATGCTTCCCCGAAAATTAGACCTACCCCGAAAATAAGACCTAGCGTTATTTTCCAGGAGGGCTGCAATATAAGCCCTACCCCGAAAATAAGCCCTAGTTTAAAATGCTTGTAAAATCCTATAATCCAATCTATTACAGTAGTATATAATGTACAATGTGTGTGTTTTTGTAATATAATTGCGGGGAAGAGAGCTCCGGCAGGTCACAGAAGCACAGGACGGCGCTATAACGAAGGTATTTGGCACAATTATATTACAGAAACACACACATTGTACATTATATAATACTGCAATAGAGTGGATTATAGGATTTTACAAGCATTTTAACTCAGTTCACACTGGAGATTGCTGTCAGGCAGGGAGAGAGAGGGGGAGAGAAGACAGAACATTACATGGTAAGACCTACCCCGAAAATAAGCCCTACTGTGTCTTTTGTTGCCAAAATTAATATAAGACCCAGGCTTTTTTTCAGGGAAACACGGTACCTAAAACGTTTCTCTATCCTTCAAACATAAGGTCACCTATCGCAGCGAGTATTCGTGTATCTTAGGTTTCCTGCTACCTCCAGCACCTAGCCATTGTAACCAGCAGGAGCTATTTATATTGTACAGGACATACAATGCATCTGGAAAGTTTTCGCAGCGCTACACTTTACATTTTGTTATGTTACATACAGCCCTATTTCAAAATAGATGAAATTCAATATTATCCTCAAAATTCTACAAACAATATCCCATAATGACAATGAGAAAGAAGTTTGTTTGAAATCTTTACAAATTTATAAAAAAGAAACAAAATCCCATGTACATAAGTATTCACAGCCTTTGCCATGACACTCAGAATTGAGCTCAGGTACTTCCTGTTTCCACCGATCATCCTTGAGATGTTTCTACAACTTGATTGGAGTCCGCCTGTGGTAAATTCAGTCAATTAGACATGATTTGGAAAGGCACACACCTGTCTATATAAGGTCTAACAGGTAACAGTGCATGTCAGAGCACAAACCAAGCCATGAAGTCCAAGGAAATTACTGTAGATCTCAAGACAGGATTGTATGGAGGCACAGATCTGGGGAAGGGCACAGAAACATTTCTGCAGCATTGAAGGTCCCAATGAGCACAGTGGCCTCCATCATCTGTATATGGAAGAAGTTTGGAACCACCAGCACTCTTCCTTGAGTGGGTTGCCTGACCGAGCTCCAGCGTTTCTCTGTGTAGAGAGGAGAACCTTCCAGAAGAACAACCATCTCTGCAGCACTCCACCAATCAGGCCTGTATGGTAGAGTGGCCAAATGGAGACCACTCCTCAGTAAAAGGCACATGAGAGCCCGCCTGGAGTTTGCCAAAAGACACCGGAAGGACTCTCAGATCATCAGAAACAAAATTCTTGTCATGTCTGAGGGAAACCAGGCACTGCTCATCACCTGGCCAATACCATCCCTATATCAAAGCATGGTGGTGGCAGCATCATGCTGTGGGGATTTTTTTCAGTGGCAGGAACTGGGAGACTAGTCAGGATCGAGGGAAAGATGAATGTAGCATAGTCATCCTTCATGAAAACCTGCTCCAGAGCGCTTTGGACCTCAAACTGGGACGAAGGTTCATCTTCCAACAGGACAACGACCAGGGGAGGGCTGGGCCGGGGGGCAAGGTGGCAATTGCCTCCCAGGCCACCCTGACTTATGGCCGGCAGCCGCTGCCCGATACCATTTTCTTTTTTATTCTGGTCTAGGAAGCTGGGCCGGGGGCATGGCAATGGCGACTGACCACTAGCTGTTGCATTCTGGAAGTTGTAGTCCACGCTCAAGCTCCCGGTGGGTGGAAAACAGAGCAGCGCAGAGGAAACTACAACTCCCGGAGACTGGATTCTTGGAAGCAGGGTGTGCCAGGGAGTCGGGACGCAGGGCTGGGTGCTGGCTGCAACTTGACCCCAGGACTAAGAGCATTACCCCCCCAGGAGGCCATGGTGTGCAAGGACCTGCTGAGATCACTGTAGTGAGAGACCCTGACACCCATAGCTGCCCCCCCATACACCCCATGTAACCTGCCCCAGTGATCAGGCTGCACTGGCGAGGCTGCATTGAAAAACCAGATGGGCCATGGATGGTGAGCTGATTCGGCGGTTCAATAGGCCAATTGCCTGAACTTGCCCCCCAGGCTTAAGGCTGCCAGCCCTCCGCTGACAATGACCCTAAGCACACAGCCAGGATAACAAAGGAGTGGCCACGGGACAACTCTGTGAATGTCCTTAAGTGGCCCAGCCAGAGCCCGGTCTTGAAACCAATTGAACATTTCTAAAGAGATGTAAAAATGGCTGGGCAACCGACACTCCCCATCTAACCTGATGGAGCTTGAGAGGTCCTGCAAAGAAGAATGGGAGAAACTGCCCAGAAATAGGTGTGCCAAGCTTGTAGTATCATACTCAAAAAGACTTGAGACTGTAATTGGTGCCAAAGGTGCTTTACCAAAGTATTGAGCGAAGGCAGTGAATACTTACAGTATCTCACAAAAGTGAGTACACCCCTCACATTTTTGTAAATATTTTATTATATTTTTTAATGTGCCAACACTGAAGAAATTACGCTTTGCTACAATGTAAAGTAGTGAGTGTACAGCTTGTATAACCGTGTAAATTTGCTGTCCAGTTAAAATAACTCAATACTGGTCACTGGAAGTTCAACATGGCACCTCATGGCAAAGAACTCTCTGAGGATCTGAAAAAAAGAATTGTTGCTCTACATAAAGATAGCCTATGCTATAAAAAGATTGCCAAGACCCTAAAACTGAGCTGCGGCACTGTGGCCAAGACCATACAGCGGTTCAACAGGACAGGTTCCACTCAGAACAGGCCTTGCCATGGTCAACCAAAGAAGTTGAGTGCAACATGCTCAGCGTCATATCCAGAGGTTGTCTTTGGGAAATAGACATATGAGTGCTGCCAGCAGTGCTACAGATTTTGAAGGGGTGGGGGGGGGGTCAGGCTGTCAGTGCTCAGACCATACGCTGCACACTGCATCAAATTGGTCAGCATGGCTGTCATCCCAGAAAGAAGCCTCTTCTAAAGATGATGCACAAGAAAGTCCACAAATAGTTTTCTGAAGACAAGCAGACTAAGGACATGGATTACTGAACCATGTCCTGCAGTCTGATGAGACCAAGATAAACTTATTTGGTGTCAGATGGTGACAAGCGTGTGTGGCGGCAACCAAGTGAGGAGGACAAAGACAATTGTGTCCTGTCTACAGTCAGGCATGGTGGTGGGAGGGCCATGGTCTGGGGCTGCACTGGGGAGCTACAGATCATTGAGGGAACAATGAATGCCAACATGTACTGTGACATACTGAAGCAGAGCATGATCCCCTCCCTTCAGAGACTGGGCTGCAGGGCAGTATTCCAACATGATAACGACCCCAAACACACCTCCAAGACCCCCACTGCCTTGCTAAAGAAGCTGAGGGTAAAGGTGATGGACTGGCCAAGCATGTCTCCAGACCCCTATTGGAGCATCTGTGGGACATCCTCAAACGGAAGGTGGAGGAGCGCAAGGTCTCTAACATCCACCAGCTCTGTGATGCCGTCATGGAGGAGGGGAAGAGACTCCGGTGGCAACCTGTGAAGCTCTGGTGAACTCCATGCCCAAGAGGGTTAAGGCAGTGCTGGAAAATAATGGTGGCCACACAAAATATTGACACTTTGGGCCTAATTCGGACATTTTCACTTAGCGGTGTACTCACTCTTGTTGCCAGCGGTATAGACATTAATGGCTGTGTGTTGAGTTATTTTGAGGGGACAGCAAATGTACACTGTTATACAAGCTGTACACTCACTACACAACATTGTAGCAAAGTGTCATTTCTTCAGTGTTGTCACATGAAAAGATAGAATAAAATATTTACAAAAACGTGAGGGGTGTACTTACTTTTGTGACATACTGTATGTACGTGTGATTTTTTTTCGTTTTTCATTTTTAATACATTTTTAAAGATTTCAAACAAACTACTTTCACATTGTCTTTATGGTGTAAAGTTTGTAGAATTTTGAGGAAAATAGTGAATTTAATCCATTTTGGAATAAGAAAAAGTGAATCGCTGTGAATACTTTCCGGATGCACTGTAATGACCTATCCCACAGAAGCAGTCAGTAATGGTGTCTGCATTCGTGGTCCCCGGCATCTTCAAGGACCGTGCATGTGCGACGTGGTGATGTCACGCATGGTCGCACCATTTTGAAAATTACAGCCACACAGCAAAAATCTAGATCCTTAAAGTGGTGTTCCGCCGAAAAAATTGTTTTTTAAGTCAGCAGCTACAAATACTGCAGCTGCTGACTTTGAATATTAGGACACTCACCTGTCCCGGGCGCCCGCGATGTCGGCACCCAAAGCCGATCTGTCGCTCGGCTCTCGAGTGCTGCCGCCGCCATCTTCGGTAAGGGAATCAGGAAGTGAAGCCTTGCGGCTTCACTTCCTGGTTCCCTACTGCGCATGTGCGAGTCACGCTGCATTATCCCTCTGGTCCCTGCTGCCTTCTGGGACCTGGGGGGGGGTGAAGTAGGCGCCGGAAGTGCCCCCTGAAAGGTGCATAATGTGACACCGGAGGGGGGGAGGATTCCAAAAAGAGGAAGTTAAATTTTTGGGTGGAACTCCGCTTTAATGCCGCCGGAATTTCCGACGGAAAAAGTCAGACGGAAGCTTTTCATCGGATATTCCGTCCGCGTGTATGCCCCATCTGACATTTTTTCCGTCAGGAATTTTTGTTCTCAATTTTTCCGTTGAAATTTTTTTATCGGAATTTCCGTTCGTCTGGATGCAATTCCGACGGACTAAAAACCACACATGCTCAAAATCAAGTCGACATAGTGTTGTACGTCACTGTGTTCTTGACGGTCGGAATTTGGTGTGACCGTGTGTATGCAAGACAGCTTGAGCGGAATTCCATTGGAAAAAACGTCTGAGTTTATTCCGACGGGAAAACCGACGGGTCGTGTGTACAGGGCATAAGCTGGCCATTCATTGATAAAAATTTGGCTGATTCCTGCTAAGTCGGCGGAGATTCGCTCTGTGGGGCTGCCCTGTCGATACCCCCTGGCTCAGCAAAAGTCGATTTTTCAATGTAGAGCTGGGTGGAGAATTCCCGGCTGAACAGTGCCTGCAATCCAATCAGATGCGAGCACTTTCTAAAGGATAATTAGGAGTCTAGTCCTCTAGTGGCCAAAATGTGGTATATTTTCTGACTGAGCTATTTCAGAAAAATGTGGCCACTAGATAGCGCTGACGATCATAGAAAGGCATAGTCAGGGGCGGACTGACCATTTGGGCACTTGGCACTGCCCGCGGGCCCCATGCCACTAGGGGGGCCCAGCAGGGTTGCCAGCCTCAGTAAAACCAGGGACAGTATATAAAAATCTGTGTTTTTTTAAAAATCCCAAGATTATAGATGCCCCGCCTCTCCAGTGCCTTTTCAGTGTGTGTATGTGTATTCTGTGTGTATGTATACTGTATGTGTGTATATTGTGTGTCTGTGTGTGTGTTTACTGCATATGTATACTGTGTGTGTGTGTGTCTGTGTATTCTGTGTGTGTATTCTGTGTGTGTATACTGTGTGTCTGTGTGTGTTTACTGTGTATGTATACTGTATGTGTGTATACTGTGTGGCCCCATAATCTCCTATTGCCCCGGGCCCTCATAATCTCCTATTGCCCGGGGGCCTCACAGTCTCCTTTTGCCCTGGGGCACTCATAATCTCCTATTGCCCGGGCCCTCATAATCTCCTATTGCCCGGGGGCCCCATAATCTCCTATTACCTGGGCCCTCATAATCTCCTATTGCCCGGGCCCCCATAATCTTCTATTGCCCGGGGGCCCATAATCTCCTATTGCCCGGGGGCCCCATAATCTCCTATTGCCCGGGCCCCAATAATCTTCTATTGCCCGGGGGCCCATAATCTCCTATTGCCCGGGGGCCCCATAATCTCCTATTGTCCGGGGACCCCATGAGTTGTCAGTCCGCCCCTGGTCATAGTATTTTGAAAAATATGGGGAAAATTCATGCAGCCTGGGCGAATACTTGTGACATTCGTTCATTGAATGTTTTATAGATATACCCCCTTCGTTTATAATAATAGGAGGTTGCGGTTTTTTAAAGCGAGCCTGTGCTTTGCCCTTGCAAAGGTCCATTGCTGTTTTCTATGGCTGCTGTAAGTGAAAATAAATACTCAACTCTTTAGGTTTTGGGAAGCCAGGGACTTGTTCTTCCATTGTCCCTGTCTACTTAGCCCCCCAGCACTATCACATGGGGCCAGTTATGTTGTCCTTTGCCTGTGTAAGCTCCTATTCTCAAGAAATCATAATACAGGGCTTAATTTTCTCACTCCATGGACCAAGCTTTACAGTAGGGGGGTGTAGGGAAGGGAGTAACCGTCTGCATTGAATTGCCATGGACGTCACTAGATCTTAGATATTAGATAGGCTTATTTTTGGTGCAGACCAGAAAACCTCTGAATCCACTGCATATTTATGACAGGTGCACATTAAGACATGGTAAGTATTGAAAGTATCATTATATCACCTGTCTTTTGTCTTTATCATGCCATTATCATGGATTAGACATACTGTTTCTCAGTTTAATTGTGGCATTTATTGATGCTGGAGTTCTTTACCTCCTGAGAAGAGGAACTTCACCCCCAAACAGATTTTTCCCATTTTGGGTGGAATAACTAGAAATCACTTACTTGCCAGATGTTTGGGATCTTGGCGCGAAGCTTTCCCTCTTCCCATCCACTGTATGGCTATTAAAGTAAGCATGGATAGTAAGTTTAGCTTTTGGTGTCTTGCTCTAAAGTGAATTCTCCATATACACTATATGTGGACACCTGACCATCAAACTAATGAGTTTGGTGGACATTCCATTCCAAAATTATGGGCAATAATATTGAATTGGCCCCTTTGTGGCTATAACAGCCTCCAGTCTTCTGAAAAAGATTTCTCACAAGATTAAGGCCTCGTACACACGGGCAAGAATCTCGTCAGGAAAAAAGAACCGCGATTCTCTTGAAAGGCAAGAACGCGGTGACGTCATCGCGTACGACGAGCATGCGCTCGTCACATTCAATGTCGTTGCCGCCATCTTGCTCTTCACCCTACCTATGCCGTGGAAGCTACCGCGCATGCGTCAAAGTCATTTCGAGCGATAGGTAAGTATACACACACTCGGGTTTCTTGTCGGGAAACAGGCCGACAAGAATCTCGACAAGAAAATAGAGCGCAGGTTCTCTATTTTTCTCGTCGAGATTCTGGCCAGATTTCCCGACGAGAAACCTGAAAGCCTCGTACACACCAACGGTTTTCTCGGAAAGCTCTGCCAGCAGTTTTCTTGCTGGTTCTTGCCGAGAAAACCGGTCGTGTGTACGAGGCCTTAGGAGTGTTTCATGGAATTTGGGCCCAGTCATCCAGAAGACCATTTGTGAGGTCAGGTACTGACCTTGGATGAGAAGACCTGGCTCATATTTCTAATTTATCACAAAGGTGTTCAGTAGGGTTCAAGTCAGAGCTCTGTGTAGGCCATTTAAGTTCCTCCACACCAAAGTCATAAAACCATGTCTTTATTGAACTGGCATTGTACACAGGGGCACAGTCATGCTAGAGCAGAAAGAGTCTTCCCCAAAAACTTGACATATTTGTCTAAATTGTGTTTGTATGTTGTACCATTAAAAGTACCCTTCACTGGAATCCATATAAACTCAATCATTTGCAAGAGTGTGCATATACTTTTGGTCATATAGAGTAGGTGTGATGGTCAGGTGTCCACTAATTTTGGCAGCTTATTGTATTCCTATGAAGAATCAGTAAAGGGCACCTGAGATTGCAGTTGTTTGTCATGCTTCCTCTAGTGCAGCCATTCTCAAACGTCTTACCCCAGAGGAACTCTTAAAATCATTTTCAGATCCAAGAGAGCCCTTGATAGAACCAATTCATTGTAGACAATGGCGGCTGGTGCTCCAAATTTTGGGGGGGGCGCAAACAAACTGAAAAAAAAAACATCAATTGCAGCCACTGTGCCCATCAATTGCCGCCACTGTGCCCATTAAACACAGCCAGTTTGCCCCATCAATTGCCGCCAGTTTGCCCCATCAATTGCCGCCAGTTTGCCCCATCAATTGCCGCCAGTTTGCCCCATCAATTGCCGCCAGTTTGCCCCATCAATTGCCGCCAGTTTGCCCCATCAATTGCTGCCAGTTTGCCCCATCAAACACCACCAGTTTTTCCCCTGAAATGATGCCAGTTTCCCCCCTGAAATGATGCCAGTTTCCCCCCTGAAATGATGCCAGTTTCCCCCCTAAAATAATGCCAGTTTCCCCCCTCAAATGCAGCCAGTTTCCCCCCTCAAATGCAGCCAGTTTCCCCCCTCAAATGCAGCCAGTTTCCCCCCTCAAATGCAGCCAGTTTCCCCCCTCAAATGCAGCCAGTTTCCCCCCTCAAATGCAGCCAGTTTCCCCCCTCAAATGCAGCCAGTTTCCCCCCTCAAATGCAGCCAGTTTCCCCCCCTCAAATGCAGCCAGTTTCCCCCCCTCAAATGCAGCCAGTTTCCCCCCCTCAAATGCAGCCAGTTTCCCCCCCTCAAATGCAGCCAGTTTCCCCCCCTCAAATGCAGCCAGTTTCCCCCCTCAAATGCAGCCAGTTTCCCCCCCTCAAATGCAGCCAGTTCCCCCCCCTCAAATGCAGCCAGTTTCCCCCCCTCAAATGCAGCCAGTTTCCCCCCCTCAAATGCAGCCAGTTTCCCCCCCTCAAATACAGCCAGTTTCCCCCCCTCAAATGCAGCCAGTTTCCCCCCCTCAAATGCAGCCAGTTCCCCCCCTCAAATGCAGCCAGTTTCCCCCCCTCAAATGCAGCCAGTTTCCCCCCTCAAATGCAGCCAGTTTCCCCCCCTCAAATGCAGCCAGTTTCCCCCCCTCAAATGCAGCCAGTTTCCCCCCCTCAAATGCAGCCAGTTTCCCCCCCTCAAATGCAGCCAGTTTCCCCCCCTCAAATGCAGCCAGTTTCCCCCCCTCAAATGCAGCCAGTTTCCCCCCCTCAAATGCAGCCAGTTTCCCCCCCTCAAATGCAGCCAGTTTCCCCCCTCAAATGCAGCCAGTTTCCCCCCTCAAATGCAGCCAGTTTCCCCCCTCAAATGCAGCCAGTTTCCCCCCTCAAATGCAGCCAGTTTCCCCCCTCAAATGCAGCCAGTTTCCCCCCTCAAATGCAGCCAGTTTCCCCCCTCAAATGCAGCCAGTTTCCCCCCTCAAATGCAGCCAGTTTCCCCCCTCAAATGCAGCCAGTTTCCCCCCTCACATGCAGCCAGTTTCCCCCCTCAAATGCAGCCAGTTTCCCCCCTCAAATGCAGCCAGTTTCCCCCCTCAAATGCAGCCAGTTTCCCCCCTCAAATGCAGCCAGTTTCCCCCCTCAAATGCAGCCAGTTTCCCCCCTCAAATGCAGCCAGTTTCCCCCCTCAAATGCAGCCAGTTTCCCCCATCAAATGCAGCCAGTTTCCCCCCCTCAAATGCAGCCAGTTTCCCCCCCTCAAATGCAGCCAGTTTCCCCCCCTCAAATGCAGCCAGTTTCCCCCCCCCTCAAATGCAGCCAGTTCCCCCCCCCTCAAATGCAGCCAATTTCCCCCATCAAATGCAGCCAATTTCCCCCATCAAATGCAGCCAGTTTACCCCATCAAATGCAGCCAGTTTACCCCATCAAATGCAGCCAGTTTACCCCATCAAATGCAGCCAGTTTCCCCCATCAAATGCAGCCAGTTTCCCCCATCAAATGCAGCCAGTTTCCCCCATCAAATGCAGCCAGTTTCCCCCATCAAATGCAGCCAGTTTCCCCCATCAAATGCAGCCAGTTTCCCCCATCAAATGCAGCCAGTTTCCCCCATCAAATGCAGCCAGTTTCCCCCATCAAATGCAGCCAGTTTCCCCCATCAAATGCAGCCAGTTTCCCCCATCAAATGCAGCCAGTTTCCCCCATCAAATGCAGCCAGTTTCCCCCATCAAATGCAGCCAGTTTCCCCCATCAAATGCAGCCAGTTTCCCCCATCAAATGCAGCCAGTTTCCCCCACCAAATGCAGCCAGTTTCCCCCATCAAATGCAGCCAGTTTCCCCCATCAAATGCAGCCAGTTTCCCCCATCAAATGCAGCCAGTTTCCCCCATCAAATGCAGCCAGTTTCCCCCATCAAATGCAACCAGTTCCCCCCCCTCAAATGCAACCAGTCCCCCCCCCCCTCAAATGCAACCAGTTTCCCCCTCAAATGCAGCCAGTTTCCCCCTCAAATGCAGCCAGTTTCCCCCCTCAAATGCAGCCAGTTTCCCCCCTCAAATGCAGCCAGTTTCCCCCCTCAAATGCAGCCAGTTTCCCCCCTCAAATGCAGCCAGTTTCCCCCCTCAAATGCAGCCAGTTTCCCCCCTCAAATGCAGCCAGTTTCCCCCCTCAAATGCAGCCAGTTTCCCCCCTCAAATGCTGCCAGTTTCCCCCCTCAAATGCTGCCAGTTTCCCCCCTGAAATGCAGCCAGTTTCCCCCCTGAAATGCAGCCAGTTTCCCCCCTGAAATGCAGCCAGTTTCCCCCCTGAAATGCAGCCAGTTTCCCCCCTGAAATGCAGCCAGTTTCCCCCCTGAAATGCAGCCAGTTTCCCCCATCAAATGCAGCCAGTTTCCCCCATCAAATGCAGCCAGTTTCCCCCTCAAATGCAGCCAGTTTCCCCTCAAATGGCTGAGAGGCGGGTCAGTGTTAGGGAAGCGATTCCCTAACACAGCATTGTTTAAACAGGGAACGCACAGCAGTGCACCCACTGTTTAACCATTTGGAAGCCGATTAGAGCCCACATTTAGAGCCGATTAGAGCTCTAATCAGGAATCTTATTAGAGCCTATGGCTCTAATCAGGCAATTCCAAAAAACACCCACCGCTGTAATTCAGATGGCCGGCGCTCAACAGGGGGCCGGACACCTGAATAGTGGGCGGCAGCGGCAACAATAGATAGATAGATTCATGCAATGCATGAATCCATCTATTGTTGAGTGACGGGTGCAGGAGAGAGGGGGTGGTGCTCCAGTGCCCACTATGGATGCACCACCACCGATTGTAGATCTGTGGGATGATTACCCCTTACATTGGAGGTTCGTGGAAAGAATGCCCCTCTTACAGTAGTCAGAATGACCTCCTTACAGACAGCTGAAAAGTGTAATGCTACTGGATCTGCCAAGTCGGTGCCATCAGATGGGAGGTCAATGACCTACAGCTCAAGGATCCCTTAGAAACCTTTGGAGGAACCCTAGGGTTTAATGGAACCTTGAGAATGGCTGCTCCAGTGGATGCTTCATAGGAATATATGGAGAATCTACAAGCTTGATATGATGGATTTCTCTAGGGAGATGAGGGAAATGCCCCAAGAACATAGAAAGTTGTAAAGACTTGGCAGCGACCAATCATTGCTCTGCTCCACCTCAACAGAAAAATATGTTTTGGGTAGAGTTTGGTTCAGCAGTACTATAATTCCTAATTGTTGCTGTGACTACAATTCTAAAATTGTTTTCATCTTTTGGGGGTTTCGAGAATGAATTTAGGCGTTTCGAACATAAAGTGCCCCAAGAAGAACTGTCTGTCTGCATTTATCATATCAACCAACCAGCTTTTCCTTTTCAATGGGCAAGAGAAAATCTGAAAGGAGAAAGATGATTTGTTGCGGGGGGGGGACAGAAAGTTCTTTCTCAGACACCTGTGTCCTTAATATGCGAAAGGACCTCCTTCCCAGATTTAGTACTATACTGGAAATTCCCAGTTGCAATCTGGAATTTTCAAAATCTGCAGCTCTGAATCGGATTGGTGGCTGTGGACATCACACACTGTTCTTGTTTTATGCTGGCATATTCAAACTTTACCAAACAGTTATTGAATCTAATCGTAGCGTTTACAATACAAACAGTATATTCTCTATCCTAGGGTTCCTCAATCTTCTTACCTTGGAGGAACCCTTGGCAAAAAGTTTGAGATCTCGAAGAACCCTTAAAATAATATTCACATCTAAAGCTCACAGAACATCGATGTGATCATGATCAGTGAGCTGTTGATATAACGGCAATTCTTTTTAGAAACAGCATTAGATAATAGAAGTAATGTTAAAAAATACCTAGAGTGCATCCAGAAAATATTCACAACACTTTACTTTTTACACATTTTGTTATGTTACAACCTTATTCCAAAATGGATTAAATTCTACATAAATACAGTACCCCTGTAACGAAACGTCCCACACTCCGCTTGAGTGCTTTCCTCATATACTGCTTCCTCCCAGTCTGAATATTGATAATAGATATACCAACCATTGACAACCACAAACAAGGCATAACTCGTTTGGTTGCTCAACATGAAAGTTGTATTGAAAACACAGGTAATACTCAGGACAATCAGCCCCCTTTGCATTCCGGTTGGGGTAGACTGTACAATGAGCATGGAGAGCTGTTGGAGGAATCCCCCTCCCTCCTCACAGCAAGCACACTTTTTTTTTTACAGCAAGCACACTTACACATCCCATAGCAGACAGACAATAGAACAATGGAATACAGCCACATCCAAACAACCCAGCAAAGAGTACACAACAAAATGAGACAATATACAATATATATATATATATATATATATATATATATATATATATATATATATATATATATATATATATATATATACAGTACAGACCAAAAGTTTGGACACACCTTCTCATTCAAAGAGTTTTCTTTATTTTCATGACTATGAAAATTGTAGATTCACACTGAATTCATCAAAACTATGAATGAACCCATGTGGAATTATACATAAAGTGTGAAACAACTGAAAATATATTTCATATTCTAGATTCTTCAAAGTCGCCACCTTTTACAGCAGACACATCTCTAGAACTGGTAAGAGGAGACTGTGTGAATCAGGCCTTCATGGTAGAATATCTGCTAGGAAACCACTGCTAAAGAAAGGCAACAAGCAGAAGAGACTTGTTTGGGCTAAAGAACACAAGGGATGGACATTAGACCAGTGGAAATCTGTGCTTTGGTCTGATGAGTCCAAACTTGAGATCTTTGGTTCCAACCCCCATGTCTTTGTGCGACGCAGAAAAGGTGAACGGATGGACTCTACATGCCTGGTTCCCACTGTGAAGCATGGAGGAGGAGGTGTGGGGGTGCTTTGCTGGTGACACTGTTGGGGATTTATTCAAAATTGAAGGCATACTGAACCAGCATGGCTACCACAGCATCTTGCAGCGGCATGCTATTCCATCCGGTTTGCGTTTAGTTGGACCATCATTTATTTTCCAACAGGACAATGACCCCAAACACACCTCCAGGCTGGGTAAGGGCTATTTGACCAGGAAGGAGAGTGATGGGGTGCTGCGCCAGGTGACTACCTCTTGAAGCTCATCAAGAGAATGCCAAGAGTGTGCCAAGCAGTAATCAAAGCAAAAGGTGGCTGCTTTGAAGAACCTAGAATATGAAATATATTTTCAGTTGTTTCACACTTTTTTGTTATGTATAATTCCACATGTGTTACTTCATAGTTTTGATGCCTTCAGTGTGAATCTACAATTTTCATAGTCATGAAAATAAAGAAAACTCTTTGAATGAGAAGGTGTGTCCAAACTTTTGGTCTGTACTGTATGTGTATATATATATATATATATATATATATATATATATACATACACACAACATTCCAGGGTGGTTGTGCAGTGAGTCTGATTAGTACAGATCAGACTGGATTTCTCAGTCACCTTGTGCCTCTATTAGAGACACAGGGTGACTTAGACATAGGAGGTGCATAGGGAGCTGAAACAATGGTTTCCCAACTTCTCCAGGGGATTCTGTGTTCCACCGGCCCCCCGCCCAAAGTGACTCCTGTCACAATCCCATAATGACAACGTGAAAGAAGTTTGTTTGAAATATTTGCAAATTTATTAAAAAATAAAATCCCATGTACAGAAGTATTCACAGCCTTTGCCATGACACTCAAAATGGAGCTCAAGTGCATCCCGTTTCCACTGATCATCCTTGAGATGTTTCTACAACTTGATTGGAGATTGGAGTCCACCTGTAGTAAATTCAGTTAATTGGACATGATTTGGAAAGGCACACACCTGACTATATAAGGTCTCACAGTTAACAGTGCATTTCAGAGCACAAACCAAGCCATGAAGTCCAAGGAATTATCTGTAGATCTCAAGACAGGATTGTATGGAGGCACAGATCTGGGGAAGGGTACAGAAAAATGTCTGCAGCATTGAAAGTCCCAATGAGCACAGTGGCCTCCATCATCCGTAAATGGAAGATGTTTGGAACCACCTGGATTCTTCCTAGAATGGGCCACACGAGCAAACTGAGCAATCGGGGGAGAAGGGCCTTAGTCAAGAGGGTCACTCTGACAGAGCTCCAGTGTTTCTCTGTGAAGAGAGGAGAACCTTCCAGAAGAACAACCATCTCTGCAGTACTCCACCAATCAGGCCTGTATGGTAAAGTGGCCAGATAGAAGCCACTCCTCAGTAAAAGGCACATGACAGCCCGCCTGGAGATTGCCAAAAGGCACCTGAAGGACTCTCAGATCATCAGAAACTTTTGGCCTGAATGGCAAGCGTCATGTCTGGAGGAAACCAGGCACTGCTCATCACCTGACCAATACCATCCCTACAGTGAAGCATGGTGGTGGCAGCATCATGCTCTGGGGATGTTTTTCAGTGGCAGGAACTGAAAGACTAGTCAGGATCGAGGGAAAGATGACTGCAGCAATGTACAGGGACATCCTTGATGAAAACCTGCTCCAGAGCGCTCTGGACCTCAGACTGGGGTGAAGGTTCATCTTTCAACAGGACAATGTTCCTAAGCACTCAGCCAAGATAACAAAGCCAAGAATGTCCTTGAGTGGCCCAGCCAGAGAGCCCAGACTTGAACCTGATTGAAGATCTCTGGAGAGATCTGAAAATGGCTGTGCACCGACCCTCCCCATCCAACCTGATGGAGCTTGGAGAGGTCCTGCAAAGAAGAATGGGAGAAACTGCCAAAAATAGGTGTGCCAAGCTTGTAGCATCATACTCCAAAAAGACTTGAGACTGTAATTGGTGTCAAAGGTGCTTCAACAAAGTATTGAGCAAAGACTGTGAATACTTATGTACAGTATCTCACAAAAGTGAGTACACCCCTCACATTTTTGTAAATACTTTATTATATCTTTTCATGTGACAACACTGAAGAAATGACACTTTGTAGCTACAATGTTGTGTAGTGAGTGTACAGCTTGTATAACAGTGTACATTTGCTGTCCCCTCAAAATAACTCAACACACAGCCATTAATGTCTAAACCACTGTCAACAAAAGTGAGTACGCCCCTAAGTGAAAATGTCCACATTGGGCTCAAAGTGTCAATATTTTGTGTGGCCACCATTATTTTCCAGCACTGCCTTAACCCTCTTGGGCATGGAGTTCACCAGAGCTTCACAGGTTGCCACTGGAGTCCTCTTCCCCTCCTCCATGATGACATCACAGAGCTGATGGATGTTAGAGACCTTGCGCGGCTCCAATTTCTGTGAGACCTTATAACACTAACAAGTCACATGACACTGGAGAGATGGAAAATGGCTAATTGGGCTCAATTTGGACATTTTCACTTAGGGGTGTACTCACTTTTGTTGCCAGTGGTTTAGACATTAATGGCTGTGTGTTGTTATTTTGCAGGGACAGCAAATGTACACTGTTATACAAGCTGTACACTCACTACACAACATTGTAACAAAGTGTCATTTCTTCAGTGTTGTCACGTGACATGATATAATAAAATATTTTCAAAAATGTGAGGGGTGTGTTCACTTTTGTGAGATACTGTACATGGGGTTTTTTTATTTTTAAGAAATTTTTCAAAGATTTCAAACAAACTTCTTTCACTTTGTCATTATAGGGTATTGTTTGTAGAGTTTTGAGGAAAATAATTAATTGAATCCATTTTGGAATAAGGCTGTAACAGAACAAAATGTGAAAAAAGTGAAGCGCTGTAAATACTTTCCAGATGCACTGTATTTAATGTGTATTCTTTGTTTCTGCACAGATGCTCAATTCTGGGTCCAACTTGAGATAAGCAGGGTGCAGGGGGTCAAGAGGGCACACTAAATGGGGTAAGAAGGGCACATTCCATGGGAGGGCAGCAGGCTCATTACATGGGGGGGGGGGTAGCAGGGCACATTACATGGGGTAAGAAGGGCATATTCTATGGGAGGGAAGCAGGCTCATTACATGGGGGGGGGGGGCAGCAGGGCACATTACATGGGGTAAGAAGGGCATATTCTATGGGAGGGCAGCAGGCTCATTAAATTGGGGGGGGGGGGCAGCAGGGCACATTACATGGGGTAAGAAGGGCATATTCCATTGGAGGGCAGCAGGCTCATTAAATTGGGGGGCAGCAGGGCACATTACATGGGGTAAGAAGGGCACATTACATGGGAGGGCAGCAGGCTCATTACATGGGGGGAGGGGGGCAGCAGAGCACATTACATGGGGTTAGAAGGGCACATTCCATGGGAGGACAGCAGGCTCATTACATGAGGGGGGGGTAGCAGGGCACATTACATGGGGTAAGAAGGGCATATTCCATGGGAGGGCAGCAGGCTCATTACATGGGGGGGGGGTAGCAGGGCACATTACATGGGGTAAGAAGGGCATATTCCATGGGAGGGCAGCAGGCTCATTAAATTGGGGGGGGGGAGGCAGCAGGGAACATTACATGTGATAAGAAGGGCATATTCCATGGGAGGGCAGCAGGCGGGCTCTTTACATTGGGGGGGGGCAGCAGGGCACATTACACGGGGTAAGAAGGGCACATTACATGGGAGGGCAGCAGGCTGGCTCTTTACATGGGGGGGGGGCAGCAGGGTACATTACATGGGGTAAGAAGGGCACATTACATGGGAGAACAGCAGGCTGGCTCATTACATGGGGGGGGGGGGGCAGCAGGGCACATTACGTGGCAACAGGGCACATTACTCGGGGGACAGAGCAGGGCACAATATGGGGCACACAACAGGATACTTTACATGATACACACAGCAGGACACATTACACTAGCATTGGTTTCCCTCATATGGAAAGCAACGCAGGGAAGCGGCTGTGATGAGTCCTATTGTGGCGCACTGTTCCCCCGACGGCGCCTCTTTCTCTTCTGTTCATCCCATATGATGTTGCATACAAGTACCTGCGATGGACAGGAGGGGCCAGCGGAGATGAGTGCGCCACAGTTGGTACTATCACAGCCGCTTCCCTGCCTAGCTCTGCATGTGTCAGCAGAGGATATGCAATCTACCCATCAGCTACCTGCAACTGACAGGTAGAGATCACAGCCTCAGCATAAATATAATCGCTCACACGTAAAAAGTGATTGTTTCAGAATCAGTAGGTTGCTCTTTACACTGCTGTTTGGTTTGATTCAAACAAATCGATCAGAAGTGATTAAAATGATATTAGATGGACAATTTATTGATTTGTTCAGAACAGTCAGATCAATGCATGTATTGCAAGCATGTTCAGATTAATCCAGTAAAACATTGCAGAGAGCAGCTGTAACTTGCAAGAGATTGGTTGCTTGTTACGGCTTCCTGCGCTCTACCCTTGGCCTCTATAGTATAGGCATCAAAATACACATGCACATATTCTGAATAGGACTTTAAAGGCACCAAAAATTTTACATACACATACATTCAATTAAAATGCCATGTTTTATTAGGCCTCGTACACACGACCGAACATGTCTGCTGAAACTGGTCCGCGGACATGTCCGACCGTGTGTACGGCCTAGCGGACCGGATTCCTGGGCTAGCGGACAGGTTTCCAGCGGACAAATGTTTCTTAGCATGCTAAGAAACATGTCCGCTGGAAGCCTGTCCGTCGGACATGTCCGATGATTAGTACGACTCATCGGACATGTCCGCTGGGCCGAAAATCCCGCGCATGCGGCAAAGTGATTCGACGCATGCGTGGAAGCATTGAACTTCCTGGGTCGCACACGTCGGCGCGTCATCGTCGCCGCCACGTCACCGCGTATTCTGTCCGCGGGGAATTTGGTCTGATGGTGTGTACACACATCAGACCAAATGATCCCAGCAGACATGTCCGATGAAAACGGTCCGCGGACTGTTTTCATCGGACATGTCTGGTCGTCTGTACAAGGCCTGATACAAAATATTGTACATATTAAAAGAAGAAACAATAATTTAGCTGTAAAATATCTTTACATATACGCACACCTTATAATGTCTCCTAGCTCATGCATCAGAACCAGGGGCGGACTGACCATTAGGGCACTCGGGCACTGCACGAGGGCCCCGGGGCCAGTTGGGTGGCCCCATGAGCAGGGACAAGAAGGTGTTTCGTTACAGCTCAATCCCAGGGTTTGTCAATAGCAGTGTCATTGCTTCTAAATACATATACTGCCCAGCTGGGTATGTATTTAGAAGTTCAGAGTCTTCTTTCTGTCCTCCCCTTTAGTTTTCTCCTGTGTTTCCCTCAGTCAGATCCCCCCTTCAGTGCCGTGTGATGGGAGAACCCGGAGAAGGGGCATAGCTACTGCCGGACATTCAGAGCCAGTGCTGTTATGGTGGCACTGCCCACGAGAGGCTCCAAGTACATTTATTGGGTCACCAGCTTTAAGTTTCCTGCCCCTCTTCATGTCATTAAGCTAGATGCCCCACCACAAAGGCGGTGCCGCATTCATGTTGCATCAGAAAGATGGCTGCTTAGTGGTGGCCATCTTTAAACCTGGAGGCCCCATAATCCCCTAGGCCCCATGAGTTGTCAGTCCGCCCCTGATCAGCACGTTGTACTTAAAGTGAACCATCAGTTCAAAGATTATTCCTCCCTGCAACCCTCCCCAGTATGGCAAAAAGGGCATTTTCTTTTATTACATTTTTACAATTTTTTTCTACTCTGGCTGTGCTACCTGCTGCCCTTTTTTGCCTAGGCTAGAATGACGTGTCAATTGCGTATGTCAATTGAAGACAACCCTGCATAACAGGTAAGAGGGGTGAATAAAAAGCAGAGGGAGGGATGATGTTCCTCATGACAACACTTTATAGGTGCAAGGTCATCATGATGTTATTGTATATAACTGCATGATATTGCAACCATAAACGGACAATAATGGTGAAATATTTGATGAGCCGCACTGTCATGTGTTTTGTTGGAGCAACAGTCAATTGTGACGATAAGGAGGTCTAATGAACCCCTTTTCAATAAAAATCCATAAGTCTCCATACAAGTCAATAGCTTGGTAACTGGTCAGTTAGCTTCACCAGAGAGAGCAAAGGTGGCTGGTTGACTTCAATAGCCACTAGCATTGTGTTCTGCCGGGCAGGAAGGCTCCACGTGCCCCCCTGCCAGCAGAACACCGTAGGACTCCATCAGCGCTGATTGTGTTGATGGGGTACTCAAGCAATCGAGTCATCTATAGGCTGCTTTAGGGTTCATTGTCTTCCATGTCTTATCACGCTGTCTAAATGTCTACATCAAGAAACACCCTTGCTGAGAGTCTTTGATTGCTATTTCTCTCCTTTTTTGTGAGGGATACATTTAACGTGGGTGCGTCTTTCCTTGTGATCCTCAGCAACCCACCTTCTTTCGAACAGTGAAGGCCCAGGACTCTTTGGTGTGAGACAAGGTACACTCATTTTTTTTTTTTTTTTTTTGCTTACCTCTTTTATATTCCTGAAGAAGTTAACTGTTGCTTCAAAGAAATGCGTATAGTTACTGCCCATCAAGTTTAGCAAAATGGTTGTCCATTTATGGTTTGAATACAGTAACATCATGATGACCTTGCGTCGTTAAAGGGTTGCCAAGTACTTTCTTGTATTGCCTCCGTAAGCGCCAGTCTAGTTTTTTTTTTTTTTTTAGAAGATCCACGGCCTTTTCAGTTCACTCATTTGGGGACCTTCTTCTCCTAGGATAGGGCTGAAGGCATTGCAGGAACTGTGGGGACAGGGGGGTTTAGCGCTCCCGAATTGATATAAGTATTATCATTATTTGCCAGACAGTTGCTGAGTGATAATGGAATTTTTCGGCTACAGTTTTGGAGGCCGCTATCCTGGGGTCATACAGGGGAGTTCGTACAGTTTGGGACCCGCCCCCATGCTCCAAGGGCCCGTGCGGCCTCCCTGTAAGCTTGGATAGGAGGGGGGTGGGGGCGGCGGCATGTAGAGGAACCAATCCCTCCATGTAACCGCTGAATGCCTGCTTCTCTTCCTCTCCCTCCCTGCAGGAGGGAATTGGAGAGCATTTGTTCCTCCACATAACGCTAGCATACCTCCCAACATTTAATAAGTCCCATGCGAGACATCTTGTTGAGCGGGGGGGGGGGGGGGATTGAAGTTGTTGGGCGGGGATCCAAAGTTGTTAACCGGGGGGGGGGGGGGGGGTATCAGAGTTATTGAGCGGGGGGGGCCGGGGATCAGAGCTGTTGCGCGGGAGGGGGGTCTCCTACCTGTTCCGAATCCCCGCCAGCGCCATCCACCTGCCGCACCACCTTCCACCACCATGGTCCGTAGTATTTTTGTGCGTATAGCTGTCATGTGCGGAGGCGGGCATTCTAGACATTCGCAGACAGGCCAGACGCACATGACGCCAATACGCCCAATCACAGGCCAGGCTACGGACACCAAAACATGGCGGGGAAAATCAAACATGGAGGCCCCCGTAATGTCGCGCCCAGGGCCCTGTTTTGCGGGAATCTTGTCTAGTCCGCGGGACCCCGGGACACAGTTAGAATTCCGGGAGGATCCCGCGGAATCCGGGACGGTTGGGGGGTATGCGCTAGGGTGACCACATTTGCAAACTACAATTCAGGGACACCCCCCTTCCCAAAAATCAGCTTGTACTGTAACGCATTCCCGGCCAGGACAAATACTGTCATTGAGTAAAGCAGTGATGTGGCTTCAGATGGGGCATCAGATTGGCCCGGGGGGGGGGGGGGGGTTGGGGATGTGGCTGTGTCAGTTTTATTCCGGGACACTGTATTGTCCTGGAATGAATGTGCCCGGGACAGACCTGCAAAATGCGGGCAATCCGGGACATGTGGTCACCCTGATGTGGCAGCCTATTTTGGGGGCATCAGATTGGCCGGGGTGGGGGTAGCTGTGTCAGTTTCATTGCGGGACACTGTATTGTCCTTGCCTCTGCTCACTGTGCCCATTATTGTAGCCTCTGCTGACCTGTGCAGGTGATCGCCCCAGGGGAAGAGGGCATGGAGGAAGAGAAAAGCCGTGGCATTACAGAGCTGATAGCCAGCTGAGTTTACATTGCAATTGCCTCCGCTCGTGGTTACACACAGCCCCGCCTCCTGACCCCGCGCCTGTATCAGATAGACAGAACACGTCCCAGCATTGGACTGGCATTCTGTCTATCTGATACAGGCGCGGGGTCAGGAGGCGGGGCTGTGTGTAACCACGAGCGGAGGCAATTGCAATGTAAACTCAGCTGGCTATCAGCTCTGTAATGCCACGGCTTTTCTCTTCCTCCATGCTCTCTTCCTCGGGGTGATCGATGGGAGAACGGCTCCCGATCAATCCCTGCATGCCGGCGGTACCCGCGCTCCCCCCCCCCCCACACACCCATGCAGCCCAGCTCCTCGCCAGAAAAAAAATGGGTGTGTGTATATTCAGAAGCTCTAGGAGTTGTTGGCACCTGTAGTTTGGTGGTTGATTTTCATATGTTCGTAGATATATTATTTTTGTAAGATATAGTGTAGGGATGTTATAAGCAGCAGGTATCGTGCAATGAAATGATGGAATATCATTGCTAACATAGGGCGGTCATGCACAGTTTTTACGACAAGCAGATGTCTTAGAACGAGGTACAGGGAGGCATCCGTCCATTTTTGACCCGGCCTGAATCTCCTATGATCTTCCGTGGAATTTTATCATCTCTGAGGTTTTTATTTTTTGCACTATAAACAAAAAAAAAGCAACAATTGAAAAAAATATATATATTTTAAAAAATGTTGCTATAATAAATAGCCCAATTTGTTTTTCTCAGTTTAGGCCGATATGTATTCTTCTACATATTTTTGGTAAAAATCACAATAAGCGTATAGTTATTGGTTTGTGCAAAAGTTATAGCGCCTACAACATAGAGGATAGATTTATGATTTTTTTTTTTTACTAGTAATGGCGGTTATCTGCAATTATTGTCAGGACTGCAATATTGCGGCGGACACTTTTGACACTATTTTGGGACCATTCACATTCAGGCCTCGTACACACGACCGACATGTCCGACCGTGTGTAGGGCCGACCGGACAGTTTTCCGGCCTAGCGGACAGGTTTCCAGCGGACAAATGTTTCTTAGCATGCTAAGAAACATGTCCGCTGGAAGCCTGTCCGTCGGACATGTCCGATGGTTAGTACGACTCATCGGACATGTCCGCTGGGCAGAAATCTCTTGCATGCGTCGAAGTGATTAGACGCATTTTTAGTGCTTTTGCATTTTGCAGATTTGCACTACAGTCCATTTAACATGGTTTCCTATGGAACACGTTCTGTAGTGCAGATCTGCAAAATGCAAAAAGCGCTAAAAATGCCATAGGTGTGAATCCAGCCTAAAAGTCTCTATTATCGACGCTTTAAAAGCCTTTGCAGCGTACCAATTTAGAGTTATAGGAAGTCTGTGGCCCTCCAGATGTTGCGAAACTACAAGTCCCATCAAGCCCTCTGCCTTTGGGAGTCATGTTTGTACCTGTTAGCCTTGCAATGCCTCATGGGACTTCTACCTGTCAGGATTGCAATGACTTATGGGATTTGTAGTTCTACAACAGCTGGAGGGCCACTGATTGAGCACCCATGACCTAATGTAGCTCCAAAAAGCACAGGAGGAAGGATAGAATCCAACAAAACAAAGGAAAACATAAGTAAAAAATATATAAAAATAATAATAATAATAAAAAAAGTAAAAATATCAAGTGAGTGAGTGAATAACTTATATAGCGCTACAAATGCGAACTGAACTGCCTCAAGGCGCTTGGCATCCATTTTCTTCTATTTTGCCTTCAGAAAAGATGGGTCTTGAGTTTTTTCCTGAAGGCCCGGTGATTCTCTTCCGTTCGGATACTAGTTAGTAATGCGTTCCACAGTCAAGGTCCTTGGACTGCAAATCTTCGTTCTCCTTTGCTCTTGCAGCGGGTCTTGGGGATTTGTAGTAGATTTTGGTTGGTTGATCAGAGAACGCGATTGTGGTATTTTATTTTATCGCATAAATATTGGGGGGCGGTTCCTTGTACACATTTGTGTATCAGGCGAAGGGCCTTGAATGTGACTCGGGCCAGCCAATAGAGGGACCTCAGGGAGGGGGTAGTTGATTCCCAGGGTTTTTTCCCCGTTACCAGTCGTGCCGCCGTGTTCTGGACGACTTGTAGACGGGCAATCTGGTATTTTGGGAGACCGAGGTAAAGGGAGTTAGCATAGGCGAGCCTGGAGTTGATTAGTGTTCCCACCACTACTGCGGTGTCTTTTTCCGGGATGAAGGGATCGAGTCTTCGTGGTTGACGCAGGAGATGGTGGGATCCGCTAACTACTGACCCAATTTGTGCATCCATTGTCATGTCGGAGTCAAAAATTACACTGAGACTTTTGATTTTGGTGCTAGGGGTAATGGTCTGTCCGAATATAGTCGGGGGCGTCCATGTCGTCCTAGCAAATCTTTTTGTTTGCATATCGGTTTAACAGTTATGTAACTGAACCTTCTACGACTTGTTAATATACAATTGTTTTTCATTACAATGGCAAATGCGGATATTGTATTGGTAAAAAATGTGAATAAAAATATTGGAAACAAAAAAATATGTTATGCCGCGTACACACGACAAGAAAAGTTCGAGGTGAGCTTTTGGTCGGAAATTCCGACCGTGTGTAGGCTCCATCAGACTTTTTCTGTCGGAATTTCCGGCAACAAAAATTGGAGTCCTGGTTCTCAATTTTTCCGACAAGGAAAGTTCTTGTCGGAAAAATTGCGAACCAGGACTCTGGGGTCTGGCCCTGGTAAATCCCTGTTTGTTTTTGAGGTTTAAATGAAAGCGCTATATGGACGCTGCCATATTAAAACTGCTTCTAAAAATGCTAGTTGGGTATCTTGACGTTCCAAATCTGCATCTGCTAACCTTTGACTTTCCTAATCACAGTCAATAATCAGGAGGTCAGGGACTCAAAAAGTATTAAAAGCAAGAGGATCAGCATTACTGGCATTTGGAGGTCAACAGTATCGGCCTCTGTATTTCTCTCATTACAGGTTTGGTTTAATAATGCTCACAGCTATTGTAATAATGTACCCGTGATTGTTAAAGGTCAACTATACCCTAAAATGAAATTCCCGGTGACACTTTATATCTCTCAGGGATACCAGTGATGAGATTCTCCTGCAGCAGTTGGTGCCTCTTTTTATCACACAAGGTGAAGGTGTCACTCTCACCGATGGACTTCCCAACTATTTGTTCATTCAACTTTCAATTTAATGGGGTATTATTTGACTAACAGCCACAAAAGTTTAGGTAGATACAGTGGAACCTCGGATTGTGAGTAACGCAGTTAACGAGCGTTTCGCAATACGTGCACTGTATTTTTAAAAATCGTGACTTGGTTTGTTAGTGTTGTCTCGCAAAACGAGCACGATTCAGGCCAAAGCGGTGTGCAGTAGCGCCTTTGGCCTGAGGTTGGGGGGCGCCGGACCCGAGCAGAGCCAATCGGCGCTGTTCGGAAATGCACGGAAAGACCCGAGGACAGCACGGCTGACCTTGGCAAAATTCAGGTAGGAAGTCTTTCCGAGGTTTGCCGAGGTCAGCCGAAGTGTCCTTGGGCCTTTGCAGTCGTTTCCGAGGCTCTCCGGCACCCCCCAGCCTCTGGCCACATGCGGTATTGCATCCCATCGAAATCAATGCGGAACAAATTATTTTCGTTTCCATTGACTTCAATGGGAAACTCGCTTTGATATGCGAGTACTTTGTATTACGAGCATTCTCCTGGAACGGATTATGCTCGTAATCCGAGGTTCCACTGTATTCTGGTAGGCATAGCTAACCAGCGGAGCCTCAGAGTGATGGATGAAGCCGTTGTGTGATTCAACCTTACAGAATCTACTTAAAGCCCATCTTGGGGCTGCCTTTCAAAAAGACGAAAAAAGGGGGAAGAGCGGGACTTTGAATGAAGCACGCAGTCAACAGTATGGGGTCAAGACAAAGGTACATTTATTATATACCACAAAAATTCATACAAATTAATAAATAATGTCACACTATAATTCATCTACATACAAAAAGAAACATGGTAATACATGACAGTGGAGAGGGATTGAATGGGATAGAATGCATGAAGCTAAAAACCCTTCGGCCTTTACAACCACTTTAATGGTTTACATCCATTTTAGCAGGAGCGTGCCTAGGTTAATTGCCAACTAAAGTGACCATTTTTGTCCAACCTTACCACCCTGTTAGGCACCTACACCATAAAAACCAATGGTGGCTGAGCTACCAGGATCCTACCTGTGCATTCAGGGCCACAATATTGAGCTGCAGTGAGGACGAAGTGTCCAGTATGGACACTCCAACTTTAGTACTGCCCTCCATTGAGTGCTGCCTCACTTTTACTCACTGGTGACATAATCCTGCGCTTTAGGTAAAGTAAAGATACAGGAGGGAATCGGGACTAAAATGTGAAGGCTGCAGTAGGTGTCCAGAGCTGGGCACTCAAGAGCAGAGATCTCAATAATGGTGTCCTTGAGAGATATAAGACGCAATCCTATTCCAGCCAAAGCTGTTTATTTCCTTTGGACAGGTAAAAATGGTTAGAGCCCCACTTAAAGGGGTTGTAAAGGTTATTTTTGGAATGTCAGTTTTGGGTGGTCTGACCTTTTATTTCATGGTTCGGTGCATGCTATAAATTATGCAGGGTGCCCAAACTTTTGCAGACACCATTTTTTTGTTTTCTGTAACTTTGAGAGTGTAAATGATGGAAATAAAATCTAAGGGCCAGATTCACAGAAGAAGTACGCCGGAGTATCTACTGATACTCCGGCGTACTTTCAAATTTGCCGCGTCGTATCTTTAGTTTGAATCCTCAAACCAAGATACGACGGCTTTTGGCTTCGATCCGACAGGCGTATGGCTTCGTACGCCTTCGGATCGTAGGTGTAATACTTCGGTGCCCGCTGGGTGGAGTTCGCCTCGTTTTCCGCGTCGGGTATGCTAATTAGCTTTTTACAGCGATTCACGAAGGTACGCGCGGCCGTCGCATTCTCTTACATCGTCGCTAGTCGGCTTTTTCCGGCGTATAGTTAAAGCTGCTATTTCTTGGCCTATCTTTAGACTTGCCATGTTAAAGTATGGCCGTCGTTCCCACGTCGAATTGAAAAAAAAATTTTTTTTGCGCAAGTCGTCCGTGAATAGGAAAGGACGTAACTCACGTCGACGTTCAAAAAATCACGTCTGTGCGACGTAATTTCGTGCAAAGCACGGCGGGAAATTTCAAAACGGAGCCTGCACAGTTCAAGCGGCGCGGGAAGCGCTTCATTTAAATGAATCACGCCCCCTACCCGCCCAATTTCAAATACGCCGCCAGAAAAACACTACGAAGTCGCTGTGGATTCGAAATTCCGCCAGGTAAGTTACGGCGGCGTAGCGTATCGTAGCTGCGCCAGGGCAAATGTATCTGAATCTGGCCCTAACTTTTTTTTACATATTATAAGAATGTCTAATTTGTAATTTGATGCCTTTTGGAGATTTTTCCATCTTTCCTTGGCTCCGTTATGCACATTAATACAAATTTTTACCTGGGGTGCCCAAACTTTCGATCCCCAACTGTAGCCACGAAAGGACGGGAAGTGTGTTGTTTGCAGGATTACTGGGTAAAAATAAGGGAAAACAACTTGACAAATAAAAACGAATGCAGCCACCACATCTAAGGAATGGAAAACTGCAATTACTATATATTAAATGTTTGTTTTGGGGTTTTGAATGTATAATTGTATCAAAGCAGAACTGCTTTACTGTCTATAGCAGCCAATCATATTTTCCCAGTGCAATATGGGAAAACAAAAGGCAGGATAGCATTGTCTGCCATGGCAATAAGAGTCATTCTTCCTTTTGGCACCTTAATAGATATAGCTCATTGATTATTGATTTTCTGTAGTTTGTTGTCTTTCTACAGATACATGTGTGTAAATCTATGGATGCCATGACCTTACATTAGTAAGTAAGCTCTCTCTCCTCCTCTCCCCCCTACAGGAGAAGAAGTTTCCCTCCGTGGGTTCAGCAGACCCGCGTCTGAGGCTGGCGACACCATGGAATGGGGCCCTTCCACCTCTGCCTCCTCGACTCCAAATCACAGAAAATGGAGACTTTCTAAACTCAAGTGACCACCACTAACCGGAGCTGAGGGGTCCATCCAGGAGCCTAGGGGGGAGGAAGGGGGACTGGAATTCCCCCACTGAGGCATCTGTCCATGGGCCCGAAGGAAAGGGGGCTGGGAACCCCCTTTCCTCCATGACTCTGACATCGTCCCTCTGCGCCGTCTAGACCTGCGGCCGACAATCTGTGTGACCCCGGACACACTTGGGAAGTGGAGAGGAGAGAGAAGGGGACATCGCACTGAACTTAGCCTAAGACCCCCTTGACCGTATAAAAACCCATTTCTTAAGCCTTTGTTCTGTTTGGACTCTTAAAATCTATAAATTTCCTCTGTTTTGTCCTAAGTTTTTTTCAGTTGGCCCTATTAAGTCTCCCGATCTCCCCCCTCCTCACTCTCTGTCTCAGGTCTGACGCCCTGGGATTCGCACTGACAGATCTGCACTGTAGGGGGTACCTCGCCAAATTCATCTTCTCATCCTTTCACCCTCTACGCTCATTTTATCTCCAGTCTGATAATAGTTTTCTTTATTATTTCACTGACATTGACCATACTTTCATCAGCCTTCATCTACCTTTTCTGTGTGATATGGTCGAAAAGTCCTGTGATTGATTGAGTTGACTCTAGTTGACTATGGTCAAATTGGGAATAGCGCAACAGAAAGGAGGTTTACATTAGAATATCATTTTATGTGGAGTCAGTGAAAAGAATATTGAAGACGTCATATGTTAAGCAGAGGGGAAATGTCAATAGTAGGATCAGGTCATTAAAGTGTACTTGCGGCAATATTGTTGGCTGGACGAAAATTTAGAATTGACCGCCTGCCAACTCACCGGGAACCCAGCAAAAAATGTTCTCAGTGCACAAGTCTTGGATTATGACAGGTACACTTTGAAGACCATGTAAGGACAAAATGGAAGGCCATTGAAAGAAAGGTAAACTCTTGTAGAGGGTTATCTCAGTACATATCCCGTTTTACCTCCTTGAATCGAGCAGCTGTTCTGGAAGACTTGAGATCATCAAATTCTTATCAATATTACTATTATTATTATTATTGAAATTTTTATTGATTTCTTGAAATCTGTCAGTCCGGGTGGAGCCGAAACGAGTGGTAGGAGTCTCCCGCCCAAAGAACTAACAATCTAACTCCACTTCCTGTGACACGGGGAGTTTATACATAACTTGGCCTCAAAGGTCGTGTGGGACTTGTGTTTTGGATGGGGGAGGGAGGTGCCAAAGGGAACTCGTTCCGCCCATAATCGGAGGTTGGTGCCATAAAACTTGCAGGGGCCCCTCTTCACTTTTTGTGACAAATGAGCTGCCGGGCCCCCGAAAATGAATGTGTCAGTACAAAAACAAACAAAAAAAAACAAAAAAAAGATATTCTGATTGTATTTGGTTCTTTTTGACGTTCTGTGTAAATATGAAAAAAAAGTTTAAAGAAAAAAAAAAAAAAACAGAGAATTCAGAGTCGTTCTGTGAATCGAGAGCTCAGAAAGCAACTAATATTTGTTATTTATTATGACATATATTTATATATTTAAGGAAGAGACAACAGGTGCTGACATCCATTGTCTGCTCAATATTTCATTCTCCCAGTCTCTACAGTCATCGGAATTTCCTGTCACATGTCATTACAGGGACTTGAGGGGCCAGAGGACTACCGGCTTGAAAGTTTACATCACAGTCAAGGAATTGTTCAATTGCAGTTCTTTTTTTTTACAACCCATGAAATCCTACAAAGTGTGTAGACTAACAATACTGAATAAAATACAATTGAACTTTCACTTTAAATCCGCAAAAAAAAAAAAAAAAATTCCAGGCGCATTAGAAAGAAATGATCTTCCAGTTTGTTTTCTCTTTAGAAACCATCTACAGCATGAGTAGAATATCCTGTCCCCTGCCAGCATGCTACAGAAAAGGACCCTGGGCCAGATTCTCGTAGATTTGAGGCGGGCGTAGCGTAAGCCATTTACACTACGCCGCCCCAACTTACAGGAGCAAGTGCTGTATTCCCCCAAACACTTGCTCCGTAGTTTGGGGCGGCGTAGTGCAATTGGCCCGGCGTATCCCCGCGTAATTCCAAGGGGGCGGCTTGTATTTAAATTAAGCGCGCCCCCGTTTCGAACGAACTGCGCATGCGCCGGGCTTAAAATAGCCCAGTGTGCATGCTCCAGTTATCGGCGGAAAACGTCAATGACGCCGACGTGTGTGTCATTGACGTAAAGTCGTATTCAAGAACGACTTAGTAAAACGACGTACCCGACGGGAAAAGACGACGCGGACCCGACGCCATACTTAACATGGCGTACGTGGGACTGGCGTAAGGTTACCCCTCATATAGCAGGGGTAACCTTACGCTCACGCAAACGACGTAAGCGACGGTTACGCGACGCGATTTCGTTCGGGAATCGGCGTATCAGGCTCATTTGCATAAACAAATGAGACCTGAACGTAAACGCCACCTAGCGGCCAGCGGCGAATTACATTTAAGATCCGACAGTGTAAGTGACTTACACATGTCGGATCCTAGCCTAAATCCCGCGTATCTTGTTTTGTGAATACAAAACAATGATACGCCGGCAGGAAATTCGATTTACGCCGGTGTATCAGTAGATACACCGGCGTAACTTGTTTGAGAATATGGCCCCCTGTGTGGAAGCAGTGGCCTCTGCAGAGGTCCAACATGTCCTCTACTGAGTCAGAACTATAGCGGATTGGACAGCTTGAGCTCTGACATCATAGAGGCCGCCTGACCTCGGCAGGGAGGGCTGCTAAATCCGCTGCTGACAAGGCCTGTGCTTGCAGTCACACTGGAAAAAATATCTTGTTCTTGTTCAGTTACGGCTTATTCACATTGTCATCAGTCGAGCCCTGATGAAGAGGGCGCTCTTAGACGGCTGAAACATGTTGGCTACTCTTTGGATTATCTCCCTGACTTTTATTGGAATAAAGTAGTATCTGGACCTCTTCTCAGTGGTGTGGCGCTTCAATTTCCATTTTTGTTACAGAAACAAAGATCCAAAGCTGATCTCTCCTGCATATGGATAACCTGGGTGGCCCGGCCGTCTCCAAGTAGAAATCAGCCCCACTCCAGCTAGCTCTTCTTGCAGTCATTTTAATAAGCAGTTAATAGAGTGCCTATAGTGATGTCTCCTACCAAAAATCAACCTTTCTTGACGTTCTTCGCCACTCTCGGCTTGCTCACAGCCAGGGGTGGTTAAACGCATCAAGGAAGGTTGGGTTTAGGGTGACCATGTGTCCCGGGCGCATTTTTCAGGTCTGTCCCGGGCACCTTCATTCCAGGACAATACAGTGTCCCGGAATAAAACTGACACAGCCACCCCCCGGGCCAATCTGATGACCCCAAAAAAGGCCGTCACATCACCGCTTTACTCACTGACAGTACTTGTCCTGGCCGGAAATGCCTGGAGGAGCACAGTCCCCGCCCCCTGCCTGTGATTGGAGAAATCATAAATCCCGCCTCTTGTGTCCGATCACTGTGCTGTGATTCGTTACACCACAAAATGATTTTTTGGAAGGGGGGTGTCCCTGAATGGTAGTTTGGAAATGTGGTCACCCTAGTTGGGTTTGGGTTGAAGACATCACTGCATGCACTCTACATACTGATTATTAAAGTGACTGCAAGAAGAGCTAATTGGAGTGTGGCTGTTTTTTTCTATTTTTTTTACATTACTCTGCAGAGAGACCACTGCTTCTAACCCGAAAGCAATGGTCCTTATCTGTAGAATACTGGCATTAGACAGGCTTTTGTACTCAAGCTGTGGCTGCTTTAAAAAACAAAACAAATTATAAGCACACCTTTTTTTTTTAATGCACCTAAAATGTATTTAGCTGATTTGAATAGTAAGGTTAGTTGTGTTTTAAGTGCAGGCACCTTTTGATGTGTTTTTGTACTTGTTTTTCTCTTCAAATATTCCCTCTGTGCCTGGGAAGGATAAAGATTTCATAACCACCATGTGTCAGGTCAGCCATAAGCCTTTTTTCCCTGTCACCTTATGCCACGTACACACGGTTGGGCTTTCCAACGGGAAAAGCTCAGTCGGAATTTCTAATGGAAAAATAGAGAACCTGCTCTCTACCCAAGTCCGTCGGAAAATCCGACAGGAGAAGTCCAATGTGGCATACACATATCCGACCAAAAGCTCCCATCTGACTTTTTCTGTTGGGAATTCTGACCGTGTGTACGCGGCATAACATCAAAACCTGTACTGACCCATGAAGTTCTGACATTGGACAGTTCAATGGCAGGATGGAGCTTAGCGCTGATTGGAAGATCAAAGACTTACTTAAAACCTTGAATCCAAGTTCCTCTCCAGGAACCCAGGACTGGATTTAAGGATAAACATTTTACCATTAAATTTTGTTTACATACTTTGCGTTTACTTTAAGGGCCAACTCCAGAATCAAAAATGATGTTGCTGGCCAGCTGAATCACATGTTGCCATCTTATATTATTTGGGAAGTCTATTGGTAAGTTGCCTGTACCAGAGTTCCCATTGTCACCCAATAGCCAAGGCAAATGATAGTGCCAAGTTCCCCTGGTGGATTCTCCAATCAACAAATACCTGGGCAATACCGATGTGAGAAAGTGACACTTTATTTATGGCCTTGTGAGTGGGGTGAAGATACAACTGCAGCAGAGAACTTTTGCCTTTGGAGTCCCCCGGAGATATTATAAACATTGTGTGATTTAACCCAATGGAGACCATCCAATACAAAGTTGAGTTGGCCTTTAAAGAGGAACTTTGTTAAAGGGTTTCTAAAGTTGTCAATGTCAACTAGCGAAAGAGTAGTCATTTTTTTCATTTTTAAACTTTGATTTTTAAAGGGGAAAAAGTTCTGCACCTTAAATTGGGGAAACATCCTGTTTTTTTTTTTTTACCATGCTTTGGGCTGTTCAAGACGACTCTGGCTACCTACCAACCACAAAGCAAGAATTTTATTTTCTAAAACAATGGAGAAAAAAAAAAACTTCCCTTGCTTGTTGAGCATTGCCGAATGCTGAAAACTTTAAAACAACAGGACTCAATAGAGGCTAACCTGTTGAGAGTCAAGAGGGCTAGCTACAGAGATTGCCAACGCTTTAGACATGGGCCATCACCAGTTGGCCCTTCAGAATCCTCAGCATTGGTAAACAACATTAATAACATTTATAACCCTGAGAACATAAATCTAGGGTTGGTGCTGCCAACAAATCCAGCTTGTTTAAGGCCTAGAGTCTAATCTGGCAAATCTTTACTTTTTCCAGTGGAAAGATACCCATGGGAAATAGGGTTTGCCAGGTTGGAGTAGATGAACGCTAGTCAGTGAAACCCATCAAAATTCTATGGCAGGGAAGTCTATGGAATGGTGACCCAAAATAGAAGCTATAAACTTGGTGGCTAGTTTCTTGGAAAGGTTGCTGGTTTCTTGGAATGGGGGGGAGTTTGAATGAATCTGCCATTGTATTAATAGGTAAATATATTTATATAGAAGATTACAGATCCTTTTTAACAACAATAAATCATACGGGCTTTTGAATTTATTTGCTGCTTGTTGTGTAGATTATTTATACCCCAAGAATTCCTCAATATTTGCCCAATAATTGACAGTTTACTAGCACTAAAGCACTAAATGTTAATATCAGTGGCCCTCAATGTGTTTTCTAAACTGTGATGGCAACCGGTGTCCCTGTCCACCTAAATCCGGGTCCCTTTGATGAGATCTGCAGCCAGTCAAAATTCCTGTCCTTCTTGTACTCCGCCGATCAGTATAAGAGGGATGCACAACACACACACACACTGCAGACAGGAGGATACAACATATTATCTAAAGGTGACTAAGCCTAACTTATTTTTTGGGTGTATACTTTTTAAAACAATAAATAAAAAGTTAAATATGTAAATGAATTGTGAACTTGTTATTAAGCTCTTTCGTGCTGATGAGAGACCCGATGCCCGGATTCAACAGCAGAGATGGCCAGATCAGCGTGGCTACACTCAGGGAACTGGGACCAGATTGTGTATGTATTAAGAGATGTATTTACAGTAAAACAAAATCCATCCAAACACCAGCACATAGTGACAGAGTACCTGACTAATAACTGATAAACAATTAGGCCCAGATTCACAAAGCACTTGCGCCGACGTATCTCAAGATACGCCGCGTAAGTGCAAATGTGCGCCGTCGTATCTGTGCGCCGGACCCACTAACCAAGATGCGCCTAAAAATAGGCTTCACCCCGCCAACGTAACTTGCCTACGCCGGTGTAGCGTGGGCACATATTTAGGCTGGACGCATGTGGCGCTCCCATTGATTTTCTATTCAAATATGCAAATGAGCGAAATACGGCGATTCACGAACGTACGTGCGCCCGACGCAGGCTAAGCGATGTGCGCGTAAGTTGTACGTCTGGCGTAAAGTTGTGCCGTCGTATCTGTGCGCCGGACCCACTAACCAAGATGCGCCTAAAAATAGGCTTCACCCCGCCGACGTAACTTGCCTACGCCGGCGTAGCGTGGGCGTATATTTAGGCTGGACGCATGTGGCGCTCCCATTGATTTTCTATTCAAATATACAAATGAGGGAAATACGGCGATTCACGAACGTACGTGCGCCCGACAGCAGGCTACGCGATGTGCGCGTAAGTTGTACGTCCGGCGTAAAGTTGAGCCCCATAAAGGAGGTGTAACCCAGCAGCAGACATGCCAAGGTCTGCACCAGGGAACACAAGCCGGCATATTTTACGGAGATAACGTTGGACGTGTGTGTGGCTGGGTGTAGGTTACGTTCACGCCGTAGGCATTGATCCGGCGTAGTTTAGGCAGTTGTTTCGATGTGGTTGTGAGCATGTGCAGAGGGATGCGTCCCGGCGCATGCACACTTCATGATACGTATCTGTCTGGCGCTCGGCCCATCATTTGCATGGGGTCACACCTCATTTGCATGGCTCACGCCCACTTCCACCTACGCCGACTTACGCCTTCGAAACCCAGCGCAGTTTTGGCAGCACTGGCTTTGTGAATTCCATGCTTGCCTCTCTGCGTCGGCGTAGCGTATATTATTTGCGCTACGGTGGCGTAATGTGAATCTGGGCCAAACTGTATACAAAATAGGGAATACAAAAAGCAGGGGAAATTGAGGAGGTACAGAGAGCAGATGGGAAGTGGGAACCAAAACTGGGATCAAGGGAGAGCAGGTACAGGGCAGCAGGATACAGGTACAACCAACAGGACAGGAATAGGATAACAAGCAAAACAGTAGAGTGAGATGCACGTAGTAGGTTAGGGCCTAAATACCCTTCCATTAGCCAGCATCAGGTGAAGACTGATTACTGCTGGGAGACACCCGCTGGTGGACACTGAAATTACAACCCTCCACCCAGGAAACCACAGTGCCATCAGCAGGCGATCCAGGTCCTGACACTTGATGTCAAAGGTAGTGCAGCCATACACAATAACCCAAGACAGCAGTTAAATGGCAGGCATCATAAGGTGCCACAAAAAAAGCACTTTTTCAGGAACCCCACCCTACATCACTCCTTGATGTCAATATTCCAAGTACCGACTGGGCATGATACCCTGCCCTCCCACATTATAAGCCTGGGGAGAGGTCGCTCAAGACACCTAATCAAGCCTTGGGGGAAGCAGTGAGAGCTGTAGTGACTGGGGAGCTGACCAATACAGGTATTCATTATTATTTGGGCTGCCATCCATACCAGTATAAGACGGTCAACCAAGGTGTGGAGTCTCTAAATGACCAAATAGATATAGCTGTTCAATATCCAGTGATCATGCAAAGGTCACCATCACTCCAAGAAAGTATGCTTTAAGTGACCTTTGCCATATCAGTCCCCATCTAGAAACATGTACAGGGCTTAGAGATCTATTACAGACAATTTATTTGTGTTACATGTGGCATCCCTAATGATGGCTTCAGGTTTACTGTGCTAGGAGTTTAATGTTTGCTGATCTACTAACAGAGCGCATTTGTGTATTATGGGTTCTCAAGGGTGCAGTATTTCTTAGAACAACACTTGGACTAATTAGGTGATGACATTTCCACTCAGCACTCACCTTGGGTAAGTTTACCTACTCATATGCAAAACAAAAGCAGGTATGGACATGATATAAAGATTACAAAAAATCTTGAAATGTATAACCTAAAACTAAAAGGGATTGCTTCTTTTAAAATAATTGGAACATTGCTTAAAAGCCCAACTACAGGCTTCATTTGACGCCTAGCCCTGCCCCCAAAGGCTCCTCTAGTTTGTACAATACGTTTTTATTTTGTTTTAATAAACATTTTTCAAATGTTTTCTAGCTGGTCACTAGGGATGAGCCGAACACCGCCTCCCCCCCCCCCGGTTCGGTTCGCATGAGAACCGTCGAATGGACCGAACGTTCGCGCGAACATTAGAACCCCATTGAAGTCTATGGGACTCGAACGTTCGAAATCACAACTGCTAATTTTAAAGGCTAATATGCAAGTTATTGTCCTAAAAAGAGTTTTGGGACCCGGGTCCTGCCCCAGGAAACATGCATCAATGCAAAAAAATATATAAAAATTGCCATTTTTTCAGGAGCAGTGATTTTAATGATTTTTAAGTGAAAAAAAAGTGAAATATTCCTTTAAATATCGTACTTGCTGGGTGTCTATAGTATGCCTGTGAAGTGGCACGTGTTTAGAACTGTCCCTGCACAAAATGACATTTCTATAGGAAAAAAGTCATTTAAACTGCTTGCGGCTTTAATGTAATGTCGGGTCCCAGCAATATGGATGAAAATCATTGAGGCCCTTTGGGTCTTGTATGGATATTAAGGGGAACACTGCACCCAACTTAAAAAAAGGAAAGGTGTTTTCTTGTGAAAAAAAAAAGGCCCCCAGGAGACAGGGACTGTAGGTTTGTTGTTAAGTAGAATCAGTTTGTAATTTTGAAATGGTACATTTTTAAAGTGTAGCTCCAGCCCAAAAAAATCCATTTTTAAGCTTTTTGGAAAACATAGGGAAGGGTTATCACCCCTGTGACATTTGTATTGCTGTCTGTGCATCTGTTGATATGATTTCACCTCACTTTCTGTCCCAATGACAAATGTGTTTTTGAAAATTTGTGGTTTTTAGTGAAACAAGGATTGGTGATAAAGCAGCAGTGGAGAGGAGACACCTCTTACAGGAGATAATTTTCCTTCCTAGGGGTAGAATTCCTCTCACTTCCTGTTGTCTCCTTCCGTTTGCAAGTAGGAGTCGTTTGTAAGTTGGATATTTGAAAGTGGGGCCTGCCGTATATACTGTGCAGAAATTTGGGCCTTAGATGTTGGTGTTGCCACAACACTGTAAGCCCTCACAGTTAGTCTTGGTGGGCGCTGGAACGCCCTGCTGTGAACTATTATATCAAACATTTTAATTACATGCCATTGTTGAACAGTGGTAGAAAAATTGGGCCTTTGGTGGTGGTGGCGGTGCTGGTGTCACAACACTGTCAGTCCTCACAGTTACGCTTGGTGGGCACAGTAATGGGCCCTGCTGTTAAATATTAGATCAAGAATTGTAATTACATGCCCCTGTTAAACAGGGGCAGAAAAATTGGGCTTTTGTTGGTGGTGGTGGGGGTGCTGGTGCCACAACACTGTAAGTCCTCACAGTTACTCTTGGTGGGCGCTGGAACGGGCCCTGCTGTGAAATATTAGATCAAGAATTGTAATTCACATGCCCCTGTTAAACAGGGGCAGACAAATTGGGCCTCTGGTGCTGGTGCTACAACACAGCAACCCCTCACAGATACTCTAGTTGGAGCGCAGGAATGAACCCTGCTGCAAAGTATTGCATCAAAAATTGTAATTACACGCCCCTGTTAAACAGGGGCAGAAAAATTGGGCCTTAGCCACTGGTGGCGGTGCCCAGAACCAAAAATGTTCTTACAAGCTATCAGCATGATCATTGAGGAGGAAGATGATGGTCACTCGGCATAACAGGATAGTCACTCAGCATCAGCATAGGCAGTCTTGAAGGGATCTGACATTTCAAAAAAAAATATTCGGTTACATCAGCATCAGGTGCTTGGTAGCTGGTGGTGATCCAAGACTGATTCATTTTTATGAAGGTCAGTCGATCGACCAAGTCGGTGGACAGGCGCACCCTGTGATCGGTTACAAAGCCTCCAGCAGCACTGAATGTGGATGCAGGACAGGCCAGTAGCTCAATTGCGTACTGTGCAAGCTCTGGCCAGTAATCCAGAGGATTTTCAATGGGAAAGGTGTCCAAGTCTGATCTTGCCCCCAGGTATTCTCGCACCATGAAAAACAGATGCTAGCGATGGTTACTGGAATCGGTCATACCTTGGGGCTGCGGACTAAAAAATTGTCTGAACGCATCGGTCAGGCGCCCACCTTCTCCACCACTCCTTCTTTGACTGACCGAAGCCTCAGCAACACGTTGTCCAGGACCATGATTTTGTAACCTCCCAGTATCTGGGAACGCGTTGCACAGAACTTTCTGCAAGGCCTCCTGAAGATATTTCATCCTCTGTGACGGCAAGATAAGATCCTCAACCTTACCCTTGTAACGTGCATCAAGGAGGGTTGCCAGCCAGTAATGATCCCTCTCCTTGATACCACGAATACCAGGATCCTTCTGCAGGCTTTGCAGGATCAGGGAGGCCATGCAGCGTAGGTTTGCCTAGGCATTAGGTGTGGAGTCCTCTGGGTCACTGAGGACAACATGATCCACAGCCACCTCCTCCCAGCCACGTACAAGTCCATGGGTTTCTTGGGACTGTAATTGATCCCTTGAAGTCTGCTGCTGATGATGAGTGCCAGGCTCCACCTCCATGCTGACACAATCCTCCTCCTCCTCGTCCTCTTCCTGTGTGATAGGCGGGCAAGCAGGAACACCGTCTGGATAAAGGGGGGCCTTGAGAGGTAAGGAAGTCCTCTTCTTCCTCCCTCTGTTCTGCCTCAAGGGCCCTGTCCATTATTCCACGCAGAGTGTGCTCCAACAGGTGGATAAGAGGGACAGTGTCACTAAGGCATGCACTGTCACTGCTCACCATCCTCGTGGCCTGGCGTGGGGAAAAAAAACAAGCTCCCCTGACCCTGTCCTGGTGCCATATTGGCACAGATATTAATTGATGGTCCTCTGCTGCGTGTGCAGCATGGCCAACGTAGAGTTCCACCTGGTGGGCATGTCACAGATTAGGCGGTTCTTGGGCAGGTTGTATTCCTTTTGGAGGTCAGCCAGCTGAGCACTGGCATTATGACCGTAGGAAATGCACACAGTTTCCTTGCCTGCATATTACCGCTGACTCATGGTCCAGCATTTCATCTGTATTTGCATCGTGCGATTTCCCCCAACCAAAAACACGTTGTGGTTTCAGATGTGTGGGGTGCCATTTGGAATGAATTGCAGCCCCTCAAGTCAGCAAAAGAAGCAGTGCGGTTTGGCTGTGGGTGGTTGCAGGTTCGAAAACAGGTGCCATTTACACCACATAAGGGTGAACCTATGAGGTACTATTCCTTTCACTGACACCAATTATGGGGCACTATTCCTCCCACTGACACCAATGATGGGACACTATTCCTCCCACTGACACCAAAGACGGGACACTATTCCTCCCACTGGCACCAATGATGGGTGCTATTCCTCCCACTGACACCAATGATGGGACACTATTCCTCCCACTGACACCAATGATGGGCCACTATTCTTCCCACTGACACCAATGATGGGCGCTATTCCTCCCACTGACACCAATGATGGGGCACTATTCCTCCCACTGACACCAATGACGGGACACTATTCCTCCCACTGGCACCAATGATGGGACACTATTCCTCCCACTGACACCAATGATGGGACACTATTCCTCCCACTGACACTAATGATGAGACACTATTCCTCCCACTGACACCAATGATGGGACCCTATTCCTCCCACTGACACCAATTATGGGCACTATTCCTCCCACTGACACCAATGATGGGACACTATTCCTCCCACTGACACCAATGATGGGACACTATTCCTCCCACTGACACCAATGATGGGACACTATTCCTCCCACTGACACCAATGATGGGTTACTATTCCTCCCACTGACACCAATGATGGGACCCTATTCCTCCCACTGACACCAATTATGGGCACTATTCCTCCCACTGACACCAATGATGGGACACTATTCCTCCCACTGACACCAATGATGGGACACTATTCCTCCCACTGACACCAATGATGGGACACTATTCCTCCCACTGACACCAATGATGGGTTACTATTCCTCCCACTGACACCAATGATGGGTTACTATTCCTCCCGCTGACACCAATGATGGGGCACTATTACCTCAACTGACACCAATGATGGGGAACTATTCCTCCCACTGACACCAATGATGGGGCACTATTCCTCCCACTGACACCAATGATGGGGAACTATTCCTCCCACTGACACCAATGATGGGGCACTATTCCCTCAACTGACACCAACGATGGGTTTCCATTCCTTCCACTGACACCAATGATGGGGCAATATTCCCTCAACTGACACCAATGATAGGTTACTATTCCTCCCACTATCACCAATGACTGCTCATTATTCCTCTCACTGACACCAACGGCCCCCCCCCCCCCCCCCCCCTAAAGTCTGAAACACATTAAACGGGCCCTTTAGAAAGTTTGGAGACCCCTGATTTAGGTCAACAGAAAAAAACCCAAAGAAATCCCAAACTTGAGCACATCAGAGTCCTGCTTACATCAACGTCCCCTTTACATTAGAGTAGCAGTCAGAGTTCCCCCATGCCCTTACATCAAGGTCCCCCTTACATTGGAATCCCCATCAGAGCCCCCCTTTACTACAGTCAGTCTTTACATCAGGGACCCCTTCAGAGCCCCCTTTACATCAGAGTCCTCCTTTACCTAGAGTCCCAATTGCTGACCCCATTGAAGCCTTCCTGTACATCAGGGTCCCCATTAGAGTCCCTAATTACATCAGAGGGCTGTATAAGATGTCTTGTGGATCGTAGTTTGGAGACTCCCCCCCCCACCCCGCTCTAGACAGACATAACTGTCTGGGACAAGACAGTTCCATCCTGGAAGATAGATTGTTGTGTAGAGCTGCAGCAGTTGCCGGTGTGAGATCCGCGCTCCAATCTGTCCTTCATGCACCGCCAACTGTAAAATCCTGACAGATGTTCAAATTCTTCTCCATTCTGTCCACAGCCCAGAAATAATGTCTTGGCTGCCATTTGACATCAATGTGAAATTCAGCCGTTAGATTGAGACGGTCCAACAGTTGGGCTAAGCTGGGGATTCAAGTGTGGAGATCTCACCCTCGCAGCTGCGAGTCGCCAGGTCATTCACTGCAGAAGCTTCTACCAGAATCTGAAATATCAATTTTCTGAGGACTGACTCCTTAAGATAAATCATACTTGGATGACATTTGCTAATGCATGGTATAAGGATTGAATGTTACAGAAAATAACTTTTTTTATATTTAACTCCTCGTGCGTCTTAGGCTCCATTCACACCTAGGCAACAAAACGCCCGACACGCTGGAGGGGCGAATTTCCATTGCTGTCTATGAGATGGTTCACATCTCACGCCGAACGCCGTACGCCTGCCGCCTGAAAACAAGTCCCGGACCCTTTTTTTCAGGCGGCATTGGCGTTCGGCCATAGACAGCAATGGAAATGATTTGTTAAAAAGAAAAAAAAAAGTAAACAATTTGCGGCAAAATACGCCGCGTACGCGTTACGGTGTAAATGCAGCCTCAGTGCTGCTCATCTCCTCCAGCTTCTCTACTGCTACTTCTTCTCTACATGCAGGCACTCCAGTGACAGCTTCATATGATTCCTTTAACCACTTAAAACCCGGACCAAAATGCAGCTAAAGGACCTGGCCCCTTTTTGCGATTCGGGCACTGCGTCGATTTAACTGACAATTGCGCGGTCGTGCGACGTGGCTCCCAAACAAAATGGGCGTCCTTTTTTTCCCACAAATAGAGCTTTCTTTTGGTGGTATTTGATCACCTCTGCGGTTTTTATTTTTTGCGCTATAAAAATAGAGTGACAATTTAAAAAACAAATGCAATATTTTTTACTTTTTGCTATAATAAATATCCCCCAAAAATATATAAAAAAAATATTTTCTTTCTCAGTTTAGGCCGATACGTATTCTTCTACATATTTTTGGTAAAAAAAATCACAGTAAGCGTTTATCGGTTGCTTTGCGCAAAATTTATAGCGTTTACAAAATAGGGGATAGTTTTATTGCATTTTTATTATTTTTTTTTTTTTTTACTACTAATGGCGGCGATCAGCGATTTTTTTCGTGACTGCAACATTATGGCGGACACTTCGGACAATTTTGACACATTTTTGGGACCATTGTCATTTTTACAGCAAAAAAATGCATTTAAATTGCATTGTTTATTGTGAAAATGACAATTGCAGTTTAGGAGTTAACCACAGGGGGGCGCTAATGGGGTTATGTGTGACCTGAAGTGTGTTTACAACTGTAGGGGGGTGTGGCTGTAGGTGTGACATCATCGGTTGTGTCCCCCTATAAAAGGGATGACACGACCGATGCAGCCGCCACAGTGAAGAACGGGGAAGCCGCGTTTACACACGGCTCTCCCCGTTTTTCAGCTCCGGGGACCGATCACGGGACTCCAGCGGCGATCGGGTCCGCGGTCCCGGAGCCCGCGACCCACAGCTGGGTACTAGTACAGGACGTACCTGTACGTGGATGTGCCCAGCCGTGACATTCTGCCGACGTATATGTGCAGGAGGTGGTCCTTAAGTGGTTAAATGTGGATCCACCAAAGGGTTGCCAAGCCCGGTATGAATATGGAAAAAACAAATGCCCCCCAAGGTGAGTATTTGGGATTTTACAGGCAACAAGAAAAGGAGTATGAACAAAGAATACATTGATTAATATTTATTAGTAGATAATGTATAAAAATTGATCAGGTGCAAACATCACCAGTAATAAGTATTATGAAAACAACAAGGTACGCAGTAAATTGGTTGTGCGTATTCAGCCCGACGCGTTTCAGGACAACTGTAGGGTCCCTTCATCAGGAGCGGTCAAGGCAGGATAAGACTACCGTACATTCAGAAACAAAAAACATAATAGACAAGAGTACATACCGTATTTATCGGGGTATTGCGCACTCCGGCGTATAGCGCGCAATTCCTGTAAAAAAAAGATTACAGTACTTAGTTTTGGTGTCTTGCACGACGCGTCCATCGGCGGCCTTGTCGGATCCGGTGTCCGTCTGTGGCTTCGGTGGTGTCGTCCTCGTCGGGTCCGTGTCATTCTGCGGTTTCCTCCCCGCTCGATCCCCGCTTCCCACGCTGAGTTTGAACTACTGCTCCGGCATATACCGAGCGCAGTACACTCGTGTATAGTCGGGCAGGATCGGCTCTTCTCGCGCTCACATCCTGTACGTCCAGGACGTGAGCGTGTGAGGAGCCGAGCCTGCCCGACTATACACGAGTGCACTGCGCTCGGTATATGCCGGCGCAGTATTCAAACTCGGCGCGGGTATCGGCTTATATCGCGCACCCACGATTTTGCCCTGAATTTCAGGGCAAAAAAGTGCGCGGTATACGCTGATAAATACGGTATATACAAATACAAATATGTTCATGTTATTATTAGGCCCCTTTCACACCGGGGCGGGAGGTGCGCTGGCAGTCTAGCGCTGCTATTTTTAGGAATTGCGGCGGTATTTGGCCGCTAGCAGTGCGGTTTTAACCCCCTGCTAGCAGCTGAAAAGGGGTTATTACCGCCGGCAAAGCGCCTCCACTCATTGTGGCCTGCGACCGGTTACCAAGTCGCTTAAGTGGCCCTCGCTCTTCAAAATGTTGGGCACCCCTGCTATCCACCATGGAAAGACTAAGCACACAAGGTCGTTATACTGCATCAGCAAGATCTCTCCCAGGCAAAAGAGCAAAGCAGACTGGGGTTTCCAGATGTGCTCTTCAAGCTCTTTTGAAGAAGCACAAAGAAATGGGCAACACCGAGGACCGTAGACGCAGTGGTCGGCCAAGAAAACAATGCAGCAGGTGAAAGACACATCATGCTTACTTCTGTTTGACATCAGAAGATGTCCACCAGGGCCATCGGCACAGAACTGGCGGAAACAAGTGTGACTCGGGTCCACCCATCTACTGTCCAGAGAAGTCTTGCCAGAATTGGTCTTCATTCAAGAATTTCAGTCAAAAAGTCAATCCATCAATGTGCAAACAAGGCTAAGCAACTCAATTATGCACGAAAACATAGGAACTGGTGTCCAGAAAATTGGTAACAGGTGCTCTGGACGGATGAATCAAATTGTGAAATATCTGGCTATAGCAGGAGGCAATTTGTTAATGAAGGGCTGGAGAGCAATACAATTAGGGTTGTCCCGATATTACTTTTTTAGGACCGATACTTTTTTTCATGTCCTCACCGATACCGAATACCGATACTTTTTTTTAAATGCAGCCATGTGTCCCCAAATGCAGCCTTGTCCCTAAATTCAGCATTGTCCCTAAATTCAGCCATGTCCCTAATGCAGCCATGTCCCTAAATTCAGCATTGTCCCTAAATTCAGCCATGTCCCTAATGCAGCCATGTCCCTAAATTCAGCCATGTCCCTAATGCAGCCATGTCCCTAATGCGGCCTTGTCCCTAAATTCAGCTTTGTCCCTAAATTCAGCCATGTCCCTAATGCAGCCATGTCCCTAATGCAGCCATGTCCCTAATGCGGCCTTGTCCCTAAATTCAGCCATGTCCCTAAATGCAGCCTTGTCCCTAAATGCAGCCTTGTCCCTAAATTCAGCCATGTCCCTAAATGCAGCCATGTCCCTAATGCAGCCATGTCCCTAAATTCAGCCTTATCCCTAAATTCAGCCATGTCCCAAAATGCAGCCATGTCCCTAATGCAGCCATGTCCCTAAATGCAGCCTTGTCCCTAAATTCAGCCTTGTCCCTAAATTCAGTTATGTCCCTAATGCAGCCATGTCCCTAAATTGCAGCCATGTCCCTAAATTCAGCCCTGTGCATAATGCAGCTTTGTCCCTAGATGCAGCCTTGTGTCCCCTAAAAGCAAGCCAAGTCCCCCCCCCCCCCCCCGCCGCTGCCGACATCTAGTTGATTTGCGCTCGGGGAATATAACAGCTTTCATTTGAATAGCTGTGTGTTCCCTGCCGCACCTCGTCATATATAGACACTCCCCTTTGCCCGGGCACTTTGATAGACAGATCACCCGTCCAATCCTGGGACGGGTGATCTGTCTATCAAAGTTTCCAGGCAAGGGGGAGTGTCTATACATGACGAGGCGCAGCTGGGAACACACAGCTATTGAAATGAAAGCTGTTTCAGTATGCAAATTAGGTAGATACGCGAATTCCCGAACGTACGCCCGGCCGACGCAGTAAAGTTACGCCGTTTACGCTAGGCTTTTCCCGGCGTATAGTTACCCCTGCTATTTGGTGGGTTAAGTGCGGCGTACCAATGTTAAGTATGGCCGTTGTTCCCGCGTCGAAATTTGAAAAAGTCACGTCGTTTGCGTAAGTCGTCCGTGAATGGGGCTGGATGTCATTTACGTTCACGTCGAAACCAATGACGTCCTTGCGGCGTACTTTGGAGCAATGCACACTGGGAAATTCCGCGGACCGCACATGTGCCGTTCGGGAAAAATGTCAATCACGTCGGGTCACAGTACATTTACATAAAACACGCCCCCCTGATCCAAATTTGAATTAGGCGGGCTTACGCCGGCCGATTTACGCTACGCCACCGCAACTTACGGAGCAAGTGCTTTGAGAATACAGCACTTGCCCGTCGTAAATCGGATACGTTACGCCGCCGCAGAGATATCTGAGAATCTGGCCCAGTATACTGTATAGACTGCTCAAAAAAATTAAAGGAACACCGAAAACATATCAGATCTCAAAGGGCAAAAATCTCATGCTGGATATCTATACTGATATGGACGGGGTACTGGGTTAGGATCTATACTGGTATGGACTGGGTGATGTGTTGGGATCTATACTGGTATGGACTGGGTACTGGGTTAGGATCTATACTGGTATGGACTGGGTGATGTGTTGGGATCTATACTGGTATTGACTGGGTGATGTGTTGGGATCTATACTGGTATGGACTGGGTACTGGGTTAGGATCTATACTGGTATGGACTGGGTGATGTGTTGGGATCTATACTGGTATGGACTAGGTACTGGGTTAGGATCTATACTGGTATGGACTGGGTGATGTGTTGGGATCTATACTGGTATGGACTGGGTGATGTGTTAGGATTGAGAGGATGCCACATCATTTGATGGAAATGAAAACTATCCACCTACAGAGGGCTGAATTCAAAGACACCCCGAAAATCAAAGTGAAAAAATTATGCAGCAAGCTCGTCCATTTTGCTGAAATTTCATTACAACAACTCAGAATGGTCCTCAGTGGTTTGTACGGCCCCCAAGTGCTTGAATGCATGCCTGACAACATCAGGGCATTGCTCCTAATGAGACGACGGATGGTGTCCTGGGGTATTTCCTCCCAGATCTGGACCAGAGCATCACTGATCTCCTGAACAGACTGAGGTGCAACCTGGCGGCACCGGATGGACCGAAACATAATGTCCCAGAGGTGATCTTTTGGATTTAGGTCAGGTAAGTATGGGGTCCATTCAATGGTATCAATTTCTTCATCCTCCAGGAGCTGGCTGCATGCTCTCGCCACATGAGGCCAGGCATTGTCGTGCACCAGGAGGAGCCCAGGACCCACTGCACCAGTGTAGGGTCTGACAATGGGTCCAAGGATTTCATCCCGATACCTAATGGCAGTCAGGGTGCCATTGTGTAGCCTGTAGAGTTCTGTGCATCCCTCCATTGATATGCCTCCCCAGACCATCACTTACCCACTGCCAAACCGGTCATGACGAACGATGTTACAGGCAGCATAAAGTTCTCCGCGGCTTCTCCAGACCTTTTCACGTCTGTCACATATCCTCGGGGGGAACCTGCTCTCATCTGTGAAAAGCATGAGGCACCAGTGGCGGACCTGCCAATTCTGGTGTTCAATGGAAAATGGCAATCGAGCTCCACAGTGTCCGGCAGTGAGCACAGAGCACACTAGAGGATGTCGGGCCCCCAGGCCACCCCCATGAAGTCTGTTTCTGATTGTTTGGTCAGAGACATTCACACCAGTGACCTGCTGAAGGTCATGTTGTAGGGCTCTGGCAGTACTCCTCCTGTTCCTCCTTGCACAAAGGAGCAGATACCGGTCCTGCTGATAAGTTAAGGACCTTCTACGGCCCTGTCCAGCTCTCCTAGAGTAACTGCCTGTCTCCTGGAATCTCCTCCATGCTCTTGAGACTGTGCTGGGAGACACGGCAAACCTTCTGGCAAAGACACGTATTGATGTGCCGTCCAGGAGGAGTTGGACTCCCTGTGCAAACTTTATAGGGTCCAAGTATCGCCAAATGATACCAGTAGTGACACTGACCCTAGACAAATGCAAAACTAGTGACAAACAGTCAGAAAAGATGAGTAGGGGAAAAAATGTCAGACACCCCCACCTGAAAAACCATTCCTGTTTTGGAGGTCGTCTCATTGTTGCCCATCTAGTGCACCTGTTGTTAATTTCAATTAAAAACAAAGCAGTTGAAACTGATTAACAACCCCCTCTGTATACAACCCTCCCCCTCTGTATACACCCCTCCCCCCTCTGTATACACTCCTCCCCCTCTGTATACACCCCTCCCCCTCTGCTACTGACCAGATCAACATCTCAGGAGTTCTGATACAAAAGTGTTCCTTTAATTTTTTTGAGGAGTGTATATATATATGTAGCACTACCCCCGGAGGAGCTGCTGGTTTGTTTTGGGTGGCATGTTACCTCGTGTTCCTCCGCCGTCTAGGGGTATTTGGTAAAAGTTGTAGAAAAGGAATGTCCAAAAGGTGTCTTTTCTGTGCTCTTTATTACCCAGCCGGGTAAAAACAATAAAACTTGGTGAAGAATAGAGGTTTAGCGAAAGTGGAGATAACAGATTCATGAGTGAGCAATAGGGAAACAGTCCTGCTTCCAACGATACTTTATTTTTCACCACTCCAGCCTGAGTGGGTATAGCGCACCTGAACAGGCCTCTCTCACAAGCCTGGCAACCAGAATGTCACCTGAACTTGGGAAAAGAAGTCTCTGCCACAGACCCTCCCAATGGTTGCAGGAAATAATAGTCCAGAGTCCTCTTGACTAGACTTGGCACCTGGATCTCCTTCAGGTAGTTTTAAATTAGGGTACCGACTGACAGGTGACCAACATCCAGCCTCTCAGTGTCCGGTTCCTCTGGTCCCCGATGGATGGTCAGGCCCCTATTGGAACACCAGCCTCTCTTGGTACTCCTCGGGCAGACTCTCCACCGTACGGCATCCTCCAACAGGAGAGACAGCCCAGGACCTCCTTAAGTGGGACCCAGTCGATTACTGAGTCCCCAAGCGGCAGATCAATTGCTCCAGGCCAACGTGGTCCCGAAGCCAGGATCTCTGTGTTGCACGTGCACCCCGGCCCAGAAGGCCATTTGCCGGGGCGGTGTGGAGTGGCTACCCTAAAGGTGGATGCCACACGAGGAGAAGACCCAGGCAAATGGTGTCTGCCCCATAAATACCCTCTCCCAGCATGCACAGTGAGGGAAACTTCTCCAGGCTGCTGGGGAAAAAAAATCCAGACCTTGACTCCACTGCTGCCACCTGCTGACCTGGGGGGGAACTGCACCCCAGGAACAGCATGAGCCCACAGCACAGCCAAGCTGGGACAGAAGCTCCAAATTTGAACTAATTGACAATGGTCAGAGTTACCTAAAGGCATAGGCGTGTGCAAGGGGTGTGCCAGGTGTGCCTGGGCACACCCTAATCCTGGGATTGGCAACCTGTCAATTGTGGGCAGGTGACAGGCAAACCGCAATCCTTCCTTGCCGACCCTCAGAACCTGCACAGGAGAGGTGGCAGGGGGTGGAATTTAGTGGAACTGATCTGTATTTTCCTTGTGCAGCAGCTGAAAGTAGGCTTCTCCTTCTCCTTCCTTTTTGTCAACATTCAACTGCTACATGAGGAAAATATAGTGGATCCGTACTAATATATGCCACCCCTCCTTTCCCTGTTACTCTTCCTTCTGTTGAGCGGGTCCCCCATGTGCCCCAGGGTCCCCTTTCATCCCATTGTTTCAGGATAGAGAGCGGTGAAGAGGCCGGTAAGTATTTTAAAGGGGAGTTCCAGCCATTTGTATGTTTATTAAAAGTCAGCAGCAACAAAAAGTGTAGCTGCTGGCTTTTAATAAACAGACACTTACCTGCTCCAGCGCTCCAGCGACGCGCCGGCCGGGGCTCCGCTCCTCTCCCCCCCTCCCCGGCCGGCGTCTTCATTTTCAGTGTGGGAACCCGGCCGTGACAGCTTTCGGCTTCACGGCCGGGCACCCACTGCGCATGCGCGAGCGGCGCGTCACTGCGCATGCGCGCGTGGCCCGGCGCCGCGCCGTGTAATTGGCCAGGAGATCGCCTAGGACCTGTGACGTGTCCTAGGCGATCACCTACAGCAGCCACTTCCTGAAGGCGATTAAGCTTAGTCGCCTACAGGAAGGAGGAAGTGGGACAGGAAGTCCCACTCGTGCTGAAGCCCCCACTCCCCCCCCCAAAAAAATTACATGCCAAATGTGGCATGTAAGGGGGAGAGGAGTGGGTTAAGAGGAAGTTCCAAATTTGGGTGGAACTCCTCTTTAAATGTATATGTGTTGGAGCTTTGGGGTGCACACCCTAATGCAATAAGCTGTGCACACCTATGCCTAAAGGGGTTGTAAAGGTAAAATTTGTTTCCCTAAATAGCTTCCTTTATCATAGTGCAGGCCTCCTTCACTTACCTCATCCTTCCATTTTGCTTTTAAATGTCCTTATTTCTTCTGATAAATCCTCACTTCCTGTTTTTCTGTCTAACTCCACACAGTAATGCAAGGCTTTCTCCCTGGTGTGAAGAAAGCTTCTTGAGGGGGGAGGGGGCGAGCAGGAGTGTCAGGACACCCACTAACACACAGTTCCTTTCTCTATCTGCAAAATAGAGAGTGTCCTGACACTCCTGCTCGTCCCCTCCCCCCTCAATAGGCTTTCTCCACACCAGGGAGAAAGCCTTGCATTACGGTGTGTAGTTACAGACAGAAGAACAGGAAGTGAGGATTTCTCAGAAGAAATGAGGACATTTAAAAGCAAAATGGAAGGATGAGGTAAGTGAAGGAGGACTGCACTAAGGTAAAGGAAGCTATTTAGGGAAAAACATTTTAACCTTTACAACCCCTTTAACTCTCTGACCCCCTCAAAATTTCAATAGCACCGGTTCTGAAAAGTAACCAGGCGCTACATATATATTTATATATATATATATATATATATATATATATATACACACACACAATATATACATTCTCACTTCAGCCAAACATACAAAAACAATTGTTAGAGAACTACAAACAACCAAAAGAGGACAATAACTCAGCCAGTTATAAAATGCTGTAGAAAAAGTAAGATGGTTTTCAGCTAAACATCATGATGTAAAATGAGGATGAAAAAGACATTTAAGTTGAAAAGGGGAGAGTTACAGAAAAAAAAAAAAGCAACCCAAAAAGTAAAAAAAAAAAAAAAAAAACAACAACCCTTCTCTCCCCCAAAAAGTATGTTTATTGATTAGTCCCTCTATGCTGGTGACACCCCTCATGGGTGGGCCATAACACCCTACATTCATAGTAATCTGACTTCCTACTGACACTGGGCAGAAGACTGAGGGCATCTTGTGGTAAAGAAGAGGAACTGCAGGTGTAGATTGGCACCTGGACAGTATTTTGCTTGCACAACAGGTAAAAATGGGACTTATTGCCATTGTTTTTAACAGAAAAGGAAACTCTTTGAGGGGGGGGGGGCAGCTTCAAGCTAAGGGTGAATGTTGCAGCAGGACTGCTTTTTTTTTTAAACTATTTAAAAAAAAAACCTGAGGACAATAAAAAACAACCTGGAGTTGGGCTTTAATGTGTAGCTTTTTAGCTGCCGATTTGTCTCTGGTTTTGTGCTCTGCAGTCTCCGGAATTCTGCACTCCCCATTCTCCAGGTCACTTTCTGTGATTGAGCCTAGGTTCACACTGCTGCGAATTCAAAATCGCGGTAAAATGCGTAAATCGCGGCCCGAAATCGCAAAAAGTAGTACAGGAACTACTTTTTGAAATCGCAGATGCGGCGTCGCACTGATTAGGACAGTGCCATTGCCGACAATTGCCGCCGATTTGAGATGCGATTTGACTTGTCAAATCGCATCTCAAATCGTTCCAAATCGTACCCAGTGTGAACCAGGGCTTATTGTCCTGGGATGGTGTCCTAGTGTGCCTTGGTGGCCCATGGTGATAATTGTCACTCTAGTGATATCCTAGGGTTAAGTGGTGGTTGTCCCTCTACTGAAATCCCAATGTTAGGTGATTGTTGTCCTTCTAGTGATGTCCCAGGGTTAGGTGGCGGTTGTCCCTCTAGTGATGTCCCAGGGTTAGGTGACAGTTGTCCTTCTAGTAATGTCCCAGGGTTAGGTGCCGGTTGTCCTTCTAGTAATGTCCCAGGGTTAGGTGCCGGTTGTCCTTCTAGTAATGTCCCAGGGTTAGGTGCCGGTTGTCGCTCTAGTGATGTCCCAGGGTTAGGTGACAGTTGTCCTTCTAGTAATGTCCCAGGGTTAGGTGACGGTTGTCCTTCTAGTAATGTCCCAGGGTTAGGTGCCGGTTGTCCTTCTAGTAATGTCCCAGGGTTAGGTGCCGGTTGTCCTTCTAGTAATGTCCCAGGGTTAGGTGCCGGTTGTCCTTCTAGTAATGTCCCAGGGTTAGGTGCCGGTTGTCCTTCTAGTAATGTCCCAGGGTTAGGTGCCGGTTGTCCTTCTAGTAATGTCCCAGGGTTAGGTGCCGGTTGTCCTTCTAGTAATGTCCCAGGGTTAGGTGCCGGTTGTCGCTCTAGTGATGTCCCAGGGTTAGGTGACAGTTGTCCTTCTAGTAATGTCCCAGGGTTAGGTGCCGGTTGTCCTTCTAGTAATGTCCCAGGGTTAGGTGCCGGTTGTCCTTCTAGTAATGTCCCAGGGTTAGGTGCCGGTTGTCGCTCTAGTGATGTCCCAGGGTTAGGTGACAGTTGTCCTTCTAGTAATGTCCCAGGGTTAGGTGACGGTTGTCCTTCTAGTAATGTCCCAGGGTTAGGTGCCGGTTGTCCTTCTAGTAATGTCCCAGGGTTAGGTGCCGGTTGTCCTTCTAGTAATGTCCCAGGGTTAGGTGCCGGTTGTCCTTCTAGTAATGTCCCAGGGTTAGGTGCCGGTTGTCCTTCTAGTAATGTCCCAGGGTTAGGTGCCGGTTGTCCTTCTAGTAATGTCCCAGGGTTAGGTGCCGGTTGTCCTTCTAGTAATGTCCCAGGGTTAGGTGCCGGTTGTCGCTCTAGTGATGTCCCAGGGTTAGGTGATAATTTTCACTCTAGTGATGTCCCAGGGTTAAATAGTGGTTGTCCCTCTATTGAAATCCAATTGTTGGGTGATGGTTGTCGCTCCGTTGAGAACCCAGGGTTAGGTGAATATTGATCCTGTAGTGGTTATCCAGGGTTAGGTGATGGTTGTCCCATTAGTGTGTCCCAGGGTTAGTTGACAGTTGCCTTCTAGTGGTATTCCAGGGTTACGTTATGTTTGTCCCCCTAGTGATAAATGACTGTTATCCTTGTAGTGGTTTTCCAGGGTAACGTTGTCCCTCCATGGTGAACCCAATGTTGCATAAACTGTGTCCCCTTAGTGGTCTCCCAGGGTTATGTGATGGTTGTCCCTGTAGTAGTCTCCCAGGGCTAGGTGAGGGTTGTCCTGGCAGTGATCTACGAGGGTTAGATGATAGTTGTCCCTGTAGTGATTTCCCAGGGTTGGGTTATGGGTTTTCCCCTGTAGTGGTCTCCCAGGGTTAGGTGATGGTTGTCCTGGCATTTATCTCCCAGGGTTAGGTGATAGTTGTCCCTCCGGTGGTGTCGCAGGGTCAGGTGACGGTTGGGAGGGGCGTGGTCTCGGGCTGTGTGAAGAGGAGGAGGAGGCCTGTGCTGTGCGGAGGTGAGGAGTGATCGGGAATATACAATGTAACTCTTCATCTACCCACCCTATACATTGTATATGTGTGATATCCGGGGGGAGGGGAGCGCACCGTGTGCAGGTCATGTGTATCAGATGGGTGGAGGCGACACATTGTGTCCTGGATTGTGTAGTGTGTATATTGTGTGTGATAGACACAGCCCCCTCCACCCCGCTCTGGGGGTTTAGTGCTTTCCATACAATACTACAGAGACACACCATACAATACATGGACACACAATACAATACATGGACACACCATACAATACATGGACACACAGACACACCATATAATACATGGACACACAGACACACCATACAATACATGGACACACAGACACACCATACAATACATGGACACACAGACACACCATACAATACACGGACACACAATACATGGACACACAGACACACTATACAATACATGGACACACAATACATGGACACACAGACACACCATACAATACATGGACACACAATACATGGACACACAGACACACTATACAATACATGGACACACAATACATGGACACACAGACACACCATACAATACATGGACACACAATACATGGACACACAGACACACTATACAATACATGGACACACAGACACACCATACAATACATGGACACACAGACACACCATACAATACATGGACACACAGACACACCATACAATACATGGACACACAGACACACCATACAATACACGGACACACAATACATGGACACACAGACACACTATACAATACATGGACACACAATACATGGACACACAGACACACCATACAATACATGGACACACAGACACACTATACAATACATGGACACACAGACACACCATACAATACATGGACACACAGACACACCATACAATACATGGACACACAGACACACCATACAATACATGGACACACAGACACACCATACAATACATGGACACACAATACAATACATGGACACACCATACAGTACATGGACACACAGACACACCATACAATACATGGACAAAGACATACCATACAGTACATGGACACACAAACACATAAAATAGGATACATGGACACACAGACACACTATACAATACATGGACACACAATACATGGACACACAGACACACCATACAATACATGGACACACAGACACGCCATACAATACATGGACACACAGACACACCATACAATACATGGACACACAGACACACCATACAATACATGGACACACAATACATGGACACACAGACACACTATACAATACATGGACACACAATACATGGACACACAGACACACCATACACTACATGGACACACCATACACTACATGGACACACCATACACTACATGGACACACCATACACTACATGGACACACCATACACTACATGGACACACCATACACTACATGGACACACAATACAATACATGGACACACCATACAGTACATGGACACACAGACACACCATACAGTACATGGACACACAGACACACCATACAGTACATGGACACACAGACACACCATACAGTACATGGACACACAGACACACCATACAATACATGGACACACAGACACACCATACAATACATGGACACACCATACAATACATGGACACCCAGACACACCATACAATACATGGACAAAGACATACCATACAGTACATGGACACACAGACACACCATACAATACATGGACACACAGACACACCATACAATACATGGACACACAATACATGGACACACAGACACACCATACAATACATGGACACACCATACAGTACATGGACACACAGACACACCATACAGTACATGGACACACAGACACACCATACAATACATGGACACACCATACAATACATGGACACCCAGACACACCATACAATACATGGACAAAGACATACCATACAGTACATGGACACACAGACACACCATACAATACATGGACACACAGACACACCATACAATACATGGACACACAGACACACCATACAATACATGGACACACCATACAGTACATGGACACACAGACACACTATACAATACATGGACACACAGACACACCATACAGTACATGGACACACAGACACACCATACAGTACATGGACACACAGACACACCATACAATACATGGACACACAGACACACCATACAATACATGGACACACCATACAATACATGGACACCCAGACACACCATACAATACATGGACAAAGACATACCATACAGTACATGGACACACAGACACACCATACAATACATGGACACACAGACACACCATACAATACATGGACACACAATACATGGACACACAGACACACCATACAATACATGGACACACCATACAATACATGGACACACCATACAATACATGGACACCCAGACACACCATACAATACATGGACACAGACACACCATACAATACATGGACACACAGACACACCATACAATACATGGACACACAATACATGGACACACAGACACACCATACAATACATGGACACACCATACAATACATGGACACACAATACAATACATGGACACACCATACAATACATGGACACCCAGACACACCATACAATACATGGACAAAGACATACCATACAGTACATGGACACACAAACACACCATACAATACATGGACAAAGACATACCATACAGTACATGGACACACAAACACATAAAATAGGATACATGGACACACAGACACACAATAAATGTACACACCAGATGATGTACACACAGACACACCATATAAAACATGGACATACAATACGATACATGGATACACAGACACACAATAAATGGACAGACACACGATAAATGGACACACAGACACAATATGATACATGGACACACAGACACACAATACGATTCATGTACACAACCATATGATTCATGTACACACAGACACACCATATGAAACATGGACATACACTATGATACATGGCTACACAATACGATACATGTACACACAGACACACCATATGAAACATGGACATACACTATGATACATGGCTACACAATACGATACATGTACACACAGACACACCATATGAAACATGGACATACACTATGATACATGGCTACACAATACGATACATGTACACACAGACACACCATATGATGCACGTACACACCATACGATACACATACACAGAAATACCATATGATACACCTAATAAATGGACACACCATATGATGTACACACAGACACATACGATATTATACACATACACACACACCATATGAAACATGGACACACAATACGATTCATGTACACACAGACACGCAAAACATGGACACACACACACCGTATGATACATGGAGACACAATACAATGCACGTACACAGAGACGCACAATAAATGGACACGCCATATGATAAATGTACACATACAGATGTGTGTGTACATGTATTGTGTGTCTCTGCTCCTGTGTGGCCCTCCCCCGGAGGTGATGTCATGTGGGGGGGGGGGGGTTTCTCCTTGTGTAGTTTTGTTGTTCTCATTGCTCTCCCCTTCCCCTCTCTATAGTACAACACAAGTGTGTGCAGTGCGGTGACATCACCGGTCAGGCAATCCATAGTCACCAGATCTCTGGTTGTCATGATGGCTGCACTCTGAGACAAATAGTCTTGTGTGTATGTGTGTGGTCAGATTGTGGGTGCCCCATAGATTGTGTGATTGGTGTATGGCGGGGGAGGGGATTTGTCCTCACACAATATATGGCTGTATGTGTATGCACACAATTCCTCGTTTTATAATCTGTGCCAAACCCCCAACCATATACTGCAAGTCTCACTAAAGGCCAACTTTGTATTTTGGATAGAGCAAGGGACGGTTATAACCCCTGTCAGACGTTGACGTGTGTCCCCATTGGGGAGCTTTTCCCTTCACTTCCTGTCCCATACCCAAAACAGGAAGTGAGAGGAAATCCCTACAAAGCGGTTGTCACTGTAACTAGTGTCCCCCCTGGAAGATTTCCCCTCTACTCCTGTTCTGGGGACAACCCAAAATGTGGAACTTTCAGTGATCACAGGACACACATAGAGGGTGAGTCTCCCTAACGGGGGGACAGAGGGCAATAAAAACCTGGCAGGGGTCTGACCCCTCTCCACTATCCAACACACACACACAAAAAAAGGTTTGCGTTTTAGTTTTATTATAATCCAGGGTTTGACAAATTTGCTTGGAATCTAGGAGCCAGCTAAAAAAGTTAGAAGCCAGAAAACGCACTCCGTCCCGATGAGCTTGCGCGCAGAAGCGAACACATACGTGAGCAGCGCCCGCATATGTAAACGGTGTTCAAACCACACATGCGAGGTATCGCCGCGATTGGTAGAGCGAGAGCAATAATTCTAGGCCTAGACCTCCTCTGTAACTCAAAACATGCAACCTGTAGATTTTTTTAAACGTCGCCTATGAAGATTTTAAAGGGTAAAAGTTTGTCGCCATCCCACGAGCGGACGTAATTTATGAAGCGTGACATGTTGGGTATGAATTTACTCGGCGTAACATTATCTTTCATAATATTAAAAAAAATGGGGATAACTTTACTGTTGTCTTATTTTTTAATTAAAAAAAGTGTAATTTTTTCCCAAAAAAGTGCGCTTGGAAGACCGCTGCGCAAATACGGCGTGACAGAAAGTATTGCAACGATCGCCATTTTATTCTCTAGGGTGTTAGGATAAAAAAATATATATAATGTTTGGGGGTTCTAATTAGAGGGAAGATGATGGCAGTGAAAAATTGTGAAAAATTACATTAGAATTGCTGTTTAACTTGTAATGCTTAACTTGTAATACCAACGGCCACCACCAGATGGCGCCAGCTCACCTTCCAAGCCAAGTCGCCAGGACACTATTTCTAGTCGCCCTGGCGACCGGGATTTGTCAAGCCCTGTTATAACCTGTTCACCACTTGCCGTCTGCCCAACAGTAATTTTAACTGCTTGCTTGCTATGAACATGTATGTTGCTCTTGCGCACTGGAGCGCCCCCCTGTGGTGGGATCTGTGGCGCTCAGTATGGGGCCGTTGTGAGCTGTGCGATGGTATGACACCTAGTAAGCAGCAGTCGTGAACGGAATCTAAGCATGATATCATTGTTTACCATTGTGTGTGATCTGTGATTGGCCACCAGTCATCACATGGTGCCTGGACTAAGCACAGCACCCTGTACCATGTGATTGCTGTGGCCAATCGCAGCATCACAATAGTAAAAATTGAGCCATCAATGGAAGTCATTCATGACCGTTCCAACGATTGCTGTTACAGTGAAGCAATCACAGCCCGCCTCCTGTATAAAAGGAGGCTTCCTGGTAGTTGGCAATTGTTGAATAATACAATGTAACCATTTATTGTTACATTGTACTTATTTCATTCCTATATAAATTAACCTTTTGTCACCCTTAGGACGGCCTCAGGTTTCAGTGGTTATACCGGGATGATGTCCGCACCTACATCCTGGTATTTATCTTTTCAGCCGGCGGTTCCCTTTCAGGCAGTAGTGATCCGAGTGGCTAATTAGCCGCTTGACCACTTCTGCAGGTGAGGGAAGGAGGTCCCGCCCCCTCCCATGGGGCTGCCCTATACAGAGAGGAACTGACGTTTCGCCTCTTTGTTTAGGGAAAGCAGCCGATCAGACCGATCTGTGTCTGATCGGCTGCATGGGAGGCTAGAGGAGAGATTTGGGGTCTAATAGACCCCAGATCTCTCCATAAAGAGGACCTGTCACGACCCGTGCCGTCACATGGGATGTTGTTCATCCCTTGTGATAGCAATAAAGTTAACAAAAAAAAAGTGTAAAAAAAAAATAAAAGTTTGTAGAACATAAATAATAATAATAAAAAAGAAGTTCCAAGCGCCCGTCCCACCGTGTGAACGCATACATTTCTCCCGCACACATATGTGATCTCACCACACATGGGAGGTATTTTGTTACCAAAGTCTGAGCGAGAGCAATAATTCTAGCGCTAAACCTCCTGTCTAACTCTGAACTGGTAACCTGTAAAGACGTTTAAAGCGCCGCATAGGGAGGATTTTAAGCACTGTAGTTTGCCGCCATTCCACGGGCAGACGCAATTTTAAAGCGTGACATGTTAGGTATCTATTTACTCGGCGTAACATCATCTGTCATGTTATAAAAAAATTGGGCTAACTTTACTGTTTTTTTTTCATTAATTAATTAACCACAGACCCAGACCAAAATGCAGGTAAAAGACCAGGCCCCTTTTTGCGATTCGGCACTGCGTCGCTTTAACTGACAATTGCGCGGTCGTGCGACGTGGCTCCCGAACAAAATTGGGGTCCTTTTTTCTCCCACAAATAGAGCTTTCTTTTGGTGGTATTTGATCACATCTGCGTGTTTTTTTTTTTGCGCTATAAACAAAAATAGAGCGACAATTTTGCTATAATAAATATCCCCCCAAAAACATATACATTTTGTTTCCCCTCAGTTTAGGCCGATACGTATTCTTCTACCTATTTTTGGTTGGTTTGCGCAAAATTTATAGCGTTTACAAAATATGGGATAGTTTTATTGCATTTTTTTTTAATTTTTTTACTACTAATGGCGGCGATCAGCGATTTTTTTTTTTTCGTGACTGCGACATTATGGCGGACACTTCGGACAATTGACACATTTTTGGGACCATTTAAAATGCATTGTTTACTATGTAAATGACATTTGCATTTTGGTAGTTAACCACAAGGGGTCGCTGAAGGGGTTACGTGTGACCTCATCTGTGTTTACAACTGTAGGGGGGCGGGGCTGTAGGTGTGACGTCATTGATTGTGCGTCCCTATATTAGGGAACACACGATCAATGACAGCGCCACAGTGAAGAACGGGGATCTATGGATCCTGAAAACTGCCATCCCATGCCACCCAAATGTGAAAGTCTGAGGGCCTTCACACTGGGGCGGTGCGCTTGCGGGACGTTAGGAAAAGTCCTGCAGGCAGCATCTTTAGGGGAGTTTTGGTGCGATGTATACAGCGTTCCCAAAACACCCCTGCCCATTGCAATGAATGGACTGCGCTTCTGAAGGGCCTGAAATACGATTTGGAATCGCCGCAGCACAGGCATTTTTTTAACCCCTTCTTCGGCCGATAGTGGGGGTTAAAAGCGCCCTGCTAGCGGCCGAAAAGCGCTAACGCACGGGGCGTCCCCAGTGTGAAAGGGGTCTGAGTGTACCATTACCAAGCTCCATGTTTTAACCCCCTCTATTCCGGCACGTTTCTTTATTTTCAAAGAATTGTGGCAAAAGAAGAGATCAAAAAGGAGTTATTGTTGGGGTGTTTGTACTGTTCTGGCATTTTTAATTTAACTGAGAGTAATGGAAACCATTATAAAAGAATAAAAAATGGGTATTTCTTTTACATTATTTTTATAGTAAAAAAAAAAAAAGTTAACTATTTGCAGTCCAGGCCTTAACTGCCACTTTTTATTCACATGTAACAATCAGTATTTTTTGCTAAAAAATTACTTTGAACCCCCAAACATTATTATTATTATTATTATTAATAAATTTTTTCTTAAAGCAGAGGCCCAATAGAATAAAATGGCGGTCATTGCAATATTTTATGTCACATTCTATTTGTGCAGTGGTCTTTCAAAACGCAATGTTTGGGGAAAAATACACTTTAAAATGTTTAATGCAGAACAATACATAACACAATTCATTCTCTCTCTCTCTCTCTCTCTCTCTCTCTCTCTCTCTCTCTCTCTCTCTCTCTCTCTCTCTCTCTCTCTCTCTCTCTCTCTCCTGTGTGTCTGTCTTCTCTGTCTGTCTTCTCTGTCTGTCTCTCTCTCTCTCTCTTTGTCCTGTCTCTCTCTCTGTCCTGTCTGTGTGTGTCTCTCTCTCTATGTCCTGTCTGTGTGTGTGTGTGTGTGTGTGTGTGTGTGTGTCTCTCTCTCTCCCTCTGTCTCTCTCTCTCTGTCATGTCTCTGTCTCTCTCTCTCTCTCTCTCTGTCATGTCTCTCTGTCTTGTCTCTCTCTGTCATGTCTCCCTCTCTCTCTCTCTCTGTCATGTCTCTGTCTCTCTCTCTCTCTCTCTCTGTCATGTCTCTGTCTCTCTCTCTCTCTCTGTCATGTCTCTCTCTGTCTTGTCTCTCTCTGTCATGTCTCCCTCTCTCATGTCTCCCTCTCTCTCTCTGTCATGTCTCTCTCTCTCTCTGTCCTGTCTCTCTGTCTTTTCTCTCTCTCTCTCTCTCTCTGTCTGTCCTCTCTCTGTCCTGTCTCTCTATCTCTCTCTCTCTGTCCGTTCTCTCTCTCTCTCTCTGTCCTCTCTCTCTCTGTCCCCTGTCCTCTCTCTCTGTCCTGTCTCTCTCTCTCTCGCTGTCCTCTCTCTCTCTCTCTCTCTCTCTCTCGCTGTCCTGTCTCTCTCTCTCTCTCTCTCTCTCTCGCTGTCCTGTCTCTCTCTCTCTCTCTCTCTCGCTGTCCTGTCTCTCTCTCTCGCTGTCCTGTCTCTCTCTCTCGCTGTCCTGTCTCTCTCTCTCGCTGTCCTGTCTCTCGCTGTCCTGTCTCTCTCTCTCGCTGTCCTGTCTCTCTCTCTCTCGCTGTCCTGTCTCTCTCTCTCTCGCTGTCCTGTCTCTCTCTCTCTCGCTGTCCTGTCTCTCTCTCTCGCTGTCCTGTCTCTCTCTCTCTCGCTGTCCTGTCTCTCTCTCTCTCGCTGTCCTGTCTCTCTCTCTCTCGCTGTCCTGTCTCTCTCTCTCTCGCTGTCCTGTCTCTCTCTCTCGCTGTCCTGTCTCTCTCTCTCGCTGTCCTGTCTCTCTCTCTCGCTGTCCTGTCTCTCTCTCTCTCGCTGTCCTGTCTCTCTCTCTCTCGCTGTCCTGTCTCTCTCTCTCTCTCGCTGTCCTGTCTCTCTCTCTCTCTCGCTGTCCTGTCTCTCTCTCTCTCTCGCTGTCCTGTCTCTCTCTCTCTCGCTGTCCTGTCTCTCTCTCTCGCTGTCCTGTCTCTCTCTCTCTCGCTGTCCTGTCTCTCTCTCTCTCGCTGTCCTGTCTCTCTCTCTCTCTCGCTGTCCTGTCTCTCTCTCTCTCTCGCTGTCCTGTCTCTCTCTCTCTCGCTGTCCTGTCTCTCTCTCTCTCGCTGTCCTGTCTCTCTCTCTCTCGCTGTCCTGTCTCTCTCTCTCTCGCTGTCCTGTCTCTCTCTCTCGCTGTCCTGTCTCTCTCTCTCTCGCTGTCCTGTCTCTCTCTCTCTCGCTGTCCTGTCTCTCTCTCTCTCTCTCGCTGTCCTGTCTCTCTCTCTCTCTCTCGCTGTCCTGTCTCTCTCTCTCTCTGTCCTGTGTCACGCTCCCTCTCTTTCCCCCTCTCTCTCCCTCTGTATTTCCTGTTTCTCTCTCTGTATGTCTCTCTGTCCGTCTGTTCTCTCTGTGTCTCTCTCTTTCTCTCTCGTGTCTTCCCCCCCCCCCCCCCCCCCCATAGCCTGCTAGAAATCGCACTGGAATCAGTCTTTTGAACACCTATGTGTTTTCTATTAGACTATAATAAAATGAAAATCGCAGCACGCCAAACACCCCATGCACCAGGGCTTAAGGCACTTTTTAAACAATTGTTAACTTTTTTTGACTGTTGATGGGGGGGGGGGAGAATGGAGGGTCCAGGAGTTCAGCTTTATAAAGTTGGAGTCCTCGACTTTCTATATCACATGAATGTCTTGTAGAGGTTTATGAGACGCCATTCACAATACAAAACACAGTACATCCATTATCGGCGCGCACAATCCTCCCTCCGAAATTCCTACAAACTGTAACAGAGGAGACTATAGATAAGCAACTCGCAGTCTGACCCAGACACAGCTGTGCAGTTTGTCGCAGTTCTTTGTCACAGAAAAACATAATTCTTTGGTAAAAAACATTCATTTCAGTGCAGCCTTCTGACATCACTGCGCTGTATTGTCGCACTGTATAGAAACCCCCACGTGCTGCTCTGATTTGTGCGTTTAACATTTTCGCTGCCAATTCGGACTTTTGTGTTTTTTGCACACTTGTTTAAAAATATAATTTTAGGCCTAAAGATTACCTAAACTCCCCCAAACATATGTTTTCTGAAAGCAGTGACTCTAGAGCAGGCATGTCCAAAGTCCGGCCCGTGGGCCAATCGCAGCCCGCGTTACGGTTTCGGACGTCCCGCCTGGTCACTTTGTCATTTTTATCTTTTGTGGCCCCCAACGAATCCCCGAGCACCGGGGGGGCACAAAAGAAATACATGCTGGCTGCCGGGGAGCAGGCGGGACGAGCGCCGTGCATACAGGAGTATTTCCTGTTTACACAGCGACCTCTGTAAAAGAAAGTCCCGTCTCCTGTGCTGCCATTGGAAGACTGTTCTGTCCATCACAGGAGGCGGGACTTTCTATTAAAGAGGCCCCCGATAAAACAGGAGTTTCTCCTGTATGTAATCTGTTGGCGCTCGTCCCGCCCGCTCCTTATCCCCTCCAATGCTGCAGATGGCCATGAATCGGGGCTGCAATGGTGAGTCTGCATTCATGGCAAGGGGATTGCTGCATTCATGGCAAGGGGATTGCTGCATTTATGGCAATGCCCCGGGGTTCTGCAATCATGGCAACGGGGGTGCTGCATTTATGATACTTGTGAGTAGGGGTGCAATGGATCACAGTTGATCCGTGATCTGAACGGGTCACCCCCTTCGGATCGGCACACACTGTGATCTGCGGATTGCCGCGGCTCCGGAGCTAGGCCGAAGCCGCGGCCTTTCCTAATGTTATGGCCGCGGCCTTTCCTAATGTTATGGCCGCGGCCTTTCCTAATGTTATGGCCGCGGCCTTTCCTAATGTTATGGCCGCGGCCTTTCCTAATGTTATGGCCGCGGCCTTTCCTAATGTTATGGCCGCAGCTTCGGCCTAGCTCCGGAGCCACGGCCATAACATTAGGAAACGCCGTGGCTTCGGCCTAGCTCCGGAGCCGCAGCCATAACATTAGGAAAGGCCGTGGCTTCGGCCTAGCTCCAGAGCCGCGGCCATTTTGGTACACCCGGCGGCGGCCCTCCTCTGTTTACACTCACAGAGGAGGAGGAGCCCGCACTCGTGGGACACACTGCTACACACATCGGGAGTCCCACTACTGGGGGTGTCCGTCTGCACCGAGAGGGGGGGGGGTCCGTCTGCACCGAGAGAGGGGGGGGGTCTGTCTGTACCGAGAAGGGGGGGGGCTGTCTGCACCGAGAGAGGGGGGGGGTCTGTCTGCACCGAGAGGGGGGGGGGGGGGTCTGTCTGCACCGAGAGAGAGGGGGGGGTCTGTTTGCACCGAGAGAGAGGGGGGGGGGGTCTGTTTGCACCGAGAGAGAGGGGGGTCTGTCTGCACCGAGAGAGGGGGGGTCTGTCTGTACCGAGAAGAGGGGGGGGGTCTGTCTGCACTGAGAGAGGGGGGGTCCGTCTGCACCGAGAGAGGAGGGGGGGTCCGTCTGCACCGAGAAGGGGGGGTCTGTCTGCACCGAGAAGGGGGTGGAGAAGTGGATATTAGAGTGGGGGGGGGGATGTGGATATTACAGTGGGGGAGAATTTATTTTTATTTTTTTGCTGATCCGAAAAATGATCCGATCCGTGACTCCTGATCCGAGGAACGATCCGAACCGTGAGTTTTTTGATCTGTTGCACCCCTACTTGTGAGGCTGCATTGATGGGCAGTGACCCTTATTTTGCTTCACAGTTCTTTATTTAAAATGTAAGATTTTTAATGTGTGTGTGTGTGTGTGTGTGTGTGTGTGTGTGTGTGTGTGTGTGTGTGTGTGTGTGTGTGTGTGTGTGTGGCCCATTCGATTCATGTGTGGGAAATGTTCACGCGATGCCGCGTGTCAGGCATTGGGCCGCCCATTCACTTCAAAGGGCTGCCCTATGCATGTCTGTCGCCCAAAATAAGCTTCTGCTTCTTTTCAGACGACGAGCTTCACATTTGCTGCGATTGAAGCAGGAAAATCGCTGCAAAATTGCACTGCCTTTGGGGTGCCATTTAGAATGAATGGCACTAAAATGCCCATTGGACCAATGGCCACTTGATTTGGAATCGCTGGCAGCATCTTGGTGATTCCGCCCACACTTCCAAAGTGTGAATGGGACCTAAAATGTTCCCGCTGCCGCTTTGACATATAAAATACATTTTACTGGTTCTCTCTGTGATGAGCACATTCACCCCCTTCCTGCCCAGGCCAGTTTTCAGCTTTTAGTCTCTGTCGCACTTTGACAATTGCGCAGTCATGCAACACTGTAGCCATATGACATTTTTAGCATTTTATTTTGAGACAAATAGAGATATCTTTTGGTGGAATTAAGGCTTACATGTAGGTGCAAGAAATATCTCCTTAAAGGGGTGTTCCAGTCATTTTTAATGTTTATTAAAAGCCAGCAGCTACAAAAAGTGTAGCTGCTGGCTTTTAATAAACATACACTCACCTGCTCCACGTTCCAGCGACGCGCCAGCCGGGGCTCTGCTCCTCTCCCCCCCCCTCTCTGGCCGACGTCTTCATTGTAAGTGTGGGCACCCGGCCGTGACAGCTTTCGGCTTTACGGCTGGGCACCCACTGCGCATACGCGAGCGGCGCTGCGCCATCCGATTGGACAGGCGATCGCCTGGGACCTGTCACGTGTCCCAGGCGATCGCCTACAGGCAGGGGCTGCCAAAAGGCGATCTGACTATTCGCCTTAGCAGCCCCTCGGAGGAAGTGGGACAGGAAGTCCCACTCCTCCTGAAGCCCCCACTCGCCCCCCCCCCCCTCGCATACTAGCTCATTATCAAATACCTTATTAGATTAAAGCCTCCTTAACGGCGCCCGCACACCACTGAGACGGCTGACATCTTCCCCGGTGCTGAGGAAAAGATGATCCGCACTCCAGTCGTTGCTCTTAAACATTTGTAGTATTTATTAACAAGCCGCAGTGGACAAACGCAAATAGGAATGGTCTTCCCCTGTGCTTCTTCCAGGTTCGCGGGATGCGGCGCTGTGATGTCACTCGTGGGAGCTGCCAGCCACAGCACGGGTGGCCATTTCTTCATAGCGCATGCGCCCATGACACCGGCGGCGGCGTATATAGTAAATATCTTCTAAACCAGGGTTCGACAAACCTTGGGTGCCAGGTCGCAATTGCGACTAGAATTAGCAACCTGGCGTGGCACAGCTGAGGTATGCTGTGTCTCTGCGCGATCGCGGCGGGCCGGCCGTCAATTGAGGACGAGGCTTTCTGCAGGCCTATGCTTCCTTGGCGCCATCTTGTGGTAGCCGTTAATATGACAAGAAGAAAACCAGCAATGCTAATGGGGCTTCCTGACAGTTTTACTGCCCGCCCATCTCCTTCCCAAAGTGGAGAAGAGAAGGACGTTTTTGCAGCCGTCATCTGGCGCCTTTTGCCTAATGGTGAGTGTGGGGTGGCTGGTTTAAATGGCTATATATATTTATATATATATATTTTTGTAATGGCTTTTATTTTTATTTAATTATTTTAAGTAATTAAAAATTTTCTAGCAAAAATGTTTTACTTAGAACCCCCAAACATTATATATTTTCTAACACCCTATAGAATAAAATGCCGGTCATTGTAATACTTTCTGTCACACTATATTTGTGCAGCGATCTTAGCGCACTTTTTATGGAAAAAAAAAAAATATATATATATATATATATATATATTTTTTTTTTATATATTGTGAAAGATAATGTTTCGCCGAGTAAATTGATACCCAACATGTCATGCTTCAAAATTGCGTCCGCTCTTGGAATGGAGACAAACTTTTACCCTTTAACCACTTGCTTACTGGGCACATATACCCCCCCTCCTGCCCAGGTGAAATTTCAGCTTCCGGCACTGCGTCGCTTTAACTGACAATTGCGCGGTTGTGCGACGTGGTTCCCAAACAAAATTGGCGTCTTTTTTCCCCCACAAATAGAGCTTTCTTTTGGTGGTATTTGATCACCTCTGCGGTTTTTATTTTTTGCGCTATAAACAAAAAAGTGCGACAATTTTGAAAAAAAATACAGTATTTTTTACTTGTTGCTATAATAAATAGCCCAATTTTTTTTTTTTTAAATAAAACATTTTTTTTTTCTCAGTTAAGGCCGATATGTATTCTTCTACATATTTTTGGTAAAAAAAAAAATCGCAATAAGCGACTGGTTTGCGCAAAAGTTATAATGCCTACAAAATAGGGGACAGAATTATTATTATTATTTTTTTTTTTTACTAGTAATGGCGGCGATCTGCGATTTTTATTGCGACTGCGACATTATGGTGGACACATCAGACACTTTTGACACATTTTTGGCACCATTCACATTTATACTGAGATCAGTGCTATAAATATGCACTAATTACAGTATAAATGTGACTGGCATTGAAGGGGTTAACACTAGGGGGTGAGGAAGGGGTTAAATGTATTCCCTGGGTGTGTTCTAACTGTGGGGGAGGGGACTGACTGGGGAGGTGACCGATGCTGTGTCCCTATATACAAGGGACACAGATTGGTCTCCTCTCTCCCTGACAGGACGCTGTCTCTGTGAGAGCCGGCAATGAGAGATGATCTCATATGTTTACATTTGAGATCATCTCTCATTGGCTGCACAGATTGCATAGCAAACGGCCGCTCCGATTGGCCGTTCACTACGATCTGGGATTGGCTGTGTCCAAGGGACACGGACAGCACAGAATTTCTCCGCTGCGCGCTCGGGAGCGAGCAAAGGGGAGGACGTCAATTGACGTCGTCCTGGATTTTCAGGTCCGCGCTGAAGCCGTCTTTCGGCTATATCGCGGGCCTCAAGTAGTTAAAATCTCCATAGGCAATGTTTAAAAAATTCTACAGGTTGCATGTTTTGAGTTACAGAGGAGGTCTAGAGCTAGAATTATTGCTCTCGCTCTACCAATCGCGGCGATACCTCACATGTGGTTTGAACACCGCTTTCATATGCGGGCGCTACTCACGTATGCGTTTGCTTCTGCGCGTGAGCTCGGCGGGTTGGGGCACGTTCCTGGCTCCTAACTTTTTTTAGCTGGCTCCTAGATTCCAAGCAAATTTGTCAAGCCCTGCCTTATTATAGACTCTCCTGTAGGTAAAATTAAAAAGGAAGACTTTACTTCCTCTTTAAGTAAACCGTAGAAGTGCACACAAGCACAATATAATTGACTTTATTGCCTAAAATTTCAAAGACGAGACTGAGTAAATAGTTACAACAGATAAGCCAAGCCTTGAAAAATGTGTTAAATTCTTTTTATTGCCCATAGGCAATGCTTTAGAAATCTTTCCAGCTCATCAGTTTAGAGTTAACTATTAACATGGGGCTGGATTCAAGAAGCAAATTGCGCCTGTGTAACCATAGTTACCATAGTTACACAGCGCAATTGCTTACTTGCCCCGGCGTAACGAATGCTCCTGATTCAGGAACCTCGTTACGCCGACTGCAGCCTAAGATGTGCGCGGCATAAGGCTCTTATGCCGTCATATTTTAGGCTGCATTCTTGCGATGGCCACTAGGTGGCTTACCGTTGTGCTTAGCGTATAGTATGCAAATTGCATACTAACGCCGATTCACAACGTTGCGCGAGCCCTGCGTACGCAGTTTACGTAGTTTCCGTACGGCGGTTTTCGCGTAAGGCTGCCCCTTAGCAGGGGCAGCCAATGTTACGTATACCCGTCGTTCCCGCGTCGCGAAATTTCAAATTTACGTAGTTTGCGTAAGTGATTCGTGAATGGCGCTGGACGCCATTCACGTTCACTTTGAAGCAAATGACGTCCTTGCGACGTCATTTGCCGCAATGCACGTCGGGAAAGTTTCCCGACGGAGCATGCGCTCTACGATCGGCGCGGGAATGCGCCTAATTTAAATGATTCCCGCCCCCTACGGGATCATTTAAATTGCGCGCGCTTACACCGGGCATTTTGCCGGCGCGCCCACGCAATTTACGGAGCTACTGCTCCGTGAATCAAGGGCAGCGCAGTAAATTTGCGGGGGCGCAGGGCAAAAACGTTGCCCTGCGCCTCCGTAAAAAAAGCGCAAATCTACCTGAATCCAGCCCAATGACTCTTCTTACTATGATGTGTGCGGTGATGCCTAATATGTGTGACCCAATCATGGTGCCATATCACAGAAGGAAGCATAGGCCTGCAGAAAGCCGCAAAGCCTCATCCTCAATTACCGATCACGCGGAGACACAGCATACCCCAGCTGTGCCACGCCAGGTTGCTAATTCTAGTCGCAACTACGAAGGTCCTACGCGCATGGATGTGTGTATGCATGGAGAAGCGGGGTGCTTTTAACTTTTTTTTATTTGTTTAAATAAAAATGTTCACTGTTTTACTACCACAAAGGGTCTGATAACCCCCCCCCCCGTGATATATTTTAAGACAGGTCCTCTTTATGGGGACATCAGTGGTCTAATTTAGTATTTAAAGGAGAAGTATAGCCAAAGCTTGTTTGGCTGTACTTCCCCTGTGGATCACAAGAGTGCAGTTTGTTTTGCTGAAGCTCGCTGTCGACTGACATCACAGAGCCAGTCCAGGCTCTGGAAGGATCATGACCATATGGTCGGGATCCACCCACATGCATGGACCGGTGGCTGAGAGCTGGTCGCTCCCGCCCCCTTCCACCGACCTGTGTTCCAGTGAGTGCAGGGGGGCAGAGCAGAGAGCCAGTGACTGACAGTCACCGGCTCTCTGCTCAGGAAGCTCTGAGAACCGAGCGATCGGCGATGCTTGATCGCTCTGTTCTCAGTGTTAGAGCCAGCGGGGGGACAGATCTATCTAGGTAAGTATGATTTAATAAACAAAACAAGCCCATACTTTTTTTTAACACAGAGCATTGCTCAGGGTTAAATGTAAAAACTGTTACCCCTAAGTAATGCTTGGAATTATGGGCCAGATTCACAGCGGAGATACGACGGAGTATCTCTCAGAGTATCTATGCGACTGGTTCATAGAATCAGTTACGCATAGATAGCCCTAAGATCCGACAGGTGTAATTGTTTTACACTGTCGGATCTTAGGATGCAGTACCGCGGCCGCCGCTGGGGGGAGTTCGCGTCGTAAACCAGCGTCGGGTATGCAAATTAGGAGTTACGGCGATCCACGACAGTTTTCCGCGTTCGCTACGTCGCTGCTAGTCTAGTTTCCCGTCGCAAAGTCAGTCGTCGTTTTGGGTGCCCTAACTTTACTCAGCACACGTATGTGCTGTTTAAAGTATGGCCGTCGTTCCCGCGTCGAAATTTCAAAATTCACGTCGTTTGCGTAAGACGTCCGGGAATACGGAAGTACGCTACGCACGTCGCCGTTCGAAAAAATGACATCAGTTCGCGCAAAGCACGGCGGGAATTTCGAAACGGAGCATGCGCAGTAGGTCCGGCGCGGGAGCGCACCTAATTTAAATGGCACACGCCCCTTTAAATTACGCGGGCTTACGCCGGAGGCCACCAGCGTAGGTTTTCATTGCAAGTGCTTTGTGAATCAGGCACTTGCGATGAAAACTTGCGGTGGTGTAACGTATCTACGATACGTTACGCCGCCGCTAGTCTACGTGAATCTGGCCCTAACAGTTTTTGCATAAAAGTCTGAATGTAAATAAAGGGGGTAAGCAGCTTGTCGGTGAAAAGCTGTTTTTTGGATTGTCGGCACTGCATTTGCTGAGAAGGACACATTACATGAGAGCAGGGCATGTTCGGTGGGAGCAGGGCACATTATGGGGCACACAGCAGGGTACATTACATAGGGCACATTGCAGTACCGGTTTGCAGAGCATGGCAGGAAAGCAATTGCGAACAGTTCTTTTGTGTTGCGCTGTTTCCTGACGGCCCCTCCTCCCCTCCTGTCCATCCCAGGTAATGTCTTGTACAAGCACATGGGATGGACAGAAGAAAAGGCCGACAGGGAACAGTGCCCAAGGGCTAACCATATCCCAGCCACTTCCCTGCCTAGCTCTGTATGTGTTTGGTAGAGGGGATGTGATCTACCCCAGTTGAGAAACCCTGCACTAGTAGGTTTTGAAAAGAACATTCATACAAACCTAAGGAAATAATTCCGGACGGCCGCACTTCCAAAAATCCTTTTGTTGAAGCCTCATATGACAAGTGGTTGACAGATGGTGCAGGGGACAAAAAGGTAGTCGCATTTCGCGCAAATGTTAACGCTTAGTCATTACCTCTACAAACAATTGTATGAAATCGTATTCTATTACCAAAAGTGGAAGCTCCGCTTGTTTGCACACTTCTCCTCTCCACTGCTACATTTGCAACTTGGCAAGGTACCCGCACCCACTTCTGGGTAGGGAGAGGGTTGGGGTTAGGGTTTCCCATTGAAGAATATGGCTAGGACTCAGGAATTGGAACAGGTACCTCCCCCAGAGGTCAAAGGTCAGAGGGCGGGTTCCTAGAGGTCAAAGATTACAGGGTGTTGATGGGGGTGGCTGACCCACCCCCACCAAAGTGTACCGCCTACCCCAACTAAGTCGGGGAATAAACAAGTCGGGGTAAGCGTCTTGCCTTCTGGGACCTGTGTGACCAGCGCAGCTCACACATGTGCAGTAGGAAACTGGCAGTGAAGCCTGAAGGTTTCACTGTCTGTTCCCTTAGTAAAGATACCAGCACCTACCCCCGAAGCCGATTGAATAATTGTCTCGTGGTGCTGACATTGCTGGATCCCTGGACAGGTAAGTGTTTGTAGCTGCTGACTTTGAGTTTTTTTGCCCAGACTGGAGCTCCTCTTTTTTAAATGTCCTTCAAAAGCACTTCAAAATGTAATTATTTGCATTTAACATTCGATTTGGGAATGAATGAACTTCCCCTAAGGAAAAACCATGTACACTGTTAGAAATTGTTTAATTCGAGAAAACTTTTTTTACCCTGTTCCTTCAAATTCGCTCATTACTGTGGTTGAAAAGGAACGTCCATTTGATCCCACTAACGATTAGAAAATCTTACGAACAGTTTTAAAATGAAATGTTACCAGTGTATGTCCAGCTTAAAGCGGGGGTTCACCCTAAAAAAAAATTCTAACATTACATTAAGCTCCATTCCGACATTGACTGTACGCTGATCTTTTTTTTTTTTTTTGCCGTACATACCGTTATATCTTTATTCCCCCCCCGGCTTCCGGGTAGTGAATCCCGCGGGAGTCGGCGTTCCTATGCACAGGCTAAGTGATTGACGTATGACATAAGCTTCCCCCCGGCGCATACGGCCGCGTCACGAGTTGCCGAAAGAAGCCGAACGTCGGTGTGCAGGCGCCGTATAGAGCCGACTCGCAGACCGGCTTCTTTCGGCAACTCGTGACACGGCCGTATGCGGCGGGGGGAAGCTTATGTCATACGTCAATCACTTAGCCTGTGCATAGGAACACCCACTCCCGCGGGATTCACTATACGGAAGCCGGGGGGGAAAATAAAGATATAACGGTATGTACGGCCAAAAAAAATATATATCAGCGTACAGTCAATGTCGGAATGGAGCTTAATGTAATGTTAGAATTTTTTTTTAGGGTGAACCCCCGCTTTAAGTCTGTGAATGGCTTGGATGTTCTGTCTGGATGCAGCTGTTACAGAAGCCACAAGTTCAAAGGTTCCAAGTGGAACTGGCTGAGCTTTTATGGCTCCTCACAAAGAGTAGGAATTGGCGAGTTCCCTAAGCTTGCTTCAGTTTTTCTTGCTTTTGATTGCATAAAACACCACTGTCCCATTGCGATATTGTCTTTTCTGTGCCCGGGCAGATGCCCAGGTACCTTCCAGCTAAATCATTGCCTTGCTATTTATTTTTATACGTTTTGAAGTAGTTGCGCAGATGTTAGACTTTGCCACATACTTTATGGTTTGAGCGTTCCACTCTCATTGTCTGATGTTCTTCTTCTTAGGTGGTCACCATGCCTGGCAGTGAGAGCATCCAAATGGACTTTCCCCACTACAGCTCTGTGCTTCTAGACACCCTAAACAAGCAGCGGCTGGAGGGGAGATTCTGTGATCTGTCCATCCATGTCCAAGACCGCATATTCCGAGCTCACAAGACGGTCCTGGCTGCCTCTTCCCCATACTTTCATGACAAGCTGCTGTTGAATGACACCAACCGTTTGGTTCTTCCAACTGTTATCCAACCTGATGCATTTGGGAACCTGCTGCAGCTTATCTACTCTGGGAGTCTGTCCCTTGAAATGGAGGCCTTGCCATCTCATCTCTTGGTGGCCAGTGGTCTTCAGATGTGGCAAGTGGTAGATCGATGTTGTGAACTTCTTAAGGAGAGGCAAGTGTGTACTCCAGTTTGGTCGAGCCGAGCCAGTGAAAGTCAGTCGCCCAGCAGCAGTTTTCAACCTCCGCGAGAGGACAAGCAACCCACGGTGGTCACGGTGAACTCAGATGACGAAGATGTGATCAAAGTACGGGTTTCTGAGGAAGAGGAAGACGAGGAAGAAGAGATGAAAAGTGCAAGTTGCTCGTATGCCCTTCCTTCATCATCGTCCTCTCTTGGAAACCCCAATGTTATCTTTCTCAAGCAGGAGCACACCGATGACGATGGCAGCTTTCTGAAAGCTTTTCAGATGACAGAGGTGAAGCAGGAAATGGACACAGTGAAATCGGAGTACCCTTCAGAGCTGAGCTTTGTGGTACCTCTTCCGTCCCCACCTACATCTTCTGACATCTCTCTTTGTCTTCCAAACAAGTTATACGCGGAAGCTGAATCTCACTCCTTCTCTATCTCTAAGCCGCTGGACCTGCACGGTAACGAGATTGTCGCACCCGCCCTTCAGGCCCAGACTATTCATGCCCCCATTAAATTTATAGCTGCCCCAGATGGGAAAAAATTTGGCTGCCTGTGTGGGAAACGCTTCGCCGTGAAGCCCAAACGGGATCGCCACATCATGCTGACCTTTAGCCTGCGCCCGTTCGGCTGCTCCGTCTGTAACAAAAAGTTCAAACTCAAGCACCACCTCACGGAGCACATGAAGACCCACGGGAGCAACCTTTACTCATGCGAAGATTGTGGTCGCAAATTCCGCGTAGAGACCTGCTACCAGAAGCATAAGGAAGTTTGCAAGGGACAGAGGTGGGCGGGAGCTTGCTGGACCTATAACCTATAATTAACCATGCTTTTTTTTCTTCACCCCCCACCCCCTTTAATTTTTATAATTTTTTTTTTATCCAGAACCCTGTGGACGGAATTATAAAAATGAGGCCTTCCGATAGAAATATTGACACTAGCTTATTGTTTTCAGGAGCCTTCTGAAAAAGATCGTTTTCGCCGTACCAGGAACTGTAGACTTAGGACAGTACTTTTGTAGCCTCCGGTACTGCTTGTAGAGCATCTTTGTAGAGCTGAAAATACATTCATAGTAGGGTGAATGCCTTTTAAAGAAAAAAAAAAAAAAACCCTGGTCTCATTGTCTGTTTTAATGTGGTATATTGTGCTCAAGATCAGATGGGACCGGCCGACAGTCGTAACATTGTTTTATTTTAGGCGCGATGACGATAATACTATATCCCTAATAACGCAAAAGGAAAAATACCTTTTTTTTTCCCCCCATTTATAAAGAATATGGCAATTGTATCATCTGTGACCAACGCTGCCTGTTTTAAGAAGACTTGACAAAACCTTAATCCCTGCTGTGATGTGTTGAAAAAGGTTGGATTGTCATTTAGAGTACAGCAACTGAACGGTGAGAAATGTAACTTGGGTTTAATGGTAAAGGTGGTGGCATAGGACAGCTCTGTATACAACCATAGACTTGTAGGCTTCATGCACATGTTTATTTTCCCAACTAAAAGTGTGTGTTAGAACACCCACATACATTACAATCAAACTTGCGTTGCCTTTAAAAAAAAATAAGGGGTCTATTTATAAAAAAAAAAGAAATGCAGCCAATACAAATAATCACTGGAATTTGCTTGTATTTATTTCCTTTGTCAATTTTTTCTAGTGGCCATAATACTGTGTTTTTCTGATTGTGGTGCTTCAGGAAATAACAGCATTATGGCCACTAGATGGCGGTAAAGATCATAGAAAAAAGAACACAAGCATACCGTCACTTTACGTACACTCGCAAGTATAGACATACCTGCAAGTATGTAAAGTGCCTCGCAAGTACGGACACATTGGCATTTATGGGTAGTCTTGGTCAGCTTGACATGGTACTGCTCCCGGGTTTTAACATTGGCGTCTACTGGAAATCTCGGTCAGCTTGACATGGCACTGCTCTCGAACCATGAGTTACAGGGACACCAAACTTGGGGAACACTGAGAGAGGACCCAGGACTACAACATATCTGATCTTGGGGGATGGCCAGCTTTACTAGGTAATCTACCATGTCATAGTCCTCGGTCCCCTTAACATGCTCCCCAAGTAAATTTGACCAAGATTCCCCATAGACGCCAATGTTAAAAACTGGGAGCAGTACCATATCAAGCTGACCAAGATTTCCCATAGACGTCCATGTTAAATGTTAAAAACCGAAAGCCGTACCATGTCAAGCTGACCAAGATTTCCCATAAAGGCCAATGTTAAAAACCGGGAGCAGTACCACATCAATTTGACCAAGATTTCCCATAGACGCAAATGTTAAAACCGGGCGAAGTACCATGTCAAGCTGACCAAGATTTCCCATAGATGCCAATGTTAAATGTTAAAAACCAGGAGCAGTACCATGTCAATTTGACCAAGATGTCCCATAGAAGTCAATGTTTAAAAATCGAAAGCAGTACCATGTCAAGCTGACCAAGGTTTCCCATAGACGCCAATGTTAAATGTTAAAAACCAGGAGCAGTACCATGTCAATTTGACCAAGATTTCCCATAGACGCCAATGTTAAAAACCTAAAGCAGTACCATGTCAAGCTGACCAATATTTCCCATAAAGGCCAATGTTAAAAAAAAAAAACGAAAGCAGTACCATGTCAAGCTGACCAAGGTTTCCCATAGACGCCAATGTTAAAAACCGGGCGCAGTACCATGTCAAGCTGACCAATATTTCCCATGAAGGCCAATGTTAAAAAAAACAAAAAAACTAAAGCAGTACCAAGATTTCCCATAGACGCCAATGTTAAAAACCAGGAGCAGTAGTACCATGTCAAGCTGTCTAAGATTTCCCATAGAGCTAGTGTATTTGCATGCATTGAGAAGTGAAAAAATGATTGCTTAACTTACGTTTTCATTTAACCTAAATGCTCTTGTCACATTTGTGTACTTAAAAGTGGGATATGCCTGTAACAGATATTATGGCGATTATCCTTGGCAACTCTGCGAATGCTTGAGGCATTCTCACAGGGATTTCTTTTTTTTTTTTCATAAATAAGACCCCAATGTGTAAAGTCCTTCCCAATCAAAAGCAATATCAGTTGGATGAAAGGATTTTATTTTTTTTCTATTTATTTTTTTGTGGCAGTGTGCTTGTAGGCTCTTTTGCAAAACGTGAAAATATTGTGCGCACTACATATTTTTTTAAATTGTGAACAGGTGCTTAGTAAAGCCCCATACACACGATAGGGATTCCCGATATAAAAAGTCAGATGGGAGCTTTTGGAATTCCGACCATGTGTATGCTCCATCGGACTTTTTCTGTCGGGAATTCCGAAAGAAATAGATTGAGAGCTGGTTCTCAATTTTCCTGTCGGAATTTCCGACGGACTTCCCGATCGTGTATACGGGGCTTAAGGGCTCATTCACATGTGCTCAGAGGCCTGTACAGCTTGCCAGAGCAGCATGCTGGCAGTCTGTGTTTGTCAATGGAGATGCAGCGGCTGTACAGAAGCACATCCAAATTTGAGAGGCTAGCAAGGATGGGGGTACAGCCTCGAACGCAGACAGTGTGCACACTGTACAGTACCCTGTGCCGGTGTGAATAAGCCCTTATTGATTTTTTTGAAGCAAACAAAAAGAAAAGAGGCCAATGTTTTTATCTGAACTAATTCATGATTGTAATGTGTGTGAGGTCATGAGGTTTTGGCAATAATCAAACGTGTTTTTGTGATTCCTTGGAATCTGGGGAAGGTTGTCTCACCTTGTCAGAGGTGAGTGGGATTGTTGGGGTGCAAGTTGGGATAGCTTGTTGTCATTTAAAGAGGGTGTTCACCAAGGGGTGCAGATACTGATGATGAGACTACTGAGGCTCCATGGTAGAGCTGGGGCAGGTCTGCAATATGTTTGCACACCGTAAAACCTTCTTCCTAACTTGTCATGCACTTTTGAGTATAAAACATTCAGATCTGTTTTGTAAGGTTGTGGGTCCAATGCACACATCGGTGCGATGGTCAGTATTCCCCCGTAGCACTGAGCTGCATAAACCTAAACGGGAATGTTTTCTGCCATTTGTAGTCACATTTCTTTATTGATTTTATGCGCATGCATAAACGCCACCACTAGTCATTCTGAATTCAGTACGAAAAGGCTAAAGGCTGGGATCATTTGGCGCCGCTGCCTACTCTTTGTTTATGTTTACATCTCCCCCGAATGTGTCATTCACTAGGCAGCTGCGCAGGCGAGTATTGACCTCGGCCTTCGGTAATTTTGCATTCTGGGTCACTGCTGCTGCCTGCACTGTTTATGTTTACATCTTCTCCTAAATGGGCCATACACTAAGCAGCGGTGCAGGCTAAAATGACCTCAGCCTTGAATAACTATAATTGCAGGTCATTCTGGGCCGCTGCTTACAATGTATTTATGTTGGCATCTCTGTCTGAATAAGTCATTCACTAGACCAGGGATGTGCAATTGGTCGACCTCCAGCTGTTGCAGAACTACAAGTCCCATGAGGCTTAGCAAGACTCTGGCAGCCACAAGCATGACACCAAGAGGTAGAAGCATGATGGGACGTGTAGTTTTGCAACATCTGGAGGTCCGCTAATTGCATATCCCTGCACTAGACATTGGTGCAGGTGCAAACAACTTTACTCTTTGGTCATCTTCAATAACTGAAGGTTCATGTCATTCTTGGCCGCTGCCCACACTGTGTTTATGTTGGTATGTCCTCCTGAATGAGTGATTTGCTAGACAAGTGTTTCTCAACTCCAGTCCTCAAGGTGCCCCAATAGGTCATGTTTTCAGGCTTTCCATTATTTTGCACAGTTGATTTGATCAGTTTCACAGCCGTTTCATCTGAGGGAAATCCCGAAAACATGGCCTGTTGGGGCACCTTGAGGACTGGAGTTGAGAAACCCTGCGCTAGACATTGGTGCAGGCACCAATGACTTCGGCCTTTGATCATTTTGAATAACTGGAGGCGCAGGTCATTCTAGACTGCCGCCGCTGCTTACCTTTTGTTTGTGTTGACATCAATGCCCCCTGTTGAATAAGGCTCGCCCGGTACTGCACGTGCGCAGTACGGAGCCGCCGAAATCCTCGAAACATCGGAATTAACAAATAGCTGTAGACGGCGCCTGCGCACAATAGCCGGCATTGTGCCACACGCTCCCAATGCTAGTGCAAGTCTGCCAGGGGCGGATTTCTTCATGATGGGCGTGGATGTCTACAGAAGGGGGCGTATTTTGTAATGATGGGCAGTGCAGTTAAGAGGGGGGGCGGAATTTTTAATGGAGCTCAAACACCGCTCCTAAACAAATATATTTCTGCTATTCTTTTCAATGTTTATGGGCGGGTTTGCAGGGCCTATTTAGCTAGGTAACACAAGCAATAGCACTGCCCATCATTACAAAATACGCCCCCTTCTGTAGGCATCCACTCCTCACACACCCCCTTCATGAAGAAATACGCCCCTTGCAGACTTGCACTAGCATCGGGCGCGTGTGGCACAATGTCGGCTATTGTACGCAGGCGCCGTCTACAGCTGTTCGTTAATTTCCAATGTTTGGAGGCTTTCGACGGCTCAGTATTGCGCAAGCGATGCGCAGTATCAGGCGGGCATTATTCGACAGGGGGCATTTCTTGACAGGACACTGGCACAATTGACCTCGGCCTTTGTTCATTTTGAGTTACTGGAGGCGCAGGTCATTCTAGGCTGCTGCCGCCGCTGCTTACTTTTGTTTATATTGACATCTCTCCCCGGCCTTGAATCTGTCATTTGCTAGACCGAATGACCCCAGCCTTCGGTCATGACTGCCTTGTAGTCCTTCTGTGCCACAGCTGCTGCCTAGTACGTCACTCATTCAGGGCTAGGGGAAGATGTCTACATAAACAGTGGCGCATACGGACATACACTGTAAATGTATAGCAGTACGGACCACATTGGGCCATTTTTTTTCTATATCCTAAAACTGAAGGTGTCAGTGTGCCCCAAACAAATCAAACCCGGGCGGATAGTCATCAGACTCCAGATCACAGAGTTTTCATCTGGTTTTTTTTTTCTTCTGTTTTGCCTGAGATTCAGACACAACAATGGAAAACTGTTCTATGTGAGGTGCTTAAAGTGGAAGTAAACCCTTCCAAATGTTTTCAGCCAAGGAAGCTGCCATCTTGGCCTCTGTTTAATCTCCAACACCCATGATTGCTACACATGTGATCATTTATGGCACCAGTCATTGGATGGTTTGAGTTTGGTTGAGAGCACAACCAATGTGACAGCTACATTCCCGGCATGCTGGGAATGTAACTTTTTTTTTTTTAAACAGGAAAATCGATTGGGTTTACTTCCGCTTTAACAGTGTCGGTCAGCAAAAAGATTTCCAAGATTGCAAGGATAACTTGCCAAACATTTGTGGTAGTGTTGAATTGTAAGTCTGTTAACTTGCTGCACATTCTCACTGGTAAGTTGTAGACTTGCAGAGCACTTGAAGCACAAGTTCTAGGTGACCCTTTTTAGCAAATTTGTGTGGCAAATCTCTAGCAAGAGCAAAGTTGCAGTGGTGAGTCTACAGCAAGAGCTCTGCAAGTCTACAGCATGAAAATTCAGCCACAGTGCCCCCTGTGGTGGGATGACTATTGTACAACATAACTGAACCAGAACTTGCAGAATGTTTGCAAAGGAAGTTGATCTGGAGTCATGCAATGTGGACTGCAATTGTGCAACAAACTTGTGAAGCCTGGCAAGTCTAGCAACAGCTTAGCAAGTAATTTTCAAACTTGCTTGCTATCTGGGTACACTACAGAAAAATAGCAACCGATCACACACATGCGACGCCAACTCGCTGTGATCAAAACTAAACCTGGTAATATGGCTTCAGCTCCGATCTACACCCGCTGGAGAGGTCCCTTAGGCGCATTTGCCTTTTAGTGAGCGTAACCGTTGTGGCCTCAATGATAAAGCCCACTAGGGGTTGACGTGCGGTTCAGGGGCCTCTCCGGGTGACCAAAACTTAACCCGGTAAGATGGCTTCAGCTCTTGTCTACACCTGCTGGAGAGGTCCCTCAGATGTGTTTTGCCTCCTAGTGAGCGTAACCGTTGTGGCATCAATGATTAAGCCCACTAGGGGTTGACGTGCGGCTGAGGGGCCTCTCCGGGTGATCAAAACTTAACCCGGTAAGATGGCTTCAGCTCTTGTCTACACCTGCTGGAGAGGTCCCTCAGATGCGTTTTGCCTCCTAGTGAGCGTAACCGTTGTGGCCTCAATGATTAAAGCCCACTAGGGGTTGAAGTGCGGCTGAGGGGCCTCTCCGGGTGACCAAAACTTAACCCGGTAAGAGGGCTTCAGCTCTTGGTCTACACCCACTGGAGAGGTCCCTCAGATGTGTTTGGCCTTCTAGTGAGCGTAACCATTGTGGCCTCAATGATTAAGCCCACTAGTGGGCGAAACGCGGCTGAGAGGCCTCTCCTGCAGATGGAGAGCAGAGCTGAAGCCATCTTACATTACCTGGCTTGGTTTTGGTCACAGTGATTTGGTGTCCTGTGTTCCATCGGTTGCCATTCTTCTGAAGCATATTGTAGCCTAACCAACCGGCTGTTTTATACAATCTGCACCAGTTCATTGCAAGTCATGTTGGCTGGGTCAGTGATGGGAGCATTCGAGAATTGTCTACAAACCAAGAGATTGCATTGCAGGAAAGTCCCGTCACTCAGAATGCCCACAGGCAGCCTAGTAGGTGCTTCAGCGTTGTTGCTGGACCCTGTGATCGGATATATCCCATAATGCCTTTGGCTGTTGGAGTCTTGCAATGGGTCATGGGGCTTGTAGTTTCAAAAACAGCTGGAAAGCCGAGGTTGCCTTCCTCTGTTCGCTAATGCAAAAGTGTTTCTTAATCTTTTTTTAGGTCACAGCACCCTTTTAAAAATATGCAAAATCTCGAGGCACCCCAGTCTGAAATGGGGTCCCTCCGTCATATCACAATCGCCCCTTTTACATCAGAGTCCCCTGCCTTCCTTCCTTTCACATCAAAGACCTCAGTCCCCCCCCCCCTTCCACATCAATGATCAAAATGTTTTTTAAAGCACCCCCTTCCCCCTGTGCTTACGTGCAAACGCACGTAGGTCGCGCATGTATATGTAAGCAGCAATCGCGCAACATATGTGAGGTATCGTCACGAACATCAGAGTAAAAGCAATAAAGCAATAATTCCATCACAAGACATCCTGTAGTAACCTGTAAAGGCTTTTAAACATCGCCTATGGAGATTTTTAGGTACTGTAGTTTTTCGCTACGCAATTTTAAAGTTGGACATGTTGGGTATCTATACTCGGCCTAGCACCTTTTATATTGCACAAAAAAAAATAGGGTGTTGTATTTCAGTGGAACCTTGGATTACAAGCATAATCCGTTCCAGGAGAATGCTTGTAATCCAAAGCACTTGCATATCAAAGCGAGTTTCCCCATAGAAGTCAATGAAAACTAAAATAATTTGTTCCACATTGACTTCTATGGCGTGCAATACCGCATCTGGCCAGAGGTGGGGGGGCGCCAGAGAGAGACTGAAATACTCGGAGACCGTTCGGCTGCATTCGGAAAGTGTTTCTGAATGGCTCCAGCACCCCAGCACATCAGGCCAAATGCGGTACTGCACACCACAGAGGCTTGAATCGTTTTGCGAGACAACACTCAACCGAGTAAGGATTTAAAAAAAAAAAAAAAAATTGCTTGTATTGCGAAACGCTCGTTAACCGCGTTACTCACTATCCAAGGTTCCACTGTATTAGTGTATGCCCTAATTTATTAAATTGTATTTTTTTTCAGAAAATTCGCATTTCATAAACGGCTGCGCAAATATTGTGCAACATGAACATTGTTACAACCATTTTATTCCCCAGGACCTCTGCTTAAAAAAATATATAATGTTAGGGGGTTTCAAGTTATTGGCAAAAAAAATGCTAAATTTTACACCTATGACAGAAATGTCAGAATTGGCCTGGAGTGGAGGAGTTTTTTCTTCTTCTTTATCTTATCTTGGCTGCTGTGCTGTCCTCAAAAAACGTGGGGATCTATATACACTGTATTACCAAAAGTATTGGGACACCTGCCTTTACACGCACATGAACTTTATTGGCATCCCAGTCTTAGTCTTTAGGGTTCAATATTTAGTTGGTCCCGCCCTTTGCAGCTATAACAACTCTTCTGGGAAGGCTGTCCACAAGGTTTAGGAGGGTGTCTATGGGAATGTTTTATCATTTTTCCAGAAGTGAATTTGTGAGGTCAGGTACTGATGTGAGACGAGAAGGCCTGGCTGGCAGTCTCCACTAATTCATTCCAAAGGTGTTTTATCGGGTGGAGGTCAGTCAAGTTCCTCCACCCCAAACTTGCTCAAAAGTATTGGGCCACCCCTGCAAATCATTTAGTGGAGGGGGATTGTGGGTGTGGGGTTGTTTTCGAGGGGTTGAGCTTGGCCCCTAATACGTCGGCATACCAAGACATTTTGGACAATTACGCGTTTCGTCAACCAAGCGTCAAAACTATCCCCACTGACGTAAGCATCTCAAGAGACTTTAGACAGGGAAGGGGACTTCATTTTCCCCCAGGTGAGAAAGACATAAGTGTGGGGTCGGATCCCTTAAAGATATTTATGAGAAATATATTTGGGGAGTTTATTAATGGGGGGGGGGGATTGTTGTGCGAATGTGTCAATCATTTGCACAGGCACAATGACTTTTCATCATAATTTACCTAAACGGAACTAAACTCTCTCCATCAACATGAACTATTTTTAATCTTTATGCTGCTATGATTAGTAAATAGAAAGGAAGGTTTATTATATAATTCCTGGTTTTAATTTTTTTTTTTTTTTAACATTTCTTTAGTTAATTACTGGTTTCTGGCCTAAAGGTGTCTTCATGGGCATTTTTTTTTCATCTGGAGGCAGACGAGGGGCTTTTTGAGCTAAGCATGCCCTCCTGCCTGTATGCCATACGACGCATACTAGTGAATTATGCAATTTGCCTTACAGGTTTTATTTCATCTAATTGCCTTTTTTTATCTTTTTTTTTTTTTTTTTTGCTAGTAGTGGTTTGCTACTGCTTTTAATGATTTTGTTTCCTAGGATTGTCAGCACCATCTAGTGGAATTAATTTGATTTATTTATATATATATTATACCAAATTTTTGCTACTAGATTGTGCTGATGATCCTCAAAAATAAACGCATTTGTAGCATTTTTAATCTTTTATACATAAGCCCCCTTAACGTCCAAGAAGGTGAAGATCCACTTTAGGGCTCATGCACACTGCAGCTCAAAAAAAAAAAAAAAAGCTTTTACCGATATTTAAGCTTTTATTTCAGCTTGAAGAAGCTTTGTGCTTTTTTTTTTGTGCTCTTGCGCATATTTTTATTGAGCTTTTATGAGTATAAGTGTTTTTTTTTTCACAATCCCTCCTAGATAATATTTTCTTAAAGCGGGAGTTCACCCGAAAACATTTTTTAACATTAGATTGGGCCTAATTACGGGAAGCAGAATCGGGTGTTTTGATTAAAATCAATGCAGTACTTACCTTTTTTGAGATAGATGTTCTCCGCCGCTTCCGGGTATGGGCTGCGGGACTGGGCGTTCCTATTTGATCGACAGCCTTCCGACGGTCGCATACAGCGCGTCACGAGTTGCCGAACGTCGGCACGGCGCCTGCGCACAGACGTTCGGCTACTTTCGGAAACTGGTGACGCGCTGTATGCGACGGTCGGAAGGCTTGTCAATCAAATAGGAACGCCCAGTCCCGCAGCCCATACCCGGAAGCGGCGGGAGAACATCTATCTCAAAAAAGGTAAGTACTGCATTGATTTTAATCAAAACACCCGATTCTGCTTGCCGTAATTAGGCCCAATCTATTGTTAAAAGTAGATTTTTTTGGGTGAACCTCCACTTTAACCACTGTATAAGGCTGGGTTCACACCGCAGCAGGGGTCCAGTGCGTCCCCATTCACCGTTTTTCAGGTCTGATTTCAGCCAGAATTTTTGGCTGAATTCAGACCTGAAACGGACCAGAAGACACACGGGACCCTAGTAAAATTTGTTAAATGGCTCTATAGAGAGCTGGTCACAATCTCCTGACATGCAAATTGGAAGTGGAGAAAATCCGCAATAGTGTTAACAAAACAAAAAGCTGGAACCCAACGTGTTTTGCACGTTTTCAAGCTTTTTTGAGCTCTTTGGGGCACTAGTTCCTCTGAAAAACGCCATTTTTTTTTCTTTGCCCTGTAGGATCATATGCCTGAAAAAGCCATATAGCTAGGTTCAGAAAGAGTTAGGCCGGCGTATCAGTAGATACGCCGACCTAACTCAGAATCTGCGCCGACCTAAGTTTAGGTGTATTCTCAAACTGAGATACACTTAAACCTATCTAGGGTGCAATATTTAGGCTGGCCGCTAGGTGGCGCTTCCATTGCGTTCGGCCTAGAATATGTAAATGATTAGATGCGCCTATTCACGAACGTACGTGCGCCCGTCGCAGTAAAGATACGCCGTTTACGTAAGGCATTTTCAGACGTAAAGTTATTCCATCAAATAGCTGGACTAGTAATGTTAAGTATGGCCGCGTCGAAATTTGAAAATTTTACGTCGTTTGCGTAAGTCGTCCGTGAATAGGGCTGGACGTAATTTACGTCCACGTCCAAACCAATACGTCCTTGCGGCGTATTTTGCCGCAATGCACACTGGGATATGTACACGGACAGCGCATGCGCCGTTCGTAAAAAACGTCAATCACGTCGGGTCACCGTTAATCTACATAAAACACGCCCCCCACATTCTCATTTGAATTCGGCGCGTTTACGCCGGCCTATTCACGCTACGCCGCCGTAACTTAGCAGGCAAGTACTTTGTGAATACAGTACTTGCCTAGCTAACTTACGGCGACGTAGTGTAAATACGATACGCTACGCCGACCTACCTGAATCTAGCTAATGGTGTGCATGGACATACAGTGGAACCTCGGTTTACGAGTAACGCGGTTAACAAGCATTTTAAAAAAACGAGCAACTTTTTGTGTTGTCTAGCAAAACGAGCAGAATTCAAGCTAATGGGGTGTGAAGTACCGCATTTGGGCCTGAGGTGCGAGGGCGCCGGACCCGTCGGAAATACTCAGTTCCCGGGTGTTTCCAAACCTTTCTGAGGTCCCGGATCTTGTCTGAGGCTCTCCGGCGCCCCCCCCCCTCTGGCCACATGCGGTATTGCATGCCATTGAAGTCAATGCGGAACAAATTATTTTCGTTTCCATTGACTTCTATGGAGAAACTCACCTTGATATGCAAGTGTTTTGGATTACGAGAATTCTCCTGGAACGGATTATGCTCGTAATCCGAGGTTATACTGTATTGGCAAACATCGAGGGGAGTTTCTAGGCAGAAAAAAAAGCTCAGGAGCCTCTTCTTTGAGCGGCAGTGTGTATGATCCCTAGCATTCGGTTTGTATTTCTCAGCTATAGTTGATGCTTTTATTTCCATGGACACCGGCCAACCCCCACATTTCATTTTAGTTTATTATTTTATTATTCAGTTTATTTTATTAAATTTTTTAGTCATTGGTAGCTTTTTGGCACCGTCGGGGAAAAGGGGTTGATTTCTTGACCTAGGAGCCGACAGAAGCATTTTGTAGCTTTGTTGGTTTCCTGTGATGTCTATTTGTGAAAACCGGCACAAAATTTGGCGCTTGCACTTTTTGCGCCGGTATCCGAATCTTCCACAATTTTGGAATCGGAGAATCTGTCGGCCACTGAATCACAAACAAGGAGACTTCTGCATGTTGCATTGATGTCTGTTCATAAATCCTCTAGTTTGTAGGGCATTAATAGTCTGAATAGTGAGCCGAGATGGCTGTTCTGACGAGGAAAGCATGACGGGCGTACGGTTGACTTTTAAAGGGCGTGTCATGTTACGGGGGAACTTTACCTTTACAGCTTGTTGCTAAGAAAATGTTTGCTTGTGCCGGATTCCCTTTGAAGTTTTAATGTGCACCAGAAACGTCCGTGGTTTCATTCACGGTTTTTAGAAGGTTAATGATTATCTCGTTTGACCGCCTTGCCTGTTCCTGTCACAACACTAATGGGTTAACGTTTTACTACAGCCGAGGAACGGAGGGCTGAATATCTTCTGTTCAATACTGTTGGCCTTTAAAAAACCCATCCACTTGTTATCCTGTAATCACAAGCTGTATGTAATATATAATTGTCTCTAGTACTGGTGTCTGAAATAAAACATGAAAAACAGGCCTGTGTGTAATTTAATGTGCGGGGGGGGGTAAAAATAAAAAGCCTCCGAATGACCAGCTGATGTGCCTTCTGGCTGGCGGGTTCCTAAACATGAACGCTTGGCTCGTCTGAGCATAAACGCCGATCAGCCATAACACGATGGCAACTGACGAGTGAATAACATTGATTATCTTGTTGCGACAGCACCTGATTGTAATGGTAGACCAATGGTCTCCAAACTGTTGGCCGAATGTGGCCCTTTGCTTGACTTTATCCGACCCTCGGGGGACTATTCTTCTCACAGATGTAATGCCTCATACACACAACCAAGTTTTCTGGCGGGAAAACTGCGAGGAGAGCTTTTGGCTGGGAATCCCGGCCGTGTGTATGCTCCCTCGCAGTTTTACCGATGGGAAAACTGCCAAACCCGTCGGCAAAAAAAGAGAACCGGCCCTCTTTTTTTTCCCGTCGGGATTCCTGACGGACTTTTTCCCGTTGGAAATCCCGAGCGTGTGTACGGGGCATCAGGCAGTTTTGCTCCCACTGATACCAACATTGAGGCACCATTCTTTCTACTGACACCAACAGTCTGGCATAATTCCTATCACTTACAATATTGGGGTACTACCCCTCCCATTAATGGGGGACCATTCCTTCCACTAACAACAATGGGGAGCTACTCCTCCCACTGACACCAATAATGAGGGACTATGCCTTCCACTTTTTCACTGACCTCAATGATGGGGCACTGTTCCTCCTATTATTACCAATGATGGAGCACTATTGTACTCACTGACACCAATGATGAGGGACCATTCCTTCCACTGACAACAACGACGGGGCACTATTCCTCCCATTTTAGCCAATGATGGAGTAGTTATCCTCCCATTATTACCAATGATGGGGCATTAATGCACTCACTGACACCAAGGATGAGGGACCATTCCTTCCACTGACAACGATGGGGCACTTATTCCTCCCATTTTAGCCAACGGTGGTGTAGTTATCCTCCCATTATTACCAATGATGGGGCACTTACTGACACCAATGATAAGGCACCATTCCTTCCACTGACAACGATGGGGCAACATTACTCCCATTATTACCAATGATGGGGTAGTTATCCTCCCATCATTACCAATGATGAGGGACCATTCCTTCCACTCTTCACTGACACCAATGATGAGGGACCATTCCTTGCACTCTTCACTGACATCAACGTTGGGGCACTATCCCTGCCACTATTACCAATGATGGAGCACTATTGCGCTCACTGACACCAATGATGAGGGACCATTCCTTCCACTGACAACAACGATGGGGCACCATTTCTCCCACTTTTACCAATAATGGGGTAGTTATCCCCCATTATTACCAAAGATGGGGCACTATTGCACTTACTGACACCAATGACGAGGGACCATTCCTTCCACTGACATCAACGTTGGGCCACTAATCCTCCCACTATTACCAATGATGGGGTAGTATTTCTCCTATTATTACCAATAATGGGGCACTATTGCACTCGCTGACACCAATGATGAGGAACCATTCATTCCACTAACCCTAATGATGGGGCGCTATTCCTCCTCCTACTAACAGGCATTCCAATTGTTTTACTCCCAATCATTACCAAACCTGAGACATGTTTACTCTCACTGATGCCGGGGATTTTCCTACTCCCACTGGCCACAGTCGTCCCCCCCCCCCCCACAAAAGTCTAAAGGACAGTAAACTGGTCCTTTGTTTCTAGGCCCCTGGGTTGGACGAGCATCCCCAAAACTGCAGCTATAGTGGGATGTTCTTGGTTTGCAGTGGTCGGGAACCAACCAAAAGTGGTCTAAGGAAGAAAAACCAGCAAACCAGTGACAAGGCCATGGGCGGCCAATGGCTCGTTGATGGGGAGAGAAGGCTGGCCCATGTGGTCCGATCCGATAGAAGAGCAACTGTCTCAAATTTCTGAACAAGCTAATGCTGTTTTAATAAATGTTAAAACACGCAGAGCATCCAAGTTCATTGTGTATGGGGCTCTGTAGCCTCAGGGTGTCCATGCTGACCCGTGTCCACAGCCAAAAGCGCCTACAATGGGCACGTGAGCCTCAGAACTGGACCACGGAGCAATGGAGGAAGGTGGCCTCGTCTGATGAATTCAAGAATGATTTGAGGAACCCGAGAATGAGTTTGACGTGTTGGCCTCCAAATTCTCCTATTCAGAGCATCAGGAATAAAGGGTGCCAAGGAATCCCACCCCTCACATGTAAGGTAAGCTCCTTACCAGAGACACTGATACCACTTAGAGACCACGAGGTGCCATGCTGTCCTACAGCACGATGTACAGACACACCACTCCATCTAGGTATGATCCTGTGTAGATGTGCTCGGCACAGAGGAATTAAAAGCAAGAAAGGGCCACCAATGTTTTTCATCCAGTGACAACACGGACACAAGAACATTTGTCCTTCTAGTGAAACCACCAATGCAGGAACTTTTTTTTCTTTCGGTCACACCAAGGATGCTGGGACATTCTTTTTTCCAGTGACACCACAGCTGCATTTCTACCTAAGATCCGGTTCACCCATAGTCCAGTGACCTGTGTTTTAAAAGCTAGTCTTGCCTCGGGTGCAAAATAGTCTAGCACTGGGCTGGATTCAAGTAGAATTGCGCTTTTTTTTACGGAGGCGCAGGGCAACGTTTTTGCCCTGCGCCCCCGCAAATTTACTGCGCTGCCCTTGATTCACGGAGCAGTAGCGTGGGCGCGCCGGCAAAATGCCCGGCGTAAGCGCGCGCAATTTAAATGATCCCGTAGGGGGCGGGAATCATTTTAAATTAAGCGCGTTCCCGCGCCGATCGTAGAGCGCATGCTCCGTCGGGAAACTTTCCCGACGTGCATTGCGGCAAATGACGTCCCAAGGACGTCATTTGCTTCAAAGTGAACGTGAATGGCGTCCAGCGCCATTCACGAATCACTTACGCAAACTACGTAAATTTCTAATTTCGCGACGCGGGAACGATGGGTATACGTAACATTGGCTGCCCCTGAAACTACGTAAATTGCGTACGCAGGGCTCGCGCAACGTTGTGAATCGGCGTTAGTATGCAATTTGCATACTATACGCTGAGCACAACGGGAACGCCACCTAGCGGCCATCGCAAGAATGCAGCCTAAGATATGCGGGCATAAGAGCCTTATGCCGCGCATATCTTAGGCTGAAAGTCGGCGTAACGAGGTTCCTGAATCAGGAGCATTCGTTACGCCGGGGCAAGTAAGCAATTGCGCTGTGTAACTTATGGTTACACAGGCGCAATTGCTTCTTGAATCCAGGCCACTGGGTATAAATACAAATCTTTTGGCAGATTCACCACTTGCCGACCAGCCGCCATTATACAGGAAGCAGGTTGGCTCGTCCCCACGAATCGCCGTAACTGTACGGTGGCTCCTTTAAGAGCCATAGCGAGCTCCCAAAGGAGCAGACGTACAGTTACATGGCGCGCACGCTGCGCGGCGGGGAACCCGATGTGCGTGGCCAGCGGCCGCGATATCCAACGGCCACCTGCGATCGCACTAGAGGCAGAATGGGGATTTGTGGATGTAAACACACAAATTCCCGTTCTAACAGGAGAGGAGAGACAGATCGTCTGTTCCTAGTAATTAAGAACAACGATCGGTCTCCTCCTCCATTCAGTTTCACCCCCCACAGTTAGAAACACGTGAGGGAACACATTTAACCCCTTGATCGTCACCTAGTGTTAACCTCTTTCCTGCCAGTTTCCTTTTCACAGTAAATAGTTCATGTTGATTGAGAGCGTTTAGTTCCAATTAGGCAAATTCTGATGAAAAGTCATTGTGCCTGTGCAAACGATTGACACATTCGCACAGCAATTTTTTTTCTCTCATTTATAAATTCCCCAAATGTATTTTTCATAAATATCTTTACAGGGGTCTGACCCCGCACTTATGTCTTTCTCACCTGGGTGAGAATGACGTGCCCTTCCCTGTCTAAAGCCTCCTGGGATGCTTACGTCACTGGGGACGGTTTTGACGCCGCTAGATTGACGAAACGCGAAGGACTGGACTTTTGGATATGCAAAGTCATCCCAGGGCATTTTTATAGCACTGATCACTGTATAAATGTTAACGGTGGGTTGTTTTGAGGAGGGGGGGGGAGAATGGGGAGTAAAGGGTAAAGGAGTTGAATAGGAAGTAGCTGGATATTTAAACAATGGGGAAAAAATAAGAAATAGAGGGTGAAGGGAAGTTATACTAAGGAGGAGATGGAACTTAATTAAGAGTTATTGGAAGAATCAGGTAAAACAAGTAAATTGATAATTTTGGTGTTTTGTACTTCTTTCTGCATTTTTTTTTTGTTTTTTCTATCCCAATGGGTAAAAGGCAATATAGTCCCTAACTGATTATGAGGTAACCAGATGGACAATGGGTTAGAAATAAGGAATGTATTTATGTTGCTTAGTTGGACCAGGTGACCTGAAGTGTGCCATGGCACTGTAATCTGGGATTATTTATCTCCTTGATATTGTTTACACTGTTTATGTACTATGTTATACTTTTGGAAAACTTGAATAAAAAGAAATACCGTATTTATCGGCGTATACCGCGCACTTTTTTGCCTGAAATTCAGTGCAAACTCGTGGGTGCGCAATATACGCCGATACCCGCTTCCCGCGCCGAGTTTGAATTACTGCGCCGGCATATACCGAGCGCAGTACACTCGTGTATAGTCGGGCAGGCTCGGCTCCTCTCGCGGTCACGTCCTGGACGTACAGGACGTGACCGCGAGAGGAGCCGAGCCTGCCCGACTATACACGAGTGTACTGCGCTCGGTATATGCCGGTGCAGTTATTCAAACTCGGCGTGGGGATCGAGCGGGGAGGACACCGCAGAAGGACGCCGGACCCGACGAGGAGGACACCACCGAAGCCGCAGACGGACGCCGGACCCGACGAGGCCGCCACGCAAGACACCAAAACTGTAAGTACTAAAATCTTTTTTTTACAGGAATGCGGGTCCACTTTAGGGGTGCGCGCTTTACGCCGGAGCGCGCAATACCCCGATAAATAAGGTATATATAAATGTCAATGGTCCCAAAAATGTGTCAAAAGTGTCCGCGATGTCGCAGTCCAACTAAAAATCGCAGATCGTTGCCATTACTAGTAAAAAAAATAATGCCATAAATCTATTTTAGACGCTATAACTTTTGCGCAAACCAATCAAAATACGCTAATTGCTTTTTTTTTAACCAAAAATATGTAGAAGAATACCTATTGGCCTAAACTGATGAAAACTTATTTTTTATATATATTTATTATAGCAACAAATATTGGTTTGTTTTTTCAAAATTGTCGGTCTTTTCTTGTCTAAAAACGCAAAAAATAAAAACGCAGAGGTGATCAAATACACCAAAAGAAAGCTCTGTTTGTGGGAAAAAAAGGATGTCAATTTTGTTTGGCTGCAACGCCACACGACCGCGCAATTGTGAGTTAAAGTAACGCCGTGCCGAATCGCAAAAAATGGCCTGGTCATTTAAGGGGGAAATCTTCCAGGGGTTGAAGTGGTTAAACAGCTCCCATATATGTATGTATTTAGCCGTTTGCATGCTGTTTAACTTTAAAATCCTAAGGACCTTCTGCCACGGATGTTGTCTATGGTCTCTATTCGCCCCATAATGTTATGTTGAGGAGCCTTGCTTAATAAAGCAGACATGCTGCATTTTAACACAATAAACAACACCTCGCTGCAGTGCATAGGGTTAAATTATTTGTCGTTTTATGAAAATGTCACAATGTTAATAAAGTTTTAGGTCAATAAATGTAAAAAAAAATTTAAAAGGGAGACCTGGTTTGGCATTGTAATAGCGCATTGCACGGCTCTTCACGGCGTGCGCTGGTGAGAACGAGCCTTCAAGTCACTTTACAGAGTTGGTGGGAAATATTTTCTTCTAATGCAAGAACTGCAGCTACAGCAGAGAAATCACCCTGTGAGAATATTATGAAGGAGATAATACTGGCCTGGATTCAAGAAGCAATTGCGTCTGCGTAACCATAGTTACGCAGCGCAATTGCTTACTTGCGCCGGCGTTACGAATGCTCCTGATTCAGGAACCTTGTTACGCCGACGGCAGCCTAAGATATGACTGGCATAAGGCTCTTGAAACTGAATGGAGGAGGAGACCGATCGTTGTTCTTAATTACTAGGAACAGACGATCTGTCTCTCCTCTCCTGTTAGAACGGGAATTTGTGTGTTTACATCCACAAATCCCCATTCTGCCTCTAGTGCGATCGCAGGTGGCCGTTGGATATCGCGGCCGCTGGCCACGCACATCGGGTTCCCCGCCGCGCAGCGTGCGCGCCATGTAACTGTACGTCTGCTCCTTTGGGAGCTCGCTATGGCTCTTAAAGGAGCCACCGTACAGTTACGGCGATTCGTGGGGACGAGCCAACCTGCTTCCTGTATAATGGCGGCTGGTCGGCAAGTGGTGAATCTGCCAAAAGATTTGTATTTATACCCAGTGGCCTGGATTCAAGAAGCAATTGCGCCTGTGTAACCATAAGTTACACAGCGCAATTGCTTACTTGCCCCGGCGTAACGAATGCTCCTGATTCAGGAACCTCGTTACGCCGACTTTCAGCCTAAGATATGCGCGGCATAAGGCTCTTATGCCCGCATATCTTAGGCTGCATTCTTGCGATGGCCGCTAGGTGGCGTTCCCGTTGTGCTCAGCGTATAGTATGCAAATTGCATACTAACGCCGATTCACAACCCTACGCGAGCCCTGCGTACGCAGTTTACGTTGTTTGCGTACGTCGGGTTTCGCGTAAGGCTGCTCCTGCTAATAGCAGGGGCAACCAATGTTACGTATACCCGTCGTTCCCGCATCGCGAAGTTTAAATTTTACGTCGTTTGCGTAAGTGAATCGTGAATGGCGCTGGGCGCCATTCACGTTCACTTTGAAGCAAATGACGTCCTTGCGACGTCATTTGCCGCAATGCACGTCGGGAAAGTTTCCCGACGGAGCATGCGCACTACGCTCGGCACGGGAACGCGCCTAATTTAAATGATCCACGCCCCCTACGGGATCATTTAAATTGCGCTCGCTTACGCCGGGCATTTTGCCGGCGCGCCCACGCAATTTACGGAGCTACGGCTCCGTGAATCGTGCGTAGCGCAGAAAATTTACGGAGGCGCAGAGGCAAAACGGTGCGCTGCGCCTCCGTAAAAAAAGGGGCAAATGTTACTGAATCTACCCCACTGCCGGCATGTTCTAAATCCTGCAATTTCCCCAACTGTCATCCTTTAGTGAGTCATGGACCCAGAATTCATATGCTTGGCAGTTCCAACTTCCCCCATAACATTCCCCTTTATTTCATTTGGATAGCAAAGAACAAGTTTGGAGCAGTTGCCTATGTGATCCCTTTTTTACAGGCATCTGCTGCCATTTATGAAGCCTGGCATGCCACTGTCCGCCTACGTCCCTGATGTCACTGAAAGTGAATGTCTGAGGGTGTTGGTGTGTGTAAGAAGTCCAACCACACACCTATACTCTTCCTCCTCTGAAGGTAATTGGAGCTGATCTCAGATCCAAAGTTGCAGGAATTGGGACTGATCAAAGGTACTGGAACTGTGACTGAGGTGTGAAGGTGCTGGAATTGGGACTGATCTGAGGTGTGAATTAGAGCTGATCTGAGAGCTGTAGGTGCAGAAATTGGAGTGATCGGAGGCGTGATAGTGCATGCACTAGAGCTAATTTAACGTACGAAGGTTCAGGAATAAGGGCTCATCCAATGTCTCAATTTGCATAAATTGGCTGATCTAAGGTTTCAAGGTGCACATATTTGGACTAATCAAAGGCTTGAAGGCGCAAGCAATTGAGACTGATCTGAGGTGTGAAGGCAGAGGAGTAGGGACTGATCCTGATGTCCGAGAATGCAGGAATTAGGGTTGATCTGAGGTCTGAAGTTAATGAAATTGGGTCTGTTTTGAGGTGTTAAGGTGCAGGAATTGAGGTGGTATGAATTGTGAGGGTGCAGGAATTTGGATGATCTTAGAACTGAAGGCGCAGGAATTAGGGCTTGTCTGAATTTGCATGAATTGGGGTGGATCTAAGGTCTTGAGGTGCATGTACCGTATTTATCGGTGTATACCGCGCACTTTTTTGCCCTGAAAATCAGGGCAAAATCGTGGGTGCGCGGTATACGCCGATACCTGCTTTCCCGCGCCGAGTTTGAATACTGCGCCGACATATACCGAGCGCAGTACACTCGGGTATAGTCGGGCAGTCTCGGCTCCTTCCACGCTCACGTCCTGGACGTACAGGACGTCAGCGCGAGAGTTGCCGAGCATTGCCGACAATACACGAGTGTACTGCGCTCTGTATATGTCGGCGCAGTAATTAAACTCGGCGCGGGAAACGAGCGGGGAGGACGCGAGGACGCCGCAGAAGGATGCCGGACCCGACGAAGAGGACACCCGAAGCCGCAGACGGACACCGGACCCGACGAAGAGGACACCCGAAGCCGCAGAAGGACGCCGGACCCGACGAAGAGGACACCCGAAGCCGCAGACGGACGCCGGACCCGACGAAGAGGAGACCCGAAGCCACAGACGGACGCCGCGCAAGACACCAAAACTGTAAGTACAAAAAAAACTTTTTTCCCACAGGATTCGGGGCAACTTTAGGGGTGCGCGCTATACCACGATAAATACGGTATTTAGACTGATCATGAACCTTTGCTATGTTTTAGGGTACATCTAGAAACGGTATATGTTCCTAAGTAGTACCCCAAAAATGTTACTCCTTGTCCTGAATTCCTCCTAAATAAAAAAAATTATATATATATATTAGAGCTCTGCCTGGTACAATAATGTTTTAAATATTGTAAGCGATATTATTGGGTGTGTTTTGACCTACATAAATGTAACACTGCTGTAATGGAATGGCCCGTGACACCCGGAGACTGTTGAAGGATGGGGGGTACTCCTGTGCCAGCTGCACTAATGACTCTTGGGTCTAGGGTCATCCTATGTTCATTAGGGGCATAGGATGACTGAGAACTGATATCTCGGATTACATGAGATGAGACATTAATGATAATTCATGTATTGCAGAATCTTGGAATATTACAGGTTGCTTATTCTGACCCCCAGCAGGTCAATAAGAATGTCTCATAGACTGTTGAGATGCTAATTAAGGCTGCCTATTGTGGGATGTTTAAGTGTCTTGCTGTGATTGCATTGTGCTAATTAGGTCTGCTTCTACAGACCATGTCATTGTGTATGCTAATGACACTGTTTTGTGTGAGAAGTCTATTGAGGATAGATATGTGTTTGCAGTCTGAACGGTCAGATGTCTGACTTCTCAGGTATAGTGAATTAGCATGTCAATTATGTTTAGTAAAGGAATGTGTTTTGTGTAACAGGTGGGGATCACTTATCGCAGAGCCAGACCGTCTGGATAATGACTAGTAATTAGACCATCTGAATGTGTATTGAAGCCCCCATTGTCTGATGTTGGGGGTGGAGAGTTTCATTGTCCCTGTAACATGCTTTTTGGTTGTGAACTGTCTCGTTATTCTGGGAAATGGAATGGGTCCTGTCGGCTGGATTGTCGGATAAGCTGTCGTGGGTTGGTGGAATGGAAAATCGTAAATGGTGGTTGTGAAGGACTTTTTACCTATATGCTTCAGGTTAATCCTCCCTGCTTGTTTAAGGCTGTTAATGGTATTTACCCTTCTGCAGCCAGTCCTGTTTCAAATGTTAATTGTTCTAGCCCTGTGTTTACTGGTTACTGTGATTAGATAAGTGGCTCATGTTAATTATGCTGATTGCTTCATTGTGGTAATTATCTCTCTATATGCGGAGCCGAACCGGCTAGATACTGATTAGTTCAAAGAAATATCTTTATTTCAAGGGAGCTGTATTGAAGACCCCCCACTGTGTAAGGGGGGGCAGAGATTTGTCATTGTAACAGTTGTAACCACATATAAGCTCTGGTTTCTTACCATTAAAACTCTGTTATACCAGCATTAAGCCTTGGCTCATGTATGGATGCTTCTGTGATTTATTTTATGGGAAGAAGGGACGGTTTGACGGGGATATCATACCAATACCGTCACAGTGGTGACTGTTACAACTGCCCCTTAGGGGACTGCTTGGAATTGCCTGCTCATCTGCACTGTGTACAGGACACAGGGGGTGGGTACTGGACGGGTGCTATACGGCACCACTGTTTGGACTATGGTCCATTTAAATAGAGGTAGAAGGTTCAGGGGGTCACCCAAAAGTGGGTGAAAAGTTCCAGGCAGGCGCTAATTCAGAGAGGACTGGCTTGCAGTCTTCTCTATCTTAATAAAGTAGTTTGGGGCCTGGAATTTTGGAGGCTCCAAAGTGTTATTTGGGTGGGATGGAGCCTCCACTCCTAAACCCTGGAAGCCAGCGCACAAGGGGTTAAAATCTCACAGACAACCACCCATTAAAGCAGGAAGTGATGCTGGAGGGAGTGAGTGAGTTGGGAGAGTGCACCTGTGAGGACAAGATGGAAATCTGCTAGCTGTTCAGAGAGGACTTCTGAGTAGTTTGGAAGTGAAGCTGTGTCTGCAGGGAAGGTCTGGAGGACTTCTTACTAAAAACGTATGTGCCTTTCTTTTGGTTGTTTTCTGAAGAAAGACTTTTTCCTAACTTATGCTGGAAAGAAGCAAGACTTTTGTTGTGACGTTTTGGATGCTGAAGAAAAGCTTTATTTTGTTTTGTTTGGTCACCAATAAAGACCCTTTGCTTTACTAACACGGTTTTACGCACTTGTCTCGCGGAGCTTAAGGACCCCCAAAGTTCACAACTGGTGTCGAATGCGGGCAAAGTGCATTTGCAGGCGCAAAAACCGTTTAAAACTGACATTTAAAGAGACCGTATACTTATGGCATGTCTTGGGTGAAGTCTGCCCAGGCGTTACAAACAGCAGACAAAGGCATGGAGGAGGTCGTTAAGGCTTTGGCACAAGCCACTGTGACCCAGCAGCAAGCCACTGTGGCCCAACAGCAAGCGTCAGCAGAGTCAAACCGTCGCCATGAGGAAGCGATGGCTCAGCAGCAGCAGGCCCTGGCACAGGCTATAGCTGCGCAGCAGGAAAATACACGGCTGCTATCCGCCCAGTTTACGGCCCAGCAGGAGTCCACTCAAGCACAGGTGGCTGCCTTGCAGGAGGCCGTACAGCAGCTGGCTCAGGGACAAGCGCAAGCGGTCGTTACCGTTAGCAACCCAGTGTCTGTTAGAGCCAGCCATTTCTTGCAGAAACTAACACCCAGCGATGACGTAGAAGCCTTTCTTACCACCTTTGAAAGGATAGCAGAGAGAGAAGCGTGGCCCCGGGACCAATGGGCCGGCATTATATCGCCTTTTCTCACTGGTGACCCGCAAAAGGCCTATTTTGATCTCCCAGCTGAGCACATCAAAGACTATGAACGTCTAAAAGCTGAAATCCTGGCCCGCCTGGGAGTGACCACAGCTGTCCGGGCTCAGAGGGTGCATCGCTGGCGGTACAAATCGGACCAACCACCCAGGTCCCAAATGCATGAACTAATTCAGTTAGTTAAAAAATGGCTGCAGCCAGAAAAGTTGTCAGGTCCACAAATGGTGGAACGAGTGGTAATGGACCGGTACCTACGGTCCCTACAAGATGACCTACAGCGCTGGGTAAGCCATGGAAACCCTACTAATGCTGACCAGCTGGTCGAGCTGGTTGAACGGTACACCGTGGTGGAGGACCTGCTTGGGCCTACCAAGCGTCGAGAACCCACGCCAAGGACACCCAGACCAGTCACCAACCTGAGGAGAGAAGCCTTGCCAGATGTTGGCGTCCGCAGGTTTACACCATCTGCCCTAGAACCACGGAGGTCGGTTCCTGTACCAAAGATGGGAGACATACAATGTTGGCGATGTCGGTCCTGGGGGCATACCCGGGCACAATGCCCACTGCAGGAGGAGCCTATGGAGTGCGGAACTGGTCGGAGAAGCTCCTTCTATGTGCGAAGTGTGTGTACCACTCATCTTGACCTGGCTGCAGGACGGTTTGAGTGCGAAGTGTGGGTGAACCACCTTCCTGCCAGGGCTCTACTGGACTCCGGCAGCATGGTCACACTCGTACATGCCAGGGTGCTTGGGAGGATAGGCCCAGTAACTAAGACTCTACGGGTAGTATGTATCCATGGGGACACCAAGGAGTACCCCTTGGTCCCGGTAACTGTGTCCTATGGCCATACCTCGGTTACCCAGGAGGTTGGGGTGGTAAAAAGCTTGATACATGACATCATAGTGGGGCGGGACTGTCCACTATTTTTGGAACTATGGGACCAGGTACAGACGGGTCTGCCAGGAGAACTGGGGACACTGAGCTTGGAAGGGACAGAGTCTGGGGGATCCGGGCCTGAAACCTCCACAACACACCCCTCTAATGTGGAAATACCTGTTGGTGATAATGACGTTGCAGAGAATCTTAGTTCTAATAATAGTGGTCCTGTGTCAGGTCTCAAAACCAAGTTGAACTCTGAGGGGGGGGAAGTCTCCCCATTACAAGTCATGCTGGGGGAGGATGACGAGGAGCTCTCCCCGATTGAGGAGGGTGAGGGGGAAACATCCCCAAGGCCAGTGCATCCAGACCTGGATGTACCCAGGGGTGCGTTTGGCACCGCCCAGTTACAGGATCCTACCTTAGTGAACGCTCGAGAGCAGGTTTCTGTCATTGATGGGGTTTCACAAATACCAGGTGCAGATCAGAGGTTTCCTCATTTTGCGTTGAAGGGGGACCTAGTCTATCGTGTGGCTGAGAGCCGAGGGGAACCCATAGAGCAGTTGCTGGTCCCTCAACCCTATAGGCGGATGCTCCTTGATCTAGCCCACAACGACGCACTGGGAGGACACCTGGGGGCGGAGAAAACGGAGGCCAGGATAACCGATCGGTTTTACTGGCCAGGGGTGAAGGCTGAGGTTAAAAGATATTGTGAGTCTTGTCCTGTTTGCCAGATAACTGCCCCAGTGCCCCGCTATAGAAACCCCCTAGTACCCTTGCCAATTATTGAGGTCCCATTTGAGCGGATCGCTATGGATCTTGTGGGACCCCTGGTAAAGTCGGCAAGGGGGTACCAATACATATTGGTCATCCTAGACTACGCCACTAGATACCCAGAAGCAGTCCCATTGAGAAAAACGTCCTCTAAGGCCATTGCCCGGGAGTTATTTCAAATGTTCTCACGTACTGGGTTCCCCAAGGAAATACTAACGGATCAGGGCACCCCTTTTATGTCAAAGGTGATGGCGGACTTGTGCAGGCTGTTTCAGATTAAGCAGTTGCGGACGTCCGTCTATCACCCGCAGACCGATGGCCTAGTTGAGAGGTTTAACAAAACTCTAAAGTCCATGTTAAAAAGAGTGGTCCAGAAAGACGGGAAAGATTGGGACATGTTACTTCCTGCCCTGTTGTTCGCTATCCGGGAGGTACCTCAGGCATCCACGGGTTTCTCGCCATTTGAGCTGGTGTACGGACGAAGGCCCCGGGGGTTGCTTGATCTGGTAAAGGAAACGTGGGAAAGTGAGTCCTCCCCGCACAAAACCGTGGTAGAGCATATTTCTCAAATGCGAGAAAGGGTGGCTAAAGTGATGCCGATGGTGAGAGAGCACATGCAGAAGGCTCAGGATGCCCAAAGAAGGGTATATAATCGGTCGGCTAAAGTGAGACAGTTACAAGTAGGAGACAGGGTAGCTGTCCTAATACCCACAGTGGAGAGCAAGTTCTTGGCCAAGTGGCAAGGTCCATTTGAAGTAGTAGAGAAAGTGGGTGAGGTAAACTATAAGGTACACCAACCAGGAAAAAGAAAACCCTACCAGATTTATCACATAAATTTGTTGAAGCTCTGGAGAGACAGAGAACCGGTGTCCGCGGTGGTGGCGGTACAGTTAGGGGACCATGTAGGGATCGACCTGGTGCAGGTTGCGGCTACCCTAACTAGGCCCCAAACCCAGCAAGTAAAAGAATTTCTGCAAAGGAATAGGGACATGTTTTCAGGGTTGCCAGGGCTCACCAACGTCATTGAGCATGACATTGTGACCGAGCCCAAGGTGAAAATCCGGCTTAAACCCTACCGTATCCCAGAAGCTCATAGAGTGTCAGTGTCTGGAGAGGTTAAAAGGATGCTCGAACTTGGGGTCATCGAAGAGTCGCAGAGCGAGTGGTCCAGTCCAATCGTGTTGGTGCCCAAACCCAATGGTACTCTCCGCTTCTGCAACGATTTTAGAAAACTCAACGAGGTCTCCAAGTTCGATGCATACCCCATGCCACGGGTAGATGAGCTGATTGAGAGATTGGGTCCTGCCAGGTACATCACCACGCTGGACCTCACAAAAGGTTACTGGCAGATTCCCCTGACCAAGGAGGCCAGAGAGAAAACAGCTTTCTCTACCCCGGAAGGTCACTTCCAGTATACAAGAATGCCGTTTGGTCTTCACTCCGCCCCCGCCACATTCCAAAGGGCCATGGACAAAACTTTACGTCCACACCTACGGTATGCCTCCGTTTACCTGGATGACATAGTCATTTTCAGCACGGACTGGGATTCCCATCTTCCCCGGGTACAGGCAGTGGTAGACTCCTTGAGAAGAGCGGGGTTCACCATCAATCCGGAGAAGTGTGCGGTTGGGGTGGAGGAAGCCAAGTACCTAGGATACATTGTAGGTAGAGGGTTAGTGAAGCCCCAAATGAGCAAGGTAGAGGCCATACAGGGCTGGCCCCGCCCCCTAACAAAGAAACAGGTCAGAGCGTTTTTAGGCCTAGTTGGGTACTATAGGAGGTTTGTCCCCAACTTCGCCACCATTGCGGCACCGCTAACTGACCTCACCAAAGGTCGAAAGTCGGTCATGATTAAATGGAATGCCGAGGCTGAAAAATCTTTTCAAATGCTTAAGACCGCACTCTGCCAGGATCCGGTGCTTGTGGCGCCAGATTTTTCTAAGGATTTTGTAGTGCAGACAGATGCCTCAAGTGAAGGGCTAGGAGCAGTTCTGTCTCAAGAAATCAACGGAGAGGAGCATCCAATCGTTTTTCTTAGTAGGAAACTGACGCCAGCCGAGAAAAACTATGCGGTGGTGGAGCGCGAATGTCTTGCCATCAAGTGGGCTTTGGACTCCCTGCGTTATTTTCTCCTAGGTAGGAAGTTTCGCCTTATATCAGACCATGCTCCTCTTACGTGGATGAGACAGAACAAACACACCAATGCCAGGGTAACAAGGTGGTTTCTGTCTCTGCAGGAGTTCAATTTCATGGTAGAGCACAGACCCGGGAGACAGCATCAGAATGCCGATGCCCTCTCCCGAGTCCATTGTATGGTGTCTACTGTTGCCTCCAACACCTCCGCGTTGAGGCAGAGGGGGGGGATATGTACAGGACACAGGGGGTGGGTACTGGACGGGTGCTATACGGCACCACTGTTTGGACTATGGTCCATTTAAATAGAGGTAGAAGGTTCAGGGGGTCACCCAAAAGTGGGTGAAAAGTTCCAGGCAGGCGCTAATTCAGAGAGGACTGGCTTGCAGTCTTCTCTATCTTAATAAAGTAGTTTGGGGCCTGGAATTTTGGAGGCTCCAAAGTGTTATTTGGGTGGGATGGAGCCTCCACTCCTAAACCCTGGAAGCCAGCGCACAAGGGGTTAAAATCTCACAGACAACCACCCATTAAAGCAGGAAGTGATGCTGGAGGGAGTGAGTGAGTTGGGAGAGTGCACCTGTGAGGACAAGATGGAAATCTGCTAGCTGTTCAGAGAGGACTTCTGAGTAGTTTGGAAGTGAAGCTGTGTCTGCAGGGAAGGTCTGGAGGACTTCTTACTAAAAACGTATGTGCCTTTCTTTTGGTTGTTTTCTGAAGAAAGACTTTTTCCTAACTTATGCTGGAAAGAAGCAAGACTTTTGTTGTGACGTTTTGGATGCTGAAGAAAAGCTTTATTTTGTTTTGTTTGGTCACCAATAAAGACCCTTTGCTTTACTAACACGGTTTTACGCACTTGTCTCGCGGAGCTTAAGGACCCCCAAAGTTCACAACTGCCAGACCTGATGAACATTCCAACCCACCTGGCACTAATGAATCAGAAAACTTGGTGTATTTCGATTCTGATAGTATTTACTTAAATCAACTGGAAAGGGCGGTACACAACAAGGAGGGAATAAATCTGCTGGGGTTTGGGCTGACAGCGCCAGCTCAGCAAAAGTGTTCCTCCGAAAGTCAAAACAAGGTAATAACAAATATACAGCACGTTATAAATACTTCCTTTAAGATACATTCCCCCTATAGATGAATAAAACTAAAACGGACTAGGCTGGCACACTAAAGAAGGTAACCTGGCATAACTACAACGACTCTAGTAATGAGAGATCAGGCCTAGGTGTGATGGGATAAGGGCCCTTGTGTAACTCTAGCTTTAATGTCCTCGTTGCAGATCTGATGTTCTTCACCGGTACGTCTGAGCTCGTTATTTGTAATCCAATTCGGTGTGGTGAGATGTATTAAGTTCCTTGTAGAGAGTAAAGTTAAAGCGTTTAAGCACTGTGTTCAGCTAAATTCAGGAAAATGATCATAGGGTGAATGTGTCTGATGTAAAGTGTCGCAGTGATCCACTGACAAGAGTGCAGAGAAAAGATGGACGATCGGCCCTCTCACCAACAACCAGGTAGATGTGATGTCTTCCGAACAGCTTTTGGTGTAGTGATGCTTCTAGAGTGAATCCGCTGCTTGGATCTTCATTCTTGCAGCTTGACACACCGACTGGCTGGTCGCTGTATTGGTGCGGTAAGGACGTCCGATGGCCATGGGCATCCGCTGAAATTTTTTCTGGGGGGGGGGCACTTCGGCAGCGGTGATACAGTCGCATTTAACCCTTTCTTCAAACGCTAACAGCCGAATAGTGCAGCTAAAACTATGGTAAAATGTCGCTTTTTAGCGGCGCTTTACAGATAACGCGGCCAGCTGGCAGTGTGAAATAGCTCTTGAGATAATTCAGCTTCACTCAATGCCCATATAAATATAGCCTAAAGAATGTACAGACCCCCCTTCAGCACAGACCCCCCCATTCAGTACAGATGGACCCCCCATTATGCACAGACCCCTCCATTCAGCACAGATGGACCCCCCCATTCCGCACAGACCCCTCCATTCAGCACAGACCCCCTCTTCAGCACAGATGACCCCCTTTAAGCACAGACCCCCCTTCAGCACAGATGGACCCCCCCTCCCCCATCCCATTCAGTACTTCAAATCAGCCATCAGCGCGGCACAGGCAGCGGGTTCCCTCTGGAGGGGGAGGCGGCTTCACTCTGCTCGCTGTGCCTGTGTGACATCCGGCCCAGGACTGCTCAGACAGCCCGCGGACGCGAGACTCTTCAACACCTTCTTGATTTTCCAGGGGGGGTCATTTGCCCCCACTTGCCCTATGGAGCGGATGCCCATGCCGATGGCAACCTGTGGAGCTAGGCCCTTTCGGGCGTGGGTAGGCAGATGTTAGACCGTGTGGTAGGCCACAACCTCTCTCTCTCTCTCTCTGCACGGAGAGGTCCGTCTCTTGTCAGGCCAGGAGGAAAAAAGCGACGGGCGGGTCTCTGGCTTCTTTTATAGCTCCTTCCAGCAATCCCTCTGATGGTAGCAAAGATCTCTGGGATATGTGGTGCAGATGCATGAACAGTCAGTACTGGTCACTGAGGGACATGCAATGCATAAATACACCAGAGGATTTCCGTACTTTGTAACTGTAGTCCACATTGCTACATCAGTAAGCGTGTTTTTTTTTTTTTAACCACTTGCTTACTGGGCACATATACCCCCCTCCTGCCCAGGTGAAATTTCAGCTTTCGGCACTGCGTCGCTTTAACTAACAATTGCGCGGTCGTGCGACGTGGCTCCCAAACAAAATTGACGTCCTTTTTTCCCCACAAGTAGAGCTTTCTTTTGGTGGTATTTGATCGCCTGTGCGGTTTTAATTTTTTGCGCTATAAACAAAAAAGAGCGACAATTTTGAAAAAAAATACAATATTTTTTACTTGTTGCTATAATAAATATCCCAATTAAAAAAAAAAAAAAAAAATTTCTCAGTTTAGGCCGATACGTATTCTTCTACATATTTTTGGTAAAAAAAAAAAAAATCGCAATAAGCGACTGGTTTGCGCAAAAGTTATAGCGCCTACAAAATAGGGGACAGAATTTTTTTTTTTTTTTTTTTTTTTTTACTAGAAATGGCGGCAATCTGCGATTTTTATTGGTACTGCGACGTTATGGCGGACACATCGGACACTTTTGACAAATTTTTGGCGCCATTCACATTTATACTGCGATCAGTGCTATAAATATGCACTAATTACAGTATAAATGTGACTGGCATTGAAGGGGTTAACACTAGGGGGTGAGGAAGGGGTTAAATGTATTCCTTGCATTGTGTTCTAACTGTAGGTGGAGGGGGGGGTGACTGGGGGGGTGACCGATCTATGTCCCTATGTACAAGGGACACAGATCGGTCTCCTCTCCAGAGACAGGACGCTGTCTCTGTGTAAAACAGCAATAAGAGATGATCTCATATGTTTACATATGAGATCATCTCTCATTGGCCGCACAGATCGCATTGCAAACGGCCACTCTGATTGGCCGTTCGTGGCGAACTGTAATTGGCTGTGTCCAAGGGACACGGCCAACACAGAGTTTCCCCGCTGCGCGCTCTGGAGCGCGCACGGGGAACGCCCAAAGGGGGGGACGTCAATTGACATCCAGTTGGATTTTCAGGTCCGCGCTGTAGCCGTCATTCGGCTATAGCGCGGGTCTAAAGAAGTTAAAAGACTGATAGTGTGTCCTATTGGTACCATACCTTTGGTAGTCAATTTTCCTTGAATTATTGATTTATTTGCCCATTATAAATAATTCAAAGAGATTTTTTTTGTTGTTTCATTGTAAAAAAAAAATGAAGCATTTTACAGATAAAATTGATCAGGTTATAAATGGAGAGGCAAGTTTTATTTACCAAGAATGTCGTTGCTGAAGATGTCTCGGGATACCATGATCACAAATGTGTCAGATGGAAGCAACCACCCCCGAAAAAATAGAAGAAAAAGAAACATGAAGTGCATACTGTAAGTATTCATTCGTCATTGATCTGTTGATGACATACTAGGGTCAGTTGGTCAAACTCTAATTATCTGGCCGATATGTTTTGATAGAAAATCCAGACAGAGGAATCAAATCCAAACCCCAGAAGTAATGCTAGCCATACACTATACGAAAAATCGGCCGAAATTTGGTCGTTCGTTAGTTTTTCGAACAGTTAATGGGCACAAAATCGATAATCGTCGGGACGTTTTTGAGCCGAAGTTTGGAAATTTTCTGCCGAACGAACAATAAATCGGAAGGTTAATGTGTTTCCCGTCCGAACTTTCTGCACTAGGTATATGTAAAAAAGACGAAACATTTTTTTTTATGTCTACTGAACGCTATTCCTTGGATGTTTTTTCACCTTAATGCATAGAATGCGTTAAGGTGAAGAAACTTTTACCTTTACAACCCCTTTTAAGTCCATTTGAACATCCTATGCAAATATAGATTTGGTAAAAGTTGGCATTTGCATAGGCTAGGCACCCCAATAGTGACATTGCTGAGGTCTAGTGATAGATCTCTCAGGAACCAAGCACTAGTGCCCCATTTTAAGAAGCGGCAGGCATTTCAGGGTGCAGGTGTGTCAAATCATGGGGTTGAGCAGCACTGTTAAGATATCGACTAGCACTTTAACCACTTCAATACCGGACACTTTCACCCTTTTCTTGCCCAATCCAATTTTCTGATTTTTATATTCAGATGTCGCCATTTGAATGACAATTGCACAGTCATGCAACACTGTACCCAAATGAAATTTTTAGCATTTAATCACCACTGGGTTTCTTAGTTTTTGCTAAACAAATGAAAAAAGACAGAGGCCCAGATTCACGTTGGAGATACAACGGCGTATCTCCAGATACGCCGTCGTATCTCTGAGTGTGAGGCGTCGTATCTTGGCGCCTGATTCAAAGAATCAGAAACGCCAGAACTTCTCTAAGATACGACCAGCGTAAATCTCCTACGCCGTCGTATCTTAACTGCATATTTACGCTGGCCGCTAGGGGCGTGTACGCTGATTTACGCCTAAAATATTTAAATCAGCTAGATACGCCTATTCGCGAATGTACGCCCGGCCGATGCAGTACAGATATACGCCGTTTACGTTAGGCTTTTTCCAGCGTAAAGTTACCCCTGCTATATGAGGCGCAGCCAATGTTAAGTATGGACGTCGGGCCAGCGTCAAATTTTCCGTCGATTACGTCGTTTGCGTAAGTCGTTCGCGAATAGGGCTGTGCTTCATTTACGTTCACGTCGAAAGCATTGGCTTTTTGTGGGTTAATTTGGAGCATGCGCACTGGGATACTTTCACGGACGGCGCATGCGCCGTTCGTAAAAAGCGTAATTTACGTGGGGTCACAGTAGATTAACATAAAACACGCCCACATGTTCCATATTTGAATTAGGCGGGCTTACGCCGGCCTATTTACGCTACGCCGCCGCAACTTTGCTTTGTGAATACTGCACTTGCCTGTCAAAGTTGCGGAGGCGTAACGTAAATAGGATACGTTACGCCCGCTAACAAATACGTGCTCCCTACGTGAATCTGGGCCAGAGAATTTTGAAAAAAAATCTGTTATAAAGTGTTGCAAATAAGTGATTTTTTTATTCTGCTATAAAATGTTGTCTTTGAGGTCTGTACACTTACTGTATGTGTGTGTATGTATGTGTGTGTGTATATATATATATATATATATATATATATATATATATATATTTTTTTTTTTTTTTTTTTTTACAACAGCAGTTGTAACCCGGGCCTCCTGAAAGATATTTTTTATTTAAAGAAAATAAACATTTGATTTCTTTAGTTTTGAACATTTAAAAAATGTACTAAATAATATTTTCCCTTTAACTGCTTGCCGACGTCTGGACGGTTCGGCTCTTGTTCTGGGCGGGCATCGTATGACGTTCTCGCCGGTTCACTAGGGGGCGCGTTCCCGCCACGTCACTGGGAACCCGATGCACGTGCCCAACGGCCCCTATGTCCGCCGGGCACCCGCGATTGCCCAGTAATGCACAGGTCCACGTCCTGTCAGGTGAGAGGAGACCAATGGTGTGTCCCCCCCCCCCACAGTTAGAATCACCCTCTAGGATACACATTTAACCCCTTTGAGCTTCACTATGTATATTTTACAACAGTGTTGTAATTAGTGGCTGCTTTGTGATTTTTAACTTTGCTATGTCAAATTGGAATATGCAGTGTCTTCTCAAGGAAGAGGAAGGAACATCCTATTGATGTTTTAACGATTTTGTAATAAATATTTTTGATACATTTTACTGTTTTTGCATACTCAATTGGATGGAGTTAATGCCTTCAAAGTCCCGCTAGAGGGTTTCTTTTGTTCTTTTATACACATTTAACCCCTTGATCGCCCCTAGTGTTAACCCCTTCCCTGCCAGTCATATTTATACAGTAATCAATGCATTTTTATAGCACGGATCGCTGTATAAATGTGAATGGTCCCAAAATAGTGTCAAAAGTGTCCGATATGTCCGCCGCAATATCACAGTCACAATAAAAATCACAGATCTCTGCCAATACTAGTAAAAAAAATAATAATAATAAAAATGCTATAAATCTATCCAATATTTTATAGACGCTGTAACTTTTGCGCAAACCAATCAATATACGCTTATTGCGATTTTTTTAACCAAAAATATGTAGAAGAATACGTATCGTCCTAAACTGAAGAAACATTAAAAAAAAGGGATATTTATTGTAGCAAAAAGTAAAAAATATTGTGTTTTTTTTCAAACTTGTCACTTCTTTTGTTTATAGCGCAAAGAGTAAAAAACGCAGAGGTGATCAAATACCGCTAAAAGAAAGCTCTATTTGTGGGGGAAAAACTATAAAAATTTCATTTAGGTACAGTGTTGCATAACCACGCAATTGTCATTCAAAGTGTGACAGCGCTGAAAGCTAAAAAAAATGGCCTGGGCAGGACGCGGGTGAAAGTGCCCTGTATTGAGGTGGTTAATTAAGCTATTTAAAATGAAACATGGCTACCCAAAGTGTCATAAAAATAAATATTAAATTAAATCCACAAAGGTTTGTTTTTGCCAAAAGCGATCTCTCCTCCTATTATTCATTTCTAGAATGTTGGTAACAAGGATTTATGTTATCGCGTTATGCCCCGTACACATGATCTGAATTTCCGATGGCCTAAAATCCGAAGGAATTTTTAGTCGGAATTCCGTTCAAGCTGTCTTGCATAGACCAAATTCCAAGAAAAAATGAAGTTCAATGCTTCCGAGCATGCGTCGACTTGATTCTGAGCAATGCATGTTTTTTTCTCCGTCAAAGTTTCACACAGACGATAGGAATATCCTATCGTTTTTTTTTTTCATCGTAAAAAAAAAAAATGTTCTATTTCTAAACACCGACCCACACACAATTTGAATTTCCAATGAAAAAAGTCCATCTTACTTTTTTCATCGGAAATTCCAATCGTGTGTACGCGGCAAAACTGTATAAATGCACCTATTGTTATATAGCCAGATTCACAAAGAGTTACGCCGGCGTATCAGTAGATACGCCGTCGTAACTCTGAATCTACGCCGTCGTAAATTTAAGCGTATTCTGGAAACCAGATACGCTTAAATTAGGCTAAGATACGAGCGGCGTAAGTCTCCTACGCCGTCGTATCTTAGGGTGCAATATTTACGCTGGCCGCTAGGTGGCGCTTCCGTTGAGTTTGACGTAGAATATGCAAATGACTAGATACACCGATTCAGAAACGTACGTGGGTCCGGCGCATTTTTTTACGTTGTTTACGTAAGGCTTTTTCTGGCGTAAAGTTAGTCGAACAAATAGCTGGCCTAGCCAATGTTAAGTATGGCTGTCGTTCCTGCGTCGAAATTTGAAAATTTTACGTTGTTTGCGTAAGTCGTCCGTGAATGGGGCTGGACGTAATTTACGTTCACGTCGAAACCAATACGTTCTTGCGGCGTACTTTGGAGCAATGCACACTGGGATATGTCCACGAATGGCGCATGTGCCGTTCGTTAAAAACGTCAATCACGTTGGGTCACTAGTTATTAACATAAACATAAAACACGCCCCCCTGTTCATCATTTGAATTACGCGCGCTTACGCCGGCCCATTTACGCTACGCCGCTGTAACTTAGGATGCAAGTGCTTTGTGAATACAGCACTTGCCTCTCTAAATTGCGGCGGCGTAGCGTAAATACGATATGCTGCGCCCGCCCACACTTGCGCCGCCCTACCTGAATCTGGCCAATAGTTTATTAACCACTTAAGCCCGGGACCTTTAGGCAGCTAAATGCCCAGGCCAGGTTTTGCGATTCGGCACTGCGTCGCTTTAACAGACAATTGCGCGGTCGTGCGACGTGGCTCCCAAACAAAATTGGCGTCCTTTTTTCCCCACAAATAGAGCTTTCTTTTGGTGGTATTTGATCACCTCTGCGGTTTTTATTTTTTGCGCTATAACCAAAAATAGAGCGACAATTTTGAAAAAAAAAACAATATTTTTTACTTTTTGCTATAATAAATATCCCCCAAAAACATATATAAATTTTTTTTTTCCTCAGTTTAGGCCGATACGTATTCTTCTACCTATTTTTGGTAAAAAAAAATCACAATAGGCGTTTATCGATTGGTTTGCGCTAAATTTATAGCGTTTACAAAATAGGGGATAGTTTTATTGCATTTTTATAAAAAAAATTTTTTTTTACTACTAATGGCGGCGATCAGCGAATTTTTTTCGTGACTGCGACATTATGGCGGACAATTTTGACACATTTTTGGGACCATTGTCATTTTTACAGCAAAAAATGCATTTAAATTGCATTGTTTATTGTGAAAATGACAGTTGCAGTTTGGGAGTTAACCACAGGGGGCGCTGTAGGATTTAATGTTCACCTAGTGTGTGTTTACAACTGTAGGGGGGTGTGGCTGTAGGACTGACGTCATCGATCGAGTCTCCCTATATAAGGGATCACTCGATCGATGCAGCGCCATAGTGAAGCACGGGGAAGCCGTGTTTACATACGGCTCTCCCCGTTCTTCAGCTCCGGGGAGCGATCGCGACGGAGCGGCTATAAACGAATAGCCGCGCCGTCGTCCCGGATCGCTCGCCACGCGGGAATCCGACCGCCGCATGTAGCGGGGGGGGTCCCGATCGGACCCCCCACCCGCTAGAAGGCAAGGACGTACATGTACGCCCATTTGCCTGTACGTGCCATTCTGTGGACGTACATATACATGCGGCGGTCGGGAAGTAGTTAAAAAGCTTTACCCATAGCTTTCTTCATTGCTTCATTTCTCAAGCCATAAATAATTGGATTCAGCATTGGTGTCAGTAAAGTGTACCCTAAGGTAGCAGCTCTTTCTCCAACTCCAACAGAGCCACCAGAAGGCCGAAAATAAACAGAAATAATTGTCCCATAGAACAGGCAAACAGTCGTCAGATGAGAAGAGCAGGTGGAGAATGCTTTCTGACTCCCATTAGTTGAATGAAGCTGGTAGAGGGCCACCAAGATAAATCCATAGGATAGTATAATACATACGAACGGAATGCCAACAGACACCGCCCCCTCTGTGACGATGAGGGAGAAATTTAAAGACGCATCTGAATCTGCAACAGACAAGACCTGGGAGATTTCACAGAAGAAGTGGTATACCTTCTTCAGCCCAACGTATCGAAGAGTAGTCAACATAAGGGTGTGAAGAAGAGAATGAGAACACGCAGCTATCCACGAAATGGCTACCAACAAAATGCAGGAAGTGTTCTTCATCTTCGAAGTGTATCTCAGCGGGCTGCAGATGGCCACGTAACGATCGTACGCCATGATGGCCAAGATGTTGTTCTCCAGATTTCCAAAAGAGATGAAGGAAAACATCTGGCTAATACAAGAAAGGAAGCTGAGGGACCTATTTTCAGAGATCAGAGTGGAGAGAAGGGTGGGGATCGTGCTGGAGGTGAAACAGATATCGACCAACGAAAGGTTGCTCAAGAAAAAGTACATAGGGGAGTGGAGAGCCTGGTCATACATAATGCAGGTAAGGATGATCACATTTCCTATGAGGGTTATGAGGTACATGATGAAGAACATAAAAAACAGATATATCCTTATTTGAGGGAAATCTGAGAATCCTAAGAGGACAAACTGAAGGGCAGAGAAATTTGTATTGGCCATCTCAAGAGCTAAAGTCAAAGAGAAAAATATAAGTCATTGGAGCAAACCAAAAAAATAAAATATACAAAATAGGAGAATAAAGATTATGCTCAAATGTATTAAAATAAACTTGGGCTCTGGCAGTGCAATAAGGCCTCGTACACATGATAGTTTAACCAGAGGACAACAGTCTGATGGACCGTTTTCATCGGTAAAAAACCGATCGTGTGTGGGCCCCATAGGTTATTTAACCATCAGTTAAAAAAAAGCCAACTTGCTTTAAATTTAACCGATGGATTCCCAACTGATAGGTCAAAACCGATCGTTAGTAGGCACGACCATCGGTTAAAAATCCACGCATGCTCAGAATCAAGTCGACGCATGCTTGGAAGCATTGAACTTTATTTTTTTCAGCACGTTGTTGTGTTTTATGTCACTGCGTTCTGACACGATCGGTTATTTAACCGATGGTGTGTGGGCGCGACGGACCATCAGTCAGCTTCATCGGATGGACTGATCGTGTGTACGAGGCTTAAGGCAGCGGGGAAGGCAAATATGCGTGGGGGATGGCCTATCAAAAGGACTGTCGGGGAACCAGCTCTGCCAGTCACCGAATGCCGCACATGCACGGTAGAGCCGTGCTCCGGCGCGTACCCGTGCGGGAAAGGCGCGCGCATGCGCAGTCTGGCGGCACGTGCACGGGTGCGCACCCCCCCGGAACCAATCAGAGGCCTGACCGGCCTATTTAAACCAGCTCCTGTCTCATGACGGGTTGCTGGTTTGTCTTCAGCTTGTGCTTGGACTCTCTGCCACTGTACCTGAATCACCGACCCGGACTTCCGCACGACTCTGCTTTCCCTCCGAACCTGACCTTGGCTTTTGTTCCTGGATACGCTGTCTTCTCCAACCCCTGACCTCTGGCTCGTCTTTGGTCTCCTGCCCTTGAACCCTGGCTTGCAACCCGGACCTGCTTCCAGTCTCACCCCCAGAAACCTGCTCAGTGTTACCAAAGCTGCCTGCTCTGTGCTACCAAAGCTGCCTGCTCTGCACATGCTCTGTGTTACCAAAGCTACAGGCTCTACAGCCTGCTCTGTGTTACCAAGGCTGCCTGCTCTACCATCCATCACCAGCAGGGGCCCCCGGCCCAGTCTTCAGCCCAGCACCTACTACCTGTCAAGTACCTCGCTGGCGCCGGTGCCTCCTGGTGCCTTCTTCCCCTGTCTCAACTCCAGAGGACGGAGTGCGCCGGGTCACAACGGTGAGCCGCCCTCAGCATCTCGACCTCAGTGAGTACGCAGTCTGACAAGGACCTGTTGTTTTTTCTTAAGTGGATATATGTGTAATATGACATTTTTTTTTTCAGAAAGTTATTCTAAACTAAAGGCCCATACACACGATCTGACTTTTTGACAACAAATGTCCAACGGACTTGTTTGATCGGACAATCCGACAGTGTGTACGCTCCATCGGACAAATGTTTTCACTTTTTCATCAGACAAATGTTCGCTGTGAAAACAGACAAACTTTCCGACAACAAATGTCCGATGGAGCATAATCCGATCGTGTGTACACAAATCCATCAGACTTAAAGAGGAGGTCCGCCTAAAAAAAAAAAAAATATTAAAAGCCAGCATACAAATACTGCAGCTGCTGACTATTAATAAATGGACACTTAGCTGTTCAGGGTGCCCGCGATGTCGGCAGCTGAAGCCGATCAATCACTCAGATCTCCGCTGCCCCCGCCACCATCCTCGGTGAGGGAATCAGGAAGTGAAGCCTTGATGCTTTGCTTCCTGGTTCCCTACTTGCACATGCGCAAGTCGCGCTGCGTGTCCTCACTGGTCCCTGCTGTCTTCTGGGACCTGTGTGTTTCCCAGAAAACAGTGAGGGAGGACAGTGTAGGCGCCAGACATGATGTAGGTCATCGGCGGTGATCTATGCCAGGAAGTGGGAGCAAATACCTGTATTAGACAAGGTATCTGCTTCCCCCTTCTCCCTGAAAGGTGTCAAATGTGACATCGGAGGGGGGGGATTCCAAAAAGTGGAAGTTCCATTTTTGGGTGGAACTCCACTTTAAGTGCAAAGTACAAACACACATGCTCAGAAACAATGCTAAAGATCAGGCAACAATAGCATAAGTTGCCCAAAGGGTGGCGGTAAAGAGCTGAAAGACCACTTGGTTTGGTGAAAGTTGGCTGAAAAAGTCCTGACGTGTGTATGCATACCAAGTTCACGGCCAACGCCCATTCGGAGCAAAATCCACGGAAAAGTCAGATGGAAGTCCGATCGTGTGTATGAGGCTTATGTGGATTTGAATTATACAGGGGGCCCCTTGAAAAATTAGCTTTCTCATTGACATTGATCAGAACCAACCTGCCTTGGAAGCTTGAATGTGATTGGTGAAGTAGGAAGCAGAGAGAGAGAGAGTGGGCTACACAGTACAGGATTCATATAGAATCTATCTGATTTCTTTCTACAAAGGCCTCGTACAGACGGGCAAACACACCATCATACAGAAATCCGCGCGTACACGATACGCGGTGACGAGGCCGCGACGATGACGCGGCGACGTGCGCGGCCCTGGCAGTTCAATGCTTCCACGCATGCGTCAAAGTCATTCGACGCATGCGAGGGATGGCGGCCGCTCGGACATGTATGGTAAGTCTGTACAGACGACCGAACATGTCCGACGGACAGGATTCCAGCGGGCATGTTTCTAAACATGTTTAGAAACATTTGTCCGCTCGAAAACGGTCTGGCGGGCAAATGTACGCTGGAATCCTGTCCGCTCGGCTGTACGGACGACCGAACATGTCTGCTGAAACTGGTCCGCGTACCAGTTTCAGCAGACATGTTCGGACTTGTGTACAGGGCCAAAGATGTGCATGCTTGTGGTTGGAGGGGACTTTTCATAGTTCAGATTATGATAAACTGAATGAACTTTATGATTAGTGATTAACAGAATTGGGAATTTTTGTTTCTCTGAAATTTTGGCAATATACATTGGAGTCAAAAGAAAAATCAAGGTGTTAATAGAGGTATTAAAGTGTAAATAGGCTTTAACCGGTTGCCGACCGCCGCATGTACATATACGTCCACAGAATGGCACGTACAGGCATATGGGCGTACAGGTACTTCCCCGCCTTTCCGCGGGTCGGGGGTCCGATCGGGACCCCCCCCCCGGTACATGCGGTGGTCAGTAACCCGCGGGGAGCGATCCGGGACGAGGGCGCGGCTATTCGTTTCTAGCCGCTCCGTCGCGATCGCTCCCTGGAGCTGAAGAACGGGGAGAGCCGTATGTAAACACGGCTTCCCCGTGCTTCACTGTGGCGGCTGCATCGATCGAGTGATCCCTTTTATAGGGAGACACAATCGATGACGTCAGTCCTACAGCCACACCCCCCTACAGTTGTAAACACACACTAGGTGAACCCTAACTCCTACAGCGCCCCCTGTGGTTAACTCCCAAACTGCAACTGTCATTTTCACAATAAACAATGCAATTTAAATGCATTTTTTGCTGTGAAAATGACAATGGTCCCAAAAATGTGTCAAAATTGTCCGAAGTGTCCGCCATAATGTCGCAGTCACGAAAAAAATCGCTGATCGCCGCCATTAGTAGTAAAAAAAAATAATTAATAAAAATGCAATAAAACTATCCCCTATTTTGTAAACGCTATAAATTTTGCGCAAACCAATCGATAAACGCTTATTGCGATTTTTTTTAACCAAAAATAGGTAGAAGAATACGTATCTGCCTAAACTGAGGGAACATTTTTTTTTATATAGGTTTTTGGGGGATATTTATTATAGCAAAAAGTAAAAAATATTGCATTTTTTCCAAAATTGTCGCTCTATTTTTGTTTATAGCGCAAAAAATAAAAACCGCAGAGGTGATCAAATACCACCCAAAAAAAAGCTCTATTTGTGGGGAAAAAAGGACGCCAATTTTGTTTGGGAGCCACGTCGCACGACCGCGCAATTGTCTGTTAAAGCGGCGCAGTGCCAAATCGCAAAACCTGGCCTGGGCATTTAGCAACAAAATGGTCCGGGGCTTAAGTGGTTAAACTTCCAAGAAAAAAACTGATTCTGTTTTTGAATAGAAAAAAAAAACACATTTCTGGCATGCTGGTGTCATATCTTTCACTTGGATATTATAAGTCAAAAATACAGTAAATACAGCTGGATAAAACAAAAACGGTGTCTGTCTTCATTTTAGGTTGCAACGCACCAAAATATGATTATCTTAAAGGGGGGGGGGGGTGATTCTTTTCTATACCCACTGTATATCTATTTACTGAACAAATGGCGTAAAGAAAAATGTAAAAAGTATGCAAATCTGTATTTTTATGTGGGATATGTTTAGAGCCAACACAGACTTTTGCATTGCATAGCCCACAGTAAATGCTTAAATGTTTTACTGCTCTTTATGACAACACATGGTAACACACTGCATTACAGTACTGTGACCTGCATTTTGAGGGGCACTACAATGCACCTAGCCAGTGCATCACAAAGCACAGATGAGAACCAGCTGTGCATTGTGGTTCAGTCCTTCAAAAAATAGAACTGGTAAATAGACAAGTGCAATTTGCTTAATTTTGATTTATTTTTTGGATAAAAATGTCATTTTCGGAGATTCGGATTTATCTGAATTTCCAAATGGACATAAAAATGAATGTCACGAATCCCCAAAAAAAGTTATAAAGAAAAAAACAACTGCATTTGTTTCATTTGTATGACATCACATGATGCTGTAGTGGTTCAGGCCCATGGGGAAATGACTTTTTTTATTCGTTTGATAACAAATTTTATTTCCATGCATTAATTCGGATGCACTTGACACCAGTCGATATTATTCAATCGATAAAAACAGCCCGCACAGAGCATGTAAATAGTCCTGCAGCAGCGCTGCAAACCCCTGGTTTGAAAAAAGATAAAAGCTGTGTAGGATGACTCGATCAGATGTAGCTTAGGTATCCAGCACCCGACCGGAAGTGACGTATGCGTTCCACTGAGTGAGGAACTAGGAAGTGACAGCTACAGGAAAGTCTCCAGAGCGGTCTTCAGGGGTCCACACCTAACAGTGAGAAATGCAAAAGAAACATCCACATTTATTTATGTGCCTGACTTAATTTATTTTCTGGTACGCATGTTTTTATGAGGGGACCAGTGTATATTTGTTTTTTGGGGTAACATTAAAAATTCAAAAACGATATTGCACTATATGGTTTTTTCATTTCCTCATACACCTGCGGACACTACACCCGGGAAGTGAATACAATAACGGTGATCAAGATAGGAGAGGGGTATGCAGTTTCCAAACATCTGAAGGTGATGCGTAAGGCGATATATATGGAAATGCGAGTGTAAAGAAACCATCTGGTGAGTGTTTCCCCCGAAGGGGACCCTATATCCCCCCACGTGGTGAATGCCTGTTTGGTGATTGGAGCACATACCTAAGCTACATCTGATCGAGTCATCCTACACAGCTTTTATCTTTTTTCAAACCAGGGGTTTGCAGCGCTGCTGCAGGACTATTTACATGCTCTGTGCGGGCTGTTTTTATTTTTCTGCTTTTATCAAGTGACATTTATTTTAAGCAGCTGCTTTTATTTTTATTATTTATTGTGTTTTATCTTGACAGATTTTTTATTGCTTGGACTTTGTTGTTTACTCCTAAAGCGCAGGGTTGTACTATCAATAGAGGGCCTCCAATCAGTACTATTTGTTATACTTTGATATTATTCAATCAACTCATGCCAGTGGGTTGGACTAGCGTCCGAAAATATAAAATCCTTCCAATTTGAATCCGTGCGATTCTATAATACAGTGAGGGGAAAAAGTATTTGATCCCCTCCTGATTTTGTATGTTTGCCCGCTGACAAAGAAATGATCAGTCTATAATTTTAATGGTTGGTTTATTTTAACAGTGAGAGAATAACAAAAAAAATCTGAAAAACGCATTTCAAAAAAGTTATACATTGATTTGCATTTTAATGAGTGAAATAAGTATTTGAGACCCTTCGCAAAACATGACTTAGTACCGTATTTATCGGCGTATACCGCGCACTTTTTTACCCTGAAAATCAGGGCAAAATCGTGGGTGTGCAGTATACGTCGATACCCGCTTTCCCGCGCCGAGTTTGAACACTGCGCCGGCATATACCGAGCGCAGTACACTTGTGTATAGTCAGGCAGGCTCGGCCCCTTTCGCGCTCACGTCCTGGACGTCCAGGACGTGAGCGCGAGAGTAGCCGAGCCTGCCCGACTATACCCGAGTGTACTGCGCTCGGTATATGCCGGCGCAGTGTTCAAACTCGGCTTGGGGATCGAGTGGCAGCGGGGAGTACACCGCATCCTAAGGACGCCGGACCCGACGAAGAGGACACCCGAAGCCGCAGACGGACGCCGGACCCGACAAAGAGGACACCCGAAGCCACAGACGGACGCCGGACCCGACGAAGAGGACACCAGAAGCCGCAGACGGACGCCGGACCCGACAAAGATGACACCCAAAGCCGCAGACAGACGCCAGACCTGACAAAGAGGACACCCAAAGCCGCAGACGGACGCCGGACCCGACGAGGCCGCCGATGGACGCCACGCAAGACACCAAAACTGTAAGTAGTAAAATGTTTTTTTTTACAGGAATGTCGGGTCCACTTTAGGGGTGCGCGCTATATGCCGGAGCGCGCAATACCCCGATAAATACGGTACTTTTGTCCTATTCCTCTTTGCAGATCCTCTCCAAGTCATTAAGGTTTCGAGGCTGACATTTGGTAACTCGAACCTTCAGCTCCCTCCACATATTTTCTATGGGATTAAGGTCTGGAGACTGGCTAGGCCATTCCTATTTTTTTTAAGTTATGTAAGATCTATAAAATACATATTTTAAAAAATACACATTAAGGCCCTATTCACACCTGAGCATAGCATTTTCAGGCAAAATGTCGCGCAATTTTACCGCGATTTTGCCACAATTTTTGCTGTGGTTTTTTTTACCGCGTTTTGCCCGATTTTGTACAGGTCAAAAGGTTCACCAATGTAAAAAAAAAAAAAAACGACAAAATCTGCCAAAAAAAAAAGTCCCAGAACTTGTTTGAGCTTCAGGCATTTTGGAGCTTCTGGCTTCAGGCATTTTGGAGTGGAGATGTGAACCATCTCCATAGAGAATAATGGATTTTTTCCCCTCTAGCGTTTTGTAGCTTCAGGCTTCAAGCTACAAAACGCTCAGGTGTCGATGGGGTCTTAAGAGAAGCCAAAGAGCAGTCTTGATTTTTTTCAAGCAAAGCAGTTACCCTGATAAACATATACAAAGGAGTATAGAACCTGTTGGTTAGAAATTGGTTAACATTTTATAATAATAGGTAATAACAAACTATTATTAGACAAAAAAAATCTAAGAAAGAAATCAAAAAATTGGACAAAAAATGTATTGAATTTTTTTTTTTTTAATTGTGTTTTTAATTCACGCACAATAAAAAATATATAAACCGTTATACCATATACTTGCTGTAAGGAGAAATTCCAGGCAAAAAGTGGGAGCATTAAGTGAACTACTTATGTTGTCCCACAAATACTCGTTTTTTTAAATTGATTGGAGTGGAGTGGATTTGTAGGATTTGATTTCTTTACAAAATTACGGATTTTGCAGTTTTGTTTTTCACTAAAGCATGAACTCCCAATTTTGCTAATCAACCTGCTTTGGAAAAATGAAAAAAAGGAAAATCAGCTTTTTTCCCTTATTTAAAATGTGTTTTTTTCATGGGCGTAGAGTAGTTTGTTATATTTTAGTTTTTGTTTTGTATTTATTTATTTTTGTGTGTGTGTATTTGATTAATATTTATGTATTCCTGATTTAAATGTTTTATTTTACCTTTTTATTTTTACGGTTTATTTTTTTATTATTATGTGAAAAAGAAACATAAAATAATGAGGCTAATTGGCACCCCCCCCCTCCCCCTCCCCACTGCTACCTTAATTACACAAGACGTGAAGCAGGGCATGTCCGGGACTTTGCAAGTGAAAGGTAGGTGATTGATTGCTGGGACCGTCCCGCTGCCTAGTAACCAATCACCCGCTTCTTAAAGAGGAGTTCCACCTAAAAATGGAACTTCCTCTTAACCCACTCCTCGCCCTTTTACATGCCACATTTGGCATGTAATTTTTTGGGGGGGGGAGTGGGGGCTTCAGGAGAAGGGGACTTCCTGTCCCACTTCCTCCTTCCGCCGAGGGGCTGGAAAGGCGATTAGCTTAATCGCCTTTTCACAGCCCCTCCCTGTAGGCGAGCGCCTGTCCAATCGGACGGCGCCGCGCCGCTCGCGCATGCGCACTGCCGCTCGCGCATGCACAGTGGGTGCCCGCCCGTGAAGCCGAAAGCTATCACTGCCGGGTGCCCACACTAGTAATGAAGACGCCGGCCGGCGAGGGGGGGCGAGGGGCGGAGCCCCGGCCGGCGCGTCACTGGAGCCGTGGAGCAGGTAAGTGTCAGTTTATTAAAAGCCAGCAGCTACACTTTTTGTAGCTGCTGACTTTTAATAAACTTAAAAAAAGGGTGGAAAACCCCTTTAACTCAAGAGGTTCCACCCTTTGTCCGGACCTGTCAAGTTTCTCGTCTTGTGTGATAAAGGTAGCAGAGGGGAGGGGGATTGCTGCAATGTTAAAGGGGCAGTCCGTGGGACGGGTAAATCACACTGGTGGGCTGTAGTTTGAGGACCCCTGCTCTAGAGGAATCACAGGGGAGTCCTACCTAACTTTTAGATGTCCTATAGTTTTAATGAAGATGATTAAATTGTTATAAATTTTATACATGCCTCTAACGTGCATACATTTTTTTTCTCAACCAAATTCAGCTTATATTGGAAGTTATGTGAATAATGTTAGATCGGCAGTCAATAAGCAAGAATGTTGGTTGTAGTGTGTTATATACAGATAGCTAACATAAAAACCAGTATTTGGACATTGTTAAAAAATAATGGCAAAATAATGGTAAAAATGTGAAAGGCATGTAAAAAAATATTTTCGGGATTTTTTTCTAAATAATGCAAAAGAAACGTAAAAAAATGTATGCGCTGAAAAGACATTATAATTTTTCTCTAAAATAGCTTTGTTTAGTGTATACAAATCTTTAGAATATGGATCATAAGTGTATTGTAGAAGTGTGTGTTTTTTTAATGCTTTCCTACCTACCAAAAATGTAAAAATAATAAAATAATATATAATAAAGAGGATAATAAGGACAAAGTGAGCTAGAAATTTCATCCTAAAAGTAAATTTGGACAAACCCAAAGACATATTACACTTAAAAAAATTGTCAGTCTAGTCTTACCAGAAGTGTTTTTTTCTTTTTAGATAATCTGTATTTGAACCAACCAAAACAAACATATGTTTTTTTTAGTATCCGCAATATCTTAATAGGGTAAATGAGAACCAGAAAAGGATTGGTAGGTAGTAATTTGAGTTATGGATTACAAGGTGAATAAAGAGATTATTTTTTCAATTTTGGGCTAAGGAATAAATAAATTTCCCATTTGGATAAATAAAAGAACCTGGAAGTTGCACAAGAACTCAGAAGAAGAGTTATTGAGAATTCTGTATGACAGCCATGATAAATATATAATGCCGAGACTATACAACAGGGACATTCTCAGCAATGGGAGACAAGTCCTCAAGAGGGTCTTTATCCCCAAAGCACAAGCATAGATAATGAGCTGAGATTCACGCGTCAATTAGATTTTGTTATTGTAAAACTATTATTAACCACAAGAAACCATAACAATTAATTCAAGAAAATCACAATCGTAGACCTATAGGCAAGGTCCTATTTAGTATTCAGTCCTCACCAGATCTACGTAAAGTGTATTACTTTATATAGGCTCTGCATCTTCCATCCCAGACCATGGCACATTACTAATAAAGTTTGTAGCGCCTGTGTACTCATTAATACAGGTGCTATGTTAAATTCAATGGGATGAGAGACTTGTTGGCTCTCATCCGTGTTGATTTATCTAAATTTGGCTGTCGCCAGCCCTGAACTGTTCTCTGGGTCATTCTGTTCTCCAGAGATGCCGTTGCATCTCTGGACGGTAGGTGGCGCCAGAGGAGTTTTCCCTCGCGGAGCATGCTGGGGAGAAGTATTTCTGTGGCGGAGGCCGTGGTTCGGGGTTCTTCGCGGGTTCCTGGTTCCAGGTGCGGCACCCACCTTTAGGGTGTGCGCACATCAAGGGCCCCGGCTATTTGGCCTACCAGGCCAGAGCGCAAGTGCAACGTGGAGTTCCTGACTCTGGGCTCTCGTGGCCCTAAGCATCTGATGCTGTAGAGGGGCCCCAGTGACTTACTGGGTTCCACCATCTCTATTGAGCAGATCCCAAGCGAGTTGTGCTGTTCGGTGGGGGATCGGCTTGAGGAAAACCCGGAGGAAGGTGATCCAAAAGGGCTTGAATGAACCATCGGGGATCTGGGTACCGGACACTGACAGATTGCATGCGGCAGGCTGTCAGTCGGTGGCCCCAAATTTCGCACTGGGAGGATTCGCTCTACTATCCAAACTTATAAAGTACTAGGCCTGTGGCAGAGGTCTCATCTAAAGATCCAAATTTCCTCAGAGCCAAGTCTGTGGCAGAGACTTGTTCCTACCCAGAAGTTCTAAGTGACGCTCTGGCTCCCAGGCCTGTGAGAGAGGTCTGTCCAGGGGCACTTTACCCACTCCGGCTGGAGTGGCGACATTACAATTACTGGAGGCAGGACTGCTTCCTTATCCATAACCTGGGTCTGCATAGTTATCTTTCTTTCACCAACAGTGGTTGGCTGGTGCTCAAAATTTTTGGGGGGGCGCAAACGAAAAAAAAAAAAAATTGCAGCCTCACTGTGCCCATCACATGCAGCCACTGTGCCATCAAACGCAGCCACTGTGCCATGCCACCAAATGCAGCCACTGTGCCATCAATTGTCACCACTGTGCCATGCCATCAAACAGCAACTGTGCCATCAATTGTCACCACTGTGCCATGCCAAACGCAGCCACTGTGCCATCAATTGTCACCACTGTGCCATGCCAAACGCAGCCACTGTGCCATCAATTGTCACCACTGTGCCATGCCATCAAACGCAGCCACTGTGCCATCAATTGTCACCACTGTGCCATGCCATCAAACGCAGCCACTGTGCCATCAATTGTCACCACTGTGCCATGCCATCAAACGCAACCACTGTGTCATCAATTGTCACCACTGTGCCATGCCATCAAACGCAGTCACTGTGCCATCAATTGTCACCACTGTGCCATGCCATCAAACGCAGCCACTGTGCCCCTCAACTGTTGCCACTGTGCCAATTGTCACCACTGTGCCCTTTAATTGTCACCACTGTGCCAATTGTCACCACTGTGCCCTTTAATTGTCACCACTGTGCCCCATGATGCCACTGTGCCCATTGTCACCACTGTGCCCCATGATGCCACTGTGCCCATTGTCACCACTGTGCCCCATGATGCCACTGTGCCAATTGTCACCTCTGTGCCCTTTGTCACCACTGTGCCCCATGATGTCACTGTGCCCCTTTCCCTGTAAAAAGCACTTACCTGAGGATTCCATGTGCTCCCTCGATGTCTTCTGCCGCTGTGGTGAAGCTTCAGCCAATCAGGTTCCTGATAACCAGAATCCGGGAACCTGATTGGCTGAAACGTCCGTTTGTCTTATACAATGATCGCAGATTGCCTGCGCTCAGAGTATAGACAGCTGAGAGCTGGAGAAAAGCCTATCAGAGCCGCTGGCTTTGATAGGCAGTTCCCCTCAGCCAACCAGCTGCCGCTATTCGGGTAACCGGCGTCCCGCATCCGGTTATCTGAATAGACCAGGCAGCGCTGGCAACCAACAATAACATACATTTGTGCATTTATGCACGAATGTGTGTTATTTGCGAGAGGGGGTGGCGCTGCAGCGCCCTCTATAGACGGCCGCCAGAACTGCGGTTAAAATGTCAAAATGACATTTTAGCCGAATAAAAGTTCTTAAAGGGCCCGTTTTTTGTTTTTTTTGTGACTGTGGGAGGGGGGGCGGCGCCCGTGCGTCCCTATGGACGGGCCGCCACTGTTCACCAACCTATGCTGTCTACCTCAAGTTGACTGTTGGTCGTGTTGGACCAGAAATAAAGCATTGAAAAACATCAACCAGCAGCCTGGACATTCCGTTACTGCTCTCATTACCATTGTCACCCCTAGACACATCACAGAGGTAACTTAAATACGCCGATCCCAAATCTAATCAGCGGCTCCTGAGGGGGTAGCGCTACAAGTTAAATAAGAAAAAGCATGATATCTGCCCTATAAGCAAAACTAGCATTTGTCTGTTTAGTCCACTAACCATGAGCCTGTGGCACAAAAGTAAAAGGTTTTGAGCAGCTTTAATTAAGGAAACTCTTGTGGCTCCTCTAGAAAAATCCTGTAATTACTGTATTTATTGGCGTGTAAAACTCACTTTTCACCTTGCAAATCGGTTGCAAATAGTGTGTGCGTGTTATACGCCAATACTGAGATTTGGGCTGCCTCGGAGAGGACGCCGTCAGATTACATACAGCAAGAATCTCCTGTTTACTCAGTGGCCCCTGTAATAGGAAGTCCCGTCTCCTGGGCTGGCATTGGACCAATGTTCTGTCTATCATAGAAGCTGGTCCAGGAGGCTGGACTTTGTATCAAAGAGGCCGCAGAGTAAACAGGAGATTCTCACTGTATGTAATCTGACGGCCCTCATCCCGCCCCCCTCCCTGAGATGGGTGTTGATCAGGCTGCATTCATGGCAATGGCATTAATCAAGCTGCGTTGATGGGTAATTGTGAGGCTACAGATGGGCATTGATCAGGCTACATTGATGCGCACTGACCCTTATTTTGCTTCAAAGTTCTTTATTTAAGACTTCCCTCTTAAAATGAAGGTGCGTGTTATACGCCTGTGCGTGTTATATGACGATAAATAAGGTAATACAAAAGTGGGCAAAAAAGATTTATAAAATGTCTTTATTATGTGCAACACAAAAATAAATATAAATTGTTTCAGTAAAAAGGAAATATAGTTTATTATTGTTTTGCTTTCTGTTTTTAAGTTGCAATTTAATTTAAAAGGCTCTCCATATGGTTCTTCAATGAAAGAAGCCTGTTTCCAGGGCTCGGAGGGAAGGGCTCGGAGGGAAGCGCCCAGGACCAGAGGAACCAAACTAATGGAAAGGGCCCTGGTAGGTAGGGGGACCCTTCTGTGTTTCTAGCACCCGAATCCTGAAGGTTCTAGTCATGCTTCTAAAAGGCGTGTTAATACTTCTTCGGTCTATCACAAAATGAAATGAAAAATGATTTGGGTTTAACAAACATTTATGATAAATTAAACAATTGTTGAGGGATGGAGGGACAGCAGGCCCAGATCCTACACTACAAGAAATATGTGTATTCCATAAAGTTTAACAATCAGCAGACAAATATACCCCAAACACCTGGTGTTAGTGCTCCTTTCCAGGCATCCCCATGTGCGCTTCCTGAAGATGCCGTTGGAGCATCCTGGACTCAGATAGGTCTGCCCTAAGTGTTGTGTCATGTGACTTTGTCAGGAGCTAGGTGACATACCTTCCATTAAATTGCGCATATGTTTATAACCTCCATGGTTAGACTCATAAATCCACCCATCCAATTATTATTTTGTTTACTTCTCTTCCCATTTCCCCCCTCTCCATGATTAATATTGGCATTTAAACCCCCACATTTGAATCTCCCTAGGGTCTTTATTATGGTGCATTAGAAAAATGCATCATTAGAGAATGTTTTTATAACCTGCCCTAATATAATAAAGATTATTTTTGACAATGCCCTGGTAGTGCGACCCACATACTGCAGGCCACATGGGCACTGCAGAATGTAGACAGCTCCCTCAATGGCACATAGTATCAATATTTTTATATTGTATTCTCTCTTAGTAGTATGAGTATTAAAAGTTTTTCCCTTTTTTACATTATTAACAGAATGTTGGCAGGCATAACATCTGCCACAAGTAAAAAACCCTTTTACATAAAAAAAAAAAAGACAGCTGTTTGTATGGGGGAGTCTAGCATTTTTTAAAATTACATAATAACAAAGACCCCAGGGTCTTCAATTTTGGGGGGGTTCAATGCCAGTATAAGTCATGAAAATTGAGAAGAGCACTGAGTAAAGCAGAATCTAGGTGGATTCATGAGTCAAAACTCATCTAGCGGGTAAATGTAGAACTTGATTTAAAGTGGTTGTACAACCACTTTTACCTACAGGTAAGTCTAAATGTAGGCTTACCTGTAGGTGCTGGAAATATCTCCTAAACCTCCACGGTTTAGGAGATATTTAAAATCGAGCCGTGCGCTGATATCTACGGCGCAGGCACACTTTAGAAACGGCGATCGTGCCGACTCCCGCGCAGCTCTGGCCAGTCACAGAGCCGGAGTTTGTGGCCCCCGGAAGGAAGAGGGGTGAAGATGGACGCTGGCTGCTAGTGGAGACAGCGGTGACATCGGAGGCTTCGGTTTCAGGTAAGTGACACACAATGGGCTACTATGCGTAGCATAGTAGCCCATTATGCTTTACCTTTGCAGGGAAATAAAGACAAAGTAAAATTCATCAGAGTTTACTTCCTCTTTAAATAGTTTTATTAGCGATGGGTAGATATTTTTATTGTATTAATATTTTTTTTTATTTTTTTATATGTTTCAATTATATATAATGTATATACTGTATATATTTTTTTTCACCTTATTTATTTTTTCACCTTTTGTGTTTAAGATTTTTTTTTATTATCTTTGGTCTGTGGTATAAGGGGGCAAGAATTAGTAGTGGTAACCTCAAAGATTACCCTGTACATTTTTTATATTTTTTTCATAATTTATAATATTTATTGAGAGAAAGTGTGCTGAATGTAATTGTTTAACATTTAGACTCTATATGGTATTTATTATTTATTATTATTATTATTTTTGCATCCTATGCATTATGGTGAAAAAACACCTGGCAATTATGGGCCCCCCAGTCCCCTCGTTTTACTTACCTGAGCCAGTTCACCTGCTTGGCTCGTCCCCGGCGTCCTCTTCTCCTCAGAGTCTCGGCGTTGATTGGATAGATTGATTGCAGCGCTGCAGTTGGCTCCTGCTGCTGTCTATTAAATCCAATGATGCAGCCGCTGGGGGGGCGGGACCAAGTCATACACTCGGCGTCTACGGACGCCGAGTGTATGACACAGGAGCGCGCCCGCAAGGTAACCCCCTTATGAGAGAGCTTCCCAGAGGGGGTTATCTATTGTGGGGAGGAGCCGAGAGAACCGCCGTAAGACCTCAGAAGAGGAGGATCGGGGCCACTCTGTGCAAAACGAGCTGAACAGTGGAGGTATGGTATGTTTTTTTTGTTTTTTTTAACCTCTTGACCACCGCCCCATGTCAAAAAGACGTCCTCTTTTTAAAGTTGAATATCTCGATAACGGCAGCAGCTGCTGTCACAACCGAGATATTCATCTTTTCAGGGGGCGGTGGTGTACACGATAACGGCGGTCTCCGCGGCGGATTCGCCGCGAGATCGCCGTTATCGGTGGCGGGAGAGGGGCCCCCCCCCCTCCCGCCGCTCTCCCGCGCCCTCCGCCGCTTACTGGAGCCGTCGGTAGCGGCGGAGGGGATCGGATGTGTCCGGCAGCTGAGCGGGGACGGGACTGAAGGAGAAATCTCCTTCACCCGTCCTCATAGCTCTGCTGGGCGGAAGTGACGTCAAAACGTCAGTCCCGCCCAGCCTCTTAAAGAAACATTTTTTTTTTTGTCATTTGAAAAAATGACATTTTTTTTTTTTTTATTTTTTTTTTTGCATTTAAGTCTAATTATGAGATCTGAGGTCTTTTTGACCCCAGATCTCATATTTAAGAGGACCTGTCATGCTTTTTTCTATTACAAGGGATGTTTACATTCCTTGTAATAGGAATAAAAGTGATCAATTTTTTTTTTTTCAGTGTAAAAAATTATAAAACTAAATAAAAATAAATAAGAAAACCAAAAAAAAATTTTTTAAAGCGCCCCGTCCCGACGAGCTCGCGCGCAGAAGCAAACGCATACGTGAGTAGCGCCCGCATATGAAAACGGTATTCAAACCACACAAGTAGGGTATCGCCGCGATCGTTAGAGTGAGAGCAATAATTCTAGCCCTAGACCTACTCTGCAACTCAAAAAATGCAACCTGTAGAATTTTTTAAACGTCGCCTATCGAGATTTTTAAGGGTAAAAGTTTGACGCCATGCCACGAGCGGGCGCAATTTTTAAGCGTGACATGTTGGGTATCATTTTACTCGGCGTAACATTATCTTTCACAATATATAAAAAAATTGGGCAAAATGTATTGTTGTCTTATTTTTTAATTCAAAAAAGTGATTTTTATCCAAAAAAAGTGCGCTTGTAAGACCGCTGCGCAAATACGGTGTGACAAAAAGTATTGCAATGACTGCCATTTTATTCCCTAGGATGTCTGCTAAAAAAAAATATATAATGTTTGGGGGTTCTGATTAATTTTCTAGCAAAAAAATTGTGATTTTCACATGAAGGAGAGAAGTGCCAGAATTTACCCGGTGGGCAAGTGGTTAATGAACCTTTAGTTCCACTTTAAAGGATGCTTTAGGAGAGCAGCCAAGCTATCTGTGATGTTACAACAGTCCAGGATTCTGCAGTGGCATCTCCAGGAAGCGCAAACACTGAGCAGAGCGAGGAGCGGTGAGTAACTGGAGATGTAATTAAGGCAGCACTACACACTAATTCTGTTAGACCTGACGATTATGCCTGACTGGATTCTTTTGTTAAATGTGAGTAATTTGAGCTTCAATAAAAAGATGCACTATGAGCTTTTTTATTGTTTATCCCTGAGTCCACTTCTGCCTGAGTAATCCCTTAAGGGAAGGAACTTTTTGATTGAGACTGTTTTAGAGTGTTTAACCCCTGATGTGTTAGTGGGTCCCTTGGAATAAGGTGAAAGCACACCTGGCGGCACTGTGTGTGTGTGGTGGGATCCCAGTGGCAAGCACTTCTTTTAATTGTATTTGCCATTTTGGGTGGAATATAGTCACAGAACATTAAAGGATGTTCAGGAGATAATTGTGTCTTTCACAGTTGGATTGATTTTAGGTCTTCGCTCTAATTCGTCCCAAAGGTGTTCTATCTGGTTGAGGTCAGAACTGTGTATCCATGTCTTTATGGACCTTGCTTTGTGCACTGTTCCAGGGCCGCCATCAGGGGGGTACAGGCAGTACACCTGTAAGGGGCCCGGATGGCAACCCCTGTTAAAAAAATAAATAAAAAAATTATATTTTATTTCTTTTTATTTCTATTTCTATTTTTATTTCTTTATTCTTTATTTCTTTGGTCAAGACACTTCTGTGTGTCACGAATAGGGATGAGCCGAACATACCCACGTTCGGTTCGCACCAGAACTTTCGAACGGACCGAACGTTCGCGCGAACATTTAGAACCCCATTGAAGTCTATGGGACTCGAACGTTCGAATTTAAAAGTGCTAATTTTAAAGCCCAATATTCAAGTTATTGTTGGAAAGCGTCTTTGAGAATCCGGGTCTTGCCCCAGGGAACATGTATCAATGGAAAAAAAAGTTTTAAAAACTGTATTTTTTTTCTGGAGCAGCGATTTTAATGATGCTTAAAGTAAAAAAAAATATCAAAAATTCCTTTAACCACTTGCCGCCCGCCAATGACAAATTGACGTCGGCAAAGTGGTTGTAGAATCCTGACCGGACGTCATATGACGTCCTCAGGATTCTCAGCCGCTGCGCGCCCCCGGGGGCGCGCATCGCGGCGATCGTTGTTGCAGGGTGTCAGTCTGACACCCCGCAACACCGATCTCGGTAAAGAGTCTCTCACGGAGACTCTTTACCACGTGATCAGCCGTGTCCAACCACGGCTGATCACGATGTAAACAGGAAGAGCCGTTGACGGCTCTTCCTCACTCGCGTCTGACAGACGCGAGTAGAGGAGAGCAGATCGGCGGCTCTCCTGACAGGGGGGGTTCGCGCTGATTGTTTATCAGCGCAGCCCCCCCTCGGATCGCCACATGGACCACCAGGGAAGCCCACCCTGGACCACCAGGGAAGCGGGCAAAAAAAAAAAAAAAGTCTTGGAAAAAAATAAAAAAAGTCTGGAAAAAAAAAAGCAATAAAAAAAGATGCCAATCAGTGCCCACAAATGGGCACTGATTGGCAACATGTGTAAATCAGTGCCGCCCCACAGTGTCCATCAGTGCCACACCACAGTGTCCATCAGTGCCACCCCACAGTGTCCATCAGTGCCACCCCACAGTGCCCACCTATCAGTGCCCATCTGTGCCACCCATAATTATCCATCAGTGCCGCCCATGAGTGCCCATCTGTGCCACCTACGAGTGCCCATCAGTGCCGCCCATGAGTGCCCATCAGTGCCGCCCATGTGTGCCCATGAGTGCCGCCCATGTGTGCCCATCAGTGCCGCCCATGTGTGCCCATCAGTGCCGCCTATGTGTGCCCATCAGTGCCGCCTATGTGTGCCCATCAGTGCCGCCTATGTGTGCCCATCAGTGCCGCATACCAGCGCCGCCAATCAGTGCCACCTCATCTGTGCCCGTCAGTACTACCTCATCGGTGCCCATCAGTGCCGCCATATCAGTGCCCGTAATTGAAAGAGAAATCTTACTTATTTACAAAAAAATTAACAGAAAAAAATAAAAATGTAATTTTTTTTCAAAATTTTCAGTCTTTTTTTAGTTGTTGCGCAAAAAAAAAAAAAAATCGCAGAGGTGATCAAATACCACCAAAAGAAAGCTCTATTTGTGGGAAAAAAAGGACGCCAATTTTGTTTGGGTACAGTGTAGCATGACCGCGCAATTGCCATTCAAAGTGCGACAGTGCTGAAAGCTGAAAATTGGCTTGGGCAGGAAGGTGCGTAGGTGCCCTGTATGGAAGTGGTTAAATATCGTACCTGCTGGGTGTCTATAGTAGTGGCACGTGTTTAGAAATGTCCCTGCACAAAATGAGATTACTATAAGAAAAAATAAATTTAATACTGCTTGCGGCTTTAACGTAATGTTTGGTCCCTGCAATATGGATAAAAATCATTGAAAAAATAGCATGAGTTTTCCCGCCACCACTCCCCCCAGGTCATTACAAGACCCAGTGCCGATCCTGACCTCCCTGGGGCCCTAAGCAAAATGACATGGCACATTAAAAATGAGAAGCAGGGGGCGCTGACGACAGTGACAGTGACATGTCACATTAAAGAAAGTTGAGAAGTGGGGGGAGGGGGTGTTCTGCTGTCAGTGCTTGTAACTCCCCCCAAAGCCACACCGATCACCGCTGACTGTCCCCCTCCAAGCTGTCCCCCTCTGTGCTGTTTTCCCCCCTCCGTCCTCTGTGCTGTCTTCCCCCCTCCGTCCTCTGTGCTGTCTTCCCCCCTCCGTCCTCTGTGCTGTCTTCCCCCCTCCGTCCTCTGTGCTGTCTTCCCCCCTCCGTCCTCTGTGCCCTCTTTCCCCCTCCGTGCTGTCTTTCCCCCTCCGTGCTGTCTTTCCCCCTCCGTGCTGTCTTTCCCCCTCCGTGCTGTCTTTCCCCCTCCGTGCTGTCTTTCCCCCTCCGTCCTCCATGCTGTCTTTCCCCCTCTGTCCTCCGTGCTGTCTTCCCCCCTCTGTGCTCCGTGCTGTCTTCCCCCCTCCGTGCTGTCTTCCCCTCTCCGTGCTGTCTTCCCCTCTCCGTGCTGTCTTCCCCTCTCCGTGCTGTCTTCCCCTCTCCGTGCTGTCTTCCCCTCTCCATGCTGTCTTTCCCCCTCTGTCCTCCGTGCTGTCTTTCCCCCTCTGTCCTCCGTGCTGTCTTTCCCCCTCCGTGCTCCGTGCTGTCTTCCCCCCTCCGTGCTCCGTGCTGTCTTCTCCCCTCCGTGCTGTCTTCTCCCCTCCGTGCTGCTTTCCCCTCTCCGTGCTGCTTTCCCCTCTCCGTGCTGCTCTCCCCCTCAATTTGTCAGGATGGAGAGCAGAGGTAGGAGCCGCTAAATCCGGCCCCTACCTTTTCCAAATGAACAGAGTCAGTGAAGAGCGAGTCAAATGGGATTCGCTCTTCCTGGGGGCACTCACTAAAAAATTGTATGTACAATAAGTGGTTAATGCTCGGTCAATCCTCTCTTTGGTGTTCTCAAAAAGAGTTTTTTCAGGCCTTTTAATGCTAAAAATAGCACCTAAATACTGCCTGAAAAACTCCTGCCATGCAGTCTCAGTGTGAAAGCCTGAGTGCTTTCACACTGAGGCGATGCGCTGGCGGGACCGCTCCAAAAGTCCTGCTAGCAGCATCTTTGGAGCGGTGTGTCCTCCACCGCTCCTTCCCATTGAAAATAATGGGACACCGCGGCTATACCGCTGGCAATGCACCTCTGCGGGTAAAAAAAGGACTGCTAGCGGCCGAATACCACGGCAATTCCGATGGTATAACGGCGCTATACCGCCACCGCACCTCCCGCCCAGTGTGAAAGGGGCCTAAGTCTGGTTACTGCTCCTGCAGATAAAACATTTTTTTTTTAAAAAGGTTGAGAGTCAGCGTGCGTTCCACTGCTCCGCACTCAACAGCCGGAAGTAACGTGATTGTGTGTTTGTTATTTTTCTGGTCTTATGAGGATATCAGGAGCTGACATGCTTGGGAGAGAGATAACGAAGCACAGCTGAAAAATCTGGTCAGTGGACTGGGAGCCCAGGAGTCTAAGCGGAGGAGCAGTAACCAGAGAGAACCAACACACTCACTTTTGCCTACTACCCCTGCAGGGGTTTCTGGATCTGGTGAGTGGGGTATCAAAGGGGGAGCACAAAAGTCACCTTGACCTGTACACTATAGGATAAAGATTTCATAGGACATCGAGCACAATCACAAATGTCACTTTATCTAAAGATCTAGAGAAATTTATATCGCCACATTTCTATTTATGATATGAATTTTGGATACTGCAGCTGAACTTACATTTACGCAATATCAATTTTTTGTGTTTTTTTTTGTTTTACCATCTTTTGGTTATTATTTGGGACCTATATTTCCCCCTTTTTTTGGGACTGATACACAGGACACAATTATTTACTATTGCCCATAGATGTTTGAGGTTCAGGGCAATCACAAAATATATATATATATATATATGTCAGGGTTTGACAAATTTTGCGCAAATACGGTGTGACAGAAAGTATTGCAACGACCGCCATTTTATTCTCTAGGGTGTTAGAATAAAAAAAGATATATAATGTTTGGGGGTTCTAATTAGAGGGAAGGAGATGTCAGTGAAAAAACACATTAGAACTGCTGTTTTTTGCTACTTGTAATGTAATGTAGCCTGTAATGCCAACGGCCACCACAAGATGGTCACTCCTAGATTCCTTCTGCACACCTCAGATTCCTTCTGTGAAGGCCGCGGCCTCAATTAGCGGTGGGCGCGGGCCCGCCACAATCGCGCCCCACGCCGGCCGGTAATTGAGGCCGCGGCTTTGCGACCTTCTGCAGGCCTCAGCTTCCTCCTGTGAAGGCCGCGGCCTCAATTACCGGTGGGGGCGGGCCCGCCGCAATCGCGCCCCACGCCGGCCGGTAATTGAGGCCGCGGCTTTGCGGCCTTCTGCAGCCCTAAAATTCCCCAGGCGCCAGGTCACAATTTCTTGTCGCAATTGCGATCTGACGCCCGGATTTTGTCGAGGCCTGTGTATGTATGTGTATATATATATATATCATTTTTTTTTCATTTGCTTTGATATTTAGCACATGCTGTTTATATTCGGTCATGGTATTGGATATGGTTTAACACTTAGTGCACTTGAGGTTTTATACCAAACCCACAAGGACCAACATCACCCACTGAAGGGTGACACGAGTTGGGATTACCTTTTTTAGCCTGTTCACCACACTATGAGGAACAACCTCTTTTTGTAAACATCAAAGAGAGGATTGACCGAGCATTAACCACTTATTGTACATACAATTTTTTAGTGAGTGCCCCCAGGTAGAGCATCTCCCATTTGACTCGCTCTTCATAGGTGGCATATAGCATTATGTTCACTTGACACAATCACTATATATAACCTTATCACCTTGGAGGGATCACTACCAGCTTGGACACGTCACCCAAGTGGTAGTGGATTTTATTTTATTTCATTTTTATTTTTACACTACCAGAAGCTAACCTATAGAAGGATTTAACTATACCTTTACCCGCATTACCATTTAATTGGACAGCAGCACCATACACCCCAATATCAAACATCTTTTACACTATTGCTAGACTTGCCATGCTTCACACACACACGTTTGTTGCACAATTAAAACTTTCTTTTGCAAACATTTTGCAAGTTCTGGTTCAGTTACATCGTGCGATAGTCATCCCACCACAGGGGTCACTGTGGCTGAATTTTCAAGCTGTAGACTTGCAGATCTCTTGCTATAGACTCACCACTGCAGCTTTGCTCTCACTAGAGATTTGCCATGCAAAATTGTTACAAATTGGAAAAGTGTCAACTAGAAGTTTTGCTTCAAGGGCTTAGCAAGTGTACAACTTGCCAGTGAAAATTTGCAATAAGTTAACAGACTGAGAGCCCATTCACACAGGGGCGAGTCTTCAGGGGCGGCAGCCGCCTGACAAGTCGCGTCCCGCTTTGTTTAATAGAACCGTTCTAATAGGAGCGATGCAAACGAGCAAACACACATGAACACAATTAGGTGAAAATGCATGTATTGTGTGTTTCTTTCCCTAGTAACTAGCTCCAACTCTCAAGTCTCAGGCACCCCCAAAAAGAGCTTTGTAAATGCTGAAAAAAAAAGCCTGCAATTTGATGAAAGGTGTGTAATTGAAGCGTGATGCAGGCACTTCGGGCATCTGTTTATAAACCTTTATAATGTTGTAACAAAACTCATGTTATCATTACACTGTACACACATGATAGAGTGGATACAACTATATTAGTATCTGTATACATCGATTTTATTTTTTTTTTTTCTTTATTACAATTTTGGAGAGAGCAGCAAATAGGTAAAGCTTTTATTGTGATATGTGTCCCATCTAATGCCGTGTGCACACGGTTGTAAAGTGAGCTTTTGAACGGAAATTCCGACTGTGTGTAGGCTTCCATCTGACTTTTGCTGTCGGAATTTCCGCCAGCAAAAGATTGAGAGCTGGTTCTCAATTTTTCCGACTGGAAAAATTCCAATCGGAAATTCCGATCGTCTGTAGCAATTCCGACGCACAAAATTCCGACGCATGCTCAGAAACAATTTGATGCATGCTCGGAAGCATCTTCACTTCAATGTGTCGCGGAGGCCCTGGCATTGCTCACCACATCTAAGACGCCCGGCTCCGACGGACTCCCTCTTGAGTTCTATAAGCATTTCGGCGAGACCCTTATCCCACGGCTCTGCCAACTTTACACGCACATATTCGACACAGGTTCCCTCCCAGCGTCCATGGGCGAAGCCCTGATTGTACTCATCCCTAAGCCAGGCAAGGACCCCCTGTTCCCTGAATCATATAGGAACCGATACTCCACCATGGTCTGCTCGCATGCCCCGGGCCCTCTGTGCCATCCCATTCAACTTCTGTTTCGCAGACCCCGTGGACCGCCCCGTGTCAGTGACGAAGGGCATATGCTGTTTCACCACTGCAAGATTTGGCAGCTTGCCATGCTTTTTGGTGAAGCCCCTTCTCCCCATTCCCACACGCCCCTCCGGGACAACCCCCTTTTGCCCAAGCTTGCCTCTGTCCCTGACCACGGTCTGTGGATCGACAGGAGCGTTATCTACCTGTCACAGGTCGTGGCTCGCGGTTCGGTCAGGCCATTCCAAATACTCAAAGACAGCTTTGCACTGCCCAATCACATGTTCTTCCGCTTCCTTCAACTCCGGTACGCAGACCCCGTGGACCGCCCCGTGTCAGTGACGAAGGGCATATGCTGTTTCACCACTGCAACATTTGGCAGCTTGCCATGCTTTTTGGTGAAGCCCCTTCTCACCATTCCCACACGCCCCTCCGGGACAACCCCCTTTTGCCCAAGCTTGCCTCTGTCCCTGACCGCGGTCTGTGGATCGACAGGAGCGTTATCTACCTGTCACAGGTCGTGGCTCGCGGTTCGGTCAGGCCATTCCAAATACTCAAAGACAGCTTTGCACTGCCCAATCACATGTTCTTCCGCTTCCTTCAACTCCGGTACGCACTCGATACGCAGTTTAGTAACTCTATCCCAGCCCTTGAGGTTCCGCTTTTGGTTGAAATTGTGTCGGGGGACAGACCATAAGAGACTCATCTCCCAACTCTACGCGTACCTCCTGCAGCCGATGGCGACCACCGTTGCCTACCGGCTGAAAACCCAATGGGAGCCTGACCTGGGCGCAGTGTCTGACGGGGACTGGGGGGAGGCCCTTACCAACTGTAAAACTGTTTCCCCCAAACTGACCGCCTCACCCACTTATTTATCCTCCACAGATCATACCTGACGCCCTACCGCATCTCTAAGTTTAGACATGACCACAACCCTAATTACCCTGGCTGCGGCCATCACGACGCCTCCTTCTTTCACCTGCTCTGGACTTGCCCGCCCATATTGGGGTTCTGGACTCAGGTGGTCCGGTTCCTCCATGACCGCATGGGATTCCCCGTGTCCCTCTGCCCTGTCAATGTGTGCTGGGGGTCCTCTCGCTCCCCGAAGGCGAAAAATACCTGAACATATTTTTGCAAGAAACGTTATTCCTTGCTAGGATGCAGGTCGCCAGGAGGTGGATGAGGGGGGCTCCCCCCACTCTACAGCAATGGATCAGGGTTTGATTTGTACTTGTAGTGCATGTTGCACTTATCACAAGTCGTTTTGATTTTAAAAAAACAATTGAAACAAAAAAAATAAATGTGGTGGACAATGGAACATTGTTCACATGATAAACTATAAATATGTCTTATAGGGCACAACAGACACTTCAATAGTAATAAAGTTTTATTGCCTCAAAACAGATACAAAAATATGCTAATTACAAATTTCAGTATTTATTTGGTAGAAAGGTTTAGTTCAGCTTTTTATTCTATCCTAGAATTTTTTTTAAACAGCTTTTGACCTCCTTATTCCTTAAGCTGTAAATAAACGGGTTGAGTGTTGGGTTAATGATGGTGAAGACTACACTGATGGCTCGATCGTAGGTCGGTGAGAACATGGAGCTAGGCCGAAAGTATGTAAATATTACTGTACTGTAGAAGAGGATGACCATGGTGAGATGAGAGGAGCAAGTGGTGAAGGTCTTTATACTTCCTTGGGCCGACTTTAGAGTCAACACTGCTCTGATGATAAGTACATAGGACGCAAGGATTAAAAGCACTGGAGAAAAGGTGACAATGGAATTTTCAATGAAGTCAACTGTCAGCATAGTGACTGACAAGCCAGAGCAGGATAGAATGATTAGGACGGGATAGTCACAGAAGAAGTGTTGGATTACCCAGCCACAGAGCAGCTGAGAAGAAGCCAGCCAAGTGCAGTATGTACAGTGAAGGCAAGCAAAAATCCAAGAAAAAGTCACCAGACAGATACAAGTTCTCTTGCTCATCATCAAAGAGTACTGTAGGGGAAAACAAACTGCAAAGTAGCGATCCAAAGCCATGATGGCCAACAAAAGACAATCCATGTTGCCCACTACTAGGAAGAGAAAAAGCTGGAGAAAGCAGTCATGGGTGGAGATGTGGGTGTCTCCCGACAGTAGACCATACAGAGCCCTGGGGATGACTGTAGAGGTAAAACATACATCCACAAAGGCAAGATTCCCCATTAAGACGTACCTTGGTGTGTGAAGCTGGCGCTGTGATACAATAAGCACAAAGAAGAACAGATTTCCTGAAATGCAGAGGATATAGGCAACCAAGAAGAAGCAGAAGACAGGCAAAATAAGATGAGGTGCATCGGAAAATCCCAAAAGCACAAAACCAGAAAAAGTCTTATTTTCACGAACCTCCATATGTATATATGATAAAAACACAAAGATTACTGGATGCAGCACAAAAAAGTTCAAATTGGCGTAACACAAAACTAACAAAATAAAGGGACTATGCAAACCAAAGCTGAATACAATGAAGAACAAGTCACACGTGTACAGTACTTATTGGGTGACCCAATGGTGAGAGCTATGTAAGCAAGTGGGGTCTCAATAGTCATAGCAATCCATATAGCTTCTGTGGGGCCTGGGGGTGGACTTGACCCCCATTAAGGGAGCTGTTGAGGCAAATTAAATATAGAAAATATTGAATTAATCCAGTTCTGTATTTTAAAGATCTGAAAAGTTGCTGTTGACACTGGCAAGACGACATCAGATACACAGGAGGAAACCGCAGAACCGTTGCCACTAGTCACAGATCCCCTTTACAAGGTATGCAGGAAGGGTAGTTTGCTTAGCTGCTGCTGTTCTGTAGATGGTTTGCCCTCTGGTCAACCCGGCCAGCACTGAAATTAACCGCATAGGTCTAAAGCAATATTCGTGAGACTGTAAAAATACCAGTGTTAAAAATCGACAAGATGGCTGTTGTTTGTAAAAAAAACAAACAAAAAAAAAACAAGAGCTTTAGGAAGTTTTATTTAATTAAGTAATAATAATATAAAATATGGCAGTGGTCAATTTTTATTGCTACTATAACTCTATTACTTACTACTACACCTTACAACTAGACCACATCTTTCAGCACTTACCTGGAGTGGGAGGGCAAAAATGTATACTAAACCCTGGTTCACATTAGTGTGACCTCAGACATCGCATGTGAATCGCACCTGCATGTGTTTGATCTCAGACATCACATGTGATCTGCACCTGCGGTGCGGGTGCGATTCACATGCGATGTCTGAGCACAACAAACAAGTACCTGCACCCTTTTCTGTGTAAATCCAATGCGAGTTCAGCCACACGAATAGCCGCGCCCTCATCCCGGATCGCTCTCCGACCATTTCCGACCACCGCATGTAGCGCGGGGGGGCCCGACCGGACCCCCGACCCGCGGAAAGGCGGGGACGTACATGTACACCCATATGCCTGTACGTGCCATTCTGTAGACGTACATATACATGCGGCAGTCGTTAAGCGGTTAACAATGTATTGACACCCACAGTGGTTCGCAGAAGGAAGTGTGAACTGCCTGAGGGAGAAGTGTGATGGGGGAACCAGCGCTATAATTGCGCTGGTTCCCCCAGCGCACCAGTAACCTAGGCTAAGACTCAGAGATGCTGAAAGACTGGTAAACTACTGAGGACGATCTAGAAAATGATGTTCAAACTGCCCACAGTTCTTATCCCTAGTAGTGTACTGACTATGTTGACAGCTCTCCTGCTGCCTACCCTTTGCTTAGACATACTTTATGATAAGATCATGACAACAGGGAGGTTTGTAGGCAGGTAGTGGTTAATAGAGATGGCCTGGCGGTCGTTTTGCGACAAACTTTGCTCGTTCGCGGTCTGCCAAACAGGTGGACATCTGGTGATATTTGCGGCGGTCCGCTATTTTACATTGAGAAGAACTTTGACCCATGGCACATCCATCAGGTGGTGCAGGACAGCCAATTGAGACATTTCAGCACATGGACATACCCCCTACCTTATAAATAGACCTGATCTGGTGGCCATCTTACATTCTGCTTTTTGTCAGTATAGGAAGAGGTTGGTGTTTGGAGCAGGGACAGGCTGTATTGAATCAAATAGCTATCTAAAAGGTCCCCAAAAGTAATTTTAAGGACTGGTATAGGTGTACTACTTGCTGTGCAGTATATAGGTATAATACATTCATATACTTTTTGTCAGTGTAGGGACAGGTTGCTGTTTAGAGCAGGGACAGACTGTAGTGACACAAATTGTTACCTAACAGGTCCACAAAACTCCTTTGAAGCACTGGTATAGGTGTACTATTGTTTGGTGTGCAGTATATAGGGGTGTAATACACGTATAATATACTTTCGAATATAGAAAGCATATTATAGTGGATTTGTATTGTGCAGCATTGTGACTGATGGTGTATTTGGTTACTGCTGAATTTTTGCCTCTTTCGCTGCGTTACCTCTGCTACACACATTTACAAAATTTCCTGAAAATAAAGTTTCATAACTGGTGCGATAAACCAACGGCCCCCCAAAACGACAGATTGAAGCGGGGTGTTATATAAAAATATACTTTCATAATAGGGGTAGGGCAGGAGCACCAGGCCGGAGCCAAAGTGGGACATGGCACAATGTTCGTTTGATTACCAGACTTGGTTGAGTGTCTCAACACCAACACCACCACCACCACCACCATATATCCTCTGCTTGAGTCACAGGAATTATTTTCCGATCCATCAGAAGACATTTCGGATGCGCAGCCATTCTTGGCATTGGATCAGGAAGAGGAGGTAGCAACAGCCGGCACTCAGCAGTCTGATGACAGTACCCAGATCAGCCCACGGAGGTTGGTGCCCGCTGTTGCTGCCTACTCCGGGATCTCTACTGTTAGTGATGGGGAAGGTGACGTCGATGATGATGTGTCTACAGACGTTACGTGGGTGCCCACAAGAGAGGAAGAGGAGGGGAGTTCAGAGGGAGAGATGGACCAGCGGATAGGGAGGAGAAGCAGGCTGAACTTACATTGCACAGGAGGGACTAACCAGACTCCTAATGTATCAGGAGCGAGCCATCAACCATGTACGGTCACATCTGGCTCTCCCAAAACGCTGGCCCATGGCTCCGCAGTGTGGGCTTTTTTTAACGTGTCCGCTGCAGACAATAGTGTTGCCTTTGCAGTCAATGCATAAGTCACGGTAAGCCCAACACTCACCTAGGGACAACCGCCTTAAGAAGGCACCTGGCCTCCCATCACCGAGCCCATGGGAGCAACGCCATCAGAACCTACAAAGCCACACTCCAGGCTCTCACCGTCCAGCCTCTTCTCCTTCTCCTCTATGCTCACAATTGTCCTCCACTCCACCTTCCATCATGCTGTCCTCACGTTTTTCTGCAAAAAGGCAGGCTTCCGTGGCCCAAATGTTCTATCGTAAAAAAACAATGACGCCGGATAACCCTCTTGCCCAACGGTTGACCGATGGCTTGTCGGAACTGATAGCCCGCCAAATAAACTAGTAAACTCGTAGGCCTTTCAAAATATTGTGGCCATTGGAACACCACAATGGAAGGTCCCAGGAAGGATTTTTTTTTTCACAGAAGGGCATCCCAGAGCTATATGGCCATGTTCAGCAGCAAGTGAATGTATCTCTGGCACACAGTGTCGGTGCCAAGATACTGTACATCTGACCACAGACACGTGGTCTAGCAAACACGGGCAGGGAATGTATATAACTTTTATTGCCCACTGGGTGAACCTTCTGACGGCCGTCAAGCTTGTAACCTGTGGCATCCATGTAGATTTGGTTTTATCGCCACGGATTGCATGCAGGCCTGTCTCTTCTTCTCCTCCTCCTTCTACTCCATCCTCCCTTGGCTGACTCCTCATTTTCCGATGCTACCGTCTCTTATTTGTATGATTCCGCACAAACAGTAGAAGGGTCTTAAAGGGGCATTAAATACCAGGATTGCATTACATACAGAGTGTAGAGTTCAGGGGGGTTACACACAGAGTGCAGAGCTGTCACTTGTAAACACAGAAACCAGACTTCTGTGTTTACAAGTGATTGTGGTGAACAGGCACCAAAGAGTCTAAACCAAAGGTGGTGGAACTGAGTTCCCCCAAGTTCCCCCTGAAAAAAAGCCCTGAGTATCGGTATCGGGACAACCCTACTGTGAACTGTATGTGTACTGCTCTTTAATTTTTCTTAATAAAACTTGGGGAAAATATATGTAGAAACCCAATATCAGGCAACTCATTCACAGATGTAAAACTTACAGCCCTAAACAGCCTAATTCCTGTGAAGAAAGTAAATAAAACCCTAAAAAAAAACAATGATAAGCTGACTGATCAGCCTGTTTGGCACACATGTAATTTTCACACAATCTCCACTAACAACCCTGACATGCTGTATACTGCACAGGAGCACTAACCATCCTAGCACAGTACTGTACCTGCAATAACTGCAGCAAATGAAAACACAATGAAGACATTTCACAGGTCAGAAGTGTGATAAGTAAACTATAAATGAAAGCACTAGAGAGCTGAGAGTGAACAGGAAGGGGGTGACTAAGGCTCCATTCACACCTGAGCGACAGCGGCGTACGCGGCGAATTTTGCCGCTAGTGTGAAACTTTCAATTTTTTTTTTTTAAACTCTTCCCATTGCTGTCAATGGGCGAACGCCAATGTCGCCTAAAAAAAAAGGGTCCGGGACTTTTTTTCAGGCGACAGGCGTTCGGCGTCTATGAGATGTGAACCATCTCCATAGACAGCAATGGGAATTCTCCCCTCTAGCGGCGGAAGCGTCCGGCGTCGGGCGTTTTGTCGCTCAGGTGTGAATGCAGCCTAAAGGCTGACAGACAGCGCACACTGAGCAGGGAAGACATTGACACAGGAGACTGAAGCAGACAGAACAGAATGAAGTGTGTGTACATTCCCAGCCCTCAGAGCCTTCACTCACCCCCTAGTATGTGGTGATGATGATCCTGTTGGAGAGGTGTTGATCACGCTGTCCGCCCATGGTAGCAGATTCGGACCCGCTGCCTACCTGGCTTACGCTGGCAGGAACAGTGGCGCTGTGGGTGTCTGAGTAGGGCCTCCTTATCCTGCGTATTCTTTCACGGTAGCTTCTGTCCTGTCAGCCTGTGCACTGACACTTCCAGTCAGCGGTCCTCTTCTTCTGGTCCCTGTAAAATCCCAGTGGTGAGGTGACGCTCTTATGGTTTTGCCTCAGGTCCAGGTCTGCCTACAGGTGGATGAAAAGTTCCATGTCTGGCTTCAGGTAACCTGTTACCATCAGTATTTAGAGTATACCTGGCACTTCAGGAACGAGAGGCACAATACAGGCCCAGGGCCCACAGATGTAAATGAATGAAGATACAGCGGTCACCAGTGAAAACTGAGGGGAGGGGAGTAAAAAAATAAAAAATAATAATAATAATTAAATGCAGTATTTCATGAAGTAGAATATCCATTGTGGGCTGAGAGCAGGTCATAAGATCCAGAAGGAATGCTGAGGAGAATCCAGAGGTGAGTCCGACTGACAGACCTGAGGTAAATGAGTTCACAGGTAAGGGTCCTGTAAATCTGGTCACAGAGGAATTGATGTGATCCCTTTAAATAACCTTTCCCCTTTCTGGAACGTTCCTAAGCACCATGTGATCTTCCCTGTGACCTATCATTGGTTAACCTTTAACCCATCCCTTAGCAGGGGCGGGAGGGGAATTTCCCTCTGCCCCCAGAATGATTTATCATTAGCTACCAGGTGAGCAAACAGGGGGGCCTAGAAACTCCCTTCTGCAACATTCCCAAGGGTTCGGGGAGCTTAAAACAGCTCTCCTCACTTCCATATTGGTTGAACCCTTTCGCTGCCATTGCTGGAATCTGGATTCCCAGTGACATGCCAAGGTTGGAGTTCCCACTGCCTAGGAGGGTTGCTGGGACTTAAAGTTCTTCCTGAAGGTACAAAGCATAGACTCTGCCAAGAATGGACTCTTTCCTTTGCGATGTCGCCGGCAGGAGCGGCGTACGGAGACTGCTACGGGGGCATTAGATAGAAGAATGTCCTGGACTGCCGCACTCCTTAAAACGATGTCTTTATTTGTACAAATAAAATCCAAAAACAACCAAAGCAATACAGTCAAAACGTGGTGAACAACAAGAAAAAGGTGGCTGACATGTTTCACATCATGCGATGCTTACTCATAGCTAGTTAACAATGACAAAAACTGTGTTTAAAAAGAGGAGGGAAGAAAAGGTGAATGGGGTGTTTCACCAATTAGCCCACAGGTGATCGTTAGTCCATGGAACACTTTGATGAACCCTGATGTGTCACACATGGACTGCTATCGTGTATGGGATTAAGAAAAAATCTCATACCAGTGATAAAAGATGACAAAAAAAAAAAAGATCATCATCTGTGTCCATGTTTGAAACAAATATACCGTATTTTCCGGCGTATAAGACGACTCAGCGTATAAGACGACCCCCTAATTTTCCAGGAAAAAAATTGATTTTGGGATATACTCACTGTATAAGACTACCCCCTTCCTCCTAGAACCGCTGACAGAAACAGGCTTTTTCAAATCTCACTGTGCCATTACATTACATGCCTCACTGTGCCATTACATTCCTCACTGTGCCATTACATTCCTCACTGTGCCATTACATTCCTCACTGTGCCATTACATTCCTCACTGTGCCATTACATTCCTCACTGTGCCATTACATTCCTCGCTGTGCCATTACATTCCTCGCTGTGCCATTACATTCCTCGCTGTGCCATTACATTCCTCACTGTGCCATTACATTCCTCACTGTGCCATTACATTCCTCACTGTGCCATTACATTCCTCGCTGTGCCATTACATTCCTCGCTGTGCCATTACATTCCTCACTGTGCCATTACATTACTCACTGTGCCATTACATTCCTCGCTGTGCCATTACATTCCTCGCTGTGCCATTACATTCCTCACTGTGCCATTACATTACATGCCCAGACTGTGCCATTACATTACATTCCCAGACAGTGCCATTACATTACATGCCCAGACTGTGCCACTGTGCCATTACATGCCCCCACATTGCCACTGTGCCATTACATGCCCCCACATTGCCACTGTGCCATTACATGCCCCCACATTGCCACTGTGCCATTACATGCCTGAACTTGTTACACTCACTTTTTTTTTTTTTTACAGTCTCCATACGGCGAGCGCGAGCGTGAATGATTTCAAAGCCGCGCCTTCACTTCAGAGTGTTCTGTGATAGGCGGCACACATCTTCCCAGCAGCGCCTCTGTTCTGTTTCCGCCTATCACGGACGTCTTCTCATCTCGTCCGAGGATGAGAAGGCATCTGTGATAGGAGGAACACAAAACAGAGGCGCTGCTGGGAAGATTTTTGTTCCTCCTATCACAGAACACTCTGAAGAGAAGGCGCGGCTTTGAAATCATTCACGCTCGCGCTCGCCGTATGGAGACTGTCACCGCTGGGGAAAAAAAAAGTGAGTACTGAGACCGTACCCGGCGTATAAGACGACCCCCGACTTTGGATGCATTTTTTTGCATCCAGAAAGTCGTCTTATACGCCGGAAAATACGGTATATCATAACCGATATGGTGAAAAAAGTGATATGTGTATACCATGAATTAATAAAGTATTAAACAATACAACAATGATAAATAAGTAGATAATTAAATGTGAAAAAAGGAAAAAAATTGTGTATCGGTATGTGTATAAACACACACGGACATAAAATGTCACAAAATTCACACACAATATTTGTGTACTATGATATAAAATGATTTGAAATGAACATATATTGCTTAAAGTGGATGTAATAGGCTCATATAATGGTCTAAATGATCATCGGTGAATGATATCAAATATAGAGCTCATTAAAAAAACAAAAACAAAAAAGAATTATATGTAAATCACAAATATGTAAAAATATAGTATTGTATAAAAATAGTATATATATGATTATGATACTATACGCTGTACCATGTCGTTCTGGTTTGGATGCCATTTTGAAGCATCTATATATCCTCATAATATTATGCAAAAAATGCTCAAAGAGACACATACTGATGTAGCATGGAATATAATGGACAAACCAGAGATGACATTATGGTATGCGTCAAGCGCAGAACTCTTCTAAGACCCCATTGTCTTCTATCTTCCATTTTCTATTTAAATTTAATTATGCAAACAGCACAGGATCATGTGCAGAAAAAACATACAGTAGACGCAAGTGAGATTCCCTCAAAAACATAATTTTTCAGCAAGTTTTCCCTTAACGATTTCCCTCCCACATTATATACCATCTAACCCATGTAATTTATGTGTATATATATATATATATATATAGGGGAGGGCTGGGCCGGGGGGCAGGGTGGCAATTGCCTCCCAGGCCACCCTGACTTATGGCCGGCAGCCGCTGCCCGATACCATTTTCTTTTTTATTCTGGTCTAGGAAGTTGGGCCGGGGGCATGGCCATGGCGACTGACCACTAGCTGTTGCATTCTGGAAGTTGTAGTCCACGCTCAAGCTCCCGGTGGGTGGAAAACAGAGCAGCGCAGAGGAAACTACAACTCCCGGAGACTGGATTCTTGGAAGCAGGGAGTCGGGACGCAGGGCTGGGTGCTGGCTGCAACTTGACCCCAGGACCAGGAGCATTACCCCTCCAGGAGGCCATGGTGTGCAAGGACCTGCTGAGATCACTGTAGTGAGAGACCCTGACACCCATAGCTGCCCCCCCATACACCCCATGTAACCTGCCCCAGTGATCAGGCTGCATTGTTGGCTGCACTGGTGAGGCTGCATTGAAAAACCAGATGGGCCATGGATGGTGAGCTCATTCTGCGGTTCAATAGGCCAATTGCCTGAACTTGCCCCCCAGGCTTAAGGCTGCCAGCCCTCCGCTGATATATATATATATATATATGTATATTTTTCTAGTTTTTTTTTATGTAATTATACATGAGGTCGTGGATGGCTAGGTTTTGTAGTGGTGGCAGGGAGAACGGGATTCATATTTCTTTTGTGCTGTTTTTGCATTATTGATCGTTTTGTTACATTGGACCAGACTAGTTTAGTATATGGCACAAAGTTTACGTTTATTATCTAACGTTCGTGTTGGAGGAAGCAAGTCTGCATATGGGAAAGTATGGCTTTCATTATATAGTGCCTTTGTATTCTGGCCACTGATGCCGCGTACACACCATCACTTTATGTGATGGAAAAAAACGACATTTTTAAAAACGTCATTTAAAATGACCGTGTGTGGGGGAAAATGTCGTTTTATGTCTTCTGAAAAACGACAAAAAAAAATTCAAACATGCTTCAATTTTTTGTGCCGTTTTTCAAAACGTCGTTTTTTGTGTAATTTAAAATGATATAGGTAGATGCAGTAAGAGTTAGGCCGGCTTATCAGTAGATAAGCCGGCCTAACTCAGAATCTACACCAACCTATGTTTAAGCGTATGCTCAAACAGAGATACGCTTAAACATATCTAAGATACGACGGCTTGCGCCGTCCTATCTTAGATTGCAATATTTTGGATGGCCGCTAGGTGGCGCTTCCATTGCGGTCGGCGTAGAATATGTAAATGAGGGGATACGCCGATTCACGAACGTACGCCCAGCCGACGCAGTAGTTTTACGCCGCTTCCGTAAGGCATTAGCAGGCCTAAAGTTATTCCACCTATTAGGTGGAATAACAATGTTAAAGTATGGCCGCCGTTCCCGCCGCGAGATTCAAATTTTTTACGTCGTTTGTGTAAGTCGTCCGCGAATCGGGATTTACGTCGTTTACCTCCACGTCGAAATCAATAGGCCCATGCGGCGTACGTAGCCGCAATGCACACTGGGAAATGTAGGCGCCCGGCGCATGCGCACTTTAAAAAAAACGTAAAAAACGTGAGGTCAAGCCTCATTAGCATTAAACCCCCCCCCCCCCCCCAACACATTTGAATTATGCGCCCTTACGCCTGCCGATTCAGGCTACGCCAATGTAACTTCGCAGGCAAGTACATTGTGAATCATGTACTTGCCTCGCTAACTTACGGTGCCGTAGCTTAAATTCCTTAAGATACTCCGTCGCAAAGTTACGGCGATCTTACTGAATCTACCCAATAGTGTGTGGGCAAAACGACGTTTAAAACAACGTTTTTAAACCCGCGCATGCTCCGAAGCAAGTTACGAAGCGAGCTTGAATGGAACGGAGTGCCGTCGTACGTGCTGAACGTAACCGCGCTTTGCTAGAGCATTTTGAAAAAAACGATGGTGTGTATGCTACGTCGTTTTTTAAAATGAAGTTTCAAAAACGTCGCTTTTTTTCTTCACATAAAACGTCGTTTTTTTTCTATCACAAAAAACGACCGTCTGTACGCGGGATGAGTCTGCAGCAGGATAAGTGAGACTCCCTTACAAACACCACCATTTAGTAAGCCTTCTCCTAACATTCCCCCGCCCACATCACATACCACCCATCTCCTGTTATTCATTCACACATGAGGTTAGACCTCTTTCACATTGAGGCGTGGAGCCGCGGTGACGGTATATCCGCGCTATTTGTAGCGCGGCTATACCGTTGTATTAACCGCGATATTCGGGCGCTAGCGGTGAGGTTTTAACCCCCGCTAGCGGCCGAAAAAGGGTTAATACCGCCCGCGTTATGGGCGGTATTACCGCGCTTTCCCATTGATTTCAATGGGAAGGCGCGGTATAGGAGCGGTGAACACACCGCTCCTATACCGCGGTAAAGATGCGGCTAGCAGGACTTTTGGAGCGCTCCTGCTAGCGCACCGCTTCAATGTGAAAGCCTTCGGGCTTTCACATTGAACACTACAGGGCAGGTTTTTTCATGCGGTATAGCAGCGCTATTTTTAGCGCTGTACCGCATGAAAAACGCCTCAATGTGAAAGGGGCCTTATGGCTAGGTCTTGAAGTGGGAATAGGGGGAATGGGATTCAGCCTAGGTTCACACTGCTGCGAATTCAAAATCGCGGTAAAATGCGCGATTTTACCGCGATTTTGCTGCGATTTCGGCCGCGATTTAATGTAAATCGCGGCCTGAAATCGCAAAAAGTAGTACAGGAACTACTTTTTGAAATCGCAGATGCAGATCGCAGATGCAGCGTCGCAGTGCCATTGCCGACAATTGCCGCCGCATCTCAAATCGTTCCAAATCGTACCCAGTGTGAACCAGGGCTCAGACTCCTTTTGTGCTGTTTTTGTATTATTGATCTTTTGCCTTATTGGAACGGATTGGTTCAGTATATGGCACAAATTCCATGGCATTGTTCAACATCCTTGTTGGAGGAAGTGAGATTGCAATTGGAAACCTTAGTATGTAATTATGGGCCAGATTCAGAGAGAATTACGTTACGCTGCGGCGGCGAACCGTATCCCATTTACGTTACACCGCCGCAGGTTTACAGCGTAAGTGCCTGATTCACAAAGCTCTTACCTGTAAACTTGCGGCAGTGTAACGTAAATCCGCTCGGCGCAAGCCCGCCTAATTGAAATGATATGGGCACCATTTAAATTAGGCGTGTTCCCGCGCCGAACGTTCTGCGCATGCTCCGTTAGGAAATTTCCCGTCGTGCTTTGCGCGAAATGACGGCGACGTGCGTTACGGCGTTTCGTATTCCCGGACGTCTTACGCCAAAAAATAATAATTTGAAATTCGACGCGGGAATGATGGCCATACTTTAACATGGCTGTTCTAAAGATAAGACATGTTAAAGCACGCCTAACTTTGCGACGGGAAAAAACGACTAGCGACGACCGCGCGTATCTTCGTGGATCGCCGTAAGTAGTCATTTGCATATTCTGCGCCGACCGCAATGGAATCGCCACCTAGCGGCCGGCCTAGAATTGCAGCCTAAGATCCGACAGTGTAAGTCAATTACACCTGTCGGATCTTAGGGCTAGCTATGCGTAACTGATTCTATGAATCAGCCGCATAGTTAGGACGGGCGGATCACAGAGATACGCCGTCGTATCTCTTTTGTGAATCCGGCCCCAAGTTCCTTATGAGGTGTAAGACTTATAACATCCAGCTTTGGTCAATTGCAGCATTTTTGCATATTTTATTGGTACAATCCAAGATGGCAACACTTTTTGAAACACTGTGAATGTCAAAGCATTTTTCACCTTTTTATTCTCCCATTTTGTATTTCTGATATTTTATTTTTAGATGCACCTGCGTCTGTTTTTTCTGCACATGATCCTGTGCTGTTTGCATAATTTCATTTAACCGGTTAACGACAGCCGCATGTATATATACGTCCACAGAATGGCACGTACAGGCATATGGGCGTACATGTACGTCCCCGCCTTTCCGCGGGTCGGGGGTCCGATCGGGACCCCCCCGCTACATGCGGCAGTCGGAAACCCGCGAGGAGCGATCCGGGACGAGGGCGTGGCTATTCGTTTCTAGCCGCCCCCTTGCGATCGCTCCCCGGAGCTGAAGAACGGGGAGAGCCGTATGTAAACACGGCTTCCCCGTGCCTCACTGTGGCGGCTGCATCGATCGAGTGATCCCTTTTTATAGGGAGACTCGATCGATGACGTCAGACCTACAGCCACACCCCCCTACAGTTGTAAACACACACTAGGTGAACCCTAACTCCTACAGCGCCCCCTGTGGTTAACTCCCAAACTGCAACTGTCATTTTCACAATAAACAATGCAATTTAAATGCATTTTTTGCTGTGAAAATGACAACGGTCCCAAAAATGTGTCAAAATTGTCCGAAGTGTCCGCCATAATGCCACAGTCACGAAAAAAATCGCTGATCACCGCCATTAGTAGTAAAAAAAAATAAAAATAATAAAACTATCCCCTATTTTGTAAACGCTACAAATTTTGCGCAAACCAATCGATAAACGCTTATTGTGATTTTTTTTTACCAAAAATAGGTAGAAGAATACGTATCGGCCTAAACTGAGGAAAAACATTTTTTTTTATACCGTATTTATCGGCGTATACCGCGCACTATTTTGCCCTGAAAATTAGGGCAAAATCGTGGGTGCACGGTATACGCCGATACCCGCTTTCCCGCCACGAGTTTGAATACTGCGCCGGCTTATACCGAGCGCAGTACACTCGTGTATCTTCGGGCAGTCTCGGTGCCTCTCGCGCTGACGTCCTGAGCGTACAGGACGTCAGCGCGAGAGTTGCCGAGCCTGCCCGACGATACACGAGTGTACTGCGCTCGGTATATGTCGGCGCAGTATTCAAACTCGGCGCGGGAAATGAGCGGGGAGGACGCCGCAGAAGGACGCCGGACCCGACGAAGAGGACACCCAAAGCCGCAGACGGACCCGACGAGGCCGCCGCGCAAGACACCAAAACTGTAAGTACAAAACATCTTTTTTTCACAGGAATTCTGGCAACTTTAGGGGTGCGCGCTATACGCGGGAGCGCGCTATACCCCGATAAATACGGTATATGTTTTTGGGGGATATTTATTACAGCAAAAAAGTAAAAAAATTTGATTTTTTTTCAAAATTGTCGCTCTATTTTTGTTTATAGCGCAAAAAATAAAAACCGCAGAGGTGATCAAATACCACCAAAAGAAAGCTCTATTTGTGGGAAAAAAAGGACACCAATTTTGTTTGGGAGCCACGTCGCACGACCGCGCAATGGTCTGTTAAAGCGACGCAGTGCCAAATTGTAAAAACGCCTTTGGGCATTTAGCAGCATATTGGTCCGGGGCTTAAGTGGTTAAATAGAAAGTGGAAGATAGAAGACAATGGGGTCTTAGAAGAGTTCTGCCCTTGACGCATACCATAATGTCATCTCTGGTTTGTCCATTATATTCCATGCTACATCAGTATGCGTCTCTTTGAGCATTTTTTGCATAATATTATGAGGATATATAGATGCTTCAAAATGGCATCCAAACCAGAACGACATGGTACAGCGTATAGTATCATAATCATATTTGTCATCTTTTATCACTGGTATGAGATTTTTTCTTAATCCCATACACGATAGCAGTCCATGTGTGACACATCAGGGTTCATCAAAGTGTTCCATTGACTAACGATCACCTGTGGGTTAATTAGTGAAACACCCCATTCACCTTTTCTTCCCTCCTCTTTTTAAACACTTCCTTACTGGGCACTTAAACCCCTTCCTGACCAGAGGACTTTTCGCGATTCGGCACTGCGTCGCTTTAACTGACAATTGCGCGGTCGTGCGACGTGGCTCCCAAACAAAATTGACGTCAAAATTGTCGCTCTAGGTTCTACTTCTCTGAGGCGCCGTCAATTGACGTCCGCCCCTTTGCTCGTTCCCCGCGCGCGCTCCCGAGCGCGCAGCGGGAAACTGCTGTGCTGGCTGTGTCCCTTGGACACAGCCAATCACAGATCGCCGTGAACGGCCAATCGGAGTGGCCGTTTCCTAGGCGATCTGTGCGGCCAATGAGAGATGATCTCATATGTTTACATATGAGATCATTTCTCATTGCCGGCTCTCACAGACAGCGGTGCTGTCAGGGGAGAGAGAAGACCGATCTGTGTTTCTTGTACATAGAGACACAGATCGGTCACCCCCCCAGTCACCCCCTTCCCCCACAGTTAGAACACTAATATTAGGGTACACATTTAACCCCTTCCTCACCCCCTAGTGTTAACCCCTTCCCTGCCAGTCACATTTATACAGTAATTAGTGAATATTTATTTATTGCAATATTTTTTTTTTTTTTTTTTTACTAAAAATATGTAGAATACGTATCGGCCTAGACTGAGGATAAAAATTTTATTTTTTAAAAAAATTGAGCTATTTATTATAGCAACAAGTAAAATTTTTTTTTTTTTTCAAAATTGTCGCTCTATTTTAGTTTATAGCGCAAAAACTAAAAACAGCAGAGGTGATCAAATACCACCAAAAGAAAGCTCTATTTGTGGGAAAAAAAGGACACCAATTTTGTTTGGGAGCCACGTCGCACGACCGCGCAATTGTCAGTTAAAGCAACGCAGTGCCGAATCGCAGAAAGGGGCAAGGTCCTTTAGCTGCATTTTGGTCCGGGTCTTAAGTGGTTAGTGGTGGGGGCGCTAGGCAGGAAGGATGGGCCTGGAGCATGGAGGAGTACCAGAGAAGAGGAGGATTGGGGCTGTTCTCTGAAAAAGTTAGAACACACCCAGGGAACATAATTAACCCCTTCCTCGCCCCCTAGTGTTAACCCCTTCCCTGCCAGTAGCATTTTTATAGTAATCAATGCATTTTTATAGCACTGATCGCTATAAAAATGCCAAATGGTCCCAAAAATGTGTCAAAAGTGTCCGATCTGTCCGCCATAATGTCTCAGTACCGTTAAAAATCGCTGATCGCCACCATTACTAATAAAAAAATTATAAAAATGACACAGAACTATCCCCTATTTTGAAAACGCTATAACTTTTGCTCAAACCAACCGATAAACGCTTATTGCGATTTTTTTTGACATTATATCCTTTGGGTTTATGGACACATGTGATTGGGAAATACACCCTACACACAACAATGTAACCAGACATTGCATGGTGTTTCCAACTAGCAAGACGCTAGCTCTTTCTGGCCAGCCCTTCCTGGTTAACCCATTAGTTGCAATATTTGTCTGCATGCAACATTTCTCAGCACTACAATTATTACAACCATGAAACATTGATAGGAAGTGTTAACCCCTTCTTTTTGCAATCAATATCGCTCATGCGATAGACTGCACTATTAACCACTTGAGATGCGCGCTATAGACAAAAGACATCCACCACTCGGCTCTCAAGTGCCGAGTGGATGTCTTTAGACGTCCTTTTATGTGCATTACCCGCGCGCGCCACTGGGGGGCGCGCAGCGGGTAAACACTGTCCTGGCGCATCGCCGAAGAGCCGATGCGTGTACCTTTTGCACGCGATGTCCACCGGGTACACGCGATCGTCGGTAAGACAGGGGGGACGTGGAGCTCTGTGTGTAAACACAGAGCTCCACATGCTGTCAGAGGAGAGGAGACCGATCTGTGTCCCTTTACATAGAGACACAGCATCGGTCACCTCCCCCAGTCACCCCCCTCCCCCCACACAGTTAGAACACACCCAGGATAAACATAAATGTGAATGGTCCCAAATTTGTGTCAAAAGTGTCCGATACGTCCGCCGCAATATCGCAGTCTCAATAAAAATTGCAGATCGCCGCCATTACTAGTAAAAAAAAAAATAATAATAAAAAAATCATAATTCTGTTCCCCATTTTGTAGGCGCTATAACTTTTGCGCAAACCAGTCGCTTATTGCAATTTTTTTTTTTTTTTTTACAAAAATACGTCGAAAAATGCGTATCGGCCTTAACTGAGAAAAAAAATATTTTTTTAAAAAAAAATTGGGATATTTATTATAGCAACAAGTAAAGAATATATATATTTTTTTTAAATTGTCGCTCTTTTTTTGTTTATAACGCAAAAAATAAAAACGGCAGAGGTGATCAAATACCACCAAAAGAAAGCTCTATTTGTGGGGAAAAAAGGACGTCAATTTTGTTTGGGAGCCACGTCGCACGACCGCGCAAATGTCAATTAAAGCGACGCAGTACAGGAAGCTGAAATTTCGCCTGGGCACGAAGGGGGTTTATGTGCCCGGTAAGCAAGTGGTTAATACAGTTTAGTATTACTGTTCATTTTATTGAGAAGACATTTGCATTCCCTCCGTCTAACTAGGATATTTGTTTTTAAATAGCCATATTAATAGTATTCCCTATTCCAATTCCATGTTATCATTAATACATTTTTTTATGTCTGTTTTTATACTAGATTTTGATACATGTTCACTATCCAGCATTTTGGAAATGATATCGTGGCAGTTTCATCACAGTACATCACTATACCCCGTCCTTTAACCACTTAATCACCGGGCCTATTTTGGCACTTCTCTCCTTCATGTAAAAATCAAAAAATTTTTGCTAGAAAATTAATCAGAACCCCCAAACATTATATATATATATTTTTTAGCAGACACCCTAGGGAATAAAATGGCGGTCATTGCAACTTTATTTCTTGCACGGTATTTGCGCAATAATTTTTCAAATGCCCTTTTTTAGGGAAAAAAACAGTTTCGTGAATTAAAAAATAACAAAACAGTAAAGTTAGCCCAATTTTTTTGTATAATGTGAAAGACGATGTTACACCGAGTAAATAGATTCCTAACATGTCACGCTTTAAAATTGCGCACACTCATGAAATGGCGCCAAACTTCGGTATTTAAAAATCTCCATAGGTGACGCTTTAATTTTTTTTACAGGTTACTATTTTTGAGTTACAGAGGAGGTCTAGTGCTAGAATTGTTGCACACGCTCTACCGCACGCGATGATACCTCACATGTGGGGTTCGAACGGTGTTTACATATGTGGGCGGGACTTGCATGCGTTTTTTTATTATTATTTTTTACTTAACTTTTTTACTTTTACACTTTAAAAAAAATTAAAAATAAATTTGATCACTTTTATTCCTATTACAAGGAATGTAAACATGCCTTGTAATAGGAATCACTGTGACAGGTCCGTATGTCCGCATTTTCATCCATCCGTTGCGGATGAAAACGGGACATACATTGGTCCCTACGTGATTGCGGGTGTCAGCGGATGACCATACGCTGACACCCGCCTCCGCAATGATCCGATTTTTCAGACGGAAGAAAATCCTATTTTTCTTCCGTCTGGCGGATCGGATCGGGTGAACGCGGACAAATGGTCGGCGTTCATCTGATTCCCCCATAGGGGAGAGCGGAGGAAAGACAGGGCGGTCCCTGCACAGTGTGCGGGGACCGCCCTGTCAGTCGACGGCTCAGCGGGGATTTTACGGGGGATCCCCACTGCGCAAAGCGGACACACGGAGGCGGATCATTACTGATCCGCCCGTGTGAAAGGGCCCCAAGTCACAAGAACTAGAACTAAAAACAAATAACAATAATTAATAATGAAAAAAACAAAAAGTGAAAACTAATAATAACAAACAATAACAAAAAACAAGAAACCAAGATTGAAATGTAAATTAATTTTAATCAATCTTCACTTTCATTTATTATTAGCATTTTTTATTATATATTTAATAATATTTAACATATCTTTTAGCACTACAATATACACGATCCGGAGATTAGGGATTTTGTTTAACAAAAATCTTTATATACATGAGAACACTCGTTTTCTGGTCACCCTATGCATGATGTTCACATCTTGGTTCTCATTACTATTTTTTTGTTTGTTTTGGTCCGTTTTTGATATTTATCACCCTATTCACAAACAACACATATAAACAGTGGTTCATGGATACCACAACACATACATCCACACCGCACCGCATCACACATTACGCACAGCATTTATCACCATATCACTATTCTTTGTGATCTTCATTATTTTATTTTTCTTTACACACTAATATACTCGTTACATATACATTTTTCTGCGTTATTTATTTACTCATTTAGCTTTTTATTTATTTAGTCACTCCACACAATACATCACGATATATTTCACATTTATTGTCACTTTTTTCCATTTTTCACTTTGTTTTATCACAACATCCAAACAAACAATACATATAGATTTGTAGATAGTGTGTGGGTGTGTGGATAGGAAAAGGTTTTTCAATCACATGTCTTGATTCACCCGAGTTCACAGGAGACACTAGTTTACCAGTTTATTGCTCGTCCACTAGGCCTCCAATCATCATCTCGCTGATCATGTGACCCGTGAGGTGAAGCCTATATATTTTCATCAATCATTTGATGTGTGTAACAGCTATGACTAAACACTGAAGCTGCAGTGCGAAACGTTCGCTTTTGTTGCAATTTTTTGCTGTGGCATGTTTATTTTGTGATTGATTTTATTTAAAAGAACATTTTTGGAGTGCGGCTGTCCAAGTTTCCTTCGTATTTTTGCAAGTGTAACAGAACCATCTCGTTTAGAGAGACTCCGATAAAGTTGCTATCCAGGGGGTATCTTACCCCTTCCAAAATTCACTCCTTCTATCCCTCTGTATCCCCTAATTGTTTTAGAGGTTGTCCAGTAGAGGGCACCCTATTGCACACCTTTTTGGAGCTGCCCACATCTTGACCATATTTGGGAAGCCGCAACAAACAGATTTGAGAGCGCCTGAAAACAGAAATTCACACTCGCCCCCCAGATATGTATTTTGTATGCCAAAATACCGGATGCCCCCCCCCCCCCGCTTGCACTAGACTATTTCACTCTCTCTGTAGCTCCATCCAATGGATGATAGCACTCAGCCCTGGTTCACACTGGGTACGATTTGGAACGATTTGAGATGCGATTTGACATGTCAAATCGCATCTCAAATTGTCGGCAATGGCACTGTCCTAATCAGTGCGACGCCGCATCTGCGATTTCAAAAAGTAGTTCCTGTACTACTTTTTGCGATTTCGGGCCGCGATTTACATTAAATTGCGGCAAAATCGCAGCGGCAAAATCGCAGCCGCAAAATCGCGCATTTTACCGCAATTTTGAATTCGCAGCAGTGTGAACCTAGGCTCAATTGGAGATCTGACACTATATTATGGTCACAGGTTTTAGACAGAATGGAGATGATTAAAATCTCAGAGAGAATCTACCATACCCTTAGGTGTAGGTTTATCAAACATTGATCATTTATCTCATTTCAGTTCTCAGAGAAAAATCTTCTCCTCTGGCTCCCTGTTTATGAAGCGGAGAACATTTGTTCTCAGAAGGAGAAGAGAGGAGAAGTTTTTCCTGTGAGAACACCTGAGATCTGAGTAGAAGGGGGAGGGGCTGCCTGTGATCTCCTGATACACCTGTGTGATTACAGAGCAGCTGAGTTTTAAAAGTGAAACCAAAGTTAAAAAGGCCGTGTTATTACATGAAAATAATAAGCGCTTTTTTAACTCAGTTTTTTTACACACATTTTGGCACATTGTTTAAATGTGTGTTTTTAATTGCTAATTTTGGCATTATTTATGCGTATTTTGGCGTTTTTTTTAACATGGCATATTTTTTTAACACACATCTGGCCGTAGGTTTTTTTATTGTGCATTTTTTTAAACACACATTTTGGTCCTTTAGCACACATTTTGGCACAGGTTATTTTAAGAAGCATTTTCGTGTGGTTTGTAATGCCCACTTTGGCGCTTTTTTTTAGCATATAGTTTGACACCTTTTTTTTTTTTTTTTTTTTAAAGTGTATTTTGTGCGTGTACTCGAGAGAGGAGCTGGACTGCAGGAGTTGGGAGTAGGCAGGCCTCCCCCAGAGGCAATCTGCCACCTTTCTCCATGCCCCGGGTGGCAATGGCGGGTGTGAGGGGGTCCTCCCACACAGCCCGCCCTACCTGCTCCGTTTTAAAGCCCAACGGGGCAGAGGGACTCCCTATAAGGGAGTGAGAGGATTTGCCCGCTCAACCACCCCCGTTAGTCCTTCGCCTCTGTTTTTAGAGACCCCGTGGTCAAAGTGCATGCATGATAACCCAATTTCGAGTGCGTGTAAGTGTGGTGGTTTTTGTGGGAGGGGGGTGGGCGTACTAAGCGCAGGCTTACCTCGCATAGCACACCCACCGGGAGCCGGGCTGAGACCACCAAACTCAATTCACATGTAGCCGAGACCGGGATCCGAACCCCTAGCTGCAGAGGTGAATGGCTTGTCAGCGCAGTGTCAATCGCGTTGAGCCACCGCAGCTCCCGTTTGACACCTTTTTAACGTGAATTTTGATTTGCTTTTTATGCGTATTTTGGCAAACCACACATTTGCTAGCCACTTTTGGGATGCCATTAACAATTAATGACACCGCAAGCATATCATGCATTTTGCATGTGTTTCTGGAACGCACTCCAAAACGCAGGTAAAGAAATGAGCCAAAATACATGTTAAAAAAAAAAGCACCAGAATGTAAATTTTGGGCATGGAGCATTGTGCATTTTGGCAAGTTGCTAGAGTATTTGTCAAATGACAACATGTGTGGCAAAATGCATGTTTGCTAACTGCATTTGGGGTGCCATTAACAATGAATGGCACCCAAAAACGCATTGCGTATTTTGACAGAATTTTAGAGCAATTTGGAATTGTGGAAAGAATTGCACAATTCTGCATTGCTTAGATGTGAATGGGTCCTAAAATAAAATACATTATACCGTAACTATACTGTGTATGTGTGTGTGTAATACATACACATACAGTGTGTATATATATATATATATCTCACCTATATACATAAATAAACATATATAGTTCTTATTTATATCAATCTTTAAGCTTGCTTTTGCTGATATTAGGAGGAAAGAAACCTCCTCAGGGTCCTTTCACATGTGCGGACCGTTTTTTAGATCAGTTTTTTATCATCAGTTGATCCGTTTTTTCATCCGTTTTTCATCAGTTGTCATCCGTTTTTCATCCGTTTTTTTTTTTTTTTGTTAGAACTTTATTTTTATTACATATTTTGATGAAAAACAGATGTTAGCAGATCGTATGTTAAACGGATCGTCCGCTAACATCCGTTTTTCGTCCGTTCCGTTTTTTTGACGGAAGAAAAATAGGGTTTTCTTCCGTTCAAAAAAAACGGAGCTTAACGGAGACGGATGTTAACGGACGTTAGCGGATGCTCATCCGCTAACATACGCTATCCCATTGGAAAGCATTGCAGTCCGTAAACGGACGAACGGTCCGCACGTGTGAAAGGACCCTAAGGCCCCTTTCAGACTGGGGCGGGAGCTGCGGTGGCGGTATAACGCCGCTAAAAATAGTGGTGCTATACCGCCGGAATTGCCGCGGGTATCAGCCGCTAGCGGTGCGGTATTAACCCCCGCTAGCGGCCGATAAAGAGTTAATATCGCCCGCAATGCGCCTCTATAGAGGCGCATTGCGGGCGGTATTGCCGCGGTTCCCATTGTTTTCAATGGGAAGGAGCGGTGAAGGAGCGGTATACATGCCGCTCCTCTCACCGCTCCAAAGATGCTGCTGACAGGAGATTTTTTTGTCTCCCGCCAGCGCATCGCCTCAGTGTGAAAGCCCTTCGGCTTTCACATTGAGGTAGCTGGGCAGGAGTTTTTCAGGCGGGATAGCAGCGCTATTTTTAGCGCTTTACCGCCTGAAAAACTCCTCAATGTGAAAGGGGCCTAATTCACATCACAGCAGCTTCTCACCCATATTCTCCACCTCTGAGCTGCAGAATCTGGGACGGAGATATTTTACAGAGATAGCCAGTGGGATCCTCAGATCTCACCTTCATAAACTGGTCATCTGTGTAAAAGTCAATGACAGAAGGGTGTGTCTTGTGATAAAAAGTGAAAAAACATGTTCTCCACTCCTCATCTCAGCTTCATAAACTGGCACACCTGAAAGATCAGCCATGATCTTCAGTATCTCAGCTCTTCTCTGTTTGATAAACGTACACCTTAATGACAGTTTCCATCTCTTCGATCTTAAAGGGGAGTTCCACCCACAATTTCACTTTTTAAATATAAATACCCCTGTAATACACAAGCTTAATGTATTCTAGTAAAGTTAGTCTGTAAACTAAGGTCCGTTTTGTTAGGTTGTTACAGCATTTAAATAGTTTATAATCTAGAAATAGACCGTGGCCATCTTAAGTGTGGGCATCATGAAGCCAGACTGTATGACTTCCTGGATTTCAGCTTTGCATATCTCGCACATGCTCAGTGCACAAGCAATGTAATAGGTTTCAGTCAGGTTTGCAAGGACTACTGGGAAACATGATGCCTATCCCAGAAACCCTTGCAAATAGCCTAGGCAAATAAGGAGGAGGAAGTAATGAAGGACTACAAAATAAAGGTATTTACAAGCAACAAATTAAATAAAAATTGTCCATTCTGAACACTATGAGATTAGAGCATGCAGCACAGACAAAGGTGTCCTTTTATGAGAGTGAGATCAGCGGTGATCCTTATTCTCACTGCTGATCTCAGGTCATACACAGTTTATGAAGCTGAGGTAATCAGCTGAGAACATGTGCTCCACTGATTACCTCAGCACAGTGAGAATCTGTAACTGACGGTCACAGAAACGGCCAGTTTATGAAGCTGAGGTAATGAGCTGGGAACATGTTCTCCACTGATTACCTCAGCACAGTGAGAATCTGTAACTGACGGTCACAGAAACGGCCAGTTTATGAAGCTGAGGTAATCAGCGGAGAACATGTTCTTCACGGATTACCTCAGCACAGTGAGAATCTGTAACTGACGGTCACAGAAACGGACAGTTTATGAAGGTGCGATCTCAGCACCTCCCTGGCGATCTGTGACAGGATTCTCACTTTCTGATTCACCATCTCTGAGGTGGAGAATCAGAGAGAGAAGCCGAAGCTGGCTGAGTATTGTGGAGGAAGAAGTCTTTTGACTTCCATGCTTCACACACAAGCCCCTACAGTCAGAACACATCTTCCCCACTTATTACACACCCCAAAAATAGCAGGTTAGGAATTTATAGTGTGTGTGTGTATATATATATATATATATATATATATATATATATATAGTGTATATGTGTATATATATATATATATATATATATATATGTGTGTGTATATGTATACATCATCATATAGCATATATATATGTGTGTGTGTGTGTGTGTGTTTATTTCTATGTATATCTATAGATATAGATATATACTAGCTGAATACCCGGCGTTGCCCGGTCTTCCTATCTTAACCTTTTGGGGAGGGAATCATAGTAATATAAATATACCCATCTTTTATATAAGGGTGTAGGTATGGGTTAATTTAAGTGTCATATATTTTTATTTGGCATATAAGTAATATGTGTAGCAGGTATTATTGAAATATCTCCAGGCGTACAGAAGTTATGTGGGAACATACATTTCCCATTGATTTGCATGGGACTTTAAACAAAAACCCCGACCCTCACAAATGGGGGTAGTTAAGGGATAAATTAACTATCCTATAGTTTAAGTGGACATATAAGTAACATGTGACCAAGTGTTATCGAAATATCTACAGCCGTTTGGAAGTTATGAAGTAACATGTATTTCCCATAGAGTTGAATGGGACTTTAAAGAAAAACCCCGACCATGGCAAATGGGGGTGGGTAAGGGTTAAACCACCTATCCTAGGTTTGTTGCTGACATATAAGTAACATGTGTGCCAAGTTTCATGTTAATATCTTTAGCCGTTTGGACGTGATGCTGGAACATACATACATACACACACACACATGTTGAGTTTTATATATATAGATTTATAAATAAATATATAAATAATTATTGTTTATATATATATTTTATATCTATATCAATATATATATATATATATACATTCTACCTGCATTAAAATGCTATTATTAAAGTAATTTTTATATAAATGTTTTATTTATTAGTAAAAAAAAATTGTAAACCCTAGAATATGGTTTTACCCATGGACTGTTCTATTACAGTTATACAGGGTTTATATTTGTATACTTTATTAAAAAATAAATAAAATTAATGATCATAAATGTATTTTTCATTTATATGAATGGTGTATAGCTGCATTACATATGTGGGATTCCGTTCATATACTATACACCATTCACATTTAAAAAGGCACATGTATGAGCTTTAAATATTGATAAAAACAATGTTTTTTAATAATTAGGTTAATGTATATTGTTTGGTAGGAATGTAACTTTATTATTTTATTAATATGTGGTGTATAATGTGTGCTGATTCATGTTCAACTTTTGTATTTTTCACTTCCTCATACTGTAATCCCGCGAGATTATAGTGAGAGGAGCCGTTCTCAGGAGTTTGTAGATCGCTCCATGTTAAAAAAATCCAAAATATGCATAAATAATGCCAAAATTAGCAATTAAAAACACACATTTAAACAATGTGCCAAAATGTGTGTAAAAAAACTGAGTTTTAGCCTAGGTTCACACTGCTGCGAAGTCAAAATCGCGGTAAAATGCGCGATTTTACCGCGATTTTGCGGCTGCGATTTTTCCGCGATTTCGGCCGCTATTTAATGTAAATCGCTGCCCGAAATCGCAAAAAGTAGTACAGGAACTACTTTTTGAAATCAAAGATGCGGCGTCGCACTGATTAGGACAGTGCCATTGCCGACAATTGCCGCCGATTTGAGATGCGATTTGACATGTCAAATCGCATCTCAAATCGTTCCAAATCGTACCCAGTGTGAACCAGGGCAAAAAAGCGCTTATTATTTTCATGTAATAACACGGCCTTTTTAACTTTGGTTTCACTTTTAAAACTCAGCTGCTCTGTAATCACACAGGTGTATCAGGAGATCACAGGCAGCCCCTCCCCCTTCTACTCAGATCTCAGGTGTTCTCACAGGAAAAACTTCTCCTCTCTTCTCCTTCTGAGAACAAATGTTCTCCGCTTCATAAACAGGGAGCCAGAGGAGAAGATTTTTCTCTGAGAACTGCTGAGAACTGAAATGAGATAAATTATCACCGTTTGATAAACGTACACCTAATTTCATTTGCACTTGTTTTCTTATGTCACTCCATGATGTATGTTATGTTTTATATTATCCGGTTGACACATTATTGATCTTATTGTCATTCTCTGTATGCATTCAATTTTTTTTTTTTTTTTTATATATATCTACAATAAACTCTTGTAAACAAAAATGTATGTGAACCAAGAATACCTGTTTGTTTTCTTTTTAGGCAGGAATTAGAATGTACGGCAGTGTACAGATGTTTGTTGGACAGCATGTGTTCTTGGCTGTGAAGTCACAAGGGCAGGCTTATGGCAGCCTACTGATCCACAGGTACAATGACCAGATATGCAAATTTTAGTGCAGTGGACACATCAAGAGCTTCTACAGGTTTAATGATCAAGCTGATAAAACAATTATAAAACGGATTATCTGGCCTTTCCGTACATCAGCCTTTCTCAACCTTTTCAACACAGAGGAACCCTTGAAACAACTTTCCGGTCTCAGGGAACCCCTGCTAAAAATGAATATATCTAGACTACAAATCATGGTACATTAGTGTGATGGTCAGTGGGAAGAATGCTCATTACACCAGTGGCGGCTGGTGCTTAAAATTTTTAGGGGGGCGCAAACAAATGAAAAAAAAAAGACAATTGCAGCCTCACTGTGCCCATCAAAGGCAGCCACTGTGCCCATCAAATGCAGCCACTGTGCCATGCCATCAATTGTCGCCACTGTGCCATCAATTGTCACCACTGTGCCCATCAATTGTCACCACTGTGCCCATCAATTGTCACCACTGTGCCATGCCAAACGCAGCCACTGTGCCATCAAACGCAGCCACTGTGCCATGCCATCAATTGTCGCCACTGTGCCCACATCAATTGTCGCCACTGTGCCCACATCAATTGTCGCCACTGTGCCCACATCAATTGTCGCCGATGTGCCCACATCAATTGTCGCCACTGTGCCCACATCAATTGTCCCCACTGTGCCCACATCAATTGTCCCCACTGTGCCCACATCAATTGTCGCTACTGTGCCCACATCAATTGTCCCCACTGTGCCCACATCAATTGTCACCACTGTGCCCACATCAATTGTCGCCACTGTGCCCACATCAATTGTCCCCACTGTGCCCACATCAATTGTCCCCACTGTGCCCACATCAATTGTCCCCCACTCTGTCCACATCAATTGTCCCCACTGTGCCCACATCAATCGTCCCCACTGTGCCCTGTAAAATGCTGCCACTCAGATTGCGCCCCCCCGCCCGGCACTTACCTTTCTGGGGTTCGCCATCCTCCTTCCACGGTCCCTCGATGTCTTCTGCCGCCCTCGATGATGCTTCAGCCAATCAGGTTACTGATAACCAGAATCAGTAAACCAGATTGGCTGAGACGGCCGTCAGTCTTATCGAAGGGACGTAGCCCACTACGTTCTGAGGATAAGACATCCGGGAGCTGAAGGGCTGTACTGGGAAAGCCTATCAGAGCCACTTCCGCACAGCCAACCAGCTGTCCTTATTCAGATAATCGGCGCCCAATGTCCGGTTATCTGAATAGGCTGGCCACAATAACATACACTCATGTAATGCATGAGTGTATTTTTTTTGCGCGGCACTGCAAAACAAATTTTTAAAAGCCTTAAAGGGCCCGTTTTTTTTTTTTATGACAACAGGAGGGGGGGGTGGCGCCCGGGCGCCCCCTATGGATGGGCCACCACTGCATTACACTTGTGGTCATTGGTATAAATTGCCCCCTTACAGATAGCTAAAAAGATCAATGATGTCAGTGGGAACCTATCTGAAAGGCAGAAATTGCTCATTGCTCAAGAAACCTTGTAGGAACCTCTGGAAGAACCTTAGGCTTCCAAGAACCCTGGTTGAGAAAC